>NC_085841.1:138455577-139058269 GCF_035594765.1 Anolis carolinensis
AGCAATAAAAAGTGTGTTGAGCATGCCAGGTCCCAACCAACATGGCAAACAGAACAGGATAAACAAGCTAAATAAGAATCAAAGAGAGTACAAACACATGAAGACATTAAGTGGCAGCAAGTGAAGTGGAAGCAAACCCTTCTCTAAATGCTTCTCTAAATCTTCTTTTCTTCATCATCTGTTCTTTAAAACAGACTCACAGAGGAGATGCTGTTTCCCTATAGGATAAATAATAGCAGATTTCCTCAAACTGACATAATGCGGAAGAAAACCGTTACTTTCCTTCCTGTACTTTCAGCGCGTACATTCTGAGTCATCCTGGGCTCTTTTATATTTGCTCTCAAATCCACCAAACTAGAGGAAGACAGATTTCAAAAAAATGTCTGATGAGATTCTCTGGTGAATTCTATCCCATATATATCTATGTAGATCTTCAAAAAGTTACCAGATTGAGCCAGCATGGACACTGATTTTGATGGTCAAGTGTTTTTTTTTAAGTTTTTGCAAAAAAAGTAACTTTTCCAGGCAGTGCAATTTGCTACCCTCCCCTTTCTTGTTGAATCAATGGGGTGCTTTCCTTTCTGCCCCTGTAAATCAGGCGTGGGCAAATTTTGGCTCTCTAGGTGTTTTGGACAGCAACTCCCACAATTCCTAACAGCCTGTCAGCTATTAGGAATTGTGGGAGTTGATGTCCAAAACACCTGGAAGGCCAAAGTTTGACCACGCCTACTATAGACCATATACTCCCAATAAATTGCAAAGGACTAATTTGATTGCTTCTGTCTTCTTTGGATGAGACTTTTGGCATGTTTCCATTGTAGTTTGGATGTGGCCCATATTTATGTACTTTCTGTAACAGGGTTGGGTTTCTCCTGGGTTTCATGCCTCAGTAAACATTGCATGGCTTTCAGCCTTGATTTCCCTCTTTCAGTGGCTTATTTAATAAGCAAACACAGTTTTAATGTATAATGGGTCTTCCCCTTTTTCAAGATGGTCAGGTATCCAGGATATCATTCCTACCCTGCCAGAATGCCTCTTACAGTGTTTTTAAACCTTCACAAGAGGCAGCTCCCTGCCTAAATGCTTCCTTGAAAGTCAATAAACATAACTTGTAACACAGGAGCCTACTGTATTCATGAGTTTTGCATCCACAAGTTCTACTAACCACAGTTCAAAAGTATCCAAAGTAAAAAATCTAAAAAGTAAAGCTTGAATTTGCTTTATGCCAGATGGAGCATTGGGTGAAGAAGTATCTGTGATATGCTCATGGTAGAGGAAAGCTAGATAAATGTATGGAATGAAGGGAGGAGAATTCATAAGGTGTCTTGAAGCTCATTCATTTTGGAAAAAATGTATTAAGTAAAATAATCTATGCCCTCCACTTTCTGCTGCTGTCACCATTTCAGGTTAATATTCTCAGCAAGATATTCATTTCAGACTTCAGGCTCTCACAGTCAAAAATGGTAGGAATGAATTGTAAGTAATGAAAAAGGCAGTGGTCTCCCCTGCATTACAGCACATACTAAAAATTGATTGAACCCTGCTATTGTTTGCCATCTAACCTTACATGCAGACCTGTTATTTCCCTTAGACTTCTAACACATTTGGAGTTTCACTGTGCTTTATACATAAGCATTATAAGTAATGGCAGGAGTCATCTGGGTTAATTAATTTTAAAAAATCTTTTTGTGGAATTATACATATGTGTTGGAATAAAATTGTAGCTAAAAAACACCTGGCCATTTAGCCAATATGATTTATTTTTAAGACTATGCAAGGGTGTTTATTTTTGATGTATTTTGTTGTTTCATTTGTTAAAATAACCTTCATTAACTCCATTCCCTTTACAATTTCACACAATTCGGTTAAACCTCCAATAGTTCTGTTCTGTAGAATAATGTTTGTTTTGTTACTAATTTTATCCATTGTTGTCATTCCAATTCATTTTTGCTTTCCCTTGCCTTCTGCAAGAGGCTGGGTTTCTCTTCTTCTACTTGTAAACACCACAGAATAGCTGTGAAATGTCAAAGAAGCTATCAGATGATTTGGGAATTTGAAGAGAACTGCTTTTGCACAAAGGCAAAGTACAGAGGAACTTGCAGACATTGTATGTCTAAAAACCTGGATTCATTTGCTAGGTTTGACTTATGTGGATCCATATGTGTCAGCTGGTTTAAAGGGTCTACTCTAGATGAGATCAACAATTGGATTAAACCCCTATAGTTATATAGTTAAGTAGTGTTTCATTCAATATGTCATAGATCAAAGCTGGGAAATGTGTGGCAAAGCAACATCAGACAGGGGTCAAGATGGTAAAACATATTAATGAGGAAGAACACAAAGTTAGTAGAGGCAGTAACCATTTGCTTTTCTTGGGCTTATGTTCTGCCTCCTCTTTTCTCCACTGAACTGTAAACTAATTGAGTACAAACTACCTTTGCAGTTTGAACTCAGTTGTGGCAATGGAAGTAAGCTGAAGACAAAAAGGAAAAATAGAAGGAGAATAGGGTAATCCGATAGTAGAAAAGAAGTTGAAAAAGTGGGACAATGGAGGATTAAACTGGATTTTCTCTGCCAAATCAAGGTTGTCAATCCACACTGAGATCCAGTATACTGAAAGCTAAACTATGTATCGATGAAATGCTGCCAGTGCCATTCAGTGCTAGCAGCTCCAAAACCCATCTGAATAAGACATATGTAGGCATTTTGTTGTAGCTTAGCTGTCCCCAAAATAATCTTGGTAACTGTAAATTAGCAAGAAATAGCATTCTGATTAATGTCAAGACAGCTTTGGGGAATATCCTCACCCCCCCCCCCAATCAGAAAATTACAATTCCCTTGGTTCACCACAAACAGGGATTCTCTATTAAACCAATTTAAATCTATGATGAGAACATGTTGTAAATGACAGGTGTATAATGAGAATCAGCTCTAAGATGTGATCTCTGACATGGTGTTAGATACTCTTTGATATGCCATTATTATGTACATGTTGTCCAGATTAGATCAGCTCTCATGAGTGGCATGCTAGAAGACAGCAGTTGGATTTCCCAGGGGTTCACAACTATGTTCACTCATAGCTGCACGGTACGGTACAATATAACCTGTGAGCCAACTGTTTCCAACTGTGTTCAACCAGCCTGTGAGCCAAATAACCTATCACTTATCAAGAAATGTTTCCACTCTTTCCCAGTTTGGATTTCAGAGATGGAGTAAAGTTGTTGGAAATTTAAAGAAAGATTTTCAAAGAAGATAATGATGATATTTATTAGTTATATTCTAACTGAATAATTTCTAATTTTTGCATTTATTTTCCTAACAATCATACACACCAGCTGAATTTTCAGATACATTTACCAATTTCACTTGCTACTATGTTCATTTTTGTGCCCTCAAGCTTACTTCATCCTATTTATGTTAGTTCTCATGAAAATGGATCTAAATGACATTGTCAACCATATGCTTTCTTGATCAAATTCAATAGTACATCTATACTTAGTACAGGAAAGACCATGATCTATCTGCCTCCCACGAACCTGTTAAAGACGTGTCTCTTAGAAGAAAGAGGTAGCAACCATAGTTTAGTACCACAAACTTGGCTGATATCAGAAGAAAATAAAATACTGTTGCCTTTTCCCATTTTCAATTTTCAAATAGAACGGAACCCCACAAAATCTTAAACATTATAACAACAAATGATTTATACAACTATAAAGTGAATAACAAAGACTATGAAGTAGTTTAAAAATTCCTATAGATTGACTCAGTCATTAACCAAAAAGGAGAGCATGATCAGGAAATCTGAAGCAGACTAGGGGCTCATCTACAAGGCCACATACCCTAGAGCTGATCTAGGGTGCAGCACTCTGGATCAGGTCCAGGTGAGTTTCCCCACCAGCCACAGACTTAGCCTTATGGCTGGCGGGTGTCTATACTATACTGCACTGAGCCATTCAAGCAGTGGGAAGGGGTCAGGACAGGAAAGGGGGGGGAGAGAAGGCATCACCCACTCCCTTTTCCTTCTCTACTTTAATCACCCTGGCACTCTAGCCAGCAGCACTACATGTAGCAAATAATGATAATCAGCAATTTCACATCTGATGGTGGCTGCTAAGCTGAGAACCCAATGGCATTGGTAACTGCCATCTCCTGTCCCTGGGCACCCAAGCTCAGGGAATAACAGGGTGGCCCTGCAAGCAGCAACAGATAGTTCTGAATCAGAATCTGCCCAACTGTTTACATCAGCCCAATGCGCAGGTGAGCTCCACAGTTTGGGGTCATCTTTGAGGCCTCCCCTGATTTTGGGTAACATGTGGCCTTAGTGGATGCTAGGGTGAATCAGCTTTGTACATCATGTGGACACCACAAAGCCCCACCTAATTTGGCTCATGTCTATGGGCCCTAAGATTTGAAAAAGTGGCCATGAAGGAATCAGATAAGATTTTGCACTGACATTCTGTTTAACACCAAGGTCAGCATAATTCAGACCAATTCTATATATGGCTGTGAAAGATGAACACAAGCTCAAAATCAACTCATAGTCAACTTAACACCAAATTGCAAATGCTAATTTTTGAAAATTTCTTCTTAAAAATTAACCCATCCTAGTTTCCAATTCTTTCTCCAATTGATAAGTTGGGTTTGATGCTGCGGTTTTAATAATTAGTTCTAGTGTTATAATATAAAACAAAACAAGACAGCTTGAAATATAAGGTGATCCAATTATAGGACCTTTTTTCCATTTAAATATGGCAAAGTCATGATTATCAGCCAACAAAGCAGAGACCTCAAGTCTCCTCTGGAGAAAAAAAGACAAGTGCAAATGTGCAGGATCAAGTCTTTTTTTAAAAAAAAAAAAAGCACAATGTGAAATATGTTTAAAAATAATCCTTTTTAGAGAGGGCATTGTATGCCCTCTAGCATATTAAACCTATTATTCGAAGACTCATCATCAACATGCTCTCAATATATGCAGGGGTCTGACACCCATTATTATTCTTGGTTGTTTTAATTTTTCTTTCTGGACATGTCTCTTATACCATTGGCTTAGAGCAAATTGGCTCACAATGCATGAATCACTATTCTGGTAATACAATACCTAAAAATCCCCGAAGTGATAAATCTACCTGCTTTACAACTGCCTTCTCTTAGTGTGAGGCTGAGAGTTTGACCTGTAGCGTTTGGTGAAAAGCAATGCTAATAAAAGTGTATCATTCATTCTATGAAAACATCTACCATCACAGATTGTAAAGCCATTATCTGCTCCACAATTCAAATGGCAATTTATCTGCAGGGACTGTGCTCCTTTGTAAGGCATTGTATAGTGTCATAGTCTTTATACACCCATTCTTCAAGAGACAGTGACCTGCGGGGCAGTGACAAGGTCTTTCCAAGAATAAATAATCAATTGAGAGTTCCCCTACTGAGTGAGAACATTACGCAGGAGCAGCACATTACTGAAAGTGCATCACTATTTCATACCAAAGTGACAAAAGATTGCATCTGTGAGAAAGGAGAGAGAAAAAAATATTAAGCGGAAAATAGTACTCTGCTTCCCCACACATATAACATTTGGCCTTCTATTAATCTTCATTGTGCAAACAACGGTGCACATCTCTGTACATCAAAATGTTGTGAACACAAAAGCTGTCTGCCTGTCTGACTTTCTGGCAGATGCAGGGAATCAAGAGTTGTGTAAAGAGATCAGGAATGTATCAGAGATCACATATTACATTCAGGAGTACATAAAATTCCCTACCAGGAGTGCAGAAAGTTTTCTATACAAATACAGTATATCCCACCCACCTCACCCCTTTGATCCATTGTTTTAAAATTTGCATATACAGAGAACTGTTTTCACAAAGGTGTCTCTGTCAAGAAATCTGGGGATCATGAATGTGCCTTGGAACCCATGCATCATGAACATCCTGAATTTTGCACAGAATTCTGAGATATCACTTTCAGGCACTGCAACAGGCAAAATTATCATACCTGTTGACAGTCCATGAGAATTATTAGCCCAAATAAACTTGACAGCATTTGTTCCAGATTTTTTTTGTCAGGGCTGGAACATTGTTAACAGTGTTTGTTCCAATCCATGAATTATTTTGCTGAAATATTTCCACATTGTCATTGCAATTAACCAAAGAAAGGCATGCCTCTATATTATCCAGGGTTAATATCCCTGTAAATAATTTCAGTTATCCCAGGAAATTCCGCCGCAAACAGGAGGTTGGCCAAACGCAATTGCTACAAAAGGCAAAAAGTTAAAAAATGTGAGATTTCCAGGTGTGGGAATATCACGGTTTTTAGCCGAATATCCAGATCTTTGCATGTCTATATGTCCCTGCGATCAGAAATCATGGAATTTTTTTATCTAGGCTTGTTCCTGGGTTTTAGATGTTTGTTCCTGATTGGTCAGTTCCTTAAAATGTGGTGACACTTGAGTAGCAGGCAAAAATTTTGTCCTGGGAAGAAGAACTTCGTCCTTCACCTGTTTAATGAAGTTTGTGGTAGAAGTGTTGCATGAGCGGAATTCAAACATTGCCTCCAATGGAAATTCTCTTCAGTATCCAATTGTCTAATGCTGCAAACAGCGAGGCATTGCAAATTATCCACATCCAGAACTCTAATATTTGCTTTGTTCATTTTTCCTTGATAAAGTTGCTTGTCATTGGATGGAAAGGGAGTAGAATTCTTATTTGGAGGTGCCATCATTTTGCCCTCCTATAATAACTCTAGTAATAACAACTTTGTTTATGTACCCCACCTCAATCTCCCCAAAGGGACTCAGGGTGGCTTACATTTGGCACAACACACAAAATAAACAGACAGTACAATACAAAATAAAACCAAAAGTATATAAAACAACAATTTGAACTCAGGACAGTGCCCAATAACCTATAGTGTTATACGAGCTCATCACATGAATGGAGTCCAATGTTGTAATTTGCTAGTCTTTGTGGCAAATTGGGAAGGCAATGGGGCAATTCCAGCACTCTAGCTGGCAGCTGACGCTTCCCATCACACATGGGGAAGTGTCACTGCATGGTTTAATCTTGTGGTAGCTCCGTTGCTCCTAATGGAACATGGGGAGGCTAGAGTATTGGCAGTGCAGCTTCTTACAATGCTGCCACCCCAGCTCACGGAACCCCAGTGGAAGTCAGCCTATGTCATCCGATGGGTGGCATTGGGCTCTGTGAGTGAACTGGGACAGAAGCATCCTACAACACTTTTTTTTCACGTGTGATGAGATCACTATTTCAATGCCTCAGAAAGCTCTTTTGAAATTTATTCTAAAACTCTAAGCAAATCCACTGCCCCATTAACACTTACCAGCTGCTATTAACTACTCTCAGTGTATCATCCTTTCTTCAAAACCCACCCTTTTAGTGTGAGCAAAAGTTGTATGGATGGTCATAAATCTGCTACATCTCATTAAACTGAGCCATGATTGTAAATTGCTCAATACATCCCACATTTTCTTGTTCTTTACCATTGCAGAGGGAACTCTTTTGTGAGATGGAAACTATCTCCAGGAAAGTTTATCCAACACTCAGAAATCACTGAGTAACTTCTAAGGAGACTCAGAATTCTTCAGAATAGAGTTTAAAACTCTTTCCTTAGAATCACAAACAATATATATGAACAGAGATCTTCTACTTTGGTTGGCCAACCTGTCCCCTTTCTCCTGGTATCAGAAAACTCTTGATATAATTTCAAAAGCTCCTTGGAGTGATCAGTTCAAGTCTCTGCAAATGCCATCTGTTCCTTCTCCATTATTTTGCTACACATGGAGAGAGAGGGAAAGAGAGGAAGAGATGGCTGGAGTCTCGTGGCCTCACCATCATTGGTTTCATTCCTGCTCTGTGCCCCATGCAACCCCTGACAGGTCACCCATTCCATATGTGGCCTTCAACATTAAAAGTGATCTGTTCCAGACATTTCTCTGCCAATTGTACCAAAAATGACAATTCTGAATAAATATTTAAAGAATTTACATATATTTAAATCATCCTGTTTGATGTTATTTCCTTTCAAATAAATTATTAATGCTAGTTTGGCCCATAATGCTGTGTAATACTGGTGTACTTTGTCTTTACGATTTCTCTTTATACAAATTACTCATTAGGCATTCCGGAGCATTTCTGTTGTAATTTTATATACAGAGTTGTATACCACAATATCTGCAATGAAACTCTCCTTAAAGTCTCCTTAAAGACTTAGAAACTCTGTAAAGTTTTTTTATTGGAAATATGTGTGCTTTAATGGCACTGGTTTTCATTCTATTTCCTTCAATTCAGTTTGCAGTTCAGGTTGGATTTCCCTTATCCAAAATGCATGGAACCAGGTGTTTTTTGGATTGTGGTTTTTATTTTATTTATTTATTTTTTTAGATTTTGGAATACTTGCGTTTGCATATACATAATGAATGTGAAATAGGCGGAAAGGGGGTTAGTCACGCATCCAGCACTTGGAAGTGAGGGGAGAACCCTGCTTAGATAAAGTTACTGTAAAAAATAGACATCCCAGGCTTCTCCAATTATCAGCACATATTTGAAACTTCTAACAAATTATACAGGAAAGGAGAGGAAATCTTTTCCTCCTTCTACCCGGCTGAATCTACACTGCTTATATGCCAGGATCTAATGTCAGATTATCTGCTTTGTACTGTATTATATGAATGTACATTGCTAGATAATCTGGGATAATCAGATAATCTGGAATCAGATCCTGGGATATAGGGCAGTGTAGATCCAGCCTCTGTGAGTATTTTTTATTCACACTGGGTGGTGACCAAACAGGTGGTGGCCAAGGGGGTCATTGTACACTTGTCCTCACAGCCCATTTCCAGGGTAGCCACTCAGCACTACAATTGGCAAATTCTCTATGTGTGACTAGCCCCTTCCCCCTCCCCCCTTAAAAATGGAAGTGGGTGCCTGGAAGCAAAAAAGTATTGGTTTAGAGAGTATTTAGGATTTTAGATTTTTGGATCAGGGAAACTCAAACTGTATCTGAACATTATCATCAAGAGTGAATATTCAGGGCATTTTAACTTTTGTTTCTTTTCATTTATATTTAGTTTAATATTAATTATTCAGTAGGGAGCAACTAAATCCATTAAGGTGTTCAGTTTCTCAAGCCAATATTCAGTGTTGTGAGATTTTAAAGTGATTCCATATATTTCTTCTTACAATACTCAGGTATGACATTAGTTTCCAATCAAATGCGAGTGGAACAGATGCAAGAAATCTAGAACAGCTATGCGGCTTTTCTTTCATAGCCCCATTTTGGTGTACTTCATTCAGCACACACATGTTCACTACCAATAAGAGAGACACACAGATTATGAAGAATATTACACCTGAAAGTGATGGGAGTACCAAGCAGGCTGAAGAGCAGAATGGCAATTCAAATTTCTTATCAGTTACCATTCAACAGAACTCTGGCACCTTCCACAGAGCTGTATAAAATCCACATTGAATTGGATTATATGGCAGTGTGGACTCAAATAATTTAGTTCAAAACAGATATTAAGTTCCCTCAGGGAAATAGTGTGGGTTATAATTAAAGTTGATGTTGTTGTTGTCGTCGTTGTTGTCATTATTGATATTCTGAGTTATATGGCTGTGTGGAAAGGCCCTCTGAAACATTCCAGAAGACTCCTAAGTCTCACTGAGGATAAAAATGAACAGAATATCTAAACATATGTAACAAACACGTTTTAATTAAGATCATTTTTTCTGAATTTGTGCTTGTATGGTGTGGAATGCAGTGGATAGAAGAGTATGCTTCCTTTCATAATCATAAGTGTGAGATGTTGCATCCCACCAGCTTCTCCCAGTATCACATAAGCCCTGCTTTATGCATGGCAGCAGAGATTAAGAAAGGAATAGCACAATTTTATCGTATTTCCTTTCCTTCCCCATCTTTGTTGTGTGTGGACCGGCTCTTGCATACTTTCAATGTGGCAATAGATGTAGTCTAATGTTTTCAGCAGAATATATGTTTTAAACTGAAGACTAGGGATCTCTTCACATGGTTTTCCTTTTTGCAATTGCTGGCAAAAAGGAAGGTGCACGGGGTGGCTCGTGGCACTCCACATGGTGGGAGGGGAGAGGGTGCTTTGCCATACTTCCCCTTCCCCCATCAGATGGCAGTTGCCCTGCAACCCTTTCTGCCACCACACAGAAAAACGGGGAGGAAAGTGTGGGTAGCTCTGTTGGAGCTACCCAAACTACACTTTCCTCCCAGTGGTGGAGGAGAAAGCACCTTTCGGCACTTCCCTTCTACTTTGGGAGGAATGTGGGAGGGGCTTGCCATGCGTCATGTGATGGTGCATGGCAGGCACCATCCTTGCCATGCATAAAAGCAAAAAAATGGGGCAAAAAATGTTGCATGTGAAGAGATCCTTGAGGAACTTTTTCTAGTACCTTTGGGCTACAAATCTTGGAAATATTCTGGTACTCCCAGAAGTTGCCCAATTCATACCAGATATGAAAATGGAAAATCTTCTATTTCAGTTCAAATGAGTAATTTTCCAGACTCTGGGGAACTAAAGGGAATTCTTAAATCATATGGCTTTTCAGTCACCAAAGAGCAAACGAAAGACGTGGACCATTGGCTTCTGTTACTATCAGGCATTGCAGAAAGCCATTTTGGAACTAGGGCCAAAATGAGTTATCTTATTATTACCTAGGTTCACAACTTCCGTTACATATATTGACAAAGTATTATCCTTTCTATATTGCTAAAGAAAAGAAGGAGGGTAACAGAGCAATTGTCATTCAATGTAACCTGTGAGGTCATGGGATTCAGAAGATCTGAAATGAGGACTCACTCCTGCAATACCATCCTATCCAATGCACCATATCAGCTATCAGTGAATAGTATCAACCAATGCATTTTTAAAGGGAAAACATGCAAAATCCTACCTGTAATTATTATCTAATATGCTAATATGTATTCTATATTCAAATACAAAAAGATAGCATAAGATTGCTCCCAGATGAGATCATAGCAGGAAGGTAGCCCCAAACAGAAAGTACATTATTAAAGAGGTATCATTTTCATATGCTTATCTCATTGGACAAAAAGGTATCACCCCAAGGTTTGCTTGACTCATCAAACCCCACAAGAATAAAAAAAGAAATAAAAATTCTCATTAAAGGTAAGGAAAGCCATTACAAAATGTAGCTACATGAAGCAATAAAACCACAGATACTGTAAGGAGCAAAGAAACACATTATCATTTCATCCACCCAGTTATTTGCAATAAGTAACTGGTAAATGTGATTTCTTGTAGCAGCAAGAGTTTATCCTTAAACTTTTATTACTATGATTTATCACATTTTGAAATACATAGCTGTCATCACCAGGAAATAACTAAGCAAGCAATCAACCAGCAAATTCAGACTGAACCTGCTAGCCGCTCAGAATGGTCACCATCTGCCAATCTCCAGTATCATTTTCCCCACAAAGTGACAATTTGAAAATAATTTAATCAAGTATTCATATAGGGAATTATCCTACATTTTACACATAGTCCAAGCCAGTGCCAAAGTCTATTTTACAAATCTGGGCTACAAACAGGGAGCTAAACAATTTCAGGCATGATAATGGTTTGGGAACAGATTACATTCTGCAAGTGGTGATTGAGGTTTGTAGGAGCTAATGACTTCCTCAAATTCAGTGTAGTTCCACAGTCATTGGTGAGTCACTCTTTCACACATTCTGGAGAATTATTATAGAGATTGCTAATAATAACTGTTTGATCGGTCTTACATAATAAACTGTGTACAGCCATATTCAATTCAGTTTAATGATGGAGTTATGCCTGATCCATACCACTGGCCCATTTAAAAGAGCCGTAAAATGTGATGTCTTGTTTCTCCAAATCTCAATAGCTTACATTTCTGGGACTTTAAATGTTTGTTTTACAGGTTTCTTGTTTAAAAAAATGTTAAGGGTAGATTGACTGCTGTTCTTTGTTGTCTTTATTATAATCTGTATTGTATATTTGTTCCTTTAAAAAAGAGCTGAACAAATACTATATTTGATTTAATCTACATACTATATGTTGGAATCACAGACGCCTTAAAGGGCCAGACTTAAAAGTGCCTTCAAAACAGAGTTTATTGAAACAAAAGGAAAAGGATGCAGAGATACTTAAATGCAGTTCCACTGGTGAAAAACTCAAAAATCCAAACCAGACCTAGTTCAAAAGGGTAAACAGAAATGTAATCCAGATCAACTGGATGCAAAAAGTAACAAGTCAAACAAAGTGCTCTAAGGCAAAACAAAAAGCACAGTACACAAATGGTTAACAGAGGGAGTTGCAAGAAGAGAAGCGTCATTAGCCGAAGTCCAAAGTCGAAGCACGAGGAATCCAAAGCAGTGTTGCTCCAATGTCTGCAGAAGCAGCATCTCCAGGCAAACCGGTTCAGGTCCAAACTGCAGATCCAAACATGAAACAGGCAGCAGCAAGACTACAAGAAACTTTCCCAATACCCAGCACACGAACGCACATCAACACCTTGCCTTCTGCAAAAACCCCTCACCCCTGAACCCACTTCTATCTACAAAGCATCATCAGAGGATGAACTGACCACCGCCCCATCACCATCTCCCACAGCTGCTCTTCACGTGAATTCCTTTGACTCTTCCTCCAATTCCTCCATCTCCTGTCAAGACTTAGATCCCGCCCAAGAATCAGTTGGATCCCCTGATTGCCAGTCTTCACTCCCAGAGAACCCCATAAAGGTACCACTAGTTGTTGATGCCTCACAAATAGCTTGCACTTCTCTTATCTTAGTCCAATCCATAGTGTCTCCTTCTTCTCTTCACGCATTGACCCATCATCCCCAGAGAATCCCTCAAATGACTCCTCATCTGTAGGTGCTGTAAGTATGTCCTAGATCCTCTTTCTCTGCTGCTCTTCATGAGATTCCTGCTCCTGAGTAACCCTTTTCCCCCTTCTGACACCCATACTACTGTCTGCAACATCCCCAGAAAATCCCTCAAACGACTCCTCATCTGTAGGTGCTGTAAATACTTACAGCACGTACAGATGAGGAGTCGTTTGAGGGATTCTGGATCCTCCTTCCCGGATCCTCTTTCTCTGCTGCTCTTCATCAGATTCCTGCTCCCAAGTAACCCTTTTTTCCCTTCTGGCACCCATACTACTGTTTGTAACGTTACTCACAGGCTCTACTACAACACTATATATTTCCATTCATACATGCATGTAAACTCAAATTTTCACACATGTTTCTAGTGCAGGGGTTTTCAGCCACGGAGCCCTTTTTGAAGCAAAAGTTTCTTGTGGAGCCCCAAGAAATGTCTATATATTATCTATATCTATCTATATCCATAATAAAAGTGAAAACCCGTATGTGTGTATGTGGCATGAGTGTCTGCTCAAACAGACAGCCTCCGGCCTCCACAAACAGGCTACAGTTCCCAGTGCTGAGGAGCCAGCAAGTCACTCTTTTCCACTGGCATTGCGGTTACAGCGAGCTCCATGAACATGTACCTGCCAATGTCCTTCCCAAACACTATGGTCCACCACCCAAGGGATGCTTTCATTTGGGGACCATTTCATCCTAGATTTTGCATTATCCTCCACCACAGGCAGGCATCCCAGGATTCTCCATTGGTGTGGAATTTGCATGACCCTGCCTACTGCCCTTCCCTTTCAAATCTGTCTGCATAATAAACACAGCACAACTACACTTCCTAGAGGGGTTTGCGGGATTGACTCCACATGTAGTTCACCCTGCATCAAGTCAGAACACTGTGACTCCTACTGGGGAATGTAGAGGAGTTGTAGTTCACCTACACCCAGAATGCTATGAACCAAACAATGACGGCTCTGGGCCATACTTGCCATGCATACCTGATATGCCCAGATTTGAATACTGGTGAGTTTTGAGGGGAATTGGTCTGGACATTTGGGAGTAGTAGGTACTGGGATTTATGGCGCACCTGCAATGAATAAGCACTTCGAACCCCTCGGATGATGGACCAGGACCAAACTTGACACACAGAGCCCCCATAACCAAAAGAGCATATTGGACAAGTTTGGGGGAAAGGGAGTTATAGTTCACCTGCATCCAGAGAAACAGTGACCCCCACCGACAATGGACCGGGACCAGACTTCGCACAGAGAAGCCTCATGACCAACTGAACATACTAGAAGGGTTTGTGGGAATGGGCCTTGATATTGGGAGTTGTAGTTCACCTGCATCCAAAGAGCACTGACCCCAGCCAATGACAGATCTGGATCAAACTTGGCACACAGACTCAACATTGCCTGCTGTGGATACTGACAGATGTTTTGGGACAATTGCATCTGCAATCTGGGAGTTGTAGCAGTTCACCCCCATCCAGAGAGCTTTGCAGCCAGGAGATGACCAGCCAATGACAGATCTGGACCACACTTGGTACACAGACCCAATGGATCTAGGCTACACTTGAACACAGGCAAACAGTGCCTTTCTCAAATGACCCGGGCACCACCAAGTCCCCAAGCTAGTATTATATATAAGGCATGGGCAAACGTTTTTGACCAACATAAACTAAACAGTATTTCAGTAGAAGACCCCAGAGGTCATTCAGTCCAACTCCCTTCTGTCATGCAGGAAAAGCACAATCACCTGCAACAGATGGCTATCCAGCCTTTGTAATAATAATAAGAATAGCAGAAACCCCGGGGGCCATGCAGTTCAACTCCCTTCTGCTATACAAGAAAAGCACAATCAAAGCACCCCCTGAGCGGTGGGAGGTAAATAGGATTTTGCAAGCAAGGAAGGTGAGGGGAAAAGAATCTGGGTGGTGAAGAAGGTGAAGAAAAAAGGCTTTGGGGGCAAGAGTGGTGAGGGGAAATGGCTTTTAAGGGCAAGGGAAGTGAAAAAAAGGCTTTTGGGGGCAAGGGGGCAAAGGAAAGGGGCTTTTGGCAGCAAAGGAAGCAGGGGGAGGATAGGAAAGATGAGGGAAAGCTTGGAGGGGGGAGGGCGGAAATGCAGAGCCCCAAGGGCTCCACAGAGCACACAAATCAACAATCCTGGGGCATTTTCATTGGATAAGTTCTGCTTATACAGTGAATTAAACGCTGTAGTTCAATGAAAGTGGGAACATTAATTCAAAAATGGTAACAAGTGTAGTTTAGGAGTAAATGTGTTTAAGAGAACTATTAGTTGAATATATTGACCAAAAGTAGCTTGATATGGATCTAGAAAATGGGTAGATCTCTGAGTGATTTACAATTGATGCGTAAAGATTTCTAATTCCCTACTGTTTATGGAAGCAACAAAATGATATTTTATCAACCAATAGAACTTCCAACTATATTATATTATATTATATTATATTATATTATATTATATTATATTATATTATATTATATTATACATAAGGCATGGCCAAACTTTTTAATGCTGTATTCATATGTGGGGTCTTGTTGGGATTTTATGCCAATATTAATATTTATTTATTTATTTACTACATTTATATTCCACCCTTCTCACCCTGAAGGGGACTCAGAGCGGCTAACAAATTAAATTTACATACAATATTATATTATTAGCATAGCACAATACTGGCATTAAATTTCTATATCAATATACTGTAATATTATTAGTAATATTACATGTAACATATAATATATAATAAAATATTATTATATTGTATTATTAGTATTATATCGTATTACAATATAATAATCTGTTTTTGAAGGCATTGAATATATGCCGTTGTTTGTTGGAATCTGCCCTTAGTCCCTTCGGGCAGATAGGGCAGCATAGAAATAAAGTTGTTGTTGTTGTTGTTGTTGTTATTGCTGATTGACAAAAGCTTGAAGTAATTAGAAGCTATTTTTATAGAATGATAGCCCACTTCCATCCTAATATTCAGAATGAATCCTGACCCCAGAAATATTCAATCTAATTGGTGTATTCTAGTGAAAAGCAACTTAGTTCTCACAGGTTTATAGCCTATGACACTTTTGATCTAGACAGTGCATGAACTCACAGAAGTATGCCTCCAACTTATGAAATTGGTATATTGCACAAGAAGTTATAGAAAGCGATTAGAGTAAGGGCCAGGGCATAGGTTCTTGATCAGCTTTGCAGTATGCTTCAAAGCTTATTCAGAGTCTCTCTGACTTGTTTATTTCTCATAGTCCTTCTTTCCTAAAACAATCCTGCTTTCTAAAAACAAAGGCACAATTTCTGTCTGCCTCTTCTCTTTATAATCTCAAATTTGTTCACCTGACCTGTTGCATGCCCTAATAGAGTTCCATGCCTTATGAAGCATCAATTGCTGCATTCCACTGATGTGAAGATTATTTGTAGAACTTCTCATACTCAATGAGAGACACTGCCTCAAAATATCAAGACAATCAGCCAGGAAATTGCCAGCCTTTGCAAGTGTTCCCGCCTCCAGCATAAGAACAAGACAAAAATTACTTTGATTTGTGACAAGATTTCTGTAATTTGTGCAAAATAGTCTCCTGCGTAAAACTACTGTACCACCTTTTCCCTTTGTGAAGCAAAGCACATGCAGCAAGCACAGAAGGGCTGCCTGATTGATGAACTAGACTTGATTGATGAAAACCATTAATGAATAAGATCATAGTTGTGAGCAATTAACTTCAGTAGTTACCATAGTTGCATGGCTGTTTCACAGCCTGCTCAAAAGTCACTCTGAACAAGTTCAAAAACACTTGCTAAAAAGATAAGGAAAACCTATCATCTCACAGAAGGGAGATGTGCAATCTGAGAAAAAGGAGAGCATAGCAATTTTAGTTGTTGGGAACCCACTTGCTTTCCATAACAGACATAGCACACCACCATCCATTTTTGTGGATAGCTACATTCATGGGATTTGAAATCTTCAAAGGGTCTCCTATTAGAGTTTCATAATGGTCAGATCAATCTTATGTGGGAACATATGAAGTGGTACATCATTTAATACTTCCAAAGTCCTTGCTAGCTCATGCTAGCAGGTCACAGATGTGGAGAAGACTTATCTTTATCAGGCTGTACCTTGAATTTAAGTCTGCAACTGGCATTTATGATTTGTGCTTTTTAAAAAAAATCCATATGTCTTTCTCTTATCCTTCTTGCCCACACTCTTTTCTATTAGCAAAAAAAGGTGATGTTGTTACTGGAGCCCTCTTTAAACCAAGGACAGCCAGTTATGTGCTTTAGCCTACAACTAGAGACCTGGTACTTCAAGCCAAACACTATCCAAACAAACTGTGAAAATGTTCATTTTCCCTTTTAAAGTAAAAAAAAAATCTATCTCTGTGGGGTGGAAAAAAGAGAATGTAGAAACATTTAAAAGTATATGTAGATAAAATAGAATTCTTTTAGGTAACCAAATGTTTTGTATTTTCCTTAAAAGATCTAGATTTTAATTTGCCAAAAGGAAATCTATACCTAGTTACCTTCAGCCAGTTCCATGCTGATTTCTCAGACTTACAGAGTGAAAGAGTGATGTCTCACCTGCTGTTCAGTAATTGTGAGGAGAGATTTCAATTCCAACCTCTGCAGGAGAAAAAGAATCTTGTTTGGGAATTTTCCATCATTATATTCTATATGAAACGAGGTTCTGAGAAGAGGCTGGATTTGTTTCCACTCAATTTAGGACAAATTCCCTTCCCTAAAATAGAGTGTGGTCCTTAAACAGACAACTTCTAATTTTTATACCCATTAAGCACACACAGAAAAGATGAGAAATTTTCCTTCTGAAGTAGTGAATCTATATATATAAAAGAGTGATGGAATCGTGGCACCGAGCAAAACAACTAAACTACAGGGCCCCCAACCTTGAAATTGGACAACACAACCCATCATCCATGCCTCTAGGTTGATACAATAAAAAATCCCATCCAAAACCTCCATGGGACCTTAAAACCCCAGCCGTTAGCCTGGCTGGAAGGCCCCATGGTGGTTGGAGGAGGAGGGGCCTCCACACGGTTGGGCCGTGGAGTAAACATTGTCAGGCCGTGGCGGGGCCCCAGTAGGCGTGGAACAACCCCACCCCCAAGCGCCACCTCCTCCATGCGCCACAGGCCGGAGGGAGGCCCCCACCCCCGACCCACCTCAGCCTCCCGAGGCCGCGAGGCCCCAAGGTTTCTTTTCTTTTTTTTCTTTCTTTTTTTTGGGATGTGGAGGCCTGCAGAGCCGAAGGCGGGGGGGCTTCCAGAAAGGCCCCCCTCCCCATGAAGACCATCGCAGGCTCCTCCGTGCCCCGCAGGCCTCAGGGCGGCCCCGGCCACAAGAGAGCCGGAGCCCCCCCAAGATCCACCTCCGCCTCCCACCAGGCCGGAGGGAGGCCGCAAGGACCAAGGTTTCTTTTCCTTCAATTATTTTCTTTGGGAGATAAACGCCTCAAGGCCGGGAAGTGCCCTGGCCCCAAGGAGGGAGGCCCCCAGGCCGCAATGTTTGGGTTTAGTTTATTTTTAGATGGAGGCCTCTAAATTCCAGACAGGAAACCAACAGGGCCAGCTAAAATCTCCCAACAAAGGATTCCCCCAGGCAGGAAGCAACAATATAATCTCTAAAATCAGGACATTACATAAAGAAAACACTCTGACAATGGGAATTCCAGAAAGGAAACCAACAGGGCCAGCTAACACCTCCCAACAAAGGATTCCCCCAGGCAGGAAGCAACAATATAATCTCTAAAATCAGGACATTACATAAAGAAAACACTCTGAAAATGGGAATTCCAGACAGGAAACCAACAGGGCCAGCTAACACCTCCCAACAAAGGATTCCCCAAGGCAGGAAGCAACAATATAATCTCTACAATCAGGACATTACATAAAGAAAATACTCTGAAAATGGGAATTCCAGAAAGGAAACCAACAGGGCCAGCTAACACCTCCCAACAAAGGATTCCCCCAGGCAGGAAGCAACAATATAATCTCTACAATCAGGACATTACATAAAGAACAACACTCTGAAAATGGGAATTCCAGACAGGAAACCAACAGGGCCAGCTAACTCCTCCCAACAAAGGATTCCCCCAGACAGGAAACAACCAGACTTCCAAACAGCAAGGCTATTCAGTGCTGTTCAGCCTAACCAAGCAAGATTTCCCCTTCATAGTACACCCTCAGGGTTTCAAGCCATGAGGCTACTCCATCTCATTCAGCCTGCCCAAGAAAGGATGCCCCTATGTACAAAGTAGTCAGTCTTTGAAACAGCGAGGCTATTCAGTGCCATTCAAATTGGCTAAAAAACCATTTCCCTACAACGCAAGTACCCAGCTTTCCAAGCAGCAAACCTATTCCATTGTATTCCACCTCACCAAACAAGGATTCACATAAGGAGAAAACACCCAGACTTTAAGACTGCAAGGCTATTCACTGCTATTCCAACTGGTCAACAAATGATTCCCATCAGCCACAGCAACGCGTGGCCGGGCACAGCTAGTATTTCATATATTCATATTTCTACTATCACATTTCCTCTCTGACATCTGTGTGAATTTAAGAGATCAGAGGCCCATTTGCATTACACAATGATATTGGCATGATATAACTTTAACTGCCCAGGGACTGGCAATTTAGGGAGGAGCATTTCAAATTCTCCGCCAAATAGGTTCAATATCTCCTCACACTACAACTACAGGACTCTAAAGGATGTTGCCAATGCAATTAACATAGAAAATAATTTTATAATTGTGTGGTGCAGCTGGCCTCATCCTCTCAGTAGAATCACAGGTGGCATTCTAAATGGGCATATGCACAGTGTTATGCACCACTTTTAGGCAGAAAGTTTAGTTAGGGTATATCCTGGCATTCCGTTATGCATAGCCATGACAAATTCATGGAGCTGATCCAATGTAAAGTGGGTCAAGGTCCCTTAACGTGGTCTTGATCTGCATTACCTGAAGTTATTGATAATCTGGAACATTTCAAAAATTCCAGATTATCCAGTGACTTTGGGCCCCATTTGGGAAGCAGCACAGTTGATTAAACTATGGATCTCATCACACTGAACAAAGTCCCCATCGTAGAACACTTTGCCAACACAGCCAGCATATTGCCCACTGGATCTTATCACATGATGGACAGCTACCTCTGGCAGGGCTCCATGCTGGCTATGTCAGCAAAGTGTTCTATGATTGGGAATTCTAAACATAGGACACTACCCGTATTCAGATTTCCTGAGGACAGCATGGGAGCACACCAGAAAGGTACCCTTTCCAGCGTGTGATGGGCAAGGGGGTGGTGTGGGAAATGGAGGTCATTGAGCAATGGATTTGACCTGCTGCCCCACAATTTGCCCCACTGCCCTACGGAACCCCCCACTGTCCCCTGCCTCAAGGACCTCCATGTGATGAAGACCTCCATGTGATGAAGTCCTAAGTAACACAATTTTTGTTCTTGAGTTATAAATGTCATTTTCTAATTGGTTCTATCATAAAAACATGGAAAAGGTTTATTAAACTGCAAAATGTTTGTTTTTGAGGGACATCCTGCAGCACATTTTGCTATAGTTTTTCAATGAATATCTCATAGAGTCTCAACCAATTCAACATAGTTTGTGTCAGCCATGAAAGCAAAGTTTCTGAAGTGTAACAACTACTTTCAAAGTAAGTACCCCACAATTAAACAGGAAATAACATTTTCAAGCCATGAACATAACTTTTTTCAGATTTTATTACATAGTGTTCCGTTATACATCATCCCTCTTTCCGTGGGTCAGTGTAGGTACTGTATCTCAACTCTTGCCAACAAAGAATAATGATGGAAGATGAGAGCTAAACCCATCCAGGTAGAACCCGAAGGAACCACCAGACTTTCTACCCCTTCATTGTAGCACCACCTCTGACCATTTTAATGCCTTTTAGAATGCTTTTAGAATACTTCAGTTGGCTTTGGATATCCAGCGAGAATTCAGAGCAGCCTGTGACTTTGGTGAATGAGGTTCAAGGCAATATTAAAGGTGCCTTGTTCTGAATTAGCTCCGGGTGTTGTTTAGCCACCACATAACTAATTTGCTTACCTTTCAAGATAGTGGTCAATATAGCTGTATACCCAGTTTCTCTTTCCTTATCCCATTTTTCCCCTTCACACTCTATTTACTTCATTGCTGTGAACAGATTCAAAAGTATATTGCACTCAATTAGCTCATGATGGTGAGAAGAAAGGAGAGAAAGAAATCTTGCCTTTCCCAGTAGACTCAGACAAACTGCTGCAACTTGCTCTAGTTTGAATGTTCTTTTTCATTCATAACTTCTGCCATCTTGACCACATTCTGATATAGGCTGGCAATACATATCCCATTTTCCATCTGTGAAATGTTTGAGGGCATGAAAAACAGAAATGGGGAACATGTGTGGCCATAGTCACCCTTTATCATGAAACAAAAATGTAAGCTGCATAAACAGAAAGTGGAGTTGGGAGGGTAGTGCATTCATTTTCTCAAATGTAAACTGCTTGTGATGTGTCGTGCAAGATGAACCACTTAAGGCATATGTTAAATGACAATGAGGTAGAATGCTGGGGGAAGAAAACAGTGCTGATAAGGCTTTATGAGCACCATCAGGTTGCCATAAAGCTGGGTTACCTGTGAAAAGGTGATTTGAAATAGTGACAATTTGAAGGTTATATGTCAGTGCATTTGTCAATATTGCTAATGCTTGCAGAAATCCTTGCTGAAGTGCTGGGTGTGCTACTACAAGAAGATGAAAAAGGAGCATTTTCCTGCAGAGAACTGTGGAGGTTTTAAAATTTGATCTCCAATTTTTAAAAAGCCATTCCTTTCAAGCAGACACGTTCAATTAAAAACACAGAAATGTCAAACATCCCATAACCCCTTTAAATAGCTGGTGAGCTGGGGTGAATGAGTGGGGTGTCTATAAATAAAATAGATAGGCTTCTGTTTACAATACTCTATGCTATAAGGTTTTACCAGAGCAATCATTACTCTGTGAGTGAATTGTTATTTCCATTTTTTACTGTCCACTGAAGGGCACTTTGGAGAATATACACTGAGAGTGCATTGCCAAAACCACACTTTGGCAGCAATGCAACACAGCAATCGTGATTCTGAAAAAGTACAGTATCTCTCTGAGGAAGTTCATCACCATAAAAGAGTAGCAAATTCTTCATTGCAGCTATTTTCTGCCCAATACTACAACTAATTATTATCCGAAGTATAATATGAATAGCTGTTGAACAATGCACTCTACATTTTTCAACCAAATCAATTGAGCAGCAGTGTGTTTTAATCATATATTTTTAAAGCAGGGCTGTTAGGCTTTAATGACAAGTGGGATCCAATGGCCTACATGGAAGCAGAATGATGTGCAAAAAAACATTTTCCATATGAAGGACTGAAAGAGAATTAGCACATCTAAATTATTAGTGTTAAACAATGCACATTTCATTAGTCCCTTTTCAGAAAAGAAACAGCTGCTATGGCGCACTGTTAATCCAAAATAGAAATAGAATAGAAATCAAATGCAGCTAAAATGTTCTTAGCTTCCCTGCATGAGTGGATATGTAAGTCACATGATGGAAACAGCAATAGAATGCAAGTATTAGAAGTATTTAATGGCCAGTTTAATTTGAAAAATCACAGCCTTTGTGATTTTATATCAACTATTTAGTATGGCACTCTGGGTATTATGTGTGAAATGTTTACATTCTTGTGTGTGTCCATATCACATAAGTGCTCAGGCTGCATCTACACTGCCATATAATGCCCAGGCTGCATCTACACTGCCATCTAATATAATGCCGTTTAACTGCATTGAACTGCATTATATGAGTCTATACTGACCACATAATACAGTTTTAAACTGCATTATATAGTAGTGTAGAAGGGGACCTCAGTTCTGTTGGAAAGGGTTAAAATCCTGGGATAAAGTCACCATCTCACTCTATTTTTGTATTCTTTCAAAAGTTTTTTTTTAAAAAAAATCATATATTACTTTAGTATATTCCTCACATGTACTAAAATATGTATAAGCAATATTTTTACATTTGAAAGAGTAAATTTGCTATATAAAAGCATTTTTAAAGGCATCTGCAGATTTTTTTTTTAACAATATAAGGATTTCAGAAGGCACATCTTTTTCAGGCTGTGGAAATCTGGGGTGCTCATTTCAGGCAAAGTTCCAACTAAAATGCATTGGATTTACTACACATTCTTACCACATGATTTACTTAAGATAAAAAAACAACCAGACTTTAAGTCACTATTCATCAGTAATCCTTGAGAGAACCGGAGCTACTTTTGCAAGAGCAATTTAAATATATTGCATCTTTCTGAGGAACAACATTTATACAGACTAATCCAAGAAGAGTTGCAATGGCCATTGTGACAAAGATGCTTCTAGCAGGGACTGAGTCAAGGGTTTAAACACATATGCAACCAACCAGTGCTAGCTGGTTTTTGTTTATATACCTTTGGTGCCATACGAAAAAATATTTTGTACCTTCACAGTTTTAAGTGCTTTGAACACTTCAAGTAGCAACAACGCAAATTAAATTCATGCTACTTCACTCTTGTAACACAACAAAACATGGAAAAATCAAGGTGGGTGAATATTTCTGCATGAAGGAGAATCTTCGCATTTACCAACTTGTGCCAAACTACAGAACTTCAACCAAAACATCTATTGTTAATCTATCAACTGCCATCCTTGAATACCTCACCACTCCTTACTGTAATTGCAATTAATTGACTCCTCACAAATAATCAAACCTGCAGTATGTAGTTATAAAAATATTGGATACAATAATCTGGCAATGTTCAAAATTTGAGGGAAAAATAGAATGTCTTACACATGTATGCTAATCCAAAGCCACAATAACTGCCACATGAAATACCTCTTTAGATCTAAAACTTTAATTCATTCAACAATCAGCATCCTTTTAAAAGGTTTGGCTAAATGATAGTGTTGTATAACACTCTGGCACTGACTATGATTCAATGGCTTGTATTGTGCAATAATGTCTTAAGACTGCAATTTTAGTTGGAACTGATTACATATTCAGGATGTCGGTCTTGTCATTTTGGTTCCGTCCAGCAAAAATGAATGATTTTCAATGTTATTTCTGTGAGGTGAGGTTCCAGCCATGTTTCTGCTTTTTTATTCTTTTTCACATTTGGGGACCCTTCTTGCCAGAAATATATAAGCATTCCTGAAGTTCATAAAATCTCATCAGAGTTGATCATTTTCTCAAAAGGGTGTTTCAATCTGTCAGTTCACCTTTTATCACAGAGGACAACAACATCCACAATATTATTTGCAAACCTACTTTATACATTAAAAATATAGAAAATTGGCTAACACAGACAACATTTACGCAGTTCTTATCTATACTTCTCCAGTGGACATTTTAATGGATAATAAGAGTATAGGATTTTATAAACCTTCACAGTCCAAGGTTGGAAGGGTTAATACTGTCATTCGGTGGGGCAAATAACTTACAGTTCCTGTCGCTCTCCATGTCTGCATGGATATCATGTCACTATCAGCTTTACTTAGACATTTGCTCTAGCATATTGATCACGTAAACAATTTATATTCTGAAACTATTGTTATCTTTGTTCTGTAATTTTTCTACTCTTTTTGGTATTGCATATCCTCTTCTCATACCCCACCATCTTTTTGCCAGTTTATGAAAAAAGATGGAACACACTAAATAAATCCATCTTCTTCTGGAAAGAGAGACCCATACTGTGAATCAAGTTATATTCAAACATGAAGGTTATTGGATTATCAGAAACCTAAAAATTATTTTTAGCATATAGCAGGAAGTAGTCATAATAAGCATAACCATTGAGCTTAATAGACAGTCTGAGCAACTGAAATGACAATTCCAGCATCTTCTAAATGTATTGAAATGTCTGAAGGTGTAATGTGGGAGAAATCAGATATCCTTACCTGAAACTCTTTCTGTCTTCCTCCTGCCATATGCCCAAGAAGGGACTGTCATTGGGAAATATTATTTTAAAATCTAGCATAGTGACCTTGGAGCCTTGAGCATTTTTTTCCAATATCTCAACTTTTCTAAGCACACTCTGGAACAATTTCAAACATTACTTCACTTTAAATGAGCATTTTAAAAGATTCTACTGTACCCATGACAAGCCCTAAAAAAGAAATGTCAAAGCTGTAAGTGCTTTTGTGGAAGACCTGATGAAATGTTCTCAGCAGGTTATTGTTCTGAATCTCCACTTGAAAATGTCAGTGGAGCAGAAAGAAGGCATGTTACTTTACTGCAACAGCGGTACAGTTGTCGTTTCTCTCTGTTGCCAATGCTCAGCATTATAAATATTTGTGAGTTTTTACTGTTTACTACCCACCACTTCCTAATTATTCTTCAACATGTTAGTGCTCCACTTTGAAGCACCATGTCAATCTATAGTGTATTTTTCTCACAAAGCAGGAAAAGTAGAGACCATGATCTTGAAATATTTGGACAGTAAACCCACAAGAGCCAAATATTCAATCCATTTTCAGGCCTCTTCATACACAAATGTTTTCACATTCAACCTTTCACACACAGCTAAAAAACAAAACATGAAATATACTGCATCTGGGACTCTATGCAGTTCAACTTTCATACCTTCCAGTCTTTTTTGATGCTATACCAATTTTCATGAGATTATATTTGTATTGTGGAAATCAATTTTTTTTTCATCCACCATTCCTGTTCTTTCTGTTCTTCTGTAACCTGGTAAGAAGAGAAAGAACAACATGCCCCATTTGTCACAGCAGCCAGTTTGCCACTACCCATTATTATAAATGCACACCCCATGGAAAGTGATGTAATCAATTAATAATAATAATCACTGTCTTAAATGAATGTACAATGCAGGTGCACATTGATATAGTGGGTGCTTTACTCAGAGAAAATGATAGCTTCTATCTAGTTTGGGAATGGCAATACTGCCCACAGAAGTTGTGAGGCAGCGCAACCAAGCCATGTAGAGGATATGAATCAAGATAGACCACCAGTTTCTACTGCATTGAATTACTTTAACTGAGACACATATTTGGGGGTGTATAGGAGGGCAGAAGTAGGTTTGGGGATGAAGCCAGATTACCTCTTTTTCATGAGCCAGGAAATGTCTGTAGGGATGATCATAGCCATTGAAGTCATTGGGTCTCTGTCCAAAGCACTGGGTGGAGCTTCTCCACTCTGTGCTTCAACCAGGATCCATCTTCACACAGGAAAAGCAAAAGGCCACAAAATGCTTTCAGACAACCTTTGCAACATTGTCTGAGATTGGTGGGCTTTGCTTCTCCTCCCATTTCTCCTCAAGGAGAAACAGCATCTGAGTTCGGAAGCCAGATTTCAGTCAATGCAGCAATCAGCAACTTAAGAGCAGTCAGTTTTCCACAACATTTTCCCATAACATTTGCCACAGAATACTACAGCCATGTGGAAATCACTGACATAATCTCCAATCAATAGAAACAACTGGTAATTCCTCCTACCAGCCCCTTCCCAAACTAATCCCATATCTTACAAAAGTTGATGATTGGGAAGGCTTGAGTATGGGAGGAATGACTTACAGGCTAGATGAGATCCCAAGACTGGAGATCCATCCTGCATCATCATCATTTTCATCCTCTTACACGAAGAGCTGCAAATGAATTGCTGAAACTGGAGGTTCATTTCATAGAGATTAAAGTGTTTGGAAATGGTTCTTCATGTTATCTAAACACTTATTGCTTTTTATTCAGGACACCCAGAATGTATTAGAAAGGCAGTTAAGTGTGCAATTCTAAACATATTGACCTAGAAGCAAGTTCCCTTGAGTAGAAAGGAACCTGCATATGTTCTGAATAAAGAAGGGTATGGCTGTATACTGTATGTCTGCCTTTTTTGTACAGATTAAAAATGCACAATAGCTTCTCCTTACTCAAATTGGGAACAACATTCTAGATTTCAAACTATCATGTACTCTTTATGAGAAAATGCATTTGCATACATGATGTAGTCAGCCATTCACTAGGTCAACATAATACTTAATTAACTACATAACCTCATTATAGAAGCAACTACAGCAAAGCTTAATTACCCTTTCCTTTCTTAATTATTTGATATGAGCTAGGTTGCAGTTCAAATATTCAGCTTATGCACAATGTTTACTGAGTTCTTTATCCACCTAATCAGGACTCATTTAGCAGATGCTGTGAAAAGGCTTTATGTCTCAGTCCGTGAGCTTCTGAACATTTGTTCCTGAGCATTGATTTTTATTCTTCCTGGGTGATTACAGCATCATGCTTAAGAATGCAATGACTTCCTTACTGAAGTCCAATGTGTTATATGAGCTGAAGAACTAGATCTTAGAGAGATATGGAAAAGTAAGTATGCAAACCTCTTACTCGCCCTTCACCAAACAACAACAATAACATTATTCCCACTTGCAGTACAAAACACATATAGAAGTTTGCCTATGTTTATAGGGTCAGCACTGTGGAGAAATACTTGGAGTAAGAACAGAAAGAAAGCTTCATAGCTGCCCTGAGCTTCACATATTATCAAGTGCTGCATTAAAAAGCTGATCATAAAAATACGTTTGTTTTATACCACCTCTGATATGTATGCATTTTACACAATCCTTTCAAAAAAAGCACCCACTGAGGCTATGTACAATAGATGAAAACAAAAAACAACATAAACAATAAAGTAATTACTAAAGCATTGAGAAGAAACTAACAAATCAAAGCCCAGTTTTAAAAGATACATCTTGTCATGTTCTAAAAATAGAGAGAGAGAGATCATAATTCCAAAAGGGTGTGATAACTGAAAGGGAACCATGTTTCACATGTTAGGAGTAACACAAAAAGTGTGGGAAGGTGGGATTACGAGGGTATGAAGAAGGAGTGTAGGATCGTGGACTGGCAAATCAATGCTATTGTGTGAAAGGAGAGAGGCACAAGGGTGCTCATGCTATTATGTATCCAGTATCACTACTTGTGTAACTGTCATAAAATAGTGACTTTGTGTGATGAAGTCCTGAGACTCAAATTAGGGGAGTGAGTGAGAATAATAACAGCAACAACCACCAATGATGATAACAAACAGTTAATGTTACATGTGGATTTTTTCCAGGGTGATTACTTATCTCCCTTTGTTGTTACAATGATAACACTTTCAGTATTATTTAAAAAAACAAATCAAGGAATTAGATTCAGTAGATAGAAAAACCAAGACAATTATAACAGCAGACTGTGATTTTTATACTCAAAGTGGTATTAATCAACTATATCTGCCACATGATGTTGGTGACTGGAGGTTACTACAATAAAAGTTGATGAAGAAATAAGATATCTTTGTGAATACATTACAGAAAACAAAGAAATTTTTTGATAGTTTTATGCAGATAGAGAATATATTTAAAACTGGAGAAAATGTGCATAGAAAGAAAATCTTGAAAAAATAATCTTGAGATCAAGTAAAAAAAAAACCCTCCTAATCAATACATGAAAAATGTAGAAGGAAAAGCTGAGTAGGAGAGCATATGGAAATGGTTGCAGAATGAGGCACTGAAAAAGAAACTGAAGGATCTATATTTGCAACTCAAGAACAAATACCCCAATGAAAAGCATCAAGGCAATTATTGAAATAGCTATGAACAATAAGGACATTATTGCCTGAGTGTCAGCTGTCCTTTTCTTTATCCTTCAGTGTTATGAGTTCCAAAATATTTCTCATTCCCAACACAACTGAAGACTCTTGCTTTACCCTTATCCTGCTAGACCTTGCTCATCATTTTCATAAATGGGGTTTACCTTGATCATGACTGCTGGAGAACCAAATTTAATTTTCAAAATCATCATATTACATGTCTGGTAAGAGTTCATTTGTGCTCTGGAACACATTACTCTTCATTATATCCCAAACTCAGTTCAGAAATTTGCTTGACTCATACTATATTTTTACATTATCACATTAAGCATTTTCCCATAACAAAACAGTGAGATTTTATGCTTCTAAAAATATAAAGTAAATTTATAATTCAGAACTTGCATCTGTAAAGCAAGCTGCCATGATCACACAAGGGGCTCACGCCTATTTAGTTTTGCAGTGATATGAACTAATATTAAGCTTCAGGCAAGATGCGTAATGTGGTTAAAAAACAAGTAGATTCCCTAAAGATCTACAAACAACCAGCAGACCTCCTAGACTGTCTTCTTTTATTGCCCCTAGCACCATAACCTTTTAAGTCTTGGGGAAAGTAAAGAGCAATCTGTCACAGCAGAAAGGTCTGACAGGATGGGATTTTGTTGTTGTTGTTGGTTTTTCTTTGACTAGAGAAATGATGATACACTGGGTAACCTTGGGGTTTTCTTGGAGGTTGGTCAAGGATTCCTCAGTGAGAAAATGAATAAAGCCAGACAAGCTTCTCAGAAGGCCAACTTATCCACCATTAATCACCTTCTCCTAACCAGGAACCTACAGGGAAGTGTTGTACTATTCTAGAAATGAATATGTCTCAGCTCCTTCGTATTCATTTCCCCCAATGCGTTCTCCATTAGAATCAGTGGAACTGAACATTGCAGTTTACTGTACAGGGTACAGTGCATGAGCAGTAGACTGTAGTGTTCAGGCAGTCATGACTTTTTTCTCTCTCATCACTTTCAGTGCATATCTGTATGTAAGTGTATGTTATGTTATTTTTGAATGTATCAAAAGGCATTGCATATTGAGTTGAGCAAGTGTGTAAGAGTGTGTCTGCATTGAAGAAACACAACTGTAGGAAGGCACTTAAGGGAACAGCCTCTGCAGGGCGATGTGGCATCCATCGTGCCTTGACCCCAGTAGCTGATGAGCACTTTCTCTGGTGATCTTAATCTCTTCCTCCACTGCCATCTCCTTTTTCATGTTGGTCCTGTCTTATCTAGATCATAAACTGGAGGGCTGAAAACTGTTGTAAGACACTCTGGGGGTTTTGTAACTTAATAGCAGAGTATAAACACAGCAGTCATGCTTAGAAAACAAGAGATATATATATATTAACAGAGTATGGAGATTGAAAAGTAGAAAAGAACTGAGAGGAGGAGGAAGAGAAGGAGGAATACAGTGAATTGTGGCACTAGCAAAACATTACAGAAAACAGATCAAGAGGGTGGAAGGGGAAAGTAGCATTTTGTGGACTAGACATGGGTGAAAACAATGGGAATGGAGACCAAGACACAGGGGATAATAAGCACCCAACTATGAAGGATGAGAGGGTAGGTTTGGAAGGTCAAATGGAAAGACAAGAGGCATTTGGAGGAGGTAAACAAGGCAGACAAGGGCCTAAAGGAGGAGGGTGAAATTAGAATAGAACTTGTGAGAGAAGTGGTGACATTTGTTGGCCTTGAAGCTGGCATTGAAAAAAAACGAGGCCTATCATTTTTATTGGGTTAAGGCCAAGCCATTGATGAACACAGATCAAACCAGGGGCCACCCAGTGACTCCAATTATCCCCTGTAAAGTTCCTTATGGAAGTCCCAGGATGAGACCAGGACAAGGCAAAAAACAGGGGTGGCCTTGGAAAAAGATGAGTTGAAGGCAGGCTGGATGGGTGAGATACATAACAGAAAAGACAGGGTGGAAAAACTATGTTTTGTTTATTTGTTTACTATTTACAAATAGGGCGGATTTAGTAAATTTTCATTATTTAAGTTGCTTATCTGTTGGGAGGAATTTTGTTTCTATCAAAGCATAGACATGTACTGAATTACGTTAATGGGACTTAAAAGAGATAGATTAACAGTAAAGAAATACTGCATACCCCATGTCATGTTATTCTTAATTTTGCCTGGAGTCAGGAGGAGGATCCAGTGAGACTCATAGAAAACATTTTGATGTAGTTATCCATTGAATTATATCAAGTTTTGGTTCATTTTTGACTTTTAAAAGTCAGTGCTGCTATTCAGATCATTAACCTGTGATATGAAGACGCTAGTAAAATGAAAAGACTGAAATATGTGGTAAACTGTTTCACAAATAATGTTTAGACCTTTTACTAGTTAAGTTTCAATTCAGAGACACAGAAACTGGGGACAGAATGATCAGGAGGAAGGAAAAACAATGAGGGGATGGGCCATATTTTGACATGTAGGGTGAGAGAACTAACTCCAGGCTTGAGGGACAACAGAGGAACTGATGATGCTGCCTTATACAATCTCAGACCATTGTCCCCTGTAGTCCTGTACTCAGATTAATGAGTGACTACAGCTCTCCAGTATACCAGGCAGTTTCCCCCCCCCCCCCTTTATTCTATGGAGATGCGGTGAATGGAATTGACCATTCAGCTACAGCAGTGCAATAGGAGGTATAGAAAAGTGTATTTGGGTACTTACTTACTTTGGCGATCACTCGTAGTTCTAGGATGATGGTCCTCCATCTTCGCTATCTTGGGGATGGATCCGTAGATGGCTGAAGAGACCTATTATTGATCTGCATGTTCTCCCGCAGTGAGGACATTGGTTTCCAGGTAGAAGGCAGTCTCGGTCAGGGTTGGTTTGACGGGCCTTTCTCTTGGCATGTTTCTCCCTTAAGCCCTCTATTCGTGCCTCTTCGAACTCTGCAGCACTGCTGGTCACAGCTGACTTCCAACTAGAGTGCTCAAGGGCCAGGGCTTCCCAGTTCTCAGTGTCTATGCCACAGTTTTTAAGGTTGGCTTTAAGCCCATCTTTAAATCTCTTTTCCTGCCCACTAACATTCCATTTCCCATTCTTGAGTTCGGAGTAGAGTAGCTGCTTTGGGAGACGGTGATCGGGCATTTGGACAACGTGGCCAGTCCAGCGAAGTTGATGGCGTAGGAGCATTGCTTTAATGCTGGTGGTCTTTGCTTCCTCAAGCACGCTGACATTTGTCCGCCTGTCTTCCCAAGAGATTTGCAGGATTTTTCTGAGGTAACGCTGATGGAAACGCTCCAGGAGTTGGGTGTGATGTCTGTAGACCATCCACGTTTCACAGGCGTAGAGCAGGGTTGGGAGGACAATGGCTTTATAAACAAGCACCTTGGTATCTCTACGGATGTCCCGATCATCAAACACTCTCTGCTTCATTCTGAAAAATGCTGCACTCGCAGAGCTCAGGCAGTGTTGTATTTCAGTGTCGATGTTGACTTTTGTGGAGACATAGCTGCCAAAGTAGCGGAAATGGTCAACATTTTCTAATGTTACACCATTAAACTGTATACCTGGCATTGCAGAGGGATTAGCTGGTGCCTGTTGGAAGAGCACTTTGGTTTTCTCAATGTTCAGTGAGAGGCCGCGCTTCTTGTATGCTTCTGCGAAGGTGTTTAGAGTGGCTTGTAAATCTTCTTCTGAATGCACACAGACTACGTTGTCATCGGCATATTGGAGTTCTATCATAGATGTTGTGGTGACCTTGGTTTTGGCTTTCAGTCTGCTGAGGTTAAATAGCTTGCCATCTCTCTGATAGATGATTTCCACTCCGGTGGGAAGCTTCCCATCAACAAGGTGAAGTATCATAGCGATGGAGATGGAAAATAAGGTAGGGCAATAACACATCCCTGCTTGACACCTGATTCCACCTTAAATGGGTCACTTTGGGAGCCGTTGCTGTCCAAGACTGTTGCCATCATGTCATCATGGAGGAGCCGCAGGATGTTCACAAATTTGTCAAGGCACCCGATTTTTTGGAGCGCTGTGATTCACTGTGTCGAATGCCTTTGCAAGGTCAATGAATGCTATGTACAGAGGTTGGTTTTGTTCCCTGCATTTTTCTTGGAGCTGTCGTGCAGTGAAGATCATGTCCACTGTTCCTCTGAAGGGACGGAAGCCATTCTGGGATTCTGGGAGGGTGTCTTCTAAAACAAGGACAAGGCGGTTTGCAAGGATTCTTGCGAGGATTTTCCCAGCGGAGGTTAGAAGAGAGATACCGCAATAGTTCCCACAGTCTGTTCTGTCCCCTTTCTTGAAAAGGGTGATGATGGTGGCATCCTTGATGTCTGCTGGGATTTTTTCGGTCACCCACACCTTTTCAATGACCTGGTGGAGTTGTTGTATCAGCTCAGGTCCACTCGCTTTGAAGATTTCAGCAGGAATCCCATCAGGTTCACTGGCTTTGTTGTTTTTTTGTTGGCTGATGGCATTGCTAACTTCTTCCAAACTAGGCAGTGCTGCAAGATCATCCCTGGTTTGTTGAGGGATTTGTGAGAGGGTCTCTTCGGCCACATTGGAGCTGCGATTCAGCAGATTCTGGTAGTGCTCTTTCCAACGTAGTGCAATTGATGTTTTGTCCTTCAGAATTTTGGTTCCATCTGATGAGCGTAAGGGCTGAATGCCATGGTTTCTTGGTCCGTAGATGATCTTTGTGGCTTTGAAAAATCCCTGAGCATCATGGGTATCAGCAAGGTGTTGGATTTCTTCAGCCTTCTTTGTCCACCAGATGTTCTTGAGTTCTCTGGTCCTTCTTTGGACCTCAGCTTTTGCATTGGCAGAGATCTTTTTCTTGGCAGTACAGTTAGTGTCTCTCTGCCATGTTTGGAAGGCTTTCCTTTTGTTATCAATTAGCTGTTGGATCTCTTTGTCGTTATCATCAAACCAGTCTTGATGTTTCTTAGTTTGGTATCCAATGGTTTCTTCGCAGGCTGTGATGATGGAGGTCTTCAGTTTGTTCCAATGTTCCTCAACATTTTTGGGGTGTTCTGTGGGTAGATGATCCTTGAGTGTTGTTTGGAGAAGGGCTCGTTTGGAGGGCTCCTGAAGGGCTTGGGTGTTCATTTTGTGCCTTGTTTTTCTTCCTTGGAGTCTGCGTTTGGGGATGATCTTGATAGCCATCGTGGATTGGATTAACCTGTGGTCTGTCCAGCAGTCATCGGCACCTGTCATGGCTCTTGTGAGAAGCACATCACGGCAGTGTCTGGCACGTGTAATTACATAGTCCAAGAGGTGCCAATGCTTTGACCGGGGGTGCTTCCATGTCTTGAGCTTGTTTTTCTGGCGGAAGAGCGTGTTGGTGATGACAAGGTTGTGCTCTCCTCATTTGGTGAGAAGCAAGATGCCATTCGAGTTGCTGTTTCTGACTCCGTCTTTTCCTATGATCCCTGTCCACAGGTCGGAGTCCCGTCTGACTCTTGCATTAAAGTCCCCCAGGAGGATGATTTTGTCCTCCTAAGGTATCTCTGATTGTGTGATGACTCATGGGCCATGTAGTCCCGTTCCTAGTACTGTTGTGAATGATGAAGAGGAAAACTTGGGTTTTCCACCATTTCAGCCAGAAAAGGAACTATCCCAGCCAGAAATTGAGCCTTTGCACCTGCAAGAGATTTGTCTTCCAGAAGTCTGTCAAACAAGCCCCGAGCCAAAATCTCCCCCGTTTTCTCGCCATGATTTTTGTAAACAACAGAGGGGAGTTCAACAGGCGTCTCGCAGGAGTGCTAGGATAGCTGCTAAGCATTCAGCTGATTAAGCCTGCTTTCCATGGGAAACTTTAAGGAGTCATGCATCTGGACTCAGAGAATAGCTTTCGTTTCTGGTTCTCCAGAGAACTGCTCTTTGGCGGGAAAACTAGACCCTATTTAGGTGTTTTGCCCACGGAGGGGTCTTGCGGAGTCAATTCGTCAGCTACCGGAGCAGCGTGTGTGGACAGCTACTCCTGCTTTCAAGCCTTTGTTCCTGTTCCAAGCCTTCGTTCTCAGCCTTGTTTTCTCCCCGGATCTTGCCTTGTTTCCAGGACCTCGCCAAGTAATTACCACGGATCTTGTTCTTGCTCCTCGTTTCCTTGTTGCCTTGAATCAAGCTTTGTGTGCCAAGAATCAAGTTATTTCCTAGCCTTGCTCAAGTTCATGGACTAAAGGACCTTGTCATCTCCCCTCACTTGCTTGGCAAGTGAGAGTTTCGGTTATTGGATTACAACTTTGGACCTTAATATTTCATATTGGACATTGCTTTTTTGGACTAATTTTGACCTTTCCTGAAAGGTCTACTTCTGGACTATTTCCTACACTTGCTTTTATTAACCTTATATATTCCTTCAATAAAGATATTAGATAGAATCTGGCCTCGGTGTATGGTTATTGGTGCTCTGCAGCCTGGGTTGTGACAGATTGGATGATGTCCAGCTGACAATAAAAATTGTTGCCTGTTGGTTTTTGGCAAGGTTAATTCGGAGGGTTGAGAGTCAGTCATTGATGCCATTGGGTGCCTCAGTCAGGTGCTTCACCAGGTCATTTCTGATAGCAAAGCCAACTCCGTGTATTCCTTGCTCTTCTTCAGGCAGTCCCTTCCAGAAGAAGGTGTAGCCTCCTTTTTCTTCCTTCAGCTGTCCCTCTCCTGCTCTCTGGGTCTCCTGAAGTGCTACTATGTCGATCTTAAAGCATCCCAGCTCCCTTTCAATGATAGCAGTCCTGAGTTCGAGGTGTTCGCTGTCAGTGTTATCCAACAGTGTCCGTACGTTCCATGTTCCAAAGTTCATTTCTCTTTTTTGGCCGCAGAGTGGTGACCCTCTTACCAGTCAGGGTAAGAGAGGCAGACTATGTTTGAGGCACCTTTTCTAGCCCCTTCCCCATGTTGGGTGAGCAGAGCGGATCCTAAAAATGGCTGCTCAGTCATGGATACAGCTGCCGGACTATTCAACTGCCTCAGTCCTTGAGGTAGAACGACTGAGTCCATATCCACCGCCCATGTGCCAGTCTGTGACTAGGGACTTCCAGATTTCACAGTCCTGCCCCCATCGCCACTCGCTGATCGCCATAGGACTTTTTTGGTTTGTTTTTATTTTTCTTGGAAGACGCCTGTGCATGATTTTTTAAAAAATGTGTGGAGGTCAGTGCACGGCCGGTCAACACACCGTCTTCACAGAATGAGGTCCCAACAGTGGTGTGGTTAACACGACGAGAGTGGCTTCTCAGTCTGTTGCAGCCTTCTTTCACCTTCACAGCCATTGTAACATGTATCATGTTATCCTCCGCCTGCTCCGCCGTTGAGGTCTTTGGGTCTTCGGATCATGCTTGGTCTGGAACCTCCCCTGCGGCCACTCCTGGGAGTGCATGACTCCAGTGGTTGTGCTTGCAGGTTCAATGGAACACGCAAGCCCCCTCACCCTGGCAAGGTGACAATCCATCAAGGGGGTGTATTTGAGTACCTATATACTGATAGTATTCAGTCTGATTTCTCTAGATGATCTCCCCCTGTGGTTTTATGTAGATGTTAAACAACATTGGGGATAGAATAGCACTTTGTGATATTCCACATAACAGCAGTTATTTTGCTTATTTGTCTTAAGAAGCTGCTATTCCCAAGCACCACTAGCTAAAAACTTCCTGAGAGATAGAATCAGACCCACTGAATCATACTGATCCAATTCCCAGACCTGTCAGGTGTGTTAAGTGATTTCAGCTCTGCTAAAGTCTCCTTGTGGAGAGAAAAATGGATTGTAAATAAACATAAACAACAACAATAACAACAACAACAACAACAACAACAGTTGTGCATTCGGCTGCCCGAATGCCTGGTTTCCAAAGGATCACATGATACACAGATGGATGGAAGGCAAAATCAGTGTTTTTATTCTCAATCATCAGAGAGGATGTAAGCAGAACTGACATACTGCAATTGTGAATATATAGCATATTTATTGTATTTTGACAGCTATTCAAGAATGCCATGCCAGAAAGTCCAACTAGGATCCAATCCCTGATTGGTCCTGGGCTCTGGCCAATGACATCACTGGTTGGTCATTGCCATGGCAGAAAACATTAATAAACTGTCACTGGATTATTTTAAAGAATAAATAATGGGTGCTTTAAGGTGATGCTCATTTCAATGAGTGTTGCAAGGATGGGTCTGGCTTTGGGCACAGCAAAGAAAATGTTCCCAGAGACAACACAGAGCATATCAGATGAAACAAGAAAAAGGACCCAGAGGCTCTTATGCAAGTCCATTTTGTGTTCCTCTCAAGTCTCCAAGTTTTGTGAAAGAATTGTGATAATTTGAGGAATTGCTTCCTGTATTCCAGGGTGTGTTGGGCAACATTCGAAGACAATATATGTGGGGTTACTATAGGACAAAAGCAACATAGTCTCACTGCATGTCTGAATGGAGCCGTGTCTGATTTTTCAATAACAGCTGCTCTGGAATGATACTATGGTACCCAATGCTGCTAAGATATTTGTGAAGGAATTGTTAAAAGCATCACAGTGAACTACAGATGGCTCTGGAACTGGAGGAAAGTGATCAAGTTAGACTTCTGAACACCCTGAATAGATCAGCAGGGTATGAATTTGTAGATACAATATGTGCAGAGGGCTTTCTACACTGTACATCTTGCCACCTTATAAAAGCAAAGATGTTCTCTACATTGTGTCTTGTCAGATATAAGTCAAAATTTCCTCCATTTGTGCTGTAGTTGTCCTTGCTGTTTTAGCTCCCTGAGACTGATTAGTGATGGGCCAGAAAGGACATTTGAGAGAAATCATTTCAATAGCCCAAATCAGGTCTTGATTCTTTCTATTGACCAGGGTTTTGACAGGATCATCAGTTATAACCAACCAAAAAACCCACTAGGCCTTTCTGAAATTCTGAAGAACCCTTTACCTTTTAAGACTATATGATCTTAACAGGTGCATCACCCTTGTAGGGACAGACAGTAGTTCTTATGCTAACATTGAAATAAACATGAACATTCAAAGGTATTAATGACATCCACCACAGAGTCATCTGCTGAGAACTGAAAATACAGTCTAGAGTGTGTGGGCTCTGAGATCAATTGAGAAGGATCCATGTTTGTCATGAATGCCATGAACTCTCAAACTGCACCTGGCACACTGGTTTCAAATACGATGTTGACGTCACCCAAGACCAAAAATCTGAGTGGTTCAAACATCGACTCTGAGGTCATGCAGGGAGTCTGATAAGCAATGTGATACCTGGCACACTAACAAATTTGACAGTTTATCCATAGTCTTCAGATTCATGTACATACATTCACTGTTATTCTGTTCCTGAATAGACAATCTGGTCAAGTTACGATGATCTTTATAGGCCACAGCCCCACCTTCACCTACTTCTCCTCGCCTTCTCAAATAGTGGTTCCTTAATATCCATTGGGATTTGGTTACAGGAGTCTTCATGGATACCAAAATATGGGGTTGACCAAGTTCCATTATATACACCAGTATGTTAAAATGATGCACCTTATGTAAAACAGCAATTATCAAGGTTTGTTTGTTGTATTGTTAAAAATATTTTCCAAAAGTGGATATTTGGATCCTTGGATACAGAGGGCCAACTGGAGTCTATATTGAGTCACTATAATCTCCCAGCCATATTTCTGTAAAGCATTTTTTTCTTCTCTTTTACCTTTATTGTCCTTGGCCTCATTTGCTCGTAATATTTTTTCATCAAATGAAAACACAACTAGCCCACGTAATTTAATTTAAGGACATTGATGAAACTGTAATGTCACCTGCACAATTGTGACATTGTAAAAAAGAAGTTCATATTGGTCACTTCAGTCAATCATGTTAAGCAACTGAGAGCAAGGACAATGGCAGCAAAGGTGAAAAAGGAAAGTGATACAGCATGGAAGCAATCTAAATATATGAAAGATAATAGTTTTCAGATGGAGAATGTGCTACAGAAAGTAAACACACTGATTCAATTGGGAAAATAATGAGGAGTAAACATCTATATGTGAGAACCTAACTTTTAAAAATATTTCTCCTGCTGACATACTTTCATCTACCATATGAAGATGCAATCTGTGTCTAGCATATATACCAGTGCCCAGAATACTTCATACTTTGGGTACTAATCCAGGAAAAAGTCCCATTGAGTTGAGTTAAACTCCTAATTAAAACTGATGGAGCTTCACATAGCTCAGACCATTCCTTGTGTTTATTTCACACATTCTTTCACCACACTAACATCTGCAGTTGTTTAAATGACAAGTTGAAGTCATGTCCATATATATATAATTCTTCTGAATATTTTACAGCTGTTCCAAATGTTTAAGATTATGTTTTGAGATATCGTACGTATTCTCATCAACTCATAAATGTAGATCAGAAGCTAAATGTGTTTTAAAAGTTAACTGATTATACAGTTTTGTCTGCATTTAGTCCCAACCCACCACAGCAATGCTTCCCAAATTTATGTATTTTTAAAACAATGACATTGTAATGAGTCATTTGTTAAACAACTGCTAAATGTCCAGTAGTCAATGGAGAAAAGAACTACATGCACGAAAGTTGAACCACATTATTATTATTATTATTATTATTATTATTATTATTATTATTGACACAACGACACAGTATGACACAGCAAACAAGATAGACATGCTGGATTTCGTATCACAAAATCACAAGTTGAACACCTCCCAAGTGTTTAGGACTGTGTGATGTATTTTCAGATGATGCATGCAGATCCCAGTAGGGTGGCCTTTTGCAGTTGACAGATCATAATTTTGTCAATGTTTATTGTTTCCAAATGCCGGCTGAGATCTTTTGGCATGGCATCTAGTGTGCTGATTACCACCTGTACTAGATTATGCCAAAGCCTTTGCAGTTTGATCTTGAAGTCCTGATAGCGGCTGAGTTTTTCTTGTTGTTTTTCATCAATCCGACTGTCACCTGGTATGGTGACATCAATAATCCAAATAATCCAATAATCCATCAATGTCTCCTTCTTGAGTGTCCCATTTGTGAGCCAGAGCCAGGTCTTCTCCTTAGCTTTTCCTTCAATTTTGTCAAGGAACTTTCCATGCAATGTTTTGTTGTGCCAGCTGTCAGCTCTAGTTTGTAGTGTTGTTTTCTTGTACTGATTTTTTGTCTGCTGTGCTTTGAGGAGTTTCTGATTTTTGACTTCAATCAAAGCAGGTCCTTCACTTTGCTTTACATATTCTGCCAGGGCATGTTCTTCTTCTTTGACTGCTTGTTTTACTTGTAAGAGTCCTCTGCCACCTGATCTTCTAGGCTGATATAGCCAGTCAAAATCACTGCGAGGGTGCAGTGAATGATGAATGGTCATGAGTTTTCTTGTTTTTCTGTCCAAATTGTCCAGTTCCGCCTGTGTCCAATTTATAATGCCAGCAGTATATCTTATGACAGGTATGGCCCAGGTGTTTATGGCTTTGATGATGTTGCCCCCATTGAGCTTGCTTTTGGGAATTTTTCTGACCCTTTGTGCGTATTCTTTGCTGACCACAGTTTTCACATGTTCATGCTTGATGTTGTCCAGCTGTAATATGCCCAGATATTTATAGGCCTCTGGCTGGTGACACTTTACCATTTGGCCATTTGGCATATTTATGCCCTCACTTCTTCAATGCCACTGTCGAACATTTTTTGTCAGCAAGACAACCAGAGCTGAAGGATAAAATCATGGCCCATGCTTCAGCAAATGCAATAAGAACGTGACTCCCAACTTTAAAAATGGTGCCCTAGAGACACCTGGCACTTCTCATGAAAGATGTGAATACATTACTTTCTACTGTCCAAATAACATCCATTAAATAACAAACCAATTTGCCTACAGTACAGCAGTGATAGTAACAGAAGAGCTTGGGATTCTATAATCAATGCAGCCCCAAAGAAAATTGACTCGAAAACCAAAATGGAAGGTCAAGTTGGAGTTGAAAATCAGATGCACATAATCTGAAAAATATGAAGGAGAAGAAACTGAAGAATGACAAAATCAAGCAATACCTGATCAGAAAGTACTGGCTGAACACTAGAAAAATTGAAACATCTTTGGAAATCATGAAAGAACAAATTAAAGTAAAAGCCAGAAAAACTGAAAGATATGAAGCCAGAATCATGCAGTACAAACAAAATCAACTGTTTCAATCAGACCAAAGATGGTTCCACCAGTGTCTAAACCAAAAAACAGACACGGTAATCATAAAGCCTGAGAAAACTGCAACAACTAAGTTTTGGAAAGAACTTTGGGAAAATAATAAGAACTACAACAAAAACGCTGGGTGGATAAAGGAGTTTGAAGGAAAATTCTCACACAACAAAATGGAACAGATGGAAATAACAACTGAAATGATTAGCAAACTAGTGCAAAAAGTCAAGAACTGGACATTGCCTGGTAGTGATCAACTGCAAGGATTTTGGCTCAAATATCTGGTTAGTCTACATGGAAAAATGACCCAACAATTTAATGAGATGCTGCAAAAAGGAAGTATCAGTGAATGGTTAACAACTGGGAAAACATATCTGATACAAAACGATCCAGCAAAAGGAGCAGCACCAGGAAACTACAGGCCAATAACGTGTCTGCCCACTATGTTTAAACTACTGACTGGCATCATAGCTGACAGAATTGAGGACTATCTTGAAGAAAATAACATCTTGCCAGATGAACAGAAAGGCAACAAACAGAAAAGCAGGGGCACAAAAGATCAATTATTAATTGGCAAAATGATTCTGACAAACTAATCCTCACATGAAGTGGATTGACTCCTAAAAGGCCTTTGACTCACTCCTATGCACCTGGATCAAGTGCCTGGACGCCATTGGGATTTCTATAAACGCTGGCACTTTTATTGAAAATATGATGGGACACTGGAAAACTGAACTGTTTGCTGGAAATGAAAGCTACGGACTTGTCTTTTTTTCCATTATTTTTTTTATTTTACTATAAAAGTTCTAATTTTTTCTACAATCCCACCACATGTGGGAGAATGAACCTATTCCCCCACAGTTGTGCCAACACTTGTTTGAAGTGTTGCCCGTTATATGTGCCAATTGGAGGGGGGTTCTGTACCATTTAGAAATTATTTTCCTTTGGGTTTCTTTAATCCTTATATGTTTAATTTTGTGAATATTATCAATCCAAGACCCGATTGCTTTCTCAGTAAAGTTTTTTTCCTGTTTCCAGTTCTCTATAAGAATTGTTTTTGTGTTGTAAGTTAAGGTGGTTAGATCATCATACAATAACCCAGTCATTCCTTTATCTATTTCTATTTTCCTTTTAATTATTCTATCCAGTGGGGTTTCAGCTACTTCTCTTATTTTCATGGCCTGAGCTTTACTGGACAGACCTAACCATGCTATCCAGTTGTCTTGACCACATTTTTCTTTTCTTTTATCCCACTTTAATATTTTTCCATTGGGATCCATGATGTTCCCAATCCTTTTGATACCATTTTCCTTCAGTGCCCTAATTAGATTCGTAAATGTCTTATCCTTATTTTTCATTGTTTCTAATAGGAAAGGGTCGATTTTATTTATTTGTAATTCATTTTGCCATTTTTTCCAGATTAACAACATTGATAAACAGGGGCCCGCTTTTAAATTCTTTAAGTCTTTTCTATCTATTCTCTCTCCCAATGATGTTTCCCTTTGCCAACTATTTGCTTCCTTTTCTGTTTGCACCCATTTTTGACCCTTCCCATTCAAGTTCTAATAACCTCACTAACTGGCTTGCCTCATGGTATATTCCCAAGCTACAGACTTGTCAACATCAGAAGAGGTATTTTCCAGGGAGACTCATTATCCCCACTGCTTTTCATTATTGCCATGATCCCTCTGTCAACAATCTTACAAAAAACAAACCTCAGCTATCAAACATCTAAGAAATCTCACAAAATTTCATATCTGATGTACATGGATGACCTGAAGCTGTATGGGAAAACTGAAACTGAAATCAAGTCTCTGACTAACACTGTCTGAATCTTTAGTGCTTATATCAACATGGAGTTCGGTCTGGAAAAATTATTATTATTATTATTATTATTATTATTATTATTATTATTATTCCTCTTTTTACCTTTAAGAAGTATAAGGCAGTTACAGTGAAGGTACTCTTTTGCATTTGATCCTCATAGCAATCCTTTTGCGAAAGTTAGGCAGTTAGTTGATAAATGGCTTAATGTCAGGCAGAATCCACATCTGCAAAATAATAAGTCCCTAACTTGATTCCATATACAATATTTCTTCAGTTTCAAAGTAAAAGCAACATCTTTTAGACACCTGAGAGCTTTTTAATGCAATTTTAAAGTTAAAAAACTTTTACTCAAGGTTTCTAGGAAATAAATGCGGGTTTGTTTGTGTGTCTGCCGGTGTGTTATTGTTTTTTGCAATATGTGTCCTCCACACTAATTGGGATTAGGGGAGTGGGGTGGTTTGAGGGCAGGCTAGATTGGTGAATGGTTACTTTAGCATCCTTGTCCAGCAAGAATAATGTTGCAATATTAAAAAATATATTAACAGTATACATTTGAATATATGAAGGTCTGAGATTCTCTGCTCGCTAGGGTGTGTGTTTTATATTTTATTTTATTAAATGCAATAGGAATTCAATCCTGGTTCTAGTAATGATGTCTTGGATCAGACTGCACTTCTAAAACCATTTACATTCAATGTATGCAACTGAATAACTGTATATTCAAATATCCAAAGGTCTGAAAATTCGCTGCCTGCTAGGGCTGTGTGTTACATTTTATTAAAATTGTCATTTCATTACAGTCATCCATCCATTTTTTTCCCAAGTTTTGGCAGTGCAGGAAAGTAGGCAAACCTCTATTTCTGCCCCATGCTAAATTTAAGAGAATAACACACGGGTCCATCTTCAGCTATGTTCAGTTAAAGAATTCATGACACTAGACTCTATCCACTTTAAATCCTTTGTCCACCTTCTGCAGAATACTGGGCTTTGTAGTTTAATGATCTTCAGGATCTCTCTGGCTGAGCAGTTTAAAAGCCCCTTCCTAAACTACAAACCCTAGATTTCTGTAGGAGGCACCAAAGGATTTAAAGTGGATACTGTCACACTAGAAGTGGTTGCACTCAACTGCAGGCACCAAACACACAACAAGATTGGCTAATGTGAAAGACAAATGATCGTCATTGAAGTATCATATAGAAGCTGACTGGACTCGCGGTTAGTTCTATACAGAATACCAGTGATGGATCTTTTTTTTCCATAATACCTTGAATTATGGAAAATACTGATGATAATGTAGCCAGCTAGTTTCAGGGGCCTAAGGCAGGTAATGCAGTTAGGATACATGGTCCTTCCATCCAATAGAGAAAAATAACTAAGGAATTCAGGAGGACCAGTTGAGAAAAAATCAAGAGGCTGCCATTGCTGCCCATAATACCTGCTTTCAGGGGCAATCTCTTCCTCTGAGCAATTGCCAGCCCTGTTTCTTTGTTAAAGTATTTGTAATACATTATATATTGGCGTATCTGTGTTTATCCATTTTGTCTGTGCAAGTGAAGAAACTGCAGAAGTTGCAATGAATCCTGTAACTTCAGCAGTTTTAGTCCTACTCCAGAAAAAAAAAAACCTCTGGGTGTTGTTTCTGTTGTTTACTTGGATGGAAACTGAGAAAATAACAATCAACATGAGAGAACAAGTTGTTTTCGAGAGTTAAAGAAAATAGTTTTCTATTAACAGCAATAGTTTGATTAATCTCCTCTTAAATCTATGTATACAAGCAACAATGAAAAACCATCAATTTCAGCAGGAAGCTAGGTCTTTTTAAAAAGAAAATAACGATGGCCAGTTTATTATACCTTTTAAGTGTCTGTGATGACTTATTGCTTGCTTCACAAACTACTTAAATTGAACCACTTTGAACTAGATTGCAATATGGCATTAGAAAGGGACATGTAAATTAAAGGAGAATGCTTTGAATTTCAATGATTTTTTTTCCTATAGGGGTTGCAATTGGGAAACTTGAGTTATGAGTTTTCACTGAAATGGGAACCCCTTTTTTGGCCCTCTTTATACAGAAAGAAAATGCATTGCCTCTTTCCGACTCTTTCTTTCATTCCTCTGTGTCCCTCATACACTTTCTCAGCTCTAAGGTTTCTTGGATGAAACCGATTATCTTGATCCCTCGCAATCTGGTTTTAGGCCTGGTCATGGAATGGGGACAGCTTTGGTCACCTTGGTGGATGACCTTCGCAAAGGACTTGATGGGAAGTGTGTCCCTGCTGTTTTTTTTTGTTTGTTTGTTTTGTTTGTTTTGTTTTTTGATATCTCAGTGGCTTTCGATACCATCAACCATGGTATCCTTCTGGGTTGGCTCTCCAGAATGGGTCTTAGGGGCACTGCATTGCAGTGGCTCTGTTCTTTCCTGGAGAATCTTACCCAGATGGTGATGCTGGGGGACACCTGCTCAGATCCCTAGCCATTGACCTGTAGGGTCCCATAAGATTCTATTCTTTTCAACATCTACATGAAACTGCTGGGTGAGGTCATCTGGAGCTTTGGAGTTTGGTGCCGTCTCTACGCAGATGACACACAACTCTACTACTCTTTTCCACCCAATTCCAAGGAAGCTCCCTGGATCCTAAACCAGTGTCTGGCAGCTGTGACAGATTGGATGAAGGTCAACAAGCCAAGGCTTAATCCAGACAAGACAGAGGTCCTCCAGGCTGATAGGTTGCTAATAATTTCTCAAACTTTTGTTTTATTGTAGTTGTTATTTAAAGGAGCAATGTAACATTTTGTGACACAGAGTCTTTTCCACAAAAGACAGAGCACAATTATACTGATCTGCATCCGAGAGAGATCAATAGTTACCAGCCATACTATTATTTGGGGGAAAATTGTCACTATGCATTTGTTACCCAAAACAAAAGCATTCTATCCAGAATGGACAGCCACAGAGTCTATCCACAGATCTGGCTGGATACAAGAAAAGCAGGAAGTCTCTTGGAAATACTGAGGCTAATTCCCTTCAATGAAAATGACACTGAACATTGAAGTGGTTATCTGAAGCACAGTCATCTCCTTTCTGCAACTTCTCCTGGAGCGATGCAGCTGCATTTCCCATATTTAGAGCTGAGCCTAAAGGATCTCATTAGCCCAGAGGTAAATTAGGACCTCACTAGAGATTTTGCACGTGCAAAATAACACAGCCCACATTTTGAGTTTCTCTAACTCCCAGATTTACTCAAAAGCCAAAGTAGCATTCTTTTATCAGCCATGTGAAATTTGCAATATTCTTTAAAATAAATGGTAGCAATTGCTGAGATACACTTTAAAGAGTGCAATGTGGGAGTATTGAGAACATCTTGCTACTAGTAAAGTTTCCCTTATGGAAAATAATATGTCTTCTTTAGAGATTTAGAAAGACCAATCTCAATTAAGTGTAATTCCACACATTTTTAAAGAAATAAACACTGTCGAATAAAGGGGGACTAAATCCAGATTCACGGCTATAGGGCTGGCGATTTGCCTCAGGTATGTTAGAGAACTGTAAAACATCTACAAATTATTCCAGGTTTATCATATAACAATATTAAGATCCTAGAAGTCAGGCCATCATTGTTTTTAAGATATTCCAGAAATAATTAATTATTATAGTAGCTTAGTTTTTGGTTTCCTAAGTGTCATTTGAAAGAACATATTTCTAATGATGTCAGTTAACATGTGGGGAATATGAAGCAAATACAATGCACAGTCTTCCATCTATCTTTTCCCATTTCCCAAAGCACTCACCAGATATAAAACTACAAAGCCATATCTAGCCTGTCCTATCATGCCTGTGGCAGACTCTAACCCTCTCCGCCTATCCCTGGTAGTCTTGTGTTTGTGTGCTATGTCCTCCCATTCTCTTGGGAAAGGGAGGAAAAAATATAACTGTTCAAACTTGTCTTTTGTAGGAACAAAGACTAAGCTGACAGTTGATTCAATGGCTCTTGCTGATTTGAAAATGTTCACTGAAGGAAGAGGGCCAGAATATTTATTAGTTATCTAAGCCAAATTTCTGTCACACAGATGCTCAGGTAATGCACTCAGCATTACATCCCTCTGAGTCCCCTGAGTATAACAGATAACCAAGGACAAGACGAGCAAAAACTACTTTATATTCACTGTTTGCCTGAAGCGATGCCTTGAGTAGAGGACCCAATTGTTTAGAAAATAGAGTTTTCAGTGCCCATAAAGTAACACATGTTTTGGTAAAGTGCTAAGAGCTGCCATGTTGATTCCAAATGAATACCACCTATCTATAAATTTATAATGCCACCACGCCAGGCAGAAACAAGTGCACAGTAGATGGACTTATATGAAACAATAAATGGAGGGGGGGGGGGGTAACGAAAATTGCAGAATAGAAATAGAAATTACATTCCTCGAAGAGAAGTTAATAGTATAATAAATCTACTAAGAAGAAATTCCTACTGAGTTTGCTGTTTATTTCCATTACCTTACGAACAAAGGAAGTTCTTGAGGTTCTTCTCTGAAAACAACAGTCTAAAGTATTCTAGTATTTTTTTCAGTTCACAAGCTATACCTCTCCCTCCCACCTAATCCATGAAGAAAACTTGAAATCCATCTGACAGAGTATATAACTAAACCATAAATGTTTTAACAGCTAGCTGGGGTGCATATTGTACAGCTATAGCTACTGAAAACCAATTAACTCTGTCATTGTTCTTCTAATTAAGAAGAATGATGTGGACAATGAAACTTCTGAGATGGCTGATGTTAATTATATTCTTTTCCAGTTGAAACCTTTTAGGTGGCTTGTAATCGACACTGGTGATGATAGTGATAATGATGACCTGTGTCTGTGTGCACACACGTATCTGAAGGACAAGTATTCATATTTACAAGTCACATAGAAATTTCAACAAGGAAAAGAATATAAAAAAGCAGATTTATCTCTCAATATGTCATTTAGTTCACTGAAGACTACATCAATTCTTACTAGAAAACAAGCCATAGTGACACAGCCCATCCACATTTGCTGGAGTTAGGGGCACGAGACCTCTGCAAAAGTGGAAAAACCCCAAATAAAAAACTTTTTTTTTACTTTTCTAAGACATTTTAGTTCCTCCAATGTGAATCTATGGTCAACTTCCACTGGACCTTCATCAGATTCTTTGCTGCAAGCCTCCAACTGCCCTTTTATATGGATTTGAAAACCTGAATGTTTCAGCTAGCATTTGAGAATGCCTAGACTGCACTATCCCAGCCCGGCCTTTTATAGCCTGGTCACGCCCATTGTACTACTGGTTATTGGTTTTGTTGAGCATGGTTTTGATTGAGTTCCAACGCTGCTGTTTTATATTGATATGTTTTATTGTAATTGTGTTTTTATCTGGATTGTTTATTACTATGTTCTTATTTTAATTGTGTTTTGCTTTAGTAGATGGTTTGTGTTTATATCTTGTGGGCATTTTGTCCCATATACAAGCGACCTTGTATTCCTTCAGGGAGATGGTGGTGGGTATAAGAATAATTTTTTTTGTGTCCGGAGCAACTGGAGCTGGAACTGATAGAGGGATCCCGGGGAGAGCATGGATGAGCTCCCTCTATCAGCTCCAGCTCCATGCAGGGACATGAGAGAAGCCTCCCATAAGGATGGTAAAAACATCAAAACATCCGGGCGTCCCCTGTCCTTGCAGACGGGCAATTCTCTCACTCCAGAAGCAACTCAAGTTGCTCCTGACACAAAAATTATTATTATTATTATTATTATTATTATTATTATTATTATTATTATTAATTATCATCATCATTATTATTTCTTGCTGCAGTTCCCACATATACATCAAGCATCTGATATTAAGTTTCAAATAACAGTAACAGCATGGTACAATATCTAATGATGCATTCAGTATGCCATGAAGATGGATTCTTAGGCAGTTGTTTCTTGCATAGGAAACATCCTAAAATGTCTTCACAACTTAAATCAGATACTACTAGTTCACCACACCTTTCTCAAACATTGTGCCCTCTACTGCCTACTCACAAGCTGTTGCTTTCTCTTCCTCAACTAGATGGAAAGGGGATTCTTCCCAACAAGTCAACAAATGCTTCAGAAAGCATAAATATACTGCATTCAATAATTTAAACATATTCTTATAAAATGTATGCAAAATACTTGAATGTAGAAATAGGAAATTGAATCTACCCTTTTCAAATATGTTTATTTTGTTTCTCTATTATACCAACTATATAAGTGTGGATATGGTAGCTTATTAATATAACCTAACTTCTTATGTGTTTGTTTACTATTACAATGTCCTTATATAAGATATAAGGAGCTCATCACACTGATGAACCCCTCCCCAATCTATTGTCCCATTTCACTGGGGAAATGGAAGGTGTGTGTGGTGCCTCGTGACAAAACACCCACCCTCCCTCCCCTATCACATGGGGGCAAAAAGAAGAGGTGTGTTGGTGCCCTATCCCTTCCCCTATCAGACAGGGGAAGCATGGCAAAGTGTATTGACACGTTGAAACGTCCTTTTCCCCATCAGACTGGGGAAAGCCATGAAAACTGTAGGTAGCTCCATTGGAGCTACCCAAAAGGTGGAACACTTACCATGTTTGAAGAAGCTTCTTGCAATGTTTCTTTGCCACTTCAGTCATTAATGGGGCAGGGCCACGACCTGTGGCCAAAGAGGAGCCAGGGGCCCAAAAACTCCAGTGTTATGAGGTGATATGTCCTCATTATTCATTCTTCTCAACATGTGAGGATTTAATGTATGCATTTAGTTAAATTATCTGATTTACAGATTCATGAAATCATAAGGTTGCAAGAGACAAGGATAATCCAGTCTAACCTCCTGTCGTGCAGGAATATACAACCAAAGCACTCCCAACTGAAGGCCATCCAGCCTCTGTTTAAAATTTTGAAAAGAAAGAGGTTCCTAGGCAATGTATTCTGTTGTTGAATAACTCTCATCCAGAAAGTCTTCCTAATATTTGGTGGAATCTCTTTTCCTGTGGTTTGAATCCATTGGAGCAGCACAAACTTGTTCTAGTTCTCAGAAGTATCTAATACATAGCTAGCAATCATAAATTAAATAACATTTCTGTATGAGATCCACATTTCCACATATAGGATTATAATATTCAGCCATTTTCATATGTCTTTAGGGAGAAATTTGTCACATGATTATTCAATGCATTTTTGTCTAATTTAGTACACAGAACATTTTGCTACCTTTCTACATTTATTCCCATTTGTCAAAGTGCACTGGCTCTTCTGAACCTTGAAATCACTTGATAATATAACTTTTGACTTGTTCTTTTAATATTCATAATTTAATTAAATGTTACATTCTAAACCAGTTTGAAGTTTTGTTTTGTTTTTTGTGCTTTGGTCCCAGTAGCAATTAAATTTTCCAAAGATGTTAGTTCAGGTAATTAAAATTTTGGCTTCCTAATATGCCTCTGTAAGATACCGTTGAATTGCATACCAAGGTGGATTCACTGTTTCAACTTTAGTATAATCATGAGATTGTTTTTAACCCTACTTAACTTTTTTCAAGAGTCTATGTAATCAGTACTTCCCCTTCTAACTGCAAAATTACTGAATCTACTTTGTGGTTAAAATTTGACTCAGATGTTAACCATAGCTAACAGGAATTCAAAGATAGCTGTGTTAGTTTGGATCATTATGCAAAATGGTTTTGTAGCATTTTTGAGACTGAGAGGAAATATTAATAACACTAGTTATCACAAATGGAAGTCTACTACATCAGAGGCATCCTTATGCTACCAACTTCTTTCTCACAATTAGTTTCTGGGGTGCTACAAGATCCTTTGTAGTTAAATAAACTAATTTTGTCTGTTTGCATTCCTGTCTGCCTGTCTGGAAAGGGACAAATACTTCACAGTCAACTGAGAGGGAAATTGTTTGGACTTCTTTGTCTCATGCATTCAGTATCAGAGCTCTTGTAACTCCCCCTAATTCGGGGCAAAGACAGTATGGTAGGGATTGAAACAGCATATGATTCACTGATATGCAAAGGACACTGGTGAAAGACACACACTTTTTATATTATGTCTGACTTTGGCTTGACAAACTTTGACAAAGAATTAATTGTGTAGCTCTACTACTCAAGACTGGCAATATGGTAGCATTCCTAGATTTTACCATTCCAGAATGGCAGCAGTGATTTTATATGGTGGACTATTGTGGGCTGAATCTTTTAGGCATATGTTAAAAGATCAGAACTTCATTTGCTTTTCTTCCTTACTTGGACTGTTTTCCAGGCTGGGAACTGTATTATTAGCCCTTGCTATCAGTTGGTTTTACTGAATATTATTTTAATCATTTTAATTGGAAGTTATTGATGTGTACATTTTAATTATTATATAGCTCCCTTTTAATAGTTTTTTCATTGCACATGTGAGATATATGATATATAAATTGATTAAATATGTACTTACATACTGTGAGATATATATTCATTAAATTTATACATACATTCATATTGTATAGTATCTACTTTATTCAAGATTGACAACAGTTTGAGGTGAGGACTACTACATGCTAATATTGTGTGTGTGTGTGTGTGTGTGTGTGTGTTTGATAATCGCAGCAAACTGAATTACAAGTACATGCCAATACAAGAGAGACTAGTTACATCCTTGCAGTATGCTGACATTTTGAAGAATGTAAAATGGTTTAGCAAGGAATTCTGTCACAATCTCCATACTGTCTGTTGTGACTCACAGCAGCTCCCTACAGTTTCACAAATGAATTTTAGGCCTACAGTACAGTCAGTGCTCCAGATGTGTAGCTTTTACTTTGGCGGATTTGATTATTTGTACATTTGATATATCTAGTAGACTTGTGCACAAATTCTTTTCCAAAAAAATTCTTCAGCTGGTCCGGTTGGATCAGATGCCCTTACCAGCCAAAACAGAACAGCGGCTGTCAAAACCCGGCTGCTTTCAGTTTCTTTGGAGTGTGGGGGGGGGGTGACAGCCACTAGAAAGAAAAGGATTCCAGAAGGGATGACAGAAAGGGGGGTTTCTTAAGCCCTTGCCTTAAACCTGGATCTCTTCTAAAGGAAGAAGGGAAATGATAGCAGGAAGTGGAGGGGAGGTTCTTAAGGTCTTGCTTTAAGCCTTCCCTTAAAGCAAGACCTTCACTTCTTAGACCAAGGGCACATTCAGACAGCCCTTTAACCCAGGAAGATTTGTGTTTTAAAAATGTGAATGTTCCCAGGTCCTCATCCACACACACATCTGGGTGGGTGTCCAGATGCACTTCCAGATCTTTCCAGGAGAACACCTGGACACCCAAATCCTGTCCCCAAAACCCCTTTTAAAAGTAAAAGAACTTACCTGGCCTCCATTAGAGTGATCCTGGAGCTCTCCTCCCTCCTCCCTTCCTAGCGCGTAATTCCTATGAACTATGAGAGCTCTGGCACCACTCTAATAGAGGCCAGGTAAATTCTTTTACCTTTAAAAGGGGTTTGGGGGGCTTTGGGGGTTGGGGGGTTAGGGAGGAGGTTGGTGTCCTTGTGGTTTTCTGGGCTTTTAGCCAGGAAAACCATGGGACTACCGTCTGGACTGCCTCCTCAAAAGCCCAGAACTTTAGAGGGTGCACTCCAGACAGTGAAAGTAGTATATTTATCCCGTGCCTCCCAAGAAGGCACGGAATAAACCCACTAACAAATTAATTTGCCACAAATCAGGGTTTTCCTGGTTTGTAGTGAATTAATTTATGTTTCTCTGGGATGTCATCTGGACAACTCCCTTTTAATTGTGGGAACTTTGTTAAAGCGGCTGTCTGGATGGGCCCCTACATTGACTCCATTCCTGTTCTGAATTCAGCTCCTGAAACTCCTTTCAAACCTCAGCTCTTTCTCTGTATAACAACCAAAGCTCACAGATGGAACACAATGACAATGGAAAGACTCAAGTGAAGCAGTGTGCATATTTTTAAAAGTACAAGAGAATGCCAGGAATGGCACTGATTTAGAATCCAGCCAGGTAGAAGGATGTGAGAAAGGATACAAGGATAAAAGAAAGGATGGAGAAGGGAAAAGGGGGGGGTAGAAGGAAGAAGGAAAGATATATCTTTCTCCTTGAGCAAAAAGTGAGCAAAAGGTAATGGCAGAGCTTTTTCTCAAAAGGGCATTTTGATTACTCCAACAAATTGCATAAATTGTTTCATTTTAAAGTGGAGAACAGGAGGAATTCATCACATGACAGAATTGGATATTTTGCCCTATGTAAATAATTTACAAAAAAAGTCACTTTCCAGCCATCTTAGAAAGTGTCTGAAAAGATAACCCTTTAAAACACTTTTAAAATGCAAAGATACCCTACATTTGAAGCCTACATCATGTGATTAACACAGTAGGCTGAAGTTTCTTAAATGGGTGGCTCATTAGAATTTAATGCATGTGATGAAGTGGCTAGATCAGTCTGAGGGTATAGACTTAATCATATTTACAGCAGACCTACCGTGTTTCCCCGAAAATAAGACAGTGTCTTATATTAATTTTTGCTCCCAAAGATGCTTTGGTCTTATTTTCAGGGATGTCTTATTTTTCCATGAAGAAGAATTCACATTTATTGTTGAACAAAAAAAAAAAGAACATTTATTATATCAGAAGAGGGGGTGGTCCTTCTTCCCAACTTTCACTCCCTCTTCCGCTTCCTCCTCTCCTCCTCCTTATCACATGCCAGGCTCCTCCTCCCGCTAGGCTCAAGGTGCAACTGGCGAAAAAGGCGGAGGAATGGCAACGCCCCGCCACGCTCACCTCTGATGCAGGAGAAGTAAGGCAAAGCAAGGCAGCACCGTGCCACCAGTTGTTTTTCCTCACACAGGCGCTCGCTCCCCTGTTCAGGATCTTCTTGCCACAGGCGAAGGTAGGAAAGTGAGCACCGGTGCGAGCGCCAGTACGAGGGAAAGCAGCAGGTGGCGCTGCCTTGCTTTGCCTTGCCTTGCTTCCCCTGCGTCAGAGGCGAGCGGGGCCGGGCACTGCTGTTCCCCTGCCTCTTTCGCCAGGCGCACCTTGGACCTAGTGGAGCCCAAGCTGTGCCGCTTCTTCTCCCCTCCAGGTCTGCTGACAGGGAGGCTGGCCAAGTGGGCACGTGTGGGAGGAGCGGGCCTGCAGCACCCCCACCGGTGAGTGGGGGAGCACACTGTATATAAGTTTAAAAATTAAATAGCCTGTTTATTTTCCCTTTACTGTTAAACTGTTTTCTCCTCCTGCAATTAAATTCACTTTCTGTGTTATTTCTGGAAGCATACCAGGCAATGAGGCAGCCAAAACTGGCAAAATTTTCTGTAATTCCCAGGATGGAAATAAAGAAAAGAAACATTGAGTCCAGCTACTGAAGTCCCCACTTCAAACTCAGCAAAAAACAAGGGACCTATTTACTTCTGAATAGGTTTAGTCTTAATCAAATCTTTACACTTGCCTGAAAGAAATGGGAAGTGATTCTCTGACAATATGACGAAGCAGTGGCATGCAGGCACTGAAAGATTAGCAATGGCCTTGGAAGCAACTCAGTCCTACTCATTAATGAAAGGGCACAATTAATTAAAAATAATCTTGCCAAATTTTAAATGGATAGCGAACAAAACTGAATGAAAGGAACTGAAGTGTAGCTGCAGCATTAGCTCAACTCCAAACAGAAATCTATGGCATAGTCCTGATACTTGTGAGAGTGTGCAATGGAAGTGTTTCCCTCATCTATTATTGATACCCTGTTTCCTCAAAAAGAAAACAGGGTCTTATATTAATTTTTACTCCCAAAGATGCACTAGGTCTTATTTTCAGGAGGTGTCTTATTTTTCCATGAAGAAGAGCTCACATTTATTTTGCGGGGGAATAATAATGATAAAACTTGAAATGAACATTTATTATATACTGTAAAGTAGTTGTCATCACAAACTAGCATAACCAGACAAACTGAATCCTATCAAGAATTTCTTGTTACTACCATTATTTACATGTACAACAATCTATGGTACCTTTTGCAGTTTAGGTTTCACAAGGTTTCCACACTGATTTCTCTCTATTCTAGTTTCAATGTAGTCATGAATGATGAATAATATAATATACAATAATAATAATAATATGATAATATAATAGAATAATAATAGAATAATAATATAATGATATAAAATATATTAATGAAATAATATAATAATAGGATATAATAATAACAGAATATGATAATAATATGGTATTAATAGGATAATATAATATTGGAATATAATAACAGAATATTTTAATAATATAATAATAATATGATAATATAAAATAATAATATAATAGAATATAATGATATAAAATATATTAATAGGATAATATAAAATGGAACATAATAATAATAACAGAATAATAATAATAATATAAGAATATGAAAATATAATAGAATAATAATAGAAAAATATAATATAATGATATAAATATATTAATAGGATAATATAAAATGGAACATAATAATAATAACAGAATAATAATAATATAAGAATATGAAAATATAATAGAATAATAATAGAAAAATATAATATAATGATATAAATATATTAATAGGATAATATAATAATGGGATATAGTAATAACAGAATATGATGATGATAATAATATGGTAATAGAATAATAGTATAAAATAATATGTTTCATGGCATAGGAATAAGAATGGGAGGTGAATCCCAATGCATCCTGTGCCTTTAAGAAGACGAAGGAGCAGAGTGGGAAGGGTGTTCAAACCCTCCTCCTCCTCCCCTCCCACCCTCCCTGGAGCCAATCAGAAGCCTCTGGGGTGAAGGGGGCATGGCCAGGACTGAGCCTTGTCTTGGAAGGAAGAAACGGCAGTGCAGCGGCAGCGAGGGAAGATTCTTGGAGCCGCGTATATGCATTGGCGGCTGGGGGACAGGCGGGAGGCAAGGCCAGCCAGGGAGGCACAGAAAGCAAGCACTCTCTCTCTCTCCTTCCCTCCAGTGCATATGAATGCTGCTTCTGCCCTGCAGCCATGCTGCCCAATGGAACTCTGCTGCAGCCTGGAAGGTCCCATTCTTAGTTGTTAGGTCTTACTTTCAGGGGAGGCCTTATATTTGGCAATCCCCCCAAACCCCTACTAGGTCTTATTTTTTGGGGAGGTCTTCTTTTAGGGGAAACACGGTAGCAAAAAAATTACAATAGGGAAAGCCAATGGTCCCCACATTCTGTGGGTTTGTGAAGCCACTCCTGGTTCACTTCAGATTGCAGAGGTGCGATCCAAGATGCTGAAATCTTGCCTCCTCAAAATAGGTGCAGCACACTGGACAGCTTCTTTAAAGTTCAGACTAAAACCCAGGGTTGATTCATCTTCCTACTATTATCTCAACCAACAGTTGCCACTGAATTGAGTATCTATCCTGTGGTATCAAATATCAGTTTTAATCAGTCACTTTCCAAATCCATCTGGTAATCTAATGGACAATAAAACTGACTGTATCGTTAAAGTCTCAAAGAGTTTACATTCTTAAATTTGAAACAGTGAGAACAATACAGGAAAGGCTGGCAGTGAGAAACTGGATGCACTGCATGGTTATTTTAGTTGCATGTTTGTTGTTGTGTGCCTTAATTTCAGACTTATGAAAACCCTAATGCCTTCTTGGCAAGATTTGCTCAGAATAGCTTTGCACTTGCCTTTCTCTGCAGATAGGATAGTGTAATTTGCCCAAGGTCACTTGGTGAGTGTCATGGTTAAGTAGGGATCTGAACTCCTGTCTTCAGGATTGTAATCCAGTGTTCAAACCACTTTGCCACACTGGCTCTGTTTAGTTGCACATTTATTTATTTTTTTATGGGGGACAATATAGACCCCTGTGGGACCCCACAAAACAAAGGTTGTGGGGCCGAGCAGGTGTCCCCCAGTGACACCATCTGGGACCGACCCTCCAGGAATGAGTGGAGCCACTGCAGAACAGTACCTCCAAGTCCCATTCCCGTGAGGCGTCCCAGAAGGATACCGTGATCGACGGTATCGAAGGCCGCTGTGAGGTCCAGCAGAACCAGCAGGGACACATTCCCCCTGTCCAGCTCCCGGCGTAGATCATCCACTAAGGCGACCAAGGCTGTCTCGGTACCATGCCCCGGCCTAAAACCAGACTGTGCCGGATCTAGAAAATCAGTGTCAACCAAGAATCCCTGGAGTTGCGAGGCAACCACACGTTCCATAACTTTGCCCAAGTAGGGGAGATTGGAGATAGGCTGAAAGTTTCCGAATTGAGTGGGGTCCAGTGATGGCTTTTTCAACAGCGGTTTGATCACAGCTGTCTTTAGGCTCGCTGGAAATATGCCTTCCCGAAGGGAGGCATTCACCACCACCTTCACCCACTCGGCCAAACCCCCTCTGGCTTCTCTCACCAGCCAGGATGGGCAGGGGTCTAGGATGCATGTGGTCGGTCTCACCTCTCCAAGGATCTTGTCCACATCCTCGAGCTCAACCAATTGAAATGAATCCATCAAAACGGGACAAGCAGGTGTTCTTGCTACATCCTCAGAGACTGCCATTAATATGGCGTCAAAGTCAGAACGGATCAAAGCGACTTTGTCCGCAAAGAACCGAGCAAATGCTTCACAGCGGGCTGCCGAATTGTCAGGGATCCCGTCTTGAGGGATGGGATATAACAAACCTCTTACAACTCGGAACAGCTCCGCCGGACGGTTCTTTGCAGACGCAATATTAGCTGCAAGGAAAACGTTCTTTGCAGCATCTATTGCCGCGGCATATGCCCTAAGATAGGAACATAGCCGTGTTCGGTTTGGCTCGCTCGGCTCCGAACGCCACACACACTCTAGTCCCCTCTTCTTTCGCTTCATCGCTGCCAGCTCCTCAGTGAACCAAGGAGATGGTTTAGCTCGGTTACTCGAGAGGGGACGCTCCAGAGCGATCATGTCTATTGCCCTAGTCATCTCTCCATTCCAGAGAGAGACCAGAGCATCAACAGGATCACCTGCCGAGGAGGCGGGAAATTCCCCAAGAGCCATCAGGAATCCATCTGGATCCATAAGCCTCCTGGGGCGGACCATCTTAGGTCCACCACCCCTGCAGGTTAGGGGGCGCAGTAAGTCTAAACCTGATCAGGTGATGGTCGGTCCATGGCAAAGGAGCGATGGTGAGCTCCTCCACACCGCCACCTTCCTCCCATCCCTGACAGAAGACCAGGTCTAGTGTGTGCCCCGCACTGTGGGTGGGACCAGATACCAGTTGGGACAGCCCCATTGTTGCCATGGCAGTCATGAAGTCCTGAGCCGCACCTGAGAGGTTGGTCTCGGCATGGACATTGAAGTCCCCCAGCACTATGAGCCGCCGGGACTCCAATGCCAGGCCCGAGACCACCTCAGCTAGCTCAGGCAGGGAGACTGTAGTGCAGCGGGGTGGTCGGTACACTAGCAGAATCCCTAATCTGTCCCGGTCTCCCACCCTCAGGTGGACACACTCAAACATGGTCGACTGTGGGACGGGGCACCTGGTCAGGGGGATAGAATCCTTATAGACCACCGCAACCCCACCTCCCCTCCCTCCAGATCTTGGCTGGTGCTGTACGGAGTATCCTGGCAGGCAGAGCTGGGTGAGATTAACCCCTCCCAACTCGTCCAGCCAGGTCTCCGTAATACATGCCAGGTCTGCATGTTCCTCCAGGATTAGATCCTGGATGAATGATGTTTTCCCGTTTACAGACCTGGCATTAAACAGCACCACTTTTAATCTGGAGGGACCGCCATCCTGGTTACCCAGATTAGCTATGTCAGGAGACCGTTTTAAAGCTACTAATGTTCTTCCACAAACCCTAGGCCGAATTAAATTAGGTCTCCCTTTCCCGTATCTCCCCCTCCCTGACACCACCTCTATAGGGGGCCCCCACCCACCCGAGCACCTCCTTCCCCTCTCATACTGTCCTCTCCCCCCCTCTTCCCGTGGTCTAAGCGCTGTTCCTTGATGTATTACTTTCCCATTGGCACTTAGTATCCTTTCCCATCCATTCCCACCCCCCACCCTATAATCCTCGTAGTCCTCCAGCTTCCCCCACCCCCCACCGCTAATACAAAGTGCAAATGCAATTGTAAAGTGCAGAGAGTGCGGGGGCAACATGGATGAGGGGATTTGATATAACTAAGGTGCAGATAGGCTATAGTTGTTATATTTGATGGGTGGGTTGATTCAAGTATAATTCATAAAGTGCCAGAGTGCCAACTAAGAGACAAGGTTTTAACAGCATGTAGCAGTTCATTGAGTTAGTAATAGTCACATCGTTAATCAACCATCAATGAGGTAGACTCACAGATTCAATATGAACTTAAGATTCACACACAAAGCGGGGGTCAGAGGGAAGGCTTTCACAGTCTCTGTAGTTGAAATTCGCGGCCAGATAGAGATTGTTACCTCCGCGTCTTCTGAGGCCTCTGTTCTCCTTTGGCCTCCGGGTGGTAACCCGGTTCTACAGCCACCTCCCGGTCTGGCAAGGGGCCTAATACAGTTCAAGTGGGTCCGGTCCTGACTCAGCGTAATTTAGCAGGGGCCAGGCAGGTCCCAGCAGGCCCCAACAGCCCCAGTGCGGTCCCAAGAGGCCCCAACAGGCCTTGTGCACTCTGCAGAGGCCAGGCAGAGCCAGCAGCCGCCTCACGCCTGGCAACCCGCAGCAGTCAATCCGGCGGAGAAGCACGGCGGCCAACAAAAGCTCCTCCGAGATCAGCAAGCCACCGGTAGTCTGATGAGGAAATGCGGTGGGCCCAGAGGCTAGTCAATCGCCTCCCAGTTCAACAATGGCCTAGCAGAGGTCCCCACAAGCCCACCAGAGCCTCTCCAAACTGCTCCGTGGCTGTTGAACTTTACCGCCAGTGTAAACAAACAAACAGGCCCAGCCAGGTCCCACAGTCCTCCGCTGCTGACGACCCCCCGCCTCTCCCCAACACGGAGGAGCAGCGGTCGTAACAATCCCAGGGCAGGAGGAGACACCCGGTAGCAAAATGGGAGCTCAGTGGGCTGCCCCCTCAATCCCTCCGCATCCGGGTCTTCAGTCACTGCTGAAAACCCCCGCCTCTCTCCAATGCAGAGAGGCAGCGGTCGCAGCAGTCCCGGCCGTGGGAAGAGACACTCAGCAACAAGCCCGGTTCCAACAATCAACTCCAACCCCCCAGACTCTCCGACCTCCTCCAGGACTCGTAGAACGGCAGGTAGGGCTGATTTTGAATTTAGAGTCTTCAGTAATGGTTCTCTTGATGACTTGGGACCATATACTCTCTTAGATCTTTATTTTCTGTGAGCTCCGAGGACTCCAGTCATAGGACTCCGGCCATATATCAACATTCCAGGGTTTCTAGGCCGCGTTTGAAATGGCGGCACCACGTTCAACCCAATTCGTTCTTCCTTCTCCTTCTCCTCCTTCTCTAACTAGTTGCTACTACTGATGTCTTTGTCAGGTCCTCTCTGTGCCCTGAGATGTCTTATAAGTAGCTATGCAACTAAGGTAAGTTAGAGAATTGGGGAGCAGATTGAAAGTCCAAGTTTGAGGAATCTCACCACGGAGCTCAACAGGAACCCTCCTACCTCCTCGGCGCCATCTTGTTGTTGAGCTCTCGTTGCATGTCTCGTTGCTAATCAGGTTATACTGAACTATGGGAACTAAAGAACTCTGGCAAAAGCATCAAGTAAAAAATGAAACTATGTTAAATAGTTTGATGGAAGTGAGAAATGTGGCATCATGCACACATTTGAAGAGTTGTTTCTATATGGAAAGCAAGAAAGAATCTTTTCAAGCAGAATATCTTAAGATGGGGTTCTTGTGGGGGAAAGTGTCTGCAGGATTTTGGAGGGGTAAGGGAGTTGCATACTCCTATGTGAGCATAATTCAAATGCTTACAAATGTACACATATGTTGATGCTTAACATCACATTTAGTGGCTTTTAGAAGATGAAAAACAGTGGAAGAAAAGTCTCAGAACTTATGATCTGAGTGCACCAATACAGAATACAAGAGATATCATCAACTCCCACAAAATCTTCTTTGAGGTGAGGGATATCATTTTTAAAGATTTAAAATAAAAAGGAGAAACTAAGACACACAAAGAAGGCATTTATCATAGTCATCTTCACAAAACTTCTCAGATTTCCTTCATCTTGGACATGTTCATGCAACTTCTGGACAGAGTAATGGCATCAACAGAGAATCTCTTTGGTAACAGGAGGATAAATGGCTATGTTTGATCAATGCTGCTCTTAGAATCATAGAATAATAGAGTTGGAAGAGACCACATGGGCCATCTAGTCCAATCCCCTGCCATGCAGGCAAAAAACAATCAAAGTACCCCTTGAGGAGTATGGACTATTTCCTGTTTTCACAGTGTTATCAGCCACATTTTACATGACATGACACGAAGGAACTTTTGCATTAATTCAGTTTTGAAATGCAGAATCAAGTCCTTTTAAACTATATTTATTATATTGAATAAAGCTTTGAAAGTTTCAGAAAACAACTTTTCCATATCATAAAATCAACCCAACCAAATGTGACTGACTGAGGCCCAAATCATCAAAATAAATAGGCTGGGTCTCTAAGAAATCTATTCTAGATTTATTGCACTGTTATTTTATACTCAGCAGACCAGAAGTACAAAATATGTATTTTCATCTGTTTATGCTTTTTTTATTTCTTTGCTTTCTTTCACCCAGTACCCTCTATCTTTTAATAAATTGCCCTGTTGCTACAGTGAGCTTCACAGCCTGATCTCTGCATTTCCCTACAACAAGACAACACATGAAGATATTAAATAGCAACACTTGGCTACACTGAACATTTATTTTATATGACAGCTGTGTTAGAAAGATCATGAACCCTTTGCAGTTACCATTTGGAGGAAATCAGTAGACACACATCAGCCCATCACAGATTCTTTAAATTCCTAGTTTTATGTTGGGCATTTAATGGGCCAGCAATCACTTCCTATGTTTGAATATCAATAACATTTTTAAAAGGGCAGGCATGTGTTGCTATGGTCTATTGTATTTATTAGCTAAAAACATTGGAACATTATAGGAGCATGGCACTGTGACTTCTCACAAAGCAAATTGGCAAGATAATGGTTGTATATTTTGCCTCATATCTCAGCTTCTACAAAACTATTGACTTGCTTTGAAAACAACAAAGAAAGCTGGAAATTGTCTCATATAGGGATGTGGGCACCTCCACTGCTCTGATAACATGTTTAATAAATAACATACTACAATAAATAAATGTCTTGAACTACAAGTTGTTTCCTGCTGTTTTCAGATTGTAAAAGATTAGGATATATCATAATAAGAATAGCCTTAAGGTTACTTCAAGCAAAGCCATTACTGTAATAGCCATTCCAAAACTAAGATCCTCTGTAAATTTACATCACTGTGAGTTTATAGTATCATTGCATTTTTATAATATGGCCAATGTTGTAATAGTTTTTTGATATGTCTAAATCTTATAAAATTTATAGAACTGGCATATTTAGATCAGAACAAACAGCTTTCATCTGAATTACCTGCTACATAAGGAATTTACACTTCATAAATATAAATTGCAAGCAGATTTTGATATGTGAGGCACGGAGCTGTCTTTTGCCAGCATCTGTACTCTGGCAAAATATGTGTTTCTCTGGTCAAGATGTCCAGGGATCCAGGTTCTCATGCCTTATCCTGCTAGCATACCACTTGCACAGAGTTCAGACTCTAGCAGAAAGCCTCTTCCTGCCTCAGATATCAAAGTCTGCTTGCTACTCATATTTATTGAACATCATTCATAACAGAAGGCTGTCTCCCAGAACAGGGCTGAGAGACTATGCCCATCAGAATTTCTGTTGGAGAAGACTCAGAAATCATTTCAGTCTCTTATAGACTAGCTGAACATTTGATTAATTGTGTACATTAAAACAGACTGCAAGGGACAAATACTTTCTCTTTTCCTGGAGACCTCCATGGCTTGGAAACTGATAGGGATATAACAACAGAAGGATAAAAATGTATAAGACTGTGTTGGAAAATAAGATCCACATGCTTGAACTCGATCTGATCCGTGTAGGGATTTAAGAAGGGAAGTCATGTAATCTTTGCAATCTCACAGGTGAACCCTTTTGAAAACAAGGTTCTGGAAACCAGTTTAGGAAGTGGAAAACTACGTCAAAGAAGGCTGCTATTGTGTAGCCCAGAGATTATAAGTATTATTGTGTTGCAAGGTTGTGGGGGGCAAAGGCCTCTCATGATGAGTATTAGCAATGAAGTCTTGTGACTCAAAGCAGCCTTTAGCCCAACTCTGCAGAGGATATGGTGCTCCAAGGCCCAGTTTGTTAGCAAGACATTAGAGTCAAAATGTGGGGTGGCCCTCAGGTGCAATCTCTCTGTCACACAGAATCAAGTATGAAGTAGGTCAGTTTCACTTGACAGAACTGAGTTTCCAGTCCCGAGCTTTTAAGATAGCAAAATGAAATATTTAAATGAGGAATTGCCACCTTATGTTCCACGGGTCCCTCTCAACCTTCTTAAATGTCATTTATGTTTAAAATAGCTTGCTATAGAATGGAAAGCAGTGCCAGAGCAAATGGATTTTCAGCATTTCCTTCCATTTACCAAATGCAACACAGGAGGGAGAAGCTCCACTGACACAAACAATATTACTAGGAGGGTGAGAAGCATATCTGCTTTTTCCCTATAGAAGGGTAAATAATTAAGTATAACAATCCTACCATTTGATGGTTGAGGGGCTCTGGTAGAAACAACATGTTCTGTGCATTTCTGTTTCTATGTTTATGAAGGGAACTACAAGTAGAACAGAACAAATGTATATCTCAATGGATGAAATGTGGACTTTGTTGACTTTACTTCTATCCTGTGAAAGAAACCCAAAGGAGAACAAGATGAGATCAGAATTTTAAAGTGTCTTAGTACAGGAATTCTATAAAGTACCCAAAGAGCAGTTATGTTGTGTTATTGTTATTGTTTTTCAAGAAATTGAAAACTATTTGATCACAATCTTCCTAGTTAGGACTTGTGAGGCTAGCCAGAATTCAGGAAACTGGTTAAAAGGTATTAGTTAGCTAAATTTCCAGCTTTCTCTCTTGCCCTCCTCCCCAAAAAGAAGAGGTTTGCTGTTGTCATAGTTGCAGTTTAAAAAAAATATTCTGCTATTCCGTTTTGTAACTAAAATAATTATATTTGGTTTGTCATTATTTTTAGATATTGTGAAGTTAGCTTTGATATAAAATCGTAGAACTGTAATGTTGGAAGAGATCACAAAATCCATCCAGTCCAACCCCCTGCTGTGCAGCAACACACAATCAAAGCACTTTTGACAGATAACCATCAAACCTTTCCTTAAAAGCCTCTAGAGAAGGAAACTCCACCACACTCCAAGGCAGCATATTCCACTGCTGAACAGCTCTTACTATCAGAAACGTCTTCCCAATGTTTAGGTGGAATCTCGTTTCCTGCAATTTGAATCCATTGCTTTGTGTTCTAGTCTCCAGAGCAGCAGAACACAAACTTGTCCCTTTCTCCATGTGACATCCTTTCAAAAATTTAAACATAGCTATCATGTACTCTCTCAGCCTTCTTGTCTTCAAGCTAAACATGCCCAGTTCCCTAAGCTACTTTTTTACAGGGTTTGGCTTCCAAAACTTTTACCATCTTAATCGTTCTGCTGTGAATCTTCATAGCAATGATCAGATAACATGCTAAGGAACAACATGGGTGTTTTACTGCTTTTTTGGTATTATAATTCCCATAATCCTGACCATTAGCTGTATGCAGGTTGATGTCCAAAATATTACAGGGCACCATAGTGACTATTTCTGGACAAAGTCCTGTGGCAATGAAATGAGCCTGCTCTATCCCTAACTGTTTGTTCCATCAATAGGAAGCAGCGGAAAAGCCAGAAGCAATTCAAGTCTGACATTACATGCTGTATCACTAGTCTGATTGCATATCTATAGTATCCTTACCACAAAATTGGTTTCTTTGGTCAAAGACATATTTTCTGTTTCACCTGTGTCACCTCCCCTTCAAAGCAAGGGCCATTTCAAGAGAAGGGTCAATACTCCAACCCGCTAAGAAAAGTATGGTGAGGAAATTAAGAAAGCCAATCAATGCTAAATGGAAAAACCTTGTGGGCAGTTAGATTGGAAGGGTCAAGGATACAAGGAAGGGGCAGTGTGGAGTCGTAATGAGGCCACTGCTCTGTGCTTGAGAGTCCGTCCGTCCCTTCCTTCCATAGGCTTTCAGGAATCAATCCGGCAACTTTTGCAAGCACTAAATTCACTTTAAAGTGTTATAAAGAAAGAGAGTGTCATTCCAAAATGGCTGTGTGGGACCTTGTACACAAACATTCACTCTCTTTCATTACTCATAATAATTTGATTTCCTCTCCTTGCAAGGAGTCAGGCTGTGACATATGGTTTGAGTATCAGCTTTACCCTGAGATGCAAAAAGAACATTAGCGGCACTACTTAGAAAGTGGAGGTGTGGGGAGAGAGAGCAGATAATGAATTTTACTGTGACCTTGACTACTTAACAGAGTGTGTCTGTTTTGCATTCTGGATTTTATTTCCTATATATTTCTATCACTGTACATGGGTTGCTTCATAGAAGACAAATGAAACTATTCAATATTCCAAGGCATTATTATCTCAGCCTATTTGAAAACAGGATGATGCTTTTTGTTAGCTACAGAGGATATGTTTTATGTCCTGAGTCATTATTTTAAAAAATGCTTACTTGTTTGTTTTACATTTCAAATTATCCTGATAAGGGCCCAGGATGGTTGACAATAAGAGGGGGCTGGGGAAGGGGGGAGAAGAGAAAGCAAAAAACAGAGAATAAAAAAGTTAAAGCATAATTAAACAAGCTATCATTTTAAAATATTATTAAAGCATAAAATAATTTCAAAATTTAAAGATGTAGCACACAAAGTTAGTTATGGGATAGTGTTCAATGATGCATGCACTTTCATTAGTTTAAGTCAAAACAGGAGATAAGTCCTAGACCTCCTCATCATCCACTCCTTGCCAAAACAATTCATATGTAATGGATTATTGCTTGGCCAGCATTCATACATGGAAAGTCCTGCTGCTGACTTACAATGAAAAGAAGGCAAACCCGAAGAGAGCTCTTCTCGCTACACTTCTCCCAGATTGAAGAACCAGAAAGTGACATTCCAGTTTGCTAGTCAGATTCTACTCCTTCTCCTCACAGTTTGCAAAGGTACTGCCTATAAAGAAACAATTCTTTAACCATTTTTCAAGCTCCCAAAGATATAGAATAGAGTAGAATAGGGTAGGGCAGGGTAGGGAAGGCAAGGGGTGGGAGGAAATTGTATCCAGCCCATGAATGACCAGCATTTAAGTTAGACAGCTAAGAACCAGGTGATACCTTCCATTGTATCCAAACCTTGCCCAAATTACTCCAACCTTCAGTGGTTCCATGCCAATCTTCATCATTCAGCAAAAGGCATTCTATAGTGATGTTCTTTTTGGGATCTAAGGATTACCGATGGAAATATTCTTCTTCACTTTATGCTTCTCAAAGTTTTCTCCAGGCCAGAAACAGAAGGAAAAAAATGAGATTCTCATTAGGTTCAGGGAGCATATCACCCAAATTTTCTGTGATTTTTGCAAGTGGCATGGAAATGTCATTACCTTGGAAGAAGTTATCTACAAAGTGCAGTGTCAGTTTCAATTTCTCTTCTACTTTATTGTTCCTTATATGGTTAGACTATCCATTTGGCATCCATGTCAGAGGAAAAGTGCCATTCCACCTAGCAGATACGATAACAATGCATTTGACGTAAAGGTTATATTTCCTCAAGGACAACACACAAATGTTACAAAACACAAATGCCATTTAGAAGAGAAGGCTATGGACACTGTAAAGTAATTAGTAATGATCTTGTGCATAGCCCTTAATCCTGGAAATCTATTTATAGTTTAAAGTGTTCTCATTTATCTGTCTGGCATATTATACAAATTCCCAGGTGTGAAATAGAATTACCAAATTTGGGGCTCATTCGGGCTAGCCAAGTATGGTTTCTCTGCTCACTTCCTTTACTTCTAAGATCCAACGTTGCATGTTATCAAATGGATACAAAATGAAAACAAAGTATGGTTTTTGACCTAATCCTAACCAAACACTTCAATAGTTTCAATCCAAAACTACACATTTATAAATCAATTATACCAAATCTGGTATCTCAGCTTTAAATATTGTCATTGAGAAAATTTCTGTTCAAATTAAAGACAAATTCACTTTTAGTATGGGGACCTGGGACAGGATCCCATGGTGGCAAACTGCTTATATGCAGTGGACCACAACACAAGCTGCTTGAAAACCTTGAATCTCCTTAGACAAAAATAATGTCAGGTATGGGGGAGGAAGATGGCCAAATGGCACATTTTAGAAGCCAGGTCAAAGTTACCTAATTACTGAATTATTAATTTTCAGGATCCTTGGAACCAAGATGTTAAGAGAGAGATGAGTGGAAAGATTGTCACATAAGTCTGTAAGCCACGTTGGAGGCTCCTTAGACAAGAATAAAATACTAACTACTACACAGTGTCATCCCAGTTTCATCCTAAACCAGACTTCAAATTGTGTTAAAGTGTTTTTAAATGAAAACATCCCCCATCTACACACCCCATTTTCCCCTCTTTTTGGACACTATACTCAAAATGATGCAGAATTGTACTGGCTGTTTTGGCAAATCTTATGTACATCTCACTAATACATGATGTTCTGTGCAACTAGCAATTGGACTTTGATACATATGTTTAACAAATTAAGAATAATATTTTTGTATCTTTGTTTTTAAATACTAGCATAGATATTTTTGTGTCTTACTTCTTTTGATATGCTATTTAGACATTCAGAGTAGAATTGACCTCTAGAATATATTCTACCATAGGCAGAGTTGCCTTCTAACAAACCAGTAAGAAATATTCATGGTTTGGACTTCAACTGGCTCCCCCCTCCCCCTCCAATAATGCTATAGCCATGTTGTCTGGAGATGACAGATTTATCATTCCAGGGCATAAGAAAGGCATCAGGCTGAAAAGAGTCAACAGATCTAGGCAAAATTTAAAACTAGTTTTTAGAAAAGGGGGAAAACAGTAGAAATGAGATGGAAACAACTGTGGAATTTTATAAGGTGTCGACAATAGGGGACACTGGGAGTGGGCAAGTATATATGGGAAAAATGTGTGTGCATGTATACATCACTTCTGTTGTTTTCTAAACATTCTTGTGACAAAATGTGGATATGCTATATTCTACTCATATGATCCCAATTTTTAAAAAGGAGAATGTAGATTATATACTCTGCTTTGGGCCTTGTCTGAAAAATCACTAAATATAAATGGAACGCAACATCCTGTATTCTCTGGATAAGTATATGATGAGTCTCCCTCCAGACCTAATGCATAAAATAATAGTGGCATTGCAGAAATCAGGACATTTCTTTACATAATGCAATTTTTAAATTTTAAAATAGTTTAGGAGGCTATCAATGAAGCATAAATAACAGATTTGATATAGTCAGAGTATAATTTTCCCAGCTTAAACAAAAATGCATTATTTCACTGTACATGAGTTGCTTCGTAGTGACAAATAGATAACATCACTATTTCAGGCTGACACAACAGTCCACATAAAGTAGATATACATCTTTGATGTCCCCTTCGGTGGTGATGCAGATTATAATCCAAGTTGCATACAGGCTTCAGGAGACCCATGGAACCCATGGAATCAAATAATGTATCTTCCAGAATATCATATGAAAATCATGACACATATGACTTAGCATTATGAAAGCAGGGTCAAGATGGCAAATTATAGAAAATAAAAAAGCTGGGAGAAACTGAAACAGTTTGCCTTTGCCCAACCCCACTGGACAGACAAGGTGGTGCCTCTCTTCCCTTCGTGTTAACTGAGTGCAAACTACTTTTGCATTGGAAATCAGTTTGCACGAATGGAAGTAAGCTAAGGACAATGGGGAGAACAAAAGGAAACCAGAGAGAAAAAATGGGGATTTTTAAAACAGTTAAAAAAATGGCATAAGGTAACAAAAGATTGAGTGGGACTGCCCCTGCCAAATCTGGTCAGTCGATGGGTATGAGATGATGTGCAATTTGAAAATAATTAGCTGCATTGTGTTGTTAAATACAGTTTCTGTTGGGTCATATTCAAGAGAAAACCAAATTAAGGATTTTTTTAATGCTCCTGCACTCCAGGAAGACATTTTAGTTCTTGTGATGCACTTTGATCTTATGTCACCTGCCTAGTTGTACGAGTAAACAACCAATTTTAGACATATGTCATGTAAAGATTTTTCCCCTCTTATAAATAACAAAAATGCAAGAACAAAAAAAAATCCCAGGAAATCTATTGATTTTTGCCTTTTTCCCAGGCTTTGGAGAAAATTGTCACTTGCTGCTATTTCTCAGACCATGATGCACTGAAGCAGAAGGGATTTATTCTGGTTATCATTGGCTTGCCCCATTCATGGGAAATTGAAATGTCTTCCATGGAGGAGACAGACAGTAGAATTCACTGGAGTCATTAGAAGACAAATATTTTTATTTTGTTTTATTATGTTATTTTAGATTTCATTTTTTGGCTCTGGGTATTTAGGTGGGAGATTTTACTTCTGCACAAATACCTTTCAGGATATGGGGCATTTTATATCTCACAATATGTTTGAATTCTCACTGTGGTTGCAAAATATTTCAAAAGTGTTTCCCTTGTGCATTGAGTAAATATGCAACTGAACACAAAATGTGCCATTCCAAAAAAAATGTGTGGTTTAAAACTTTTAAGTGATGCAGTAAAAAAAAAAACTCCAAAAACTCCCAACAAAAAACTTCATGATGTGAAATGTTAAGCTCTTCCAGAAACTCTGCCAACAGCTGTTTTCTCCACAGCCTGCAAACCCACTTCGGGTAAACTTAATTCCCCCTCTCCACTGTGCATTCATGAATGTTTCAGAGATCAAGGAAATCATGCAAGAAAATGGAAATCCCTCTCATGACATATCATCTGGCATTGTCACTGTTAATGTGAAAGTAGTATGTTAACTGTACTTATCTGATATGGCATTGCTATCAAAGACCTTATTGGACTGAAGTCACATGAAATATAGATATCCAAATGTATTCTTATACCTTGAGATGGCAAGACAGAATGATTTTGCAAACATTTATTTTAAAAAATAAAACTTCTACAACTCTTAGATGAGGAATATTTTGGTGAATTATGCCCGATTTTTTTTCACTTGGTTTCAAAGCTGATTCGCTTGGGAGGCATATCTGTCTAAGAACTTTAGTTCTGATTCCTGACAGTAAGAGAGATTAGCAAAGTGCAAACAGAGGTGTCTGAAACACCAATTCAGAACACATAGTTAGCACTTCAGAGGTGCAAAAGCGCAGCACACACATCTTTTTTGAGTTACTTTGGAGTTTCAACCTCTGCTGCCCTCAGGAAAAAACTTAGCAAACAGAAGTTAAAAGCTGGTGATGCTGGAACTGGATACAAACAACTCTCCCCTCACATACTTAATAATCACTATATACTATTGAAACTGTTTTTCTTACACAAAGATGTCACTAAGGGCCCTTCCAGACAGGCCCTATATCCCAGGATCTGATCTCAAGTTTTCTGTTTATCCCAGATTATCTGGCAGTGTGAATTCATATTATCCAGTTTAAAGCAGAAAACCTGGGATCAGATCCTAGGATATAGGGCCTGTCTGGGAGGGCCTTGAAGTCCCAGGAAGTGCCTTCTAGTTGCATGTCAAAGTTTACATCTGTGTGGTTATTTCCAATTAAAGTAGACTTGCTGAGTCATAAAATTTACAAAGATGTTGCCTTCCCATGTTCATGTTGAATCAATAGGTTAATCCTGAGTCTAATAATACATCATATAGGGTTGTTTTTTTATCTTCCCGTTGCTTTTTTCAGCTCCGATTTGTTCACAGCATCAGAAACAAATTGTCCTCCAGCACCAAAAACCTGTAGTCATTTTTTCCTGATTCTGGATTACTTCTTGTTATTTTGGACCAGCTCTAATTATTACTGAACAGGCAGTCCGATCCTCAATGGAAAAGAAACCAACAAGCCCAATGAACTTGCCTTGTACACCCAATTTTCTAGTCAGTTATCTCAGACAATATTTGTAGACACACAAACTGACATTTCTTAGGGAAGTCCTACTGTCATGTACAGGCAACCTTCAGTTAATGAAGCCTCTGTGAGTTAAGCATTTTTTACAAAAGTTTTTTAGCATCCCAGTTAGACATGACTTTCTTTCCACTCAAGCCTCCTCATGGTGCCATCCAAGGGTATCTCAACTATCCAGCTTAAAGCTATACTCATAAATCAATGCCAAATGTGTAGTAACAGATCAGACAGGAAACTAGCTCTTTAGGTTGATAACAAAGGTTTACTGGACCTAAAACCTATTTACAGTGTAGAACAGATTAACTTTATGATTGAAGAGGAAGCAACACAGAAACTTGGACTGGCTGCAGGGGATGCACAAAGTCCTCTCTCAGCTTAGTAAGTAAAGGTTAACACTTTGTATTTAGGTTTTTCACTGTCCTTCAACAGAAGACTCAGAAACCTGTATTCATTAGATTACTCCAATAAGATTCTATGTGGTGAAAGAAAAAGGCAATGCAGGCATCCTTGTATTTTGGAAGAAATTGTTAAATGGTGTCTAGGGGAGTTCAAATGTTTTTGTTAAGCAGAGCTTACTTGTGTTGTCGAAGGCTTTCATGGCCAGAATCACAGTGTTGTGTGTTTTCCAGGCTGTATGAACATGTTCCAGAAGTATTCTCTCCTGACGTTTTGCCCACATCCATGGCAGGCATTCTCAGAGGTTGTGATCACAACCTTTGAGGATGCCCACCATAGATGTGGGTGAAATGACATGGCCATATAGCTCGGAAAACACACAACAACCCAGAGCTTACTTGACCTGGTTGTTCCAGTTCACAAGTGCATATTTTGTTTTACATTTGAAGAAAAAGTTTGCTGAAACATGTTGTTGTTGTTGTTGTTGTTGTTGTTGTTTTTCCAGTATGAGCTCCTAACTCCATTCTCTCTGTTTCTGCCTCTGGTACTAAATTTTCTGTCAAAGAAATTTAGAGCACTATACATCTTTTTTTCTTTTAGCTTCTGTTGCTTGCTCGAAAAGTCATCAACAAAGGAATTTAGCTTCTATAAGTTTCACATCACAGAAGAGCAGTTGGCTTGGGATTTGGGAGAACTGGGTTCAGGCCATTCACTGAGCTATAAAACTCATGTACTGGCCTGAAGCCAATTAATCTCCCTCAACCTCATGAACCTCAAAAGTTTGTTATCAATATAAAATAAAGAAAATGAATGCTTCATAGACTACCTTGAACTCAGCAGAGGGGAAGCAAGATACATCATAAATCATTTTAATAATAAATAATAATAAAACTTTATTTATACCCCGCCACCATCTCCCCAACGGGGACTTGGGGCGACTTACATGGGGCCATGCCCAGAGCAAAACAATATAACAAAATATAAATACAACATAACATAGAGCAATTAAACAATACAAAAAGTAATAATATACAATATACACTACAACGCAAATCAAAGAAACAGTAAAAAACAGGGCCGGCCGCATGAAATGATTAATTTGCTATTTTAAATGATTAATTTGCTATTATTTTTGTAAATTGATAATAGCGCTAGGAATTCAATTCTGACTGTTTTTGTAACTCTTTTTATGATGAACATGCCAGCATATTTGTAACACAGTCCATTCCTATGCAGCATTTCATGTGTGAAAATCTACTTGTACCACTTACACAGATATGTAACTTTTGCAGCAGTTTTAGCTATTAGAATGCGAAGGGGGGTAATCACAATTTACAGTGTTCAATGCTTCCCAGAGATTATATTCATACAATGGAGGATTGTTTTCTTTTCATGGGTCAAGCTGTTTCCAATCTACAGAATGATTGTGCCAGTTAAAGAGATTATTAAAAATGATTTAACAATTCTCATTGGGACTATTTAATTTTAATAAAAAATCAAAATACTAAATAGATTATTATGAATGCATGGTGTAATTACTACTGCTACTGCCATGTATCCTATCTCATACTGGTCATTATTAAATGATAGAAACTCATAGGCCCTTTGAGCTTACATGTAGATTCCCCTCAGTTCCCTGCATATCATATGCTGATTTCAATCAAACACAACAAGAGAAACACAGGATCAAATGTGAAGAAACTGAAATAAAAACATGCCCATAATGTATTAGGATATACAGCAGGCACACTTTATCCATAGGCTCACGATCTGTGAATTCAACCCACCATCGATTCAAATATACACAATGTTGTATGTTTAATTTAGTGGTAAGGTGTATGCCAGCTGCCGCTTCTGACTTCAAGACAACAGGTTTTCTTTGCAAGTCAGAAATGGACAGCTGTTGGAGCTTGCTGCTGCCTCCACTGTTGCAATAGGCCATTTTTTAATAAGGGCTTATAAGCCTCACCTCACAATTGCAGCCTCTCTGCGAGCCTTGCAAGTCCCTGTTAAAAATGGCATAGACCAGCAGCAAAGATGGAATAAGGTGTGCAAGCTAGGCATGTCTTGGGTGCACCATGAGATAGGCATTTTTCAGGCTCCCTCACCTCCAGGGAATCCACAGGAAACACTTCTGCCTTGTATCTCAAAGACAAAAGCAGGCTGCTAGCATGCTCTATGGAGGTGTGTGAGCCGAAAGAATGTGAGCCTTATGGTAGACATGGTGACCATGTCTTCATTAATGCTGCCTTATGCCATTTTTAATAGGGACTTTCGTGTTCATGTTTTTTGTTTTCCTGTAATCGATCCCTCGTGGATACAGAGAGCCCCCTATCTTGGAAAGATTGTCTTTCTGGCATTAGAAGTTCCAATAGTCAAGGGCCAATGTGTGTGTGTGTGTGTGTGAAAAAAGAGGAGGCTGGGAAAGTTTTCCTTAATAACATCACCACCAGGGGCTATCCTCATCACATCACCAGAAGATGCCTCCCAAAATCAAAGGTCCCTATTCATGAATAGTGGAGTAAACATGAATAAGATATCAATCTAGTGATTGATGGGTGCTATTAAATGTAGGAGAGTGTTCCAACCTATTCAGTTCCATATCCCCCCCCCCCCCCAGTGTGCATTTTGGGATGCTCATTGCATCCCATCCATAATCCCCCCTCTATTGCTTCTTAATGTCTAGAAGAAGAAGGACTGGGGAGTTATGTCAGGCATTGAACAACTAGTGTATCTCAGCTGATAGGGGAAAGGAAAAGGGAATGCACTACCAGCTCAGTTCACCCCCTTCTCCTTAGAGCTATGTTATCTAAACTGTCTCCCTTTTCTTTCACTCCCCATTTTCTTGTCCATCACCACAGAAGCCCTTGTGTCCTGGGAGGCAGTACAGAAACACTTTAAATAAATTAAAAATAAATGTTGCATATTGTTATTGTAAGATGGTACTCTGCACCTTATACCCCAATTAGTTTCAGCACTTTGATTACCACTGTTATGGTCTGTACTAAAACTTAGAGATGCATTACCCCACTAACATGAAAGCCACATGGTACTAACACACTCTATATTATTTCTTTGGTAGTGCTTTATTTCTTTTCTCTACTATTGCTATCATAAGATTTTCATATCACTATATTCATTGCATTGAAGAGAATGCCACTACATTCACCTCTTTTTTTCTGTAATGTTGCCTGATATTCGTTTCTCCCCCTTCTGCTGAATGCCAAACTGTGATCTCTGAAATTATAGGTAACAGAAGGCAGAAAGCAGCCTTGGAAAGTTTTAGGGCGACAGACACTTTATTTAGCTGTCTGTCTGTGCCAAGACAAGTATTTGTCATACTTCCTGCTTATTACTGAGGTAAAGTGCCACCAATGAGAAAAATGCCAGAGATATTTAGAAACTGGCAATGCAATCCAACTCGAATACCTCTGGGCTGTCTAGAGTGATACTTTGAAACTCCCAGCAAAATGATCAAAGGGACAACCTATTGGCGTAGCGTGAGTGCTGTAACTGATAAACACCTAAAACTGTGGACTCGGCAAACCGCACAAATCAGGATTTGACTCGTTTCACAAGAGATTGGAGAGGAAAATGCCTTGCTCAATGCGCTTATGGTGGATAATATATCTCAATGCTTGTTTTCTCTTGCTTTCTTCTCTCTGGGGCATGGTTTCTTATCAGCCTGATGTGTGACACTTCATAAGCAAAATTAGATGGGACAAGGAGGACACATCCCATGAAAAGGAAATGAAACAATGAGGTTTTCTGTTTTAGGATCTTAAATCTTCAAAGCTCTGTAATAATCTTTAAAATTACCATTATACTACTATTTATTATCTGCATGAAATAGTGCATTGAATTGTGTTGGGAGAAAGGGAACGTGACAATGTGGAACACTTGTTCCACAGGATTCTGTTTGATTCTCAAGTGATTAATTCTACAGTGCAGATGCAGCCAAAGTTAAAACTGAAATGAATGTATTATTATGGGGGTGTGGCAGCATATCCTTCAGCATTTCACAGATGATCAGCAGGACACATGTGGTAAGTAACTGTTGTATTTAATTAGTTAAGGAAGATATATAGAAAGAAAATGATTATCCAGATTGGAAATCATGCTTTGTCATGACCTCTGGCTACAACCCTGTACATATTTACTTAGCAGAAAGGACTTCATCAGGGCTTTTTTCCCATCCTAGGATGCTGCTGAGACGCAGCTAAGATGGAGCCTGTCAGAGCCCGTTCATCACATGATGCAGGACTACTTCCGATGGGTGATGCCCGGTGGTTTCCTCTGCTGCCCCACCAATTTGTCCTGCTGACCCATGGATTCCCCTGCTGCCCCCCCCCCCCCCCAGCTTATGGACTTCCATCTGATGAGGTTCCTAGTTCCATTGAAGTGACTGGGACCTACCTCTCAGAAGACTGTATATAATTGCATTTGATGTAAATGCAACATGACTCTGAAAGAAAAGAAATGTGCCTTAAAGTAAGTAGATGAGAAAATCTTTTGCAATGGTCAACTTATATGAGCTACGATTTCTTGGCACTGTGCTTTAGCACAAAGAAGGATTAGTAACTCAAAATGAAGAGACATAGAGAGAAGAAAATCAGCAAAACTAAGCATTTGAATTTGACTTGGGTCCAGGTTATTTGAAAGTCTCTATCTCTCTATAAGCCTGTTAGACTCAGTCATCTGAAGGAGGTCTTCTCTCTGTCCTACAACTACTCAAATTGTTTTATTGGGAACAAGGGACAAGACCATTTTGGTGGCTGCTCCCAGACTCTGGCACTGCCTTCTTAGAAAGACAAGGATGCCCTCATCCCTGCTTGCTAGGGTTGTCCAAATATTCGTTATGTTTCTCGTTTCGTAATTATTTCGGATTGTTCTCGTTTCTTGAAACGAGTATTGAAACGTTTTCCCTGGGCGCAACTGGCAATGTAATTCGAACTATCGTTGGCCCATTGTCTAATTGTTTCTTAAAATTTTCGTTAATTTTTTTCCTTCCAACAAATTATTTTTAATGTTTTTTAAAAATTATTTTTATTTTTTATTTTATTTTTGTTTCTGCAACCTAACATGAATGGGAGCCTAGCGCAGCCTGACATGGCCGCTCCCTGGCCAATCAGAGTCTTCCACGATGGCTGCCAAAGGTGGGGGCTAGCGTCCTCCGTGTCCACGTGGAGGATCTCTATAAAAATCCCCAACCGCAGCCGACCCAAGCCATTCTGGGTTGGGATACCGAGGAGAGAGGGTGTTTGGCGCACTGCTTGCTTGTTTGGGGGAGAGAGGGCTAACTGGGGGTAGAGTGTTTCTGTTGTTGCTGGTTCGATATTGTGTTTTTTTGGGGGGAAATTGGCTGGGGGCTTGGGGCAGAGTCCTTGCTGTGGCTGGCTTTAGGGAACTTTTTTTTCCAAAGGACGTCTGTGTCCCTGCTAGTGCTGAGCTTGGGGTGCTTTCCATCTACTCCTGTGGGAGACCTTTTGCCTTTCTGTTTTCTTTTTTGGAATTTAGCAATCACCACATCAGCCCTTCTTTGCAATCCTGAAAGGGGGGGGGGACTTGAAAATAATAGTTTCCAAAGGACGTCTGCGTTCCTGCAAGTGCATTGCTTCCCTCCCGCTCCGTTTGTAATCCCAAGCCCCCGGGCTGAGTGTTATTGCAGCAATCACAAAGACACACATTGTTTTCAAACCTAAAGGGTACATTGGAAGAAATAGTTTCCAAAGGACGTCTGCGTTTCTGCAAGTGCATTGCTTCCCTCCCGCTCCGTTTGTAATACCAAGCCCCCGGGCTGAGTGTTATTGCAGCAATCACAAAGACACACATTGTTTTCAAACCTACAGGGTACATTGGAAGAAATAGTTTCCAAAGGACGTGGGGCACCCGCCAAGGCATTGCTTCCCTCACGCTCCATTTCTATTCCCAAGCCTTGGGCTGAGTTTTATTTCTGCAATCACAAAGTCAGACATTGATTTGATTCAATAGAGGGTCCACAGCAATTTATAGTTTCCAAAGGACGTTGCCAATCCTGTCAAGGCATTGCTTGGTGTGTGCTGCATTTCTAATCCAAAGTCTACACAAGTAGAAGAGGGACTTTTACAGTGATAAGAACCCAATTGAACAGGAAATAAGACTTTCAAACCAGGAACAGGTTTCTTCAAATATTGAAAAATAGTGTATTATAAAAAGTTATGAAAATTCGCCAAAAATCATAGGAGACAGGAAACATTCTGCAATTTGTTGAGCAAAGAGTGTGGAATGTGTTCTCCCACTGTACCAAATTTGATGAGAATAGCTCAAGAAATGAGGGCGGGAGAACCCAGAAAAGTCCCCCCCCCGGTTTCCTGTTTTTTGGCAATTGCGCATGCACGTCCGCTATTTTAGAAACATTTTAGAAACATTACGAATTTTCAGAAATATCCGAAAATTTTGGGTGAAAAATTAAGAAACAATTTCTATATCGAAGAGCCGGCACCCCCTGCTTTAGAAACGAGAATTGAAACATTTTTTCCATCGATCGGACAAGCCTATTGCTTGCCTTTGCAGGCAGGTGAAAACATACCTCTCAAATTAAGCATTTATGGAATGATGAGAGACATGGGGACTGGGTGAGTAGGAATTTGGGGCTGTGTAATTTCTTAAGTGTAGTTTTAAATGTGTTTTAATATTTTAGTTCCGTGACATAAAATTTTATTTATATTTTAATGCATTTGCTCTGCTTTAATTGCTTTATACATATATCAGTATACACTTTGTCCATTTGTTCTGCAGATAACTTTTTTGGTTGGAAGCAATATACTGCTTCCCCCCCTCCCTCCGCCTTTCAGAGCAACAGCTCATTCTGTTATCAGCTTCATTAGTATAAATTACAAGACCATCTCGCTTATCCCCCGAGTCTCACAAAAGGTAGCTGTGGAAGAAAATTAGATCCAAGTTAAAGCTTAAGTACAATAAAACACTAATAAATTTCCATGAGACGCATGAAGAAAAATATACAAGCATTGTATGTGAAATATATATTTTAATTAATCTCATAAATAATAAGGTGACCTCATTTTCTTTGTAAAGCCCTCTCCTTTTCACTGGGAGCAGATTTACAGAATGAAAGTTCTGTAATTAAGGCAAATACATATTTCAGGTTAGGGTAAATCCCTTTTGTTTATGCCCACAAGCTACATATTGACTGCCTTCACTTCTATTAGCACAAAGATGCCGTATTTTCACTAAGTAGAGTTTCTCATTAGCGTAACACTTTGCAAATTTAGCCTTGGCATATTAGCTACCAGAAAGTTCTTTGCCATTCAGATTAGTTTTCATATGGCACCACCAACAACTTCAATGTCCACCTCAACATCTTTCTGGTATTGTATGTGTGCATGTTCCTGCAAGTCATTTATTGACTTATGATGACCACATGGATTTAATATTGTTTTCTGAGACCAGGAATACTCAAAGATGGTTTTGCCCATTCCTTCCTTTTAAATATACCTCTAATATTGTGGATGATATAATTAAGTTCTGTGATGACATTTAACAAGTTGATATATGGTTAGAGTTGGCATCTGAGTTTGTGGCAAGATCTTGTACCCATCTCCACTTTTATGTTTTGTGTCCTGCTGTGGGTAAGTAACTGGAAGGCTTTCTGTATGCAAGTAAAGGCCAGCCATCTAAAGCCATCTTATTGTCCAGAATATGTTGTACTTCGTTGATGATACATCATTGACAATACATCTAAGTGGTGTCAGCTGTGTATGTGGCCACTAGTGGAACTTTGCTATTTTCTGTCTTTTGTCTGATCTGTAATGAATTAGTCCTGGATTTGAGTCTTGATTTGTTGTTTTTACTTTACTGTCTTTTGGGTCTGAATGAAGGGCTTGACTATAAACTGTGGGTTTGTTAGTGTGTTCTGTTCAGGGCAGAAAGTGGAGACATGTATAGGTTTGTGATATACTGGGGTGCTAGATGTCCATTGAATAATTCTACAGTGATATCCAGAAAGCATATTGTTTCTGTTGATAATTTCAACAGAAGACTGATGTTGCAGTGGAAGTTGTTCAAATTCTGTTGAAATGCATACACAGATCCAAATAATCATGAAGTACCTCAAACAAAGGAGATGTTTTTGGGTTCGGGAAATAAGGGAGTCTCATTCCAGGTCTCCCACAAAGATATTTGCATATTGTGGTGCAATGCAAATGCCCATGGTAGTAGTATTAACCTGAAGATGTATATTATTACCAAAACTTATTTCCTAAAGTGTGAGAACAAAGTGACATACATTGGTGGCTAGGTTTGCTATGATCCCGTTTGGAATAGTGTACTTAAAATTTCTGGTCAATCTTTGTGTGGTATGTTGGAATATCGGGATTCCATATGCAATGCATAGTAGCTAAAATAGTGTTCTCAGGAGTTTGTGGATGGACTGTGACTTCTGCAGGAAGTTCATAGTGTCCTTCACATAACTAGGATTGTTGGTAGTATATGGTTTAAGAGTATTGTCTATACATATAGTGGCACCAACTATGAATGTTTCATACTTGAGACAATACTTGAGACAATAGGCTGTTTAGGATTGTCCTGTCTATGTATGTGGGGTAATATTTATTTATTTGCTTATTTAAAATTCCACCTTTCTCCTGATATAGGGAAACAATAAATACAAAACAAGGCAAAGTAAGACAATGCCCCTGGTGGTGCAGCAGATTAAACTGCTGAGCTGCTGAACTTGCTGACTGAAAGGTCAATCATTCGAATCCGGGGAGCGGGGTGAGCTCCCGCTGTTAGCCCCAGCTTCTGCCAATCTAGCAGTTCAAAAACTTGCAAGTGTGAGTAGATCAATAGGTACCACTCCGGCGGGAAGGTAATGGTGCTCCATGAAGTCATGTCAGCCACATGACCTTGGAAGTGTCTATGAACAATGCCGGCTCTTCGGTTTAGAAATGGAGATGTGCACCAACCCCCAGAGTCAGACACGACTAGACTTAATGTCAGGGGGAAACCTTTACCTTTACCTAAATGTACTAAAATATACATATAACCATTTAAAACAAACTATTTATGCTTTAAAACCATTAAACACTAAAATATTAAAATGCAGGGTGGCCCCTTGGCTGTGGAACTCCCTCCCCAGTGTAATCAGATCAGCCCCCTCCTTTCTAGCCTTCAGAAGGAATGTAAAAACATGGCTTTGGGATCAGGTTTTCAGTAATTAGTACAGTGCAATAATAGACTTGGAATTATGTATAATTGACAACGGAACGGCCTTGGACTATTCAGATGTCCATTTAAAATTTCAAATGTTTAATATGTATTAATTTTTAAATGTTAATTGATTTTAGTCTCTGTTTGTATGTATTTTAAGGCATCTAATGGTTGCCACTTACAAGCCGCCTTGAGTGCCCTTCGGGGTAGAGAAAGGCAGGATAGAAATAAGGTAAATAAATAAATAAAACTCCACACCCACCCCAAAATACTAAACCCATCATCATTAACAGCCCACCTCTCATCAGTCCATACATGGTGGAGGAACATTTTCAACTGCTTACAAAAGGCAAACAGGAACAGGGTCATTCTCTAGGGAAGGTTCTAGAATCTGGGTTCAGCCATCAAAAAGGCTCTCTCCTTTGTTCCCACCAAACAAGTTAGAGAGAGTGGTAGGACAGAAAGCAGGCCCTCTCCAGATTATTCCTTCAAAAAAACAGAGATCCAATCCACGAAAGACTTTATAGGTCAAAACCAGCACTTTGAATTGTGTCCAGAACTGGGTTGCCAAAGGAGCTGTTGCAACGGGGGAGTTGTAGGCTCCCTGTAGACGGCCCCACTTAATAACCAGTCTGATGCTCTTTGGACCAACTTTTCAAAGACAGTCCCCAATACAGCACAAAACAATAATCCAAGATAGAATGTGCCTTATCCAGGCTCCTGGGGTGTGTCAAGCCAGATATAGACTTGGGCAATAAAAAACTACTTGGTGATCTTAGGTGAACCACATTGTCTCAGATCTAACCAGGGGGCTTTAAGATCTTCTAGGAACTAAAGGGACAACTTTGCCCATTCATATATTTGAGACATGTCAGAAATGATGAAATATATTGGTGTCATATTTTAGACAATACTGGAAGTTTCTGTGCATTACTTGCTAATAAAATATTTGCTTTTATAGCAGAATACTGGAAATGTGATCCTGATTATGTATCCTATGGAGGGTTGTAGTAAGCCAGATACATTATAACACAGAACTAGAAGCTGTCAACAACATTATAAATAGATCTGTGAGCAGGTGATCTTTTTGAGAGTGCTCACATCTACAAGGGGTGGGGGAGAGAGAGAGTTGAATAATTTTCATAGGAGAAGCTTGGGAAAGAAACATTTGAATCTATGGTTCACTATCTTGGACTTATTCCAAGGTTACTTCAGATTGATAAAGTATTGTTGTGTGGTTTCAGGTTCCGCACAAACTGTGGGTTTGGCGCTCGTTGTGTCTAGCTTTCCAGAAGGCCTGATGAGCTACAGATAGATTGAAAGCAAAAATCAGAGGTTTATTTCTCAATGGCCAGAGAGGATGTCAGCAGAGAGAACACTCCAAAAAACTGACACGCCGCAATTGTGAAGACATATTCTTGAGTCTCCTTGTATTTAATTATTTATTTATTTATTTACAGTATTTATATTCCGCCCTTCTCACCCCGAAGGGGACTCAGGGCGGATCACATTACACATATAAGGCAAACATTCAATGCCTTCACATAGAACAAAGACAAAGACAAATACAGGCTCCGAGCTGGCCTCGAACTCATGACCTCTTGGTCAGAGTGATTTGTTGCAGCTGGCTGCAGCTGGCTGCTCAACAGCCTGCACCACAGTCCAGGCCCGTGGTGCTGCTTTGAGTCTCCTTGTAGGGATAAAAAGCGGGGTACGAAGAAGAAGAAGAAGAAGAAGAAGAAGAAGAAGAAGAAGAAGAAGAAGAAGAAGAAGAAGAAGAGCAGCATATTTATTTCATTTTGATAGCTATTCAAGAATTCTGCACCAGTTCTTGATTAGTGTCAGGCTAGGATCTGCCTCCTGATTGGTCCTGGGCTCCATCTGATATCATCCCTGATTAGTCTTCGTTGTGGTGGGAAACTTTAATAAATCATCATTAAATTACTCCAAGGCTTGTGTCCATTTATTGATCCACCCAAGAAGGGGCATGATAAGGAAGGAATATGGTGAGGCAGGAGATAATGTGCTGAAATCGGTCTTAATATTCCATATTCCAGAGAGACAAAGGGCTGCTTAGGATACTGGTCTTATCATTGGAAGCCTCGGGGAGAAGTCTAGTTTGTTGGCAGGAACAAGGATGTTCCCAGGAATAAATCAGATAATATCTGAGAAAAATAGGAGGAAGACACCCAGGCTCTTGTGCAAGCCCATTGTTTTCTCACCCCACCCTGAGGATTTCAGTATATTGTGAAGCGATTATGATAATGGAGGGATTGTTTCCTGGAGTCTGGGGTGTGTTGGACAACATTCCAAGGCAATTGATGAAGGTTACCACTATTCTACAATTGATTTAATGGGTCTGCTCTAAATGGCACTAACAATCATAGGCCCTGAAGTTTGCACTTGTGGCTCACATAAGGGTTAAATAACTTCTGCAGATAAAATGTCCTCAATACAAGATGCTTCTCAATAAAGAAAGAAAATAACAGAGCACAGATAAATAAGCAAAGCTAACAGGGGTATTTTGTATGAGCGTGGGGGAAGATAAGTTTGTGCCCCTTGGTTTAAACATTCTCATCCAGAGAAGGTCTTTTGGATGAGGTTTGTGTTTGGTTGGGAGGAGGCTTGCTAGCTTTGGGCTCATTAGTGTACTATTCTATTGTGTTTTAGTGAGCTTGTGCCTGTTGGGTTAACATTTATTGTTTGAGTGAGCTGAGGAGAAATGTGTTTGTGTACTCCTTAGTTTTATCATTGCTGTTGTTGTTATTGTTCTATTGTATGTAACTCCAGCTTTTCTGTATAAGGACATGTTCTTGGACAGGGCTGGGATGGGGAAATCCGCAGAGACCAAGTGTGTCAGGAGCTTGGTTGTGGGAAGAGCTAGGAGACACTAACTCTCTATATAGTTACACCACTCATGGAGTCTGGCAAACAAAGCCCACTAACAGGCAAGGGCAACGGGTATTCTGCATTAGGGATTAGCAGGGGAGTTTTCAGGATATACCTGCAGCTTTCTATTAGTACCTATTTAAGATTATAGAATATGAATGGTGAGGGCACTGCTGCATTCACCCGGAATAGCTGTGGTATGTTTATGTTCTTGCTGGAAGATGCAGGTAGCTATACCTGCAGCACATAAAAGTCGGTGGCCCTTTTGGAAGAGAAGGTCCAGCAATGTCTCTATTCTTCAACATATTAGTGAACATGTGGCTTTCTTGGGTACAGCATAGCAGACTGTTCTGGATGAGCAACACACAGGGGATGTCTCTGAGGAGGAGGTCAGTTCCCAAGCACAGGTGGTACACAGTTGGAGGAATGTAACACATAGTAGTAAAAGAGCCAGGTATCATTCTGTGAGTTTGAATCTATAGAATCACATCAAAACACTCTCCTTTACCAGTGATGACTTGAAACAAAAATGAGAGCAACTGGGTGAGTCCTTGGAAATGTACAAAACCCTGAAAGATTCAACATATGGCATGGCTCCTGCCAATCCCCAGAGGTGATATATGGTGGTGACAGGGGACTCGCTGCTGAAGGGAACAGAAGCAGTGGTTTACAGTCCCAATACGGGGCCTCAAGGGATGTGCTATCTCCCTGAGGTAAATGTCACAGATAAGGTAATAAAAAAAATGTTGAACCTGATTGTCCTTCCCTGAAAACATCTGTTTGTTTACAGAAAGGACAAGTTTATGCTAAAATGGCCACAAAGACATTGTTCTCTAGCTGTTGGAACTTATTATAAACAACTATTCCTCATGGACTCTTTCTCTGTGTTTATATAATCTATATAAATCACTGATACTTCTAAAAATAGTTGGTCCATATGACTAACTAGGCTATTAGCTAGGCTGATGGTGGGAGCTGGGATAGGTAGTTGCTTTGACCAAAGAACTTCCTTCCATGTTCTCACTGGGGAGGTGTGATAGGGCTAATATCATTCCGTGTCCACACTGGGGGAATATTATAGGGGTAATATTGCAGTCTGACACAACACAACTACAGACCCCCAAACCAAACTGAGGACATGGATACTGCCTTCCTGGACACATGACCACAAATTCAGAAATGAGAGATGCAGTAGTAATGGGAGATCTAAACTACCCTCTTATTTATTAGTGAATATAGGTTCCAACAAATTCCTTATGTGCCTTGTGAACAATTTCATTGTCCAGAAGGTACAAAAGGAAACAGGGCAGCTATTTTAGATCTGATTCTAATCAACAGTGATTACCAAGTAACTGGGGTGGATGTGGTGGGCTCCTTCGGTGGAAACAACTATTTTCTTGAATTTGTTATACAGTGGAAAGGTGGAGCCATGTGTCTATATACTAAAGACTTTAAGAAAGCTGATTTTATAAAAATGTTGGAAAATGTTGGGTGAGATCTCCATGGACATGAATATTAAAATGGAAGATGTCTAAAGAAACCATAATGAATGACTAAAGAATTTTCAACTGAGCTAAGATGTACAAGAAATTGAAAATGATAGGGTGGGGGAGACACCAAAAATGAATTCAAATGAATAGCCAGCACTTGTAAGGAGAAAGTCAGAAAAGATAAAGCACAGAATGAACTCAAGCTAGCTAGAGAGATCAAAAGGAATTCTCTGGTCATGTCCACAGCAAAAAGAACAAGAAAATGAGAGTCGCTGCATGGAGAAGATGGTGAAATCCCAAAAGGAGACCCCAAAAAAATCAGAACTCCTCAACACTTTATTTTCTCAACCTGTTGAAAATAGAGCAAATGATGCAGGAGCAGAAATGCAGCACAGAATAGGTAAACAGGTAGTACATTAAATGAGTATAGTATTATCCAGATCAAAGGAAGTAATACCATTCTATTCTGCTTGATAAGATCTCACCTGGAAAAATGCTGTTTCCAGTTCTGGGCACCACAATTCAAGAATTATATTGACAAGCTGGAATATGTCCGAAGGAAGAAAACCAATATGATAAATTCCTGAAACTATGCCCAATGAGGGGCTTGGGGAGATAGGTATGTTTAGCCTGGAGAAGAGAAGATTGAGATACAGCATGACAGCAATGCTTAAATATTTGAAAGCATATAATATTGAAGAGGGAGCAAGTTTGATTCCTGTTGCTCCAAAGGTACAGAGCAGAGAAAAGAGGTTCCACTTTAAAATGTAGAAATGAGGGGGGGGGGTTGCCTATCCTATACTGTATCTGCCAGACTTGGAGATTTACTGTGATTAATAGCCTCCCTGAAACATGTGTAAGAAAGAATAGAAGCATTCAGTATATCTTGGCACCCTGTTATAATGAAGGGGGAGTCTGGAATGCCCTTGGGGACAAATGGGTTTCTTCTCTCTTGTAATGTCCCAGAACAGTGGTTCTCAACCTGTGGGTCCCCAGGTGTTTTGGCCTACAACTCCCAGAAACCCCAGCCAGTTTACCAGCTGTTAGGATTTTTGGGAGTTTTCTGGGGACCCACAGGTTGAGAACCACTGTCCTAGAGTTTGGGAGGGAAAGCCCTTGATTGGCCTTCCCATAAATAACTGGCCAGAATGATCTTTGGATTGCCCTCAGGATTGGATAATTTGCCCAAGGGTCAGGCTGAGGAGGTGGTCATGGATTGAGACCTGGCCTAAGCTAGACCCACATCAAATTACTCCCCATATCCTTGCCCCAATAAGGTGGCACACTTAAATAAGGTGAAAAAGTGGCCCTTGTTTAACCCAATCTTCTGCATCTGGTCTTGTTATTTCATTGCTGGTCATCAAGTGGTTTGGGACAACAGATGCCTTGTCTGAATATTTTTTCAAAGCCCCGCAGTGAAAGTGAGCAACAACCTCCAGATACATTTGCCCCATTGAGCAGGCCAGAGTGAAGAGGGGAAGTTTTTATGTATTCATTCCCATGCTACAATTCTTCTGTTGTTATAGAAAACTTTTCAAATATAGCATATTTACTCATATGTAAAGTATGAATTGATTAGTCCAATTTGGGAGGCATATTTTGTTTTGTTATTGGAAATACAGTCATCAATTATTAAGCATGTGTCACAAATCTGCATGAGCCACATAATATTAAAAAGCCCACCTCCAATAGTTTTAGATATAAATTAGTTCAACTTCTATGTTAATGAAATGAGTCTCCTTTTCTTTTCCTCTTTCGGCTGCATTTTCTCACAGTAAGCAGATGCATTGACAACATGTTTAATCTTTCTTACTATCTCTTTCGACTGTAGCTAAAGCATATGGATAGCATTTTTAATGAAACTCTACAGTTCTATAGAGAGAATTTATAGCTGCTTCATACTTGAGGTTGCCCATTATAAATTGGAAAATTCATTGCAAAAGATATTCTTTTTATCATAACAATCTCACACAAATTAATGTTCTAACTCTTTGGATATTTTAATTTCTAAAATAAATCTCCTGTGGGCAATCAACTAACCTTTTTTCTGGTTGGCATATCTATGTTGAAAAAAACATTTTCCACTCCTTTCATAAAGTGAAAGAGTAGGCTAAGGTTTGAATAAAACTGCAGAAGTCAAACAGTGATTTGTGAAGACTGGTGTAAAATATTGGCCCTAAAGTATCTCTTTATAGCTTTTCCTTGTCTAAACAGACAGACCATAGCCCAATCTTACATTGATTTTGAAATGACTTCAGTGGATTTCCCCCCCTCAAGGGCATGCTCATAGTACTACACACTCTGCACAGATTCAATATTTGGAAAATGTACTAGGTACCAATATAGGTCTGTTTTTGTGACATAGACACATTACAATATTTTAATTTAGCATTATTGTTTATTATTATTACAAAAGGGCTCCTGCTTTTCATGAAAGGGCAGAAATCTAAGGCTGGAAAAGTGATTTCATTGATTTACAGGCTCACAGAGTTAGAAGAAACCACAAAATTAGCTAGACCAATCTTTTTAAAAAAGTTATTTATTTTTTGTTTATTTATTTATTTTGTTTCAAAAGCATTGCATAATAAATAAGTTTAAAAGTGATGAAATAACTAATCACAAGCAGCTAAATAGTTTTAGACCAAAAGTGGGCAACAGCGACCGCATTGTCCATAGCTTTAAACAACTCCTCCTCAATACATGAGGCAGGATATTGTGGGCAAGCATACATATGTGGAGTTGTTTATTCTGCTCCACAGTCACACAAGGTGGAGGATTCCTCCAGGTAGTGCCATCTTGCCAGGTTGTCTTTTGATCTGCCCACTCCGCTTCTATTTAGGGACTTCCAAGTTGTCCATTCTTGGTTTGCCCCTGGAGGCAGACCCTCATGGAGGGCCATCCACTTGGGATTGCCTGGTTTAGCTGCCCAGAGGGATATTCTTGCTGTTGCTGGAGGAAGATTAAGAGGAGTGGTGATGCTCATGAAGCTTTTCCTTGATTTGAGTCTAGTGGGAGGAGGCTGATAGTTATGCAGTAAGTGACATGCAACTAAAGTATTCCTGAAAGATGCTCATCCAAGATTTGTTTAATGACATCCAAAAATTGAGACTCCACTGCCCTCTTACCATCAGAAGGCTCTTCCTAATGTTTAAGTGGAATTTTCCCCCCTCATAATTTGAATCCATTAATTTATGCTCTATTGTCTGGAGTAGGAGAAAAAAGTTTACTCCCATTTTCTTCATGAAATCCCTTCAGATTTTCATAGATGACTATCATTGTTATCGAACACAACCACACCCACCCCTATGAGGGAACCATAGTTTCCCAAAGACAGAGGGCCAGTATGGACTGAAATGACCACATGCACACATCCCAGCTCAGCTCTTCATCCTGAGCCGATCTGCATCAGCAATAGTCCAGAGCTCTGCTGAAGATTGCTTCATGGCCCCAGTCACTCAAACTGCAACAAAGTTACAACCTGGATAACTACAGCGTGCCTCCATTCCTGTACTCTCTCTCCTATCTTTTGCTTTTTTTGCTTTTTTCTTTTGTTTCTTATGTAAATATGCACACAAGCACAAAGAAAGGATTTAAAATAAATAAAGCAAATAACCTTTCCCATCCTGCACGCAGCCAAGATGAGATCCCTCTCCCTTTGCCCTTATTTCCACCTATGAACTTAGATTTAAGCATCACATGAACTCTATTTTATCTTATTTTATTACTTTATTTTATTGAAATATATGGAATAGAAGGCAGACCAGAATGAACTTTAATAACCTCTTGAGCAATCTCAGCCATTCCAGATACTCCTTCTACACCCTTTCTGAGAAACATGGACAAAACATAATCTGTTGGACAAGGAGCCTTCTTTAATGCCAGCTGGGTGGGGGGGGATCTACTTGTTGCCCAGGACTTTCCCTCTGGGGATCTCAGCTATCCACTTAACAAAGACCCAGGAAGGGACTCTGATGGCATACTCATCTCAAATAGACATTTCTGGGACCTTTTCTTTGACTTCCCAGCATGGGAAGATGTCTAGAGGACCCAACACTCATTGTCCTCACATCCAGGACCCAGTATCTGCATAATCCCATCATTAATCTTCTGGACTGTCATTGTCTTCAGCATTCCATTGTTACACACACAGGATGGACTCTGCCTCCTGGAGACCTCTCTGCCCCAGGAACCACCTCTGAGTTCCCATTGGAAGCCCCAGGGCTTCCCCGCCTGGCTGGGAGGGGATACCCAGCCGCATCATAGCCATCTCCACCAATCAGACCATGGACCAGCTAAGTCCCACCTCCTGACCAATCAGAGTCCTGGGAAATTCTGGCCAGCTTTCAGGCACTGGCCAATCAGGGAAATTGGAGCAAATTTCAAACCATAGCAATGTTAATGCATGGAAACTCGTATGTATAAAGATCCCTGCTTTTTCCTTGTACTTTATCCATCTGCTGCTGTACACGTGTCCCTTCTGCAAATTGAATAAAACTTCTGTTGTTTGCCTTCAACCTGGTGAGATTTCTGATTCTTGACTCAGAACATTCACAGTTAGTAAAAACTCACCAGGCTTCCCTCAATATCCACAGGTCCTTGGAAACTTCAAATTTCTGGCATCATCATGTCAACTCTTTAATTTGTCTTCTTCAAGCTAAACATAACCAGCTCCCTAAGCCATTCCTACATGGTTTGGCTCCTACAGAACCTCCTTCTCCTGTATAATACAGCCCTTAGGACGCTAAGGTTCTCTGGGGGCAGCTATCCAACTAGCCAGAACCTGATTGGGGACTGTCACCCAGAGGACTTTTTCAACCAGCAATTTAGAGATGATGACGATGATGATGACGATGACCTTCGGTAATTTTGGTTGAAGGCACATTCCACATTATCAAAGCAGAATGGCAATACTGCTTTCCTTGATCTGAGCACTATATTCCTGTAGCAGACTGGAATGGCACTGGCTTGTGTAAATCTCACTGATTTCATTTCCAGATTGTGTTAATTTAAAAAAAAAAGTGTATCTGTGAAGGCACTCCGGGGGAAATGGCTATCTATAGGTCTGGCTACCGAAGCGGCATTCGGTTTACCCCTTAATTATACCTCAAACCCCAAAGTAAACACTCTTGCAGCTGGTTACAGATAACCAAAAATACGTTTATTGAACACAGGAAATAGTCCTTTTACTGTATTAGAAATAATATGAGGTAAAATCGCTGAAATTATACAGAAAGAAAACTATATTGATAGAGAATGAAGGCTATAAACACTATAAAGTATAAGCACACAAGCTATGAGGAAACTATAAGGTAAGGACTATAGGGTACGTACAAGGCTATGGTAAGCACTATCTATAATGACTATAATGACAATGAGGTGAACTATAAGGTAAGTACAAGGCTATGATAAGCACTATCTATAATGGCTATGAGGTGAACTATAAGCTATGCTCTTGGTAAGTACATAAGGTAAGTACTTCACTATGAGGTATGCTATCTAAGCTATAGGTAAATACTAGCTATGAAATAACTATAAGGTGATAAGCTATAAGGTAAGTACGTGATTTATGTTGCCTGTTTGAATTTGCCAGGTCAAAGAACCCAGACCAAATTCTAAGACCTATCTCTAAGAGGTTTTTCTCTGGAATCCAAAAAGGAGGGGGGAAAGGCTTTAGAGGCTAGCTCACAGGCTGAACCATCCCACCCAAACCTGCAGGGGAGTCCCAAGCTCCACCCCAAAACAAGAGCCAATGGAACATTCCATTCAAGATCAGCAAAGCAGGAAATAAGCAAGGGAGAGAAACCCAGTAAGACATCACAGTATCTCTATACTATTAAGGGATAAAAGCATTGATAGTCCCTTTGTCCTTATGCTCCTTTGAAAAGGTGGATAATGAAACAATCACATCATAAGATGCCAAGGCAAGAAACGTTAACACAACCTTAGCAATTCTGGAGTTCTCTGCCTATCTCCTATCTCTGCCTATGTCACTAATTTCATCGAATACTACAAGGACTTTGATTATATAATATCATAATGTCATAACTTTCAATATTTCATCTTTTCTTGGTTGGCATAGAATTGATAAAGGGGTAAATAAGGTAGGGAAATTAAAAAAAAATGACCACAATTTGCATTTAAAAGGCTGGATTGTTTGGGAAGCAGGTAAGTTCTTGATAATCACTTATTATCATTGAAAATACAGAAAGATGGGTTGGTTTTAGTATATTGACCACATTGCAATTTGCCTTCCTAAATCAGTAGGTGGCAAACTATATACAACTGATCAAAAGACCGATAGGAGAAGAAATATGCAGTAGCTGTGATAATGAATAGCACTGAGAAATCGGATGCTATGGATCACTCTGTACTGACCACTTAAGTCAGTGTAGAGGCAGATCAGCCTCATGCAGCCAAATGTCACACAGGGCTCATCCAGGGTAAGGCCAACTTAATCTGGCCTTGCTCCTCATTAGGCAAAGTTTGGGGAAAGTCCAAATTATTCTACTTAAGACCTATGGGAATAGTCTGCTCATTTCCAAAATGAAACTGGCCACAACTGGCCCCACTGCCATTTTGTGTTTTCTGGGCTTAGGTAGGGATAACAGTCCCCTCCACTCTGCATCTTTGTCTGCTGTCACATACAGTGATGTTGGCCAGGATGATGGGCTATGCTGAAAGGGGAGAGACAAAAGGGCTTTCCTCCTGCCTTTCCTTTCTCAACTCAACATCGCCCTGGCTGACATCTCAGTATCTGACGGCAAACAGGTAGGACCTGCATAGTGGCCAGACACTGCCATGATAGAGAGGATGGGAGGGGACAGCTAGGGTGGTTATTCACCACCAAACCACATTTGGCACCACTGGTTCAGAGGGGACTTTTTCCCCCCTTCACAGATCTGGAAGATGGTCTCTGTATGGACGATACAGAGGCCAATCTAGCATTTGGCATACCAGATTAGTTCCGGATTATGAGTCAGTATCCATAGGAACTGTTAAAAGTCTGGGAAGGGGAATACAGCATAGCTGGTTTCTTGTTGAACTGTTACAAATGTTTAAGCTGTATTTCTATATACAAAAATGTTTGGTATTCATATGGTTTTGTGACCACTGTAAATCACCCCAACCTACCTTAAAAGCCAGAGGTCATACTGAGTGATGGAAATCTGTCCAGCTGGCGATCAGGGGGCAGCAGGCGGACATTTCCTTTTTCTTCCCAATGGCAATCTGCAATGTAATCAGAATCAATCATAATCAGATGTAGGACTCCTGTCACAACTTCTCATTCAATCACAATTAGTTGTAGGGAGGGATCTGGAAATGCTATCCTGTTGTGTCCCCATCACCTGCAGAAGAGACATCCTCTGATTACGGTAGATTTGGGATGGAGATTATCCACAATTATGTATTTGTAACTTCGCCTGTAAAGCAGGCACTCAGTCTATATGTCTAGATAAAATTACACGGTAGACCTTCACAACACAGTAATACTACCTGTTCTGCATGAAGGGCCAGAGAAAGTGGAAGAGTCTTCTTTTAAGTGCTTGGGGACATTTTAAAACAAGCTGAAGCTGCAGAATGGGACTTCAGACAGTAGGTGCTCCGTATCAAAAAGGCAGAAACTTTCAAAATGACCTCTGGGAGGGAAACCAACAGAATTAAGAGATTGTTTGGTTCAGGACAATTTATCAGTGCATGCAAGCTCAAAATAAGCACACAACAAATGCCTATGATTTGAGCAGGAGGCAAGGGAGCTCACCCTGTCCTTGTGAGGTACTGTCATTGACTTGAATTCAAACTATGCCAGAAGAAATCCTAAGATTATTATTGTTGCTTTAATTTTTTTTAATTTTTTTTTTTGCTAGCTGCTCTAAAATCTTTACATGGTTGAGGTATGGAATAAAAATATATGCAATACTGATGTGGAACTGGAAAATATAGATTTTAGACATATATTGTATGCACATTAGAAGCACTGAAATGTAGAAAAATCATGCTCTCTCTGTACCAGACACAAAGAATGTGCAAGGGTTGTCGAAGGCTTTTATGGCCGGGATCACAGGGTTGTTGTATGTTTTCCGGGCTCTATGGCCATGTTCTAGAAGTATTCTTTCCTGACGTTTCGCCCACATCTATGGCAGGCATCCTCTGAGGATGCCTGCCATAGATGTGGGTGAAACGTCAGGAGAGAATACTTCTAGAACATGGCCATACAGCCCTGAAAACATACAACAACCCAATGTGCAAGGGGTCTGTGTGAATGTACAAGCTGGCAGGACAGGGAGAAGGGGGGCTGTTATCTATGCGTACATTCCATTAGAGGGAGAACGGCCTTCTTGACAAGGCAAAAGTAGACGCCTGATTGATGTACTATAGCTGAGCCGTAGTTATCTGTAACTTGCTACAGGTTTTTAGAGTGCTTAGATAGGAAAATGCTGATATGTGCATATTTATGCCCATGTATGTAGAGATGTGAAGTGACGTACTGATGACAAGATGTATATAGAAGCATGTTCTTTGTCTGAAAATGTATAAAAGACAATGTCAACGCCTTTTATAAAGTTTCATGCTTTAATCCAAAACCTTTAAATACTCAGCATTGATGTTTTGTTCTAGATTTTCTCTAGGGTGAAAGTTCCACATAAGGAGAACAATGACTGGTATAGCACACAATAAATTGCTTATCAAGTAACTTTTTACAACTTTCTTATACTCTGTGGCAAAATTTTCCAAATGTTTTATGTTGGTGACACATCTATTTAAACATGCATCATTTCATGATACAGTAATTTAATATCAAACCGGAGGTTAATCCAATCCCCTTATAAGAGATATGAACACCTAAATAAATTATAACAAAATGTATGTGCAAATACCACAGTTGCACTATATTTTGATTATACAGTGTTCCCTCACTACTTTGTGGTTCACTTTTCGTGGATTCGCTGTTTTGCGGTTTTTCAATAAACTCTAAAAGACTATTATAAATCATAAAAAATTACAATTTACAGCCAAAGGAAGGGAGGAAAGAGAAGCCAAAGGGAGAGAAATAGTGTATAACTACTAAAATAATGTATAAATATTAAAATAAATATAGCGTCCCTACTTTGCGGATTTTCACTTATTGTGGGTGGTCCTGGAACCTAACCACAGCAATAAGTGAGGGAACACTGTAATAGGTCTCAAATACAACCACGCTGAAGATCCACACATACTTCTGGGGAAAAATAATTTGGAGCATGTAAGTGAAACTGTGGATATTAACTCTGTGGGGTTGGGGATCCCCTAACCCACAGTTAACTCTTACTGCAGTTAACTCTTTTCATTTCTCACCCTGAAAAACAGTCAGCACAAAGTCTGGGAAATGAAAACTTGGGACAGGGACTACAATTTCCAAAATCCCTAGGGAAGCTATAACCTAGCAGGCTGGGGTTTCCTGGGAGCTGCAGTTATTTTTCCAACCTCTAAATAAGAAATATTAATAGCCTGCAACTATGTGTAAGTTACTAAGTATTGGGATATTAGGAATGGAGTTGGAGGAGGCCTTTTGTGTCAAGCATTTCAGGGACTGGAAGAAGCTGGGGGGCTTTCTTTCACTTCTTGCTTTGTTTTCATATGTAGGATTATATGAGGATGTTAGTGTATTTCACTCTTTAAATTCATACTTTAAAAATATATAGAATCATCCATCTTGGGGGCTCCTTGGGCTAGAAGGACTATATAATAAATACAGGCAACTTTTTATATTAAAAAAAAACTACAATAGCTTAAGTAAATGTATTCAGTTCCTCTGACTATATGAACCTCAACAGTTGAATCTGTTAACAAATTTCACAAAAGAAACTGTTGTGACAGAACATGGTATCAATTTTGTTATAAGGTGGTTCCCCTGTTAACTTACATGCCATTAAAAGATTGCCTTAAAAGGAAAGTAGTAAAACATGATCTGAGTCAGCTTTCAAAATTAAATAGAACTACTGGCTACAATAGAACATGTACAGAATGCTGATAAGAGCAGCATGAAATAAACACAAATTTTGTAAGGATGAAAGTGAATGCATGGCAGAAGATTAAACATTTACAGCTCATCTAGAATAATTTTAAATAATATATAAGAGAATATTATTATACAGAATGCTAAAGGGAAAAAATCCATATAGAAAGAAAAACTTTTAACGGCCTAACTTTCTAAAACGTTTATGCAAAAATCTCGCAATGCATGTATGTTCTTCAAATTTTAAAAGACATTGTAGCCCACATTTTAAACATCTTTTAGAGATTTAATATGCAAGAAACGGCCAAATTATTTTTTTTAAAAAACATTAAGATGCTACCGTGTTTCCCCGAAAATAAGACAGTGTCTTATATTATTTTTTACTCCCAAAGATGCTCTAGGTCTTATTTTCAGGAGATGTCTTATTTTTCTATGAAGAAGAATTCACATTCAATGTTGAACAAAAAAAATGAACATTTATTCTATACTGTACAGTAGTTGTCATCACAAACCAACATAACTAAACTAGACAAACTGTGACTCCTGTCAAGAATTTCTTCTTACTACCATTATTTACATATACAACTGGTATGTAAGCCGCCCGAGTCCCTCTGGGGAGATGGAAGCGGGGTATAATAATTTTATAAAATAAAATTATTATTATTATTATTATTATTAATATTATTATTTTATTGTATGACACAGCAAACAAGATAGATATGCTGGATTTCGTATCACAAAATCACAAGTCGAACACTTCCCATGTATCTAGGACTGTGTGATGTATTATTATTATTATTATTATTATTATTATTATTATTATTATTATTATTATTATGTACATTTACCAATCCTGCATGCTATGGTGTTTTATTTGGCGGGCACCGGGCATTGCTTCCAAACAAAAACTTTGCTAGGTCTTACTTTTGGGGGAGGCCTTATATTCAGCAATTCAGCAAAACTTCTACTAGGTCTTATTTTTTGGGGATGTCTTATTTTCAGGGAAACAGGGTAAATTCTATAAAGTCATAAGATAATTCGCACTTGTTTGTATATTACATGTTTTCCAAAGAGATATTAGAATCAAATTTTGCAAGAGTATGGATAAAATAGACCAAGCTGCACATATTTTCCAGGTTCAATGTCAAGCTGGTCTATTATGAATGCATTACCCTATAAGATAGGGTAATCCAAGGGTGGACCCCCAGATATTTTTGGATGAAATTTTTCCTTAAGCCCTGAACATCATAGCCAATAGTGAAGAATGTTGAAAGTTGCAATCCAACAACATCTGCAGGTCCACATTTTGCCCAGCTGTTCTTTGAGATGTCACGGGACTCTTATTTGAATTTATGTCCAAGTAGGAATCTGGCCAAAAAAAAGAGGTCTTTGTGATTAGGACGAAAGAATGAACATATGTTTGAACAGACGGTCCACAAGGCCTGTCATCACAGATGGGGAAACAAATCTTGAGCAGTTCATACAAGGACTTTGTAAGCATAATGAGTACATTATACTGCTATATCTTCACATTTGTTCAAATTGCTCCAATTCTAGCTTCTCTAGTAGTGTTTGATATTTTCATCTGTTGAATGTACTTATTACAGCTGAGGCTAACATTGGACTTTTAAGTCTATAGATCAATAGAGGTCAGAAAACCTGTCTTTTCCATGAATTTCAGTGGCACATCCAGACCTAGAATGGGTTTGATATCCAAGATCATTTTTAAAATGTCTGTATCAGGGAATAAAAGTTTGCGCACACACAGAGGCATGAAATCTAATCCATAATATAATACAATATTCCTTCATTCAGCAAGAATTTGTATGGAGGGACAATGAATGTTTATGAATGTTGATGTAAGCCAGGGGTACCCAAACTTTTTAAGTGGAGGTCCGGTTCATGGTCCCTCAGATTGTTGAGGGGCCGAATTATCATTTGAAAAAAAAAAAAAGAGCAAATTCCTATGCTCACTGCACATGTCTTATTTGTAGTGCAAAAAAAAAACTAGCAACAATTACTTATTTATTTATTACATTTCTACCCCACCCTCTCTCGCCTCGAAGGGGACTTACAAGAGCGGCTTACAAGTTGTATGTACATACAATATATTATATTATTAGCATAGCACAATATTAGCATTATATATTACTATATTGCACTATACCACTATACCGTAATATTATTAGTAATATTACATTTAATATATATAATTAATATTATTATATTATACAATATTATTATATTGTATTATTATTATTATTATTATTATTATTATTATTATTATTATTATTATTATTATTAGCCACCCTGAGTCCCCGATTGGGTGAGAAGGGCAGGGGTAGAAATACTGTATTATTATTATTATTATTATTATTATTATTATTATTATTATTATTATTATTTACAGCATTTATATTCCACCCTTCTCACCCCGAAGGGGACTCAGGGCGGATCACATTACACATATAGGCAAATATTCAATGCCTTTTAACATAGAACAAAGACAAACAAACATAGGCTCCGTGCGAGCCTCGAACTCATGACCTCCTGGCCAGAGTGATTCATTGCAGTTAATTGCAGCTGGCTTGCTCTCCCTGTGCCACATAATATAAATATTATATTGTATTACATTATAATATTTATTATCAATATTATATGTATACACAATATTTTTATTACAATATATTATATTGTTACCATATCATTCATTTACAATATTTCATTTACAATATTGGTAAATGAAAAAACAATACAATATTTAAAAATAAAAATAATTTTAACCAACATATTGTAAACTTATCAGGATTTCAGTGGGAAGTGTGGGCCTGCTTCTGGCCAATGAGATCATCAAGTAGGATTGTTGTTGTTGTGCCTTCAAGTCATTTAGACTTTGGGCGAGCCTAAGTATAAAACTGAGGGCGGGGGCCAGGTAAATGGCCTTGGAGGGCCGCATCCGGCCCCCGGGCCTTAGTTTGGGGACCCCTGATGTAAGCTAATAATTTTTAATCTGATTTATAATGTACTGTACAGTTTTTATATGTAAGCCGCCCTGAGTCCCCATTGGATGAGAAGGGCGGGATATAAATGTTGTAATAAATAAATTAATAAATAAATAAAACAAGGAAGAAAAAAAGCAACATGGACTTTCTTGATAAAGAGATCCATGGTAGTCCTTGAATTATAGCAGCATTTATTCATTCCTTAATGGATAACTACATACCACCCCAAAGAAGAAAATGTCTCAATTGATTTCAGTAGGGCTTGCTCCCACTTAAATGCAATTTAAGTTTATAATGTACATCAAAAAGTATGAATCCAAGAGGCCAAACTGATTTCCCTATGTAGTGAAGTTTTGATTGATTAAAATTGGTTAAATTGATCAATCTGACCAGCCCCAATAAATAGAATTGCAGGTTTAACATAAGTTAAACCTGGAATTCTATCTATCTATCTATCTATCATCTATCATCTATCATCTTATATATATATATGTTGGTCGAAGTATTGCTAAGATGCCAGGTCCTTCACATTCCTCCCTGTGTCAAACCATATTATTTCGCGGAGGGTGCGAGGGATGGTATTTTACAGCCTTAAAATTCCTAGGGCTGGTTTTTACACTGGGATATAGTTGCCCACACTCCAAGGATGTTATAAGTCTCAGGCCCCATCTACATTGACAATTTAATGAAGTTCGAAGCTAGACAACAAACCAGACAACAAACTCACACAAAAGAAACCATCTAAACATCAGACTGGTTCCAGGATTTCCTATGTAATCATCTGCATAGCAAAACCACATTCTTCAATACCAGTTTGAAATGGTATTAAATGGTCAGTGTAGAAGGGCCCTCACCAACTGGCCCCTCTTCCGCAGTTCTCAGATGGAGGAATCTCAGGGCGAGAATGTTTGCAGGAAACATGGGCTGGTGGCTAAATGTAATTTCGGACTTCCTATCTTACTGAAACTAACAAAGAAATCACCACCTGACAAATAAAAATTCATAACTTAAATTAATCTATTTGTCACAACAGAGGATTAATTTTAGCGTTATTCAAGAAACTCATGGAGTTCAACACACTGAGAAAATATCTAATGAATAAATAATTTAGCAGATTATTTAGCAATTTTTTTTCAAATTTATGGATTACAGGAATGTACTCACATATAATCAACATTTGCATAATATGCAACTGTGTAAATCTTCAGTTACGAAATGAAACACAACCCTGCCAGCATTGTCATCCTTACTTTGGTTTCTAGTTTTCTTTTTACATTTTTGAGTATGTCAGTGCACAATTCTAGAAACTGAAGAGTGGGCAAGAATTTATAATTCAAATTTTAGCTCCCTGAGGTTGCTATCTATCCCAGATGGGGAGAAACAATCATGTTTCATTTGGTTATATTAATTTATTTGTATGTAAGCATATTAAATATGCACACCAATTAGCATTAATGCTGAGTTAACGAAAACTTCTCGGAGGCAGGAAATATATAAAAATAACAATTGGGCCACTTTGAAATTTACCATGTTGACAACAAGTTGACTGTCATGAATATTCCACCTACAATTAGAATCTATGTAGCTTCAATCCTTCACTAAATTATACCCACTTTTTCTATGCCCTGGACAAAGTTCTGCAGCAAACATGTCGAAAATAATACAAATATTGATTTAAGAGTTTGACTTTTATGCTAGTCAGGGTAGGCATTTGTCCTTATATAATCTGAGAATGTCTGCCTGATTCTATAACCATTAAGTGGTAATCGCCAGTAAAGTATTCATACAACTAAGGCTGGATTTACACTGTCATATGATCTAGTTTTAACTGCATTATATGAGTCTATATTGACCATATAATGTTGTTCAAACTGCATTATATAGCAGTGTATATTCAGCCATCCTATTGCCAGTTATGAAATACTGATGTTCTCATGTACATGCTACTCCAGAAGTAACATTGAGAATTCCAAAGTATTGCTTTTCCAAGCTACTAAAAAGCTGTTAGGCACCATGAACTACTCCCCACATCTGTTTATTAGAAGGTGGATTATAAAGTCTCAAATGAATTAATAAACAAATAGATAAATCTGCAGTTGTCCCCCACTGGCTTCTACCACTGGCTTGTGACAATGGATTAGAAACAAAGCACATAGGTCTAAACAGCACAGCTACTTCTGCTATTTGTGTTTCAAAATTTCAAAGAGATTTAAATACAGCAACACCAGATGAAACACGCAATAAAACTACGGCTTTGATCTTAAGCCCCTTCTACACAGTTATATAAAATCCAGATTATCTGCTTTGAACTGGATTAAATGGCAATGAAGACTCAGATAGGTAAAAGGTTAGGTTTTCCCCTGACATTAAGTCTAGTTGTGTCCGACTCTGGGAGTTGGTGCTCATCTCCATTTCTAAGCCAAAAGACATCTCCTAGGTCATGTGGCCAGCATGACTGCATGGGGCGCCGTTACCTTCCCGCAGAAGCGGTATCTATTAATCTACTCACATTTACATATCTTCGAACTGCTAAGTTGGCAGAAGCTGGGCTAATAGCTTGATCTCACTCCGCTCCCTGGAACTAAACCGCTAACTTTTCGGTCATCAAGTTCAGCAGCCCAGCAGTATGACCCACTGTGCCACTGGGAGCTCCAGATTCAGATAATCCAGTTCAAAGCAGATAATGTGGCTTATCTGCCATTTACTGGGGAAAGCTGAGGAAGGGAAATTTATTTACATTTATTATTTAAACTGTTATGTTTATTCATATCATGATCTGATCCCCATGCTCAATATATCCCATATGCATGGGGGTATTGGGATAACGATACAAAAGGTTTGCTAGGGTAGATCCTCTCCCACCCAGACTCAGCCCCCCCCTCCCCGAAGCAAAATTCCAGCACCCCCCAAATCAAAATCCTGGCTATGGGCCTGGTAAGAGATAAGATCAAGGTCCCACTTGGGGCTTAACATTTGCCTGGCAGTGGAACATTTTTCAATGGAGCACAAAGGCATAGGAATATGTTTCTGTGTTTTTAAAAGGCACTTACACACATATACACATATACATACACAAGTCATTGCTAGGATGCTGACCTCTATATAGAGCCATAGAGACATCCAGTCCCCTTTCACACAGCCATATAACCCAGAATATCAAGGTAGAAAATCCTACAATGTCTGCTTTGTACTGGATTATCTGAGTCCACACTGCCAAATATTCCAGATAATGTGGGATTTTATTCAGTTGTGTGGAAGGGGCCCCAGTTGGAAGAGATCGCAATGGCCTCCAATCCAACCTTCTGTGTTACATTAATAAGTAATATTATTAAGTCTTCCACTAATAAATAGGAACCCCCGGTGACACAATGGGTTAAACCCTTGTGCCAGCAGGAAAGTTGACTTGAAGGTAGGGTTACTGACCTGAAGGTTGCCTGTTCAAACCCAACCTGGGGAGAGCATGGATGAGTTCCCTCTGTCAGTTCCAGCTCCATGCAGGGACATGAGAGAAGCCCCCCACAATGATGGTAAAACATCAAACATCTGGGCGTCCCCTGGCCAACATCCTTGTAGACAGCCAATTCTCCCACACCAGAAGCAATTTGCAGTTTCTCATGGGGAAAAAACCCTAATAAATGGGTGTTCATTTTCTCACCAATTGGGAGTAAATCAATTCCTCTCCTGAGGTGCACCTGGCTCAATTTAGTTATAGTGACATTATATTTTGGTCTTAAACCAGATGTAGTCATATTTTGAGTAAAGTCTTAGAAATCAATGGGTGTTGCACCCCTAGGCTGCGTAGACACCTCAAAAGCATACTGGAACCCCAGAATATAAGCAAGCAAGCTGTTTATTGAAGATTATATGCAAGCAAAAGCAAATTAAAGTTTAAAGTCAATAGAATGGGTTTAAATCCACAAGAGCAAAGTATTTGAAAATCTTGAAGCAAGAGTCCATAACAGTCACTCAAAGAACATAGTCCAAACCAGATATCAAAGTCAGTTCCAAGAAAAATATCAAGAATAGTCCAAACAAGATTTCAAGGATTAATCCAAAGCATGAGTCAAACTGGAACACAAGAAGCCAAAGCTGGAACACAGGAACAAATCTCCAAGTTTAGTCCAAGGTACAAGGTTAATGCTGGAACACAAGGCAAGAGTCTTGGCTGGAGCAGAAATCCAACTGCAAGGTTACTGGAACATTCAACTGGTTAAACAGAAATCCCCAGAAACAAGAACAAGGCTGGCACTAGAATCAAGATATAAAGCTGCAGGAAATAACATGGAATTCACAGGAGCACAAAGCAGAGATCTTCCTCTCTTGGATAAGCAAAGTTACCACCTCTGACTCTGTCAGAGAAAGCAGCCCCTCTTAAGGGAAATTCAAGGTCCCTTCCCATGAGAAGTCTGCTCATTATTTCTTTTCAAAAGCAATCATTTACTTCTTCTGACACACTCTCTTTCTTTTCTTTGGTGAGTTATCGCCTTCCTTTTGTCAAGCTCATTAGCCTTATCCACCTTATCACTTCCAGAATCTGAACTAGAATGTCCATCTGGCACCAGGAGATCTGACCTTGACTCCTTTGAAGAATGTGGTTCAAGCTGCCTGCTTGAAGCCATTATGTCTCTGGTCCCAGAATCCACTGGGACAAACTCTGGCTTCATCTCAAACCCAGAGTCCTCTGACAAGGCAGGTGCAGGGACAATCATAGGCTGAACAGGCCCAACCTTAGGCTCAACTGATAGCTCAAATGGAGGCTGGGCTACAACAATGGAATTTAAGTTGTTTTCATTGGATTTCAGTGATGTTCCATAGGTACAGGAGGATGCTGCCTGGGCACCCCCTGAGTTCTCCCAGCTACTAAAACAGCTATGAAATCATACATCAAAAGGTTGTGTGAGCGTATTGTGTTGGGGGTAGTAATATCCTTGGTGGATCTTTACTTCTGCCAAGCTAAGGCAGTATCTCAGCCGATGTCTGTCATTTTGCTCAGTTCTGTGATGAGTGATATTTCAGGGCTAGGGAGTCGGAGTTATTCAACACCACACCAGTTCCCTTGACCAAATGATCACCTAAATGGAACAAGTCATTTGAAAACCTCAGTTGTAAGCACTTTTCTCGGTAGTAGGACCCTATTGTTTAGGAGCAAAGGAAAATAATCAAAACCATAACAGGAGGTAAACATTTCAAGATAAATTAAAAATATCGGGAAAGGTTTGCAGTCCATGGCAACAGCAGAAAACTAGCCATTTAGGAATGTTCATAGGAGAAAGCTGTAGCAAATAAGAAAAAATGTAAATGCTAAAGTCAGAAAGTTTTTCTGAATTTTATATGAGATTTATGAATATTCCCTAATCCCCTTGATGAAAATAAGAAACTAGTGTAGACTATATATATATATACACACACACACACACACACACACACACATAGCAAATAAATAAATAAAACATCAAATAGACTTTAGGCTTCTTGTCTAGAATCCTGATAAAAGGAACTGCTGAATGAAATGGGAAACGCATCTATCTGAAAACAGTTACTTTTTAATGCTGGTGTTCTGTCAGCATGTGAAAGTGATAACAGAAGTATTCAGAGGAGTCTATTTATTCAAAAGAAGGATTGCATTATGATGACAATTTTTCTGATTTTATATTGAAGCAGCAGGAAATGTACTTTGATGCTTTATAAATTACTAGGGTATCCTCCACCTTCCCTCCCACCAATTTATCAGGGCTATTTTTGAGCTACATTAAAGGTGCCTTGTATTGAAAACAGCTGAATCAAAACAGAAAATTCTTGTTCATAGGCAATGGGGGGAAATGCAAGAGAACATGTATATGAATGGAATATATGATCTGCAAGGACTAGATTGCCATAAACCTCACTTTGAGAGAGCCTAGTGATTATTCATTACTAAACTGAAGCTTCTATTTCAGCTTGTTGTGCTGGAAATTATCTTTTTTCCCCCTGCCCAGAAGAATTTTCCTATTTTCACTTTTACTCTTCAATTAGTACTGGATAGAGTGATGTGTCTCAGGCTGGATCTATACTGCCCTATATCCCAGGATTTGATCCCAGACTACTTGCTTTGAACTGGATTATGAGAGTCTTCACTGCCAGATAATCTGGGATGAGCAGATAATCTGGGATCAGATCCTGAGATATAGGGCAGTGCAGTCCCAGTCCCAGGGCTCATCCAGACAGAGCCCAAAAGGCTCTCACACTTTTACCAAAGTTGTCCAAATGACTTTAGCAAACAAGTTCATTATAACAGGAAGGATTTTTCATAAAGCATTTCAAGTGCTTGTCACTTTCATTTATTTGTTTGTTTGTTTGTTTGTTTATTTTAATATTTATACTAAGTCCTATATCAGAGAAATTGCGTCTGATGTACAAGTAGCAGCAATTCCAGCAAATGTAAAATTATTTTTTGAATTAAAGGAAGTTTAAATGGTCAAAAATTAAGTATGTATATGTGTATGTTAGAATAAATAACCTCAAGCCTTGACTTTGGAAGGAAACCAATAGGGCGTCTAAAACTGGATCTACACTGCCATATAATCCAGTATTTGATCCCAGATTATCTGCTTTGAACTGGATTGCATGAGTTTCCACTGCCATATAATCCAATTCAAAGGAAATAATCTGGGATAAGAAACGGGATTATATAGCAGTGTAGATCCAGCCTAAGAGGAAGGCATTCTACAACCAGGATGTCACAGGTGAGAAGGCCACAGTAGCACAGCAGGTTAAGCCACTAGTTGCAGGAAAATCTGTCGACCGGAGGATTGGCAGTTCAAAGCTGCGAGTCTGGGTGAGCTTCCGACTCTCAGCCCCAGCTTCTGCCAACCTAACCATTCAAAAACAAGTAATGCGAGTTGATCAATAGGAACTGCTTTGGTGGAGAGGTAAAGGGGAACCCATGCAGATATGCAAAAACATGTCAGCAACAGATTTATTTCCATCATTTCTATCCCACCCTTCTCACCCGAAGAGACTCAGATCAGCAATATCTATGGATAACAGGCTCCTAGGCATGGGGAAATAGAACAAGAGCACCTCCCCATGGCTGAAAGTTGAGGATCATCTCCAGATGCCAGAGATGAAAAAGGAGGAAGGCCTTTACCTCTGTTTGTGTATTGTACATCATTGTGTGTCAAAGGCATTGAATGTTTGCCTCATATGTATTCTGTAATCCGCTCTATGTCCTAGAGCGGAATATAAATAAAGTCTATTATTTCTCCCAAGTCCTCGCTCAGTTACATCATTTCTCCCACTAGGAAGGCCGAAGAAGAACCCCTTTGTCACCAGTGGAGGAAGATGCAAAACACAGGCAACACCATTTTTCATTTCACTTGTACAGGGAGGAATGAAGCACAAAATGCAGAGTGCTCATTTTTTTTGACACATTACAGAATCATCTTGCCCAATAATCAATGAGATGGTAAAAAAGTTATTTATTCAATGATGTCTAATAACCAAAGGGTAAAGTGTCCAATATGAATTATTGTGACAATTATATAGTTGTGTAAGAGTGGAAACAGATGACAATTTATCACCTTTCCATGGTGTGCATAGGCAATAAAGCTGGTATAAGTAGGATTCATACATCAGCCACAATCCCCTCTCTTAAAATCATCTTTATTTTTTTTTCCACCGAGCACTTTGTAATTGTTTTATAAAAACAGGAGGGGAAGAGGTACAAAATGGGAGTAGAGTTATGCCACTCACCCACAAGTATAACCTCACACAACTGTGGCATCATAATCACACAATGTCATTGATTATGCAAAGCTGATCATCACCATAATGGTAATTTGCTGCTATTCCACATCATGTGAATGGCACAGGCTAATAGCAAGAAATGTGCTTAGAGGCAATGGCAAATCTCCTCTGAATAAATCTTACCAAGAAATTCCTATGAAGGGTTTCCTTAAGTTGAAGTCATTTTGAAGATGCATAATAATAGCAGCCCTCTCCTCCAGCCACTGTGCAAACCCATCCTGACCGCACTCTGTGGCTCCATACTTTTTTTTGGGGGGGGGGGGGGACTAGCCACAAGAAAGGTTCAGTTAAAATTCCAGCATCTTTTTAGCATTGAAATTGAATTGAAAGCCATATCTACTTTCTTAACTACTCCCTTTCATTTCTATATAGTATTTTTGCAAGAGCATTGAAGCGAGTGTCTCGAGAATAATCAAACCACGGCAAAAATTGCTAGGCTAGATAAGAGTAACAGTCCATCTGCCACCATGCTGCTTTGTAAGCTGTGCGCATTATGTATTTCAGCACAGCCAGATACAGTCATGAAAGACGAAAAAGAAAAAAAGTAGGCCAATGTCTGCATAATGCAGGACAGTATCTTTTCTAACAGGCTCTGCATAGGAAACAAGTTGCTTGTATTAGATAAGCAACTGAATATAAGCATTGTTAATCCATACATGATGCTCTTTGTGAGCAGGGGATATATTTAGACCTGCAAATTCACAATATTTTTATATCTCAGTCCAGGTGTTAAAATTAGTCCCAGAAGGGGTGTATTGATAAACTCATTCTTATGCACATCTTCCATTTCATGGAGCTTTTTATGGGAGACCTCTCAGCAGGGCGTACCCTAAATCGATCATGGCACCTACAGGTCACAAGTTCCTTTTTTATCTTTGACATAGTTTTTTTTCTTCCTATTTATATCCAGCAGGGAAGCTCTTTGTCCCTTGACCTGGATATCTGTTTTGCCTCATAAATCTATTTGCCATCCAACCCACCGAAATAAAGAGCTGACACAACAAGCTTGGGTTTAAAACTGGACAACTTTATTAAATGTTACCTAATTAACTCTTTAATTTGAAACTTGTCTAAATCTCAAGTGTTCTCTAAGAAGTTGGTGAGGCAAAAGCCCCATTTTGGTGGTCCTTCCTGACCTACCTCTTTGCTGAATTTAGGGCAAAACACCTCCCCAGTTTAACTAAACCTGGATGACCTAAAGGGGAATGTGGTGGAGAGTTCTGCCCTAAGGGTAATTAAGGCCATAGTCTCTCATTCCTAGGCCATAATCGTTTCCCCTTGCTGGGGTTGTTTGAACCCAAGGCAAGGGTTTCTGCGTCTGGCCTACACCTAAACTGAGGTACCTATGGGGTGTACACCGAAGGATGCAATTCTCCCTACCACTTCCAATGACAGCCCTATTTAAGTGACCATGCCTTCCAATCTGCCACTGTAAACAGTATAGGGTAGATGAAAAACCTTCCTAGAACATAAGAGGGAAAATGTCCACAAAGTAAGTGAAGAAGGGGCAGGCTGCTTCCTTGAAGCCCCCCCCCCAGCAACTCTCCCTTCCAGTGGGAGGCGGCAAAGCCACTTCCCTCCCCCAGCTCTGTGGGGTGGGGGGGGGGATTTATTCCAAACCAAAATCTGGAAACAAGAATAGTATTAAGAGTTCCTATGTTACAGTACACATATCTCAGAAACTGGGAGATATACAATAAATAATAATAACAACAACAACAACAACAACAACAACAACAACACATCTTAACTGTACGATTTTCTGGCATTGTATATTTTTGCCGCTTTTGTGTCTGTTCATTTGTATTTTGATTCTGTAGCCCACTTGTCGATGGATGTCCAGAATCAGCAGCATCCACCGCGGTCCTTTTTATCCTGGGCGACAACCGGGCCAGCATAGACTTCGTTTTGGTTTGTTTCTCCATAATGCTAATGGGTTAGGTGCTCTTAGTTCCACTTTAAGCACCCCCACCACAACAAGATGGCACACAATCCTAAACACTTGGGAAGTATTCGACTTGTGATTTTGTGATACGAAATCCAGCATATAGATCTCATTTGCTGTGTCATACTATGTCTTTGTGTCAATAATAATAAATCTTTATTTATATCCCACTTTTCTCCTGTAAGACTCAAAGCAGCTTACAACATATTAAGATCATGCAAACAATAAGTTCACACTAGCTTCGAATTTCAGATAACAACTCCCAGAATCCCCAGGCATATGCTCAGTTGGCCTGATTTGATTTATACCCTCCGAATAACTTGAGGCTGAAAGATTTCCTGCTTCTGACTTAACATATACATTAAAGCCCTTGAGGCTGCAGATAGCTGAACTGAAGTTGTGATTTTATTTTTCTCAAAAAGGCATTAGAAGCAGAAAAATGAATTAGGCTTCAATGAAAATTAATTGATTTTAAATTATGGATAATGACTATAACTAGTGGATAATGAAGTACAAAGCAAGAGCAACAACAAGTGGAATAGAGGTTATAATTCAAAGGATTATGGAGGCTTTAATTATGACAAATCTTCTACCCGCGCACCACCATCCATTTCATAAACAAATCCTCAGCTTTTTACTTTTATCAGTGAAATGCATTTTGAATAAAACAAGGCCCATAAGGGTGGTGCAGAATTAAATAACAATGTCTAAATAAGCCATGACACAAAGGCATAATTGCCACCAGGGAGAGACACAGCATGTGCTGTCTAGATTTTGTTTCCAAAAAAGATTTCTTCATAAAAAGTCAGAAGTTATCTTTTTGAAGATCATGCAACACAAATCAAAATATGATCTAGACGCAATTGTAATTATCAGTTATATCCCGGCAGCTGTAGAAAGGCTTTCCCTTTGTTTGTTTTTTAACTAGAAGTCTGTGGCATGGGCCATGGCTTAACATCTTGGAGGTCAAGAACCATCTGTGCACCATCAAATGCTCTTTGTTAAGTCTTTTCCAGGATGTGCTTACTTCCTTTTGATTCAACCAGCTCATCACCATTGCAATACTGTCCATGTCTCTGATTGCCAGCTGAAAAACAAAGGGAAAGCATTTCTGCAGCTACTACCACATTTGGGGGGTATGCTACATAAGATCTATAGCAGAGTGTTGACATACCATCATTATCTACTTTGGTGGATCCATAAGCCACATATAGCAATTGGTCATTAACAGACCGAGGACAAGGAAACTGAAAATATTAGTCAGAGGTCAGGTTTTCAAACCAAATACTTGGACATGTAAAAGAATAGTTAGGAACTGGCAAAGTCATTGAATGATAGGTAAATTCAGAAGGATGTTTTCCATGAAGAACAACCAATGTGGCTTCTGGCTTCTGAAAGCAGCATTGCTTTCAGTCCTGGTGTATAGTTTTGGTTAGGGTTCTTTTAAGTAATAACTCTCAAACAGAAACTACATTTATTCGGCATCTATCAATCCCCATGGGTGCCAGTTAACTGAGAATCTATTGTATGTACAGTATTTCTAAGAACTAACTGGAAAAAAACAGGCCAAAATTTTTTTGGAGAAGAAACATCTCAAGGTACTCAACTGATAGAAGCTTTTACTGATTAAAAAGATTCAGTACATTTCAGTCTATATATACTCTCAAGGTCCTTCAGGGCCATTCAAAATGGCAGAAAGAGACAACAAATGTACGTATATTAAAACAGCACCTAATATAACATTACATGAAATCGTTGTTTTAACTTTTTGCTGCCTACGGCCTAAGCATACCTATCTGATATTTAACTTCAGAAATTTCTGGAGCTGAAATTCTCACTGAAATTTACTGGACAAAAAACAACACGTGGATGAGGAGTTTCTTTAATGCCAGAAGATTGTCAGGAAAAAAAGTCACCTATCACCATAGGACACAGAAGGTTAGATAGAATTCAATAACATTTTGGTCTAAGATGACTGAAAGAGAGTGTACCAGAAGAAAATTCAGAGGAAATTTGCAAAAATGGGAGGAGGCTAAGACCTGCATTTAAGCCTCTAAGGAACAAAGATTTTAATTTTAAAATCTACTTTACCTTTTTTTTAACATTATCATCTCATCAATAGTATTAATCTTTTCTATTTTTTTCTATTTTCTATTGTCAAATCTAAGGTGTGTGGTATACAGATATTGTTCCAAAAATTATTCATTAAGGGAGGGCTGTTCCTTTTTGTGCTTGTAGGAGAAATGAGAGCCCAGAGCTGCAGGGGAGGCCCAGTATAAGAGCTCCTCTTCACACTATCCCACTATTACAGGAATTCAGAAGCAGAAGCACAAAATCTGCAATAATAAACAACCCAAAGTCAAGAAGAAATACATCAGAACAAGCTCCAAGTAGAGAAATCAAAGGCATCTACAGAGCATGTCTCACAGCTCTGGACACATAACCTGTCTCAAGGTCTGTGTCAAATGCTTAATTCATCTTCACTCACTAGGACTTGGAGGTCTTTCCTCCAGCTCCCCTTCTTGCTGAAGTGGAGGAGGATTCAGCTGTTCATCCGGCTGCATGGCTGTTGTAAATCTTCATTTTATGAGGAACACAAACTCTCCAGATAGGCATGACACATGCTTATATTAATCCTTAGAAAATGGAATATTTATAAAGAGCAGAATTACATTGTGGGTGTCCCTCCCCAATCTAATCCATGCATTTTAATATTGCACTGATGTAGCAAGAGGTAAAGATGCCAATTTCAATTTCTTCCACATTTGAATGTGTGAACTCAGGAACTCACCAGCTCGTCCACATGGTTAATGAATGTCATTGTCATCTCCCATGAAGACCCTCACTGTTTACCCCTAGTTCAGACCTTTTGAGAGGTATTAATATTTTCTGTACAGTTTCTGTGGGGTCCATCTAAACAGCCTCTTTGCATTTGAAACCTCCATCACACTGCCCCTTTAAAAATCCCTTCAAGGGTGAAGCCTCTGGCAAGGCACTTCTGGTTCTTGGGAGAGTCAGCCTTTTTGTGACTGGAAGGTGAAGAGAGAGGAAGTCCAGAAGGTCTACAAATAGCACATCCATTTGGAATTGTTTGAGTTGTATTAAAGTCCAGTCGGAGCTGTATGAGCTGTATTCAGGCCGGGCTGTGGTGCAGGCTGGTTAGCAGCCAGCTGCAACAAATAACTCTGACCAAGAGGTCATGAGTTCGAGGCCAGCCCGTGCCTGCGTCTGTCTCTGTCTCTGTTCTATATTATGGCATTGAATGTTTGCCTTTATGTGTGCAATGTGATCCACCCTGAGTCCCCTTCAGGGTGAAAAGGGTGGAATATAAATGCTGTAAATAAATAAATAAATAAATATTCAAGTCCAGTTAGAGCTAAATATTGAGACCATCTTAGAGACAGTTGGATACCATACAAGAAAGAGACAATAAGAAGAAATAAATGTTCAAGAGCCTCAGTCCAGTGTCTATCTCTCAAAGACTTAACCTCTCTTCATAAAGACTTTGTAGTGAGACTCAGGAAAAGAAAAAGCCAGCTAATAAATTCATGTTTGATTCAGCTTTATAGTTTCCAATCTGTTTCCTGCACAGCCAGTTCACCTTCCAAGTAATTAAGATAGCGTGGGAGCAGAACAGCCATTGTTTGACAGCCTCTGAAAGACATAACATTTTCCAACCGAAGTGTACATGGCAGGTCAAAGGTTAGAGATGCACTTTGCCACACCCATGGACCCTGGACACCAACATCTCCACATTATGAATTTGATTTTTAAATCTACTCTATTATCCCTAGAGAGCATGTGGATCATTATGACATATTTTTGTCTGTCATACAAAATGGCAGACATCCAACCACATATTGATCACATAAGAACTTTTCAGATAAATTTGGATATAACCTGAATTTTCTATCATATACATATATGATCACTTCTGGTAAAACATGATCAAATCCACAAATATAGGAGGCAGAGGGATGAATAGGTTCACAATGGACAATGCTGCTCTTCTTAAAGTTTTTTTTTTTTGGGAAAGAACTACAGCCAACCCTCCACGTTTGCTAGAGTTATGGGCACAAGATCCCCATGAAAGTGGAAAGCCATAAATAAAGAAATTGCTATTTTTTTTTACCTGACAGAATGCCTGTCTAGCAATTTCTAGTTCTTTCAGCATGAATGACAATATTAATATGAAAAATGTCTCTTAATCCAAATGTTAACATAGAATTGCATTGTAGGGGTCTCTAGAAATCTCTAGGTCCTTCAACATGACTGTCCAAAATAGACTATAAAATCAACCTAGAGGACCTAGAGATTCCTAGAGAAAGAACATTTAAGATCAAATCTATGAAGAATCAAATCAACAAAAGTCAAAAGCACAAATGTGGAGGGATGACTGTATGGCTTTTCTTTGACCTAATTTTCTGTAGCTGGAGATCAAGCTGTCTATTTTGTTATTTATTTTTCTCTGTGGGTTTCGTGTTGAATTTCTTTTATTATTTGTGTGACATTTTCTTGGGGAAGAAACCCTTCTTAGAAGTATTCAAAGGACAAAAGAGTGTCTCCTCATACATTACTTGCTCTGGGAAAAATTGAATTTGCATTCAAATATTTTATCTCTGTCCATCTTATTATAATACTTTGATTTCATTTGCTTAATTAATCCCCAGCACACAAAACTGCAGATTTGATGGTTCATTATTTAACAAATAATCCCCCTTTGAAAAGTCTAAAGATATTCTGAAAAAAATTAACCCTAAAGTTTTTTGTCACTTCAGTTTAAGATTACTTAAGCTTCTGACTACACAGCATGGTAAGCCCAAGAACCCTAAATATTAGACTTACCAAAATGTTTTTCAAAATGAGAATGAGTGGAAAGGACAATACATTTCTTTGCAATTGTACCAGTGTCAGCTCCAAGGCAGATGGAACCAGATCTTAGAAATGTTAGCGTTTTGGAAATACAAATCACAAATTTTCTCAACCTCTGTTGAAGCTGAATTTCAAACAAATAGCTTTTCATCTTCTGGCAGGGACCCTGAGTAATTTTCTTTTCTAAAACAGGAATCCTGTTGGTGATATATGACTACTTAACTTGGGGTTATGAACACATATGGAGTTTTGGATGCAGTACACGTAGTTCACAATGAAAATCTCATTCAACATCTGTACACATTCTTTTTCATAGTAAAAGAAAATTATTCATAAACCTAATCCTATTTTACATTTATCTCACATATTAAAGGGATATGAAATCTTTTCCTCTCTATCTTTTCCTTTTCTTCTTTCTTGTCTTAATGGCCTCATAAGTTCCTTCAAAGATATCAAAATTCTGTTGTTCTATCTGGTATATTAAGCTTTCATTCTTGTGTAAAATTGATAAATTCCCTCGGCTCTTTTTAAAAATAGCAAAGATAATCTTATGATACTCATTAACCTGACAATATCCTTTAAGAGTGAATTACATAGGTCAATGACGTAGTGTACAAAGAACGATCCTTTGATTATCTTGAACCAATTGCCCAATGAGCATTAAATTAAATTGACAAAAGGATACAGAACTTATATACAATGCATAATTTACCACTGGAAATACATTTAATGGAATACAGCCAGCCCACTTTATCTATGGGTTCTGCACCCACAGATTCATCCAACCAGAACTGAAATATATTTTGGGGATTGGGAGATTCAAGCCAGCAAACCTTGAGCTTGCCATTTTATTCTTATGAGACACCATTTACCAAACCACTATAGATGACGAGAGCAACCACAGGTTTTGGTATCCACAGAAAGACCTAACTACAGGAGGCTGAAGCCAAACCTCAGCAGATATGAAGAGCTCACTGTATTGTCTTTAGCATTATGGTACCATACACTATTTGTGTGCATTTATGTTTAATCACAAAGATTTAAAGGAACTGCAGTATGAACTAAATCCAGCAATTCTGTGGCAAAACATCAATACAAATGTGCTTTTGGAAAATCTTCCCCAATGTGATAGCTTCCAAATCACTTGGACTATGAATCTCATTTAGCAATTAGTTCATATAGTAGTACATATCTGGAAAATATATCACTATCACTTTTCAAAGCTCTATCATCAAAAAGTGTCAAAGTATGTCAAATTTCGAATGATTTAGAACAAGGGCAATGTATTGTATTAAAAAATTTTCCCCATCCACTAGTATTAAGTTTAATAGCTTAGCTTTCTTTAGCTCACTAATAGTTAACCAAATGTTTTTAAGCCTTTTCTACTAACATTCCAATCTCTGAATGGAAGATAGTGCAGAATCTATATATACATATGACCTTAGCATTATTCTTTTTAATGAGACACAGTTTTAATGTATGCAATGACAAATTGGGCTTGGAAACCTAATGCCATGTAGTAAACTTTCACTATTACCTTTCCATTCTGTACCATGTTATCATATTGTTTTTACCAGAAGTTTTGACCTATGTATAATATTTGCACTATCCTGACTGCCCTTTTGTAAATCGGTGTGTTTATTTTATCAAGGCCCCATTCCATTAGACATTTTCAGTCTACATTACTGATCTAAATTTCCTAGGTGGTGGTTAGGCAATCATGTTTGAATGAACAATTTAGTATTAATTGCATCTTTTTTTAAAAAAATCCCTTTTTTTGGAGTAACCCCAATGTTTCTAATTGCATTTTCTTTTAGTTACACAATTGTAAGTCCTACTGAATTCAGTGGAGCTTACGTGTGTGTAAGAGAGTCTGGGCTGCTGCCAAGGTTGGTGCATAATGGTACTAGTTGCATGCTTTTTAGGATTGAAAAGCAATAGCACAGGGACATAGACAAAACCTGCTAGCTCCAAGCAGCCTATTTTTCCAAGGTTTTCCAAAGTTTTATTATTATTGTGCTCTCAATCTTTTCCCTCCTGCTCACACTGCCAGTATTACTCTACACCAATAGTATTCTAGCCTTCATGTCTTAGCTTTCTCCACCTCAATAAGTATTGCACAACAAACAGACAAACAGAAATACAAATGTGTTCTTTTTTCAACAGCAATAAAAAGAAGCAGGAAGTAAGAGGGTTAAGATAAGCATCTATGAAAAATGTTTTATACTTTACTCTATTTTCTTGCTTTCAGATTAGCACGATGAAGCTTGTTTACCATCAAAAGTCTAGTTGTGTCCATTTTTGGCCCTTTTGTGTATGTTTAAGACACGGCTTGATAGCTATTAGCCTCAAGCACCGAAACACATAAGGGCTGTCCAGATGCCCTTCCTCAGTGAAGCAGATTGTCAATGCTTGCAAGTGAGTTAAGCCAGCCAGTTGACAGCCAATAGGAACACTTTGTCATCACATGGAAATGGTGCCAGAATCAACACTGAGGATACAAAATGCTGTCCAGTTGGCTGGCTCATTTGTCCAGCTCAACTACACAGGCAGTGGATGCTATTATTTTCTGGGCACTTTGGAGGCAGAGGGAGTCTTTTGGGGTAAGTAACAAGTGGAGAAGATGAGAGGGTCTTGATCACACTTTAGCATTTCCTTCCTGCCTCCTTAGATAAGGAAATGAAGAGCACAACATGTATGCTGGCCAAGGTCCAAGCCACACTAGGAAGCTTTGGAATATGTCCCAGATTTGGAACCTCAGAAAGAGATGACTGGAAAGTTGGCCTTGCAAGAAGAGAAACCAAAGGGGGAGGAACAGCTCTCCAAACCAAGAGAAAATGTGTATATGGTGCATGAAGATGTCTGCTTAATCATTCTGTTGCACTAAAATATTACTAGGACAAGAAACTGGGAGTTGTGGTGTTTCAGATGTTATTATCACATAATGTGGATGCCCGATATAGTTAACTAGCTTTACAGACATCTAGCTCTGGCATGCTCTTACAGGGTGGAAAGGGGGAGGCTGAGGCTCATCTGTGCTGTGCTTTGGCCCAGTCTTCAAACAAAGTCTCCCGTGCCAATATGCTTAGGGTTAATATTGCAAAAAAAAATGTAACTGGTTGTTTTTGATCAACGAGGAAGAAATTAACTTGACTGAATGTAAATCTAGGAGAAATCTTGATGGATTTTTAAACATTGTAGAAAATACTTCTCCTACCCCAAAATGGAAAAATTGTGTTTTTATCATTGTTTTTCACAAACTACAAAATATTTGATATATGTAATGAATATTACAAAAAGTCCTATGGGCTGCTTTTTTTTTTAAGAGGGCATTTTTCTCCTCACAAACACCTGCTCATATTGCAAATTAAAAGTGTTGTAAAAAGATAAATAAGTTTTTTAGTATAATGCATAGCTGTCACATGGGAATCTAAGGGAATTGATGTTCAGGTCTCAATCCAGGGAATCTGAAATGAAACTTTATCACCTTTCAGTTCCCACAACTATAAAATTGGTGGTGCATTAGAAGAGAATTCTTTTGAGAGAGCTTTTGTAGCTGTTTTGGTTTTGTTGTTTTTTAATGTTAGTGGAGCCTTAATAGAGTCCTATTGCACACAATTTTTAAAAAAACTATCATGGAATAGGTATTTTTCATGATTTGAAAAAAGTCTTTCAGGGTGGACCCACACTGCAGTTTGATACCACTGTAACTTCCATGGCTAAATGCTGTGGAATCCTGGGAAAATTGCATTAATTTCACAGTGTAGACACACATCCAGACAGTGTAACAATCTTATCATATCTTTGGTGGCTGGCAGTAGCAGTGCTCCACATCATCACCTGGATCCAAGGGAGAGTGATCATATGGGGGAAATGTGAGATTGAAGGAAAGTGTGAGAGTGCATGGTGTGCACAGCTTCCCCCCATAAACTATATGACAACACGGGAGCTCTCCTGTGTTGCCAGCTCCATCTTTCTTCACCCACAGAGCTGGCATGGCATCATGTGATGGGAGCCAGTAGCTCCATGGGTGACCTGAGCTAAATCAGAGCATGCCACCAATTTTAGCCTAATGTGATGAGGTTGATAGTGGTGGGAAAAGGTACAGCTAGGATTGCACAAGCCCCTATGTTTCTAAAAGAAACAGTAGAGGTTTGCTTGATGTTATCAAGAGTGTTCCCTCTTTGTCTGATCTGTTTCTTCTGCTGGAATACATGCAGTGGTTAAAAATCTTGATTTCAGGTAAAAACACACCAGTAGCTTGGAGAAAGAAGTGCAGCTTTATCATAGGAATTCCATTCTAAGACAGGAAAGTTACTCAGAGTGCTGATCTAACCTAGCTACATCTTGGAAAGTCAAGTGCGGACATGTGGGAAGATGTAAAGGTAGAGAAACATTCCTAAAAGTATCAGTTTACATCACAGATAGTTTAGGATAGGTAGACATAGAGGGAGGAAACTTCAGATCACTCTTATCTATCTAAACCTCTTGTCAACAGTGAAGCACTCTTCACACTCCAGTGCTAAGCATTGTTGCATTTCTAACCCTCCTTCCCAACAATGTGTGCACAAATCTGCAGAATCCCCTTGTAGAGTCTCATAATGGTCTCTGGGCAATGGCTTTGCAAGGATATCATCAATCTTGCCTTCTGTTGGGCGTGATAAGCCCTTTCACATGTGTCTTGGGCCTTGTTTGTGGAAACTCCTTTTCAGGTTCTTCTCTAAGAATGTCTTTGTCCTCCAGTGTGATTCTATGGTCAGCTTTGCTGGAAGACCTAGAAATTCCCAGAGACTTAGTCTCTCAGACAAAAAGTAGCCTTTTCTTCCTTTCCTTGGGGTTCCTGTTCCCCTAATTCCAATAAATGTGGAGGGTTGACTGCAACATTTAACAGAGGATATAATTAAAGTCAATGCTTTTGTGCTGAATGAAATTATGTATTACAATTCACAGTGTGATTTTAGTGCCTTTACTTACTTCAATACATTATTATGTAATTCAGGTATGGTCCTGGATGTTATTTTGTTATTTTTCCAATCAAAGGCCCTTCTGTTTTTGTAGTATTTCAGTTGGTTCAGCACAGTGTTAGTTTTTGAAAACAGAGGGACATGATTAAAAATAGATGAAAAAAACATAGCCCATGATTATTGAATTGGCCGAGCTGTTAATTTATCCTCAAAAACTACTAGAAATAAAAGGGAAAGGATGAAATTAATTACGTAAAACCAGATGAATAGTTTGGTCTCTGTGTTAATCTGCATAACTCCAGAAACCAAACAGCTCTATATTTGTCCTTGAACCTCCACCCTAAATGAAGTTTTAGGGGAAAACAACAAAACGCTCAAACACATTTGCCAACAAAAGGAATAGGAACTGAGAACAGAGTAATAGGACAGTATTACCATATTAAAACCATTGTGTTTGCATTGCTTTTACAATTACTGCAAAGTAAATTGACTTCAAATACAAATCACCTTTTGGCAGTTGTTTGTTTTTTGTATAAATTGTTATTGCATAGCACGATGAGATTTGCAGTGTTAACGGCATTCAAATAACGTGTATTGCTATAATCATTAATCAAGTTTAGAGTGAAAACTAAACTTGTAGGTTTGTACTTGAAAAAATCACAGTATTTAATTGTACTTATCTAAACAGAATATTTCCCATATATTTCTCAATAGGAATGTGTTCTCCATTTCCAAGATTAGAGGTGGAGAAGAGGACAGCAGTGGTGAGGAATTTAATGGCAAGTCAAATGTGCACCTACTGTCAAGGATAAAACACTGCAAGGAAACACAATATGGAACACAGTATTTGAAAGCTATTTACAATTTGGACTTTGCATAATTTTCAAATGTTGTTGTTTTCCACAGAAAGCAGCATTTTCTGCACAGAAAACATTTTAGGAAAAATGAGTTCCTGCATAGAAAGTGCTTTCTATACAAATAAATAAGGTACAAATTTTAAGCAGCATAAATGCCCAGTTATAGCATTTTCTGTGCATGAATACATTTTTGTGCATTTAACTATAATTATCTATGAAAAAAATGTTATTTCCTGCACAGAAAATGTTGTGCTTTGCTTTGAGATGAAGAAAACATTTTTATGATCGCCAAAATAAAAATAGAGGAAAATAATTTGTGACTTTCATTTTTTTTCCAGGAGGGGCTCATAAGCAGTGGCACACAAAGTGTGTAGAACACAGCTTTTAAAAAGAAAGAGAATAATGATGTGACAAGTGCTCGTAGCCAGAAGGAGTAATGTCCTGATCATTCCCCTATACCATCGGTTTTTGGATGGCTTTCTTGTATCATATTTGTTCCTCTTGGGGGCTTTATCACACAAGGAAGGAAAGCCAGCATTGAAGTAGACATAGAATCATAGAATCATAGAATCATAGAATAGTAGAGTTGGAAGAGACCACATGGGCCATCCAGTCCAACCCCCTGCTAAGAAGCAGGAAATCGCATTCAAAGCACCCCCGACAGATGGCCATCCAGCCTCTGCTTAAAAGCCTCCAAAGAAGGAGCCTCTACCATGGCCCCGGGGAGAGAGTTCCACTGTCGAACAGCTCTCACAGTGAGGAAGTTCTTCCTGATGTTCAGGTGGAATCTCCTTTCCTGTAGTTTGAAGCCATTGTTCCGTGTCCTAGTCTGCAGGGCAGCAGAAAACAAGCTTGCTCCCTCCTGCCTATGACTTCCCCTCACGTATTTGTACATGGCTATCATGTCTCCTCTCAGCCTTCTCTTCTGCAGGCTAAACATGCCCAGCTCTTTAAGCCGCTCCTCATAGGGCTTGTTCTCCAGACCCTTAATCATTTTAGTCGCCCTCCTCTGGACGCTTTCCAGCTTGTCAACATCTCCCTTCAACTGTGGTGCCCAAAATTGGACACAGTATTCCAGGTGTGGTCTGACCAAGGCAGAATAGAGGGGGAGCATAACTTCCCTGGATCTAGACGCTATTCCCCTATTGATGCAGGCCAAAATCCCATTGGCTTTTTTAGCACATTGCTGATCTGCCTTCCCACTGAGATGAATCCAGGCTTGCTGTTGACAGACAAAATCCATCAACAGCTGCCAACCCCACAACATTACTATCACTCACCTTGTGCAATGGGGCTATTCAACTTCTGTGCTGTCATGTCAAAACTGAAATGAGGGTGGGATTCTCCTCCTCTCCCACTCTCCTTGTGTTTTTTAAGGTTAGCCACTGTGTAAGGAAGAACAGAGCTTGTTACAAAGGCTACATTTGGCTCACTTTTGAAACATACAATTCGGCACTTGACTTAACAAGACAGGGGACACATTCACAAATTACTACCGGGTGGTCCTTTCCTTATGAGGACAGCAACACAGGAATGTACCAGAACACGAAGGACAAATGACCATGAACAGAAATATCAAATGAAAATTGGTTAGTTTCAGGATGGTTTTCATCTTAACAACTTGTGTCTGTCAGATATACTCAGATCTTGCCCTGTGATCAATATGAATAAAAGTGGTTGGGGTGATCAGCAAAAAGAAGCATCCATGCTAAAACACTAAGGGGTTTTATCAATTTTAATGATGCCCTATGCCAATTTGAACAACCAGTCTGGATTTATAGAGGGAGCAACTCAAATCTGCTCCAGGAATGGGGAAATATATCGTTTTTAATATAGAGGGTGAATTCCAATTTAGTAAGAGACTCTGGGGCTACATAACAAAAGTGGATGAAGCTATGGGTTTGAAGCAAAGCTAAGAAAAAAATCTAAAGTCCAGCTGTAATTCTTCCCAATGGGAACCTAAATCTAGTCCCTGCTAGAGTAGACCTCTTGAATCATTAAGAACTTGGTAAAATAAATGTATGTAGGTTTAGTAGTATTAATTCAGTGGATCTAATCTAGTAAGATGAAGTTCTTTGATATTTTCCCCAGCATAATACAGCTCGATACTTTGCAGATCTGCACAAAGGTCTCAACACAAATAAGCACCAAATAAATACAGTGAAGTCAACACCTATGGCACTACCAGACAGCATGAAAATGCAGATTTTAAATGGACGACAAAAAACCTGGGACTTGAGAACATGTCTCCACAGACCTATATATCCCAGGATTTCTTCCCGCACCGAAATACATCCTCTGTATCGGAACAAGATGGAGGGTGGACGGGGGACATCCGGTGGAAGGTTTTTTTCAATCACTCATTATGTGCTGGACTGTATATGTACACATGTGAATATCTTAATATAAATACAAGAAGATTCGTATGTGCACATATAAGGTTCAAACATAATGGAGGGAATTTTTAAAATAAATTTCCGCTGGATTTCCCAATTGTTTATTCAAGCTCTGTTTAATATTATAAAGTTTAAAGAGTTTCAGAGAGTTCTAATTGCTCTCAATTCATGCTTCCTTTAAATCAGCTGTGTGTCCATTTCACAGCTCAATCTTGTGACCAGCTGTTTTGGGCTTTTAAAAAGTGAATATGTGCTGGAGCAGTTTCCAAAGGGGTGGGGGGGGGGGTCGCGTGATATTTTGCAAGTGCAGGGATATACAGTGGTGCAAATATGCACATTTTCTGGATGGAATCAGAATAAAAGGGGACCTTTTTACCCAGTGTTTTTTGTCCATTGCAGCAAATCAGCGCAGATTTAGCACTACCATCATGTAGCCACCCTCCCCCTTTTAACTCGGGAAATCCTGTGTTTTAGGTGCTGTGTACATGGGACCTTAGTCTGGCATTTGTAATCTCAGGACTGAGACTGGTTCATTACATTGGGTCCTCTATTCGTCTAAACCTTTCTACAAACAGAGAGGAGTGATCAAATGCAGAAGCCCGATGTTGTGAATGCGCCTTCGGAGACTGTGAATGATAGTGGTAGGATCAGGAGAGGAAGGAAAAACCCTCACGAGGAGGGCTCATTGGAGGATTTGTTTAGGAAAAGGGTCAGGGAGACTGATGGGAGTCTTCTGAGGAGGATTCATGTGGGGATCCTGAGGTGGAAATGGATGTTGGGGAACAGGTGTTAACGGAGGAATTGGGCACGGGCACCGGAGATGCTTGGGGACGAATCGGGGCCCATGTATACTGCTGATGCTGGGGAAGCTTGGGTGTCTTCAGAAGCAGATCCCACTTGGTCTGCTTGGAGGAGTGAGAGGGGGTCCACAGGTGTGGATAGAGTTGGGCATGGGCAGGATGATTGGGACTCTGATGAGGAATTCGGAACACCTGACCCAAAGGCATTGCCTGTGTGGAGTTCTAATTCAGATTAAGAAGTTGAGACACCTGCTCTTTGGGCGTGAATAGTTTGGATGCCCAGGGAGACCTGGATATATTGGAGTTGTTTGGCCATTATACCTTGCGTGTGGGAAGGTGTTGCTGGGCGCCATTGGGTTTCCTGTGTGTGTTACTGAAGACTGGACTGGGACTTTGCAACGGATCTACTGTTCGCCCTCGTTGCTTTGGCTCTCTGTGCCATTTCATGTTGTGAACTTCTTGGATGACTTCAACCTCTCGGACCTTGGACCTTGGACTGGAACTTGACTCGGCTTTGCTCTTCGCTCTCAATCCGTGGCTTGGCGCCCTTCTCTATTCCGTGGCTGTCTGCTATTGCTGAATACTACCTTCACTCCTGATACCAACACTGTCTGCTTATCCTGACTTCGGACCGGCTTGACGACGTTCTCCCGCTCTGCTCCTTTATCTCCTGGCCTGGCGTTTGCTTCTGCAGCAGCATGGCGCTTCTGGTTTATCCCGACTTCAGACCAGCTTGACAACGCTTTCCTGCTCTGCTCCTTTAACTCTTGGTTTGGTGTATGTTCCAGCAGCGGTTGCTGCGAGCTCGCCAGCATCTCGCTGTTTCGCTGGCTTTGCTGCTCTCAACTGGGAGTTCCCTAGCTCAGTTTGGGTGTTTGTTTTGAACTCCTTTTTGTACTTTTGAGTTCTGGGAAAGGTTTGTGGGCTTCAATACAGCTTGCTTTAGTTCATGCCTCCGTTTTTCAGCCCATTGCGAACTTTTGGGTCAATTTCTAGAACTTTAAATTTAACTCGGATTATATCTCTGGCTAATCCGGATTATTTGCCAGTTCTTGTTTTTTGGGGTTTTACCGGCTTGTTCTACTTAATAACACTGAAAGTTAAGTGTTTTAAGTCTTTTTAGTTTGTTGAGCTATTTTTTGGACTGTTGCTTTAATAAACTCTATTTTGCTCTCTAATTGGCGTCTGACTTTTGACACCCGACTACCCTAATGTTTTGATATTCCATAAGGATTACACAAGGAATTTCTTCACCTTGCTAAAGAGTTGAGATACTATGTTACAAAGAAAGCACTGTATTATTCCCCTGCATTGTATACCCCTTAAAGTAGCTTTCAGTAGGGAGGTTTGGTTTTTTTTTTGCACCTTGCCTTAGGCAAAGGCTAATATGCAGAATTGTAGTACATTTGGATTGTACCCATCCACTACCTGCTGTAATAGAATTCTGGGTGCATCTACACTGTAGAATTATGGTAATACAGTTTGATAGCACAACTACCCAATGGCCCAGTACATTAGAATCATAGCTTGGTGAGGCACCAGCACTTGTTGGCAGAGAAGGTTAAAGAACTTGTAAAACTAACTCCCAAAATCCCATAGGATGGAGCCATGAAGTCAAAGTGGCATCTGACTGCACTAATTCTACTCTGTAGATGCATCCCTAGTGGCTGGATTTTTTTTCCATCAGAGCTGTTTCTCTTCTCTGCTTGTCACATAGCAGTGTCCTAATCTCTATAAACAATTATAATGCAAGTGGAAACATAATAAATTCAACAAATTAAATGCAGCAGACACCTTAAAGAAATTTTATGTACTGGAAATAAGATTGATATTTATAATCTTGTCATGACAGACTCAGTCAAGAAAGCCAGAGCTCTGAGTTTGCAGGACCTGAGGAGGGCCGTTGATGACTGGAAGGTCTTCACATTCAGAGGGTCAAAGCTGAAAAAATCAATGGTCTGCAAAGGATTTTGAGGTCCATAAAACAAATATTAAAGGCATAGGTAGGATCTAATGTTTGCACATAATCAAGCAAAAGAGGTTGCTGTGTTTGATTGGCTGACTATTTGGCAATTATCAATATATCTATTGCAAGCAACAGTAATAAGCAACCATTATAGAAAGAGTGAATAGTGTAGAATTTGTTGAAAAGATTATCTGGTGCATAATTTTAAGGAAATGGAAATAATCACACAGAAAGCAAATTAGTAAAGGAAAGTAATACAGGGTTGTTGTATGTCTTTCGGGCTGTGTGGCCATGTTCCAGAAGCATTCTCTCCTGACGTTTCGCCCACATCTATGACGTTTCGCCCACATCTATGGCAGGCATCCTCAGAGGTTGTGAGGACCAACCTCTGAGGATGCCTGCCATAGATGTGGGCGAAACGTCAGGAGAGAATGCTTCTGGAACATGGCCACACAGCCCGAAAGACATACAACAACCCTGTGATCCCGGCCATGAAAGCCTTCGACAACACATTGAAAGTAATACACTTCACTTGATCTTTGTGTTGACCTTGAATTGTCATTGGAAATCATGCCACTTAAGGAATATAAATGGAAATGACCTATGTGTCACAGAGATAAATATTAGAGATTCAAATTAGCAAAAAGAAATTCATCTTCGCACAGAAGGTGAAAGGTATGCAAAAGAAAAAGAAAGATTCTCCATTATAATATGATCTAGAGATAATTTTGTAAAGAGTACATAAAATTAATTATAATGATTAAATAATTTTGATAATTGGTTTGTTAAGAACTCAAGTGTATACGCTGTACCTCAGAACTGCTGGATGCAAACATCTACATAGGTAGCTCTGCCTCCATAGATATCAAATCCTAGAGACACTTTCTGGAAACAAGGAAGGCTTCAGAGACTCTAAAGAAGTGGAGGCAAAGGAAATATGTGTGAATACAATGTCTCCACTGTAGTGTCCAATGTGCAGCCTTTTAATCTGAAGAACGTCCATTCTGAGACTAATTTCAACATGGCTCCTTGAAATTTTCCATCCTTTTTAGGAACGTTGACATTGATGGATCTCTTCACTGGTTTTCTCACCTTGAACAATGAAAGTAGCATGACTTCCTTCATTTTCTCCCTAAAACAGCATCTATTTGGAAAATTGACCATAATGTATTGTCTCAATCCCCCCAAGTCTAGCATTAAGTAGATGAGCAGGCAACCACAACAAAATTGTAGTGAATATTCAAAAACAATCCTTCAGAGTGTTTTTCTTCCTGTGGGTGGGCAATTAGAGAAAAAAGAAAAACCTCAGAAAATTTCACAGGAAAAAGAATCTTATGAAACGTTTTACTGCTGCTTTTGGCATTTTCCAGCAAGACCCGGACAAAACTCAATGGTATCCATTCAATGATCATATGGTCCTCAAAATTTATTTCATTTCAATAGTACTTACATCTTTGGTCATATCTACACTGTCATTTCCCAATTTAACCTAGTTTGCCCCATGATAAAGATCAGAAGCCACCATGTAAACATCCAGAAGTGACTTCATGGCCAGTGCAGGATATTGAGTCCATGTAGACAAACCCTTCGAATCCCTCTTAGCAATAATGTGCTAAGAACTGGGGGCGGTGACGGCCGACAGGGAGCTCTGGCGTGGACTGGTCCATGAGATCACAAAGAGTCGGAGACGACTAAACTACTGAGCAGCTACCAATAATGTCCTTCTTTTAAATCTGCGGATAGTGGATATTCCAATATTCAAGAGAATTACAGAGTGAGAGTGCTCTTGCTGCAACATTGCACTCTATTATTATTATTATTATTATTATTATTATTATTATTATTATTAATTATCTATACCCTGCTTTTTCCCTACCGTAATAAGGTGTGAATTAAAAACTAACATGTTGAGGTGGGATAGGTGCATGATTTATAGTTTCCCAATCACCCCCTCCCAGGATTCACTGCACACTGAACTGATTGTCTCAGAGGTAAGCCAGAAAAATAAAACCACACACAGAAGAGTACTTATCAAGTGTCAGCAGAGTGTAACTACATCGTCTGACCTTGTGCTGCTCACTGTTTAGGAAAAACTCTCTGATTCAGTTTCATCCAAACTCACAGGAGGCTTTTAATCTTGACACCTATAAGTCAGTGGCATATACAGCAAGATACTCACAACGTCGGCAAACAGTTTCATGAGCAACAGATATTGGTAACAGACGTATGGCGAGAGATGTTGCATGGCAAGAGAAAGAACACATGTTTGTTGCCTTCTTTTATATCTGCTGCTTGCTCATCATCAGTCAGGGACAAATGTGAATGATACAACCCTTGTCATGACTGTCACATGGTCATGACTTAGCCTTATCAGGATGTCTCCAAAGTTACACATCACCACCCACTTAATCATGCTGCAGGTATGTGTAACCACATGTCCATTAGAACTGTATACTGTACAGTATACAGTTCTAATGGATGTCAATTATGATGGATTGTCACCTTGACGTGGTGAGGGGGCTTGCGTGTTCCAATGAACCTGCAGGCATAACCACGGGAGTCACACACTCCCAGGAGTGGCCACAGGGGAGGATCCAGACCAAGAACAATCTGAAGACCCAAAGACCTCAGCGGCGGAGCAGGCAGAAGATAACATGGTACATGTTACAACGGCTGTGAAGGCGGAAGAAGGCTGCAACAGACTGAGAAGCCACTCTCGTTGTGTTAATCACAGCACTGCTGGGACCTCAATCTGTGAAGACTGTTTGTTGACCGGCCGTGCACCGACCTCCACACATTAAAAAAAATCACGCACAGGTGTCTTCCAAGACATGGAGGACCATCATCCATGAACTACGAGGGATCGCCTAAGAAAGAAGATACTGTACCAGCTTTTTTACACAATAGGATTGCAGCCAATATATTCCTAACAATGCATAATCTATCTAACATGACAAACATAAATATCAAACACAGAAATATTAAAAAATACATAGTTGAAACCAATAAAACCATTAAACAAACCTGTCACAAAGGACTCCCTACCTTGATCATTGTGGAAAGATAACATTCAACCACTTACATCTTTCTTTTGTACAAGTCAGGATCACTTTTTAAATCATTTTCTTATACTGCCTGAAGTAAAGAACAAAATGGGACTCATATCTGTACTCCATAGTTAAATACTACTTTCGTCCTGTCAACAAGACACAATCATCCATCAGAAATTACCTAGGTTAGAGTAGACCATATGCCTTATAGAGTTCTGCACCTCTAATACCGCACTACCCCTTTGTGTTGACTCATTATCAGATCCCTGAAGCAATCACCTCATATAATCTAATTGGTGGGCTGGCCTTGAGTGGTCACCCTACACTATGGAGATCCCTAGAAAAGTTAAGATAAAAATAATGGATGTTCTAATGTAGGCTTCCATCACAAGAGAAATGCCTGCAGGTTTTAGATATGGAGCTTCATACATCACGAACAGAAAATCAAAATCATTTATATTTAATTCTGTCTTTCCCTTTTATTTTATTTTTAAAGATAATCCAGGCAATCAAACTGTAATTATTCGCTGTCAAATAAATTAGTAATTTCAATAATAAAAAGACTTGGGCTGCATGGATGGACTTAAACTGATACACACCTGGCTTCAGGCTTCTAAGAGTCTGAAGTAACATTATAACTCCAGACATTCTTGATATTATCACAGAGCTTCCTATTAGAAACATTCCAATATTTGCAATATTATGTCAGATTTGGTTATAGTTTGTACTACAATATACGTTCAAGAAGTATTACATGAAATGTTGTGAGCTACAAAGGGGATGTACCCATGTACATACCCATGAAACCTGAAGTGTGTTTGTGTATGAAAGAGGCTATTCCAGAAGTTGTGCTGGATGAGTAGTGTAAATGTATTCTACATTTACACTGTATAATGAATGGAATTTGACTGTACTTTAGCTGCTATGGCTGTGGAATAGAAGATGTAGATTGGGCACCAGCACTCTTGGACAAAAAAGGGTAAAGACCATGTAAACAACAATTCCCATGATTCTATAGCATTGAGAATTTGTAGTTAAAGTGGTGTCAAACTGCATTAATTCTACCTTTTGATGCAGCATATGATGTGGTTTTTGTGAGGTTCTATTGCTGCTCTTTAGCAGTATGTGTCACAATCCCCTTTGCTCTTATCCAAGAGAAATCAAGTCCTATAGAACACCTCCGAGAACTTAATTTCACAGGTGAAATCCTGGCATAAATTTATCTATTAGTACTGTCCTTGCAACTGAATTGCACTAGTCCTATTACGCTCCTCAGAATTTGTTTATTATTCAGGCCAGTGTTTGACTCAATGGTGCTTATACTGTGTTACTTTGTGTGCTGTCTATTTTGTTTATTATGATGTTGTTTTTATGAAGTCTATGCTATATTTTAACTGTATTGTTCAGGCTTGTCCCCATGTGAGCCATCCCAAGTCCCCCAGCGGAGATGGAGGCGAGATTTAAAAATAAAGAGGTGGTTGTTATTATTATTATTATTATTATTATTATTATTATTATTATTATTATTAACAGATTGGCCCTGGAATATGACTTGGATTATTTTAATTGATGTTTTAATGTTTATTTTTAATTGGTTTGGATTTTAATGCATTTGTTTATTTATCAATATGTATATGTATATGCAGCATCAAATTGTTGCCTTTGTAAAATCGCCCTGAGTCCCCTTTGGGGTGAGAAAGGTGGAGTACAAGCATATTAAATAAATAAATAAATGCAAAGTTATAATAATAATAATAATAATCATCATCATCATCATCATCATCATCATAACAACTTTATTTTTGTACCCCGCCTCCTTCTCCCCGAAGGGACTCAGGGGGCTTACGTGGGGCCAAGCCCGAACAACACAGTTTAAAATGTAATTACATAAAAATGCAATTCAACAATGTGAGACAGAATAAAATAACAACATTATAACAATATATAAAAAGGCATCAACCAGCAACCAAAATCAGTTTTTCTTATTGTCATGGGCGAATGGACTAGAACAACAATTATTTAAAGGATTAGCTAATAAGCATAGGTCAAAGAGCAGTAATAAAGAGCTATGCATTGATTCTGCCATACAACCTTTGCATTGAATGGCAACACTGTGCAACTGAACCAATAGATCAAATGAGTAAACAAATGCAGATGCATCCACATGCAATGCATATTTATGCTCAATGGACATTCATATACAATGCATATTGGCATGAGCATGTCATTCCACAAAAATGTCCAATTGCTTCCACTGGGGAACTTAGACACAAAGTAGAATCCAGCCTATGTATACAAAAATAATATTAGAGAGATGGTTGACATGCAACCCAATCACATGTGTAATAATTTGAAATACAGTCCTCTAATTTAATAAAGCTTAGTTCCAAGTAAGTAATTGGAATCCTATACTCATGTTCAAGTGAAATGTGTGTGTTCAGTTAACTAACTCACTTGTAATATTAGAAATTTGTAAGTCGTAGCATTTAATGTTGTGAGGCTGGAAAAAAATTACTTTATTTCATCTTTTATGAATTGATATTTCTCTTAGTATTTTAGTGCATTGACTCCTTCCAAAACATGTTCCACACAAGACATGTTTAGTCTTTGCCAGGATGCTGGAACAGGAAACAGATTTCAATAGGACTATCATATTATTATTCAGACGTATTCTGAAGGCACTGAAGTAGTGACAAAAGGAATATCCTCCCAGTTAAATTTAATGTTCTATGTAAGAACTATTGCATTTAGCGGGTTCAATGTAAAGTGAACGCATTGCATTATTCAGAGAGACAGCACTAGCTGTGAAGAAATTGCTCCTTCTCAGTTGCTGAAAACAGGCAAATGTCATCAAGTCAAGGGCATGCAGTTCAACAATTTGTGATATCATTTGTTCTGCACATTGGCAGCTCCTCTCTGCACGTTGAAAAGGTAGCTGTCAAAAAAGGGGAGAAAATCAGTTTATGATTTTTGTGCTCAGTGCCTTGTGCACAGGAATGAAGTCTTTCAAAAAATGGAAGGCAGCTGAACACATCCTCTGCTTCCCAGTGTTTGGAAACATCTGTTTTCTGGTTTTGCTTTCATTTTGGGTTTGAACTATAGCATCCCCCTCTGGCCTAAATATCGGAGTGATTATGAAATTTGTAGTTCCCAAAAGTAACCTTTGTAAGTTGTAGCGATCTGCAAGTAACAAATAATATCTAAGAGAGCTTGGAAAAGAAGCAACTACCTTGAAAACATATACTTCATAGTTGATTCAAAAGCAAAACGCACACTTACAAAAAATATTTTGAGAGATCTAAGTTGTTTGGCTTATGACACACACATGCACAAATACTTTCTTGTTTAAATATAACAATTCTTGTGAATTCTCTAAAATAGGGCAAGGGACATCTGGCCTTCTAGATAATGTTGGTCTTCAATTCCCATCAACCTTAGGACATATAGCCGATGGTGAGGCAGAGTGATGATCATGATCATGATTATGATATTATTATTATTATTATTATTATTATTATTATTATTATTATTATTATTATTATTATTATTATTATCCCACATCTCCTTATGGCTTGAGGCAGGGCACAACACAGAATGAGTAGATTGGGAATCCAGCTTCACACATTTCTCATACTTGCACTAAAGCAACTTGTTATTAAACATGAATTGCTTAATTCTGACATAAATTATATCAGTGGGCACAGAAAGTTGTTTTATAGTAAGTCTATCTATTGGTTTATGTACAATCTATACACACTGGCAGAAGTTTTCTAATGTGTTAAGCAAATAGACTTTCTTAGCCCAGTTAGAGATGCCAATGACTGAACTTAAAAACAGATGCACCAAAATATGTATTTTACCATGGGCTATATTTTCCCATAATAAGGGGTTTACAGGATTGTTGTATGTTTTCTGGGCTTATGGCCATGATATAGAAGTATTCTCTCTTGACGTTTTGCCCACATCTATGGCAGGCATTTTCAGAGGTTGTAAGGTATGGAGAAACTCAGCAAGGAAGGTTTATATATATCTGTGGGAAGTCCAGGGTGAGGGAAGAACTCTTATTAGTTGGAGGCCAGCGTGAATGTTGCAGTTAATGACCCTAATTTGCATTGAATGGCTTCATCTACTGGCTACTTTCTGCCTGGGGGCATCCTTTCTTAGCTGTCCCTAGTTCCCATGTCTCAGAGTGTTGCTTCTTATTTACTGTTCTGATTTTTAAGTTTTTTAATACTGGTAGCCAGATTTTGTTCATTTTCATGGTTTCCTCCTTTCTGTTGAAGTTGTCCACATGCTTGTGGATTTCAATGGCTTCTCCGTGTAATCTGACATGATAGTTGTTGGAGTGGTCAAGCATTTCTGTGTTATCAAATAATATACTGTGTCCAGGTTGGTTCATAACGGGTTTACTTTGCCATTAGCCCTGAATCTTTTGGTCTTTAAAGCTTCCCCTATTCCTTGGCTCTTGTTAGCAGAGCAGAATTCTCTATGCAAATTAATCATGTGAAGAATTGATATTGATGCATACCTGCACTACAAAACCCATCCATCAACCCTGAATTCAGCTAATAACATCTGCAAATGCAAATAGTGTTCTGTCTTTTGGAACGAAAAATCATGTGAATGATATAGCTAGAACTATGTAGGAGGCTTTGAATAATGGAGAACTTCATTGTTTGCCATCACTGAGGGCACATCTACACTGACCATCTAATGTGTATTGAAAGCATCTCAAAAAAGCAGCGTTCAAATAACACATGGTGCAAATATGCACAGCAACATGTTTTAGAGGCCTTAAATTGGGATAAGCAAAATCACTGGATACTCCAAAATATGCCCCTTAATGTGCATGTGCAGATGTAGGTGTAAACCACATTGCATAGTGAACCGATTAAGGGATGGGTAATCCAGTGATCTGCACTTGTGCACTTTGGCATAGAGAAATGAAAAAATATGAATTCTTCACAGCTGTGAAGCTGGGGAAGTTGCAGTTTCTGGAACTGAGTGAGAGCCAACCTCTCCAGTACCTTATGAGCACCATCCAGGCCTCAACCTGGGTCAAGGACTTAACATGTGATCAGGTACACATTCACTTCGCTTCTGCCTCTGCCAGTTCTATTCCTTATTACTTGCCATCTCATCAGATAGCTACTTTGCCCGTCGTACGCTGTTTGCTCTCTCCTTTCAGGATGGAACCCATTACACAACATATGTGTATTTCTGACCAGGCTCCGTCAGAAAAGGGGAGAGCAAGTGGCTTATGCCACTACTTATGCTACTACTGCAACAACATGGGAGGCTTCCCGTGTTGCCTTCAGGACAATGGAGGGAAGTCTGGCGGCAACACTTCCCCCGTGGGATGGGGATCGGGGTAAGTTGTGTGATGCAGGTTGTGGAGTGATAGGTTGTCCACACACCCCGCCAGGACCCCATGAATTTGCCATGATACATGGCAAATCCATGGGTCTTTGTGATGAAGTCCATGGTCAGTATAGATATGCCCTGAGACACTTTGAAAGGGTGGCTTTAACTTGCACATCTTCTACTCATTTTTGAGTAGCAGTATTTCTCTATGTATGAAGATAAAATCCACAATTATCTCTATTACCCATATGTAATTTGCAGTAATCGCTTTACTGGCATTCCTAATGTTATGCTGTTTGTTTGTGCTAATGGGACCCAAACTGCAGATTTAACAATGGTACCAAATAACTATAGATTTCTCAAAATGTATCCAAAAAAGTAAAAGCTATTGCATTTCAGCACATTAGAAGGACTCACCCAGCTTGCAGCGTGCTCCAGATTTTGACACTGATAGTACAAAATTGAATTCCATAAGCTGTCTGAGGCATCCGTGAAAAGTTTGGCAGCTTATTATTACAGGACCTTCCCTGACTTCCACACTCACAGAAGGCAGCTTGGCTACTTGAGATAAACACATCAGCTGGCTGTTTCCGAGGAAGCATTCAGAAGAGAATTAGGCAGGCTTCAGAAATGAGATTCTTATTTGGATTTCCAGGCCAACGTATCTTTAAATTTGATGGATACTTTATGGTTTTGAGAAGAAATAAAGGGGTAAATAGTATTAAGGGCCACTTCACACTTACAAGCTGAAAGAGTCCTTTCTTTGAGCTTCCTTTCCGCTTCTCTAGTATTGCGAATCATTAGGGGCACCATTTATGCTTTCAAAAATAGTCTGATCTCTATGTATCAAGAGAAAACAGGAGATACCCCATAACTCCACACCATGATGTTGCACACTGTCATATATACCTCCCCCCCCCCAAAAAAAAAAACGTCACATGCATACACAATTCACACACATAGCCTACCAGATCAGGCTATCTGAAAAAATCCATACCATTGGAAAACATGGGTATGGACCACACAGAAGGGAACAGGAAAAGACAGAATGATATATATCTTCAACTCAAATCTGCTTTTTTTCCCCCATCCCTTTCTTTGATGTGACCTCAATTCTCCTGGAATTCAAAAGTGGTTTTAAGGATTGTTTCTCAAGACCTCAGCTGACTCTGGTTGTAATCATGCTACAAAATTATAGTGGTTTGGCAACATATTAACTGCTGTGGATCACTGATATGGAATTCTGGGGGTTGTAGTTTTGTGAGATATTTACTGCCATCTTACTTTCCCTATGATCTGTAGGAGCCATTGTTCATCTCCGTAGCAGCAGCCATGGAGTTCTAGATAGGCTGTTGCTCAGTGCTCTTGGAAAAAGGCATCCACATGACTTGTGAGGGCATAGCTCCCCTTCTCTCTCCCCTTCTTTTTCTAAGCCACATAGGTGCCTTTTCTTATACCAGTGTGCCGAGCACTATAGTGACAATGACACAGGTAATGGTGACTGTTCTGCCGAACAGGGTTCAGCCTGACTGGACAGTGAGGACTCTGATCTAACCACTAATGTGGTTCAGGAGTGGTGAAGTTGAGCACCAAGACAGAATCCAGGGCCAGTTTGAAGCAGCAATGCTTTGAACTGACTCCAGATGTTGCTGCCTATGTAAATGTGTTCTTTGTGTTTGTACTTATATAGTATTCATAGAATCATAGAATCATAGAATAGTAGAGTTGGAAGAGACCTCAAGGGCCATCTAGTCCAACCCCCCGCTAAGAAGCAGGAAATCGCATTCAATTCCAGCACCTGTTGACATATTGTAGGGAGTGGTATCAGAGTGGACTTATTGGATCAAGTACAAAATCATCAGTCAGTCTTGATGTGCACAACAACAACAACAACAACAACAACATCAACATCAACAACAACATTTATTTATAACCTGCCCTATCTCCTCAAGGGGACTCAGAGCGGTTTCCAGCAAAGGATGGCAAATAGTCAATGCCATAAAACAATACAAAAATAAATGAATAACCCCAAGAATAAAACATGTATAACAATTACAATAAATACTTCATAAATTTAAATAATTAAATAAAACATGTGAATCTAATTAAATCAATGAAGTAGCAACTAATTAGTTTTAAAACAGTTAAAATTAATAAGCCATTTTTATATAATGTACTCACTTCCAGTAAACCAAGGTAAGGTGCTGTGTTCTAGTCAATATTGCTAATCCTCCTCCTCTCCATAGGCTAGAGAACAAAGATATGTTTTGAGTATTATTTAAAGGAGAGGAGGGAAGGGGCCATTTTTACTTCCTTATAAAGGGCGTTCCAGATGCCGGGGGGGGGGGGATCACAGAGAAGTCCCTTTCTTTCGTCCCCATCAGCCGTGCTTGTGACTGGGGCAGGACTGAGAGCAGGGCCTCCTCCACTGACTGCAGTGTCAGGTTTATGTACAGAGATGTAGTTCATCAGACAGTTTGGGCGCGAACCATTTAGGGCTTTATAGGTAATGACCAGCACTTCATATTTAGCCTGGAAGCAGACTGGCAGCCAGTGGAGCTGTCGCAACATAGGAGTAATTGTATGGCGCTCCAGTTAGTAACCTGGCTGCTGATCTCTGAACCAGTTGAAACTTCCGAACTATCTTCAAAGGCAGCCCCATGTAGAGAGCATTGCAGTAGTCCAAATGGGATGTGACTAAGGCATGGATTACCATGGTTAGATCTGGCATCTCAAGGTATGGGTGCAGCTAGTGCACAAGTTTTAATTGTGTGAAGGCGCTCCTGGCCACCACCAACTGTTGTGGATTGCTCTTCTGATTCTGAGGGAGAAGGAGGACAGGCCTGCAACCAGATTGAAATGGATCCAGATAATCGGTTTCATCCAAGAAGCTTTGGAGTTGAGAGGCCACCACCCTCTCTAGAACCTTGTCCTGAAAAAGGAAGTTTGATACTGGCTGGTGGTTGTTCAGTTGAGTGGGGTACAGTGTTGGTTTCTTTAGTAGAGGTTTTACTGCTGCCTCATTGAAAATGGTTGGCACTACGCCTTGAGTCAAGGAGGTGTTCACCAGCACCTTCACCCACTCCACCAGCCCTCTCCCACCCAGCTGATTTAAAAAGCCAGAATGGGCAGGGGTCCAGAGGACAGGTGGTAGCCTTCATTCCTCCCAAGATCTTGTCCACATCCTTGGGCTGAATGAGTTGAAAATAATCCATTAAACAGGGGCAAGCAGATGCCTCTGTTACATCCACAGAGAATGCTTTAATATTGGCGTATATGTCACAACAGATCTGAGCAACTTTATGTGCAAAGAATCTAGCAAAATCTTCACAATGAACTATCAACTGGTCAGGGATCTCTGGCTGAGCAGGGTTTAAAAGTCCTGTAACCACTTGAAACAGTTCCTTTGGGTGGTTCTTTGCAGATGCAATGTTGGTGACAATAAACAATTTTTGTGCCACCTTCATTGCTGTAGAGTAACTTTTTAAATGAGCTCTACTATGCACAGATTTCCTGTGAGGGCAACGCCAACACTGCTCTAGTCTCTGTTTCACTTCCTTCATTGCTGCTAGCTCCCTGGAATACCGGGGGGGGGGGGGCAATGTGACCTTCCTAATCAGTCCTCCACCCTTGCAGAGGTTCAGAGCCCCAGTGAATCTAAACCTGGCCAGGTAGTTATCGGTCCATGACAAAGGAAGTGTAGACAGCTCCTCCACAATACCGTCACCATCGTCCCATCCTATATAGAACACCAAGTCTAAAGTGTGCCCAGCACTATGGGTGGGGCCAGAAACCACTGGGACAGACCCATTGTTGTCATGGTGGCCATGAAATGCTGAGCCACTCCCTACAGGGAGGTCTCAGCATGGCTATTAAAGTCCCCAGCAAAACTAAGTATTGGAACTCCAACACCAGTTTGAGACAACCCTGGCTATCTCAAGCAGGGAGACTGTTGAGCAGCAGGGTGGATGGTACATGAACAGAATCTGTCCCAGCCATTCATCCTAAGGTGGACTCATTCAAATGTGGTTGACTGTGGGATGGGGTACCTGATCAGGTAGACGGAATCCCAATAGACCACTGCAATTCCATTTATGCATTGGGACTTGCAACTGACTTTAGGTCACCATCAATTAACCTTCTCCCATTTATTTCAATGGCCTTAGAAGACTCTTAATATCTATTTTGGATTATCAGTTACGAAGAGAGAACAGATTAATTAAAGCTAGTCAATTTTGCTAGATCATTTTGCTAGTCAATAGCCAATACGATATTATCTATAAACAGACTGAGTATCCCTTATCCGAAATGCTTGATTTTTGAATACCTGTTTTTGTATATATGTACATAATAAAATCTCTTAGAGATGGAACCCACATCTAAACAGGAAATTCATGTATGTTTGTACACAAAGTCTGAAGGTAATTTTATACACAATAGCTTAATAATTTTGCAGGTGAAGCCAAGTATGTGTATACTGAATCATCAGAAATCAAAGGTTTCACTATCTCAGCCACCAATGAGGGCAATTTTGGATTTTAGAATTCCAGATAAGGGATGCACAACCTGTATTTACACATGCCCATGTATTGATTCATTTCCCCCATTATAATGCAAACTTCTCTACTCCTCTGAAGCTCATCAGAACTGAATTTTAAAATTGCAACAACAGCTTCTATGCTTAGCAGGAGCTTAACATTCTCTACCTGGGTTTAGTGAGGGTTGGAGTTTTATCAAGTCATGCACATTGTCAAGGCATTTTCAGCAAGAAAATAAATGCAGAAGAAGAAAGCAATCTGTCCACTTTGACACTTTCAACTCTTTAAAAGCTCTCAAAACTTTTAATTTCAAGCAAATGATGACAATGATAACTACTACATGTATAATCAGGTCTTCCCTGTATTGATTTAGTAGGTTACAATGTATTGTTGAAGGCTTTCATGGCCGGGATCACAGGGTTGTTGTATGTTTTCCGGGCTGTATGGCCATGTTCTAGAAGTATTCTCTCCTGACGTTTCACCCACAACCTCTGAGGATGCCTGTCATAGATGTGGGTGAAACGTCAGGAGATAATACTTCTAGAACATAGCCATGCAGATGTGGGTGAAGCATCAGGAGATAATACTTCTAGAACATGGCCATGCAGATGTGGGTGAAGCGTCAGGAGATAATACTTCTAGAACATGGCCATGCAGATGTGGGTGAAGCGTCAGGAGATAATACTTCTAGAACATGGCCATGCAGATGTGGGTGAAGCATCAGGAGATAATACTTCTAGAACATGCAACAACCCTAATAAGGTTACATCTTATTTTAACTGGAAGTTTTTCAAAGTTCTGAGGCTTTTTAAGGATTGCTTTTTGCAACAGAGATTATATTGTGACCCAAATCAAATTCCCTGGTACTTATGCAATATCCTTGACCATAAGACCTTGACCTTAGGCCCATGTAGTTTATCCAATTTTGATGCAATTTTGAGCAAAAGCAAGTTCTAGACTTGTATATTTTCCTCATAGTTTTTGGGAGGCTATGCTGAAAAATCACAAAAAGGCAGACAACTGAAATTTATTTGAAGGATAAAGCACAAAACTTGCTATGAAACCAAATATGCTAGTCACACTGCATTAAGTAAGGCATAATTTAGTATATAAACCTGCCTTCTGTGGTTCTGTGGTGTTAAAAAGGGAAATTTAAAAATCTAGAAGTGCCGGCCAAAATCACTACATCTCAATTAAAAAATGAAATATAGGCGTCAGTTGGAAATCAGAGCAACAGTGTAAAGTCTACAACTGCAGAAACAGCTCTTTATAGTACTTTATAACAATTTGTCATCACTACCATCTGTTTCTATATCTGTAAGTTAACTTTTTTTCCCCAAGTTTACCGAACAGTTGTAGCAAATGTATACTGTATCAGTGACAGAGTAACAGAATTGGGTTGTTGTATGTCTTTCGGGCTGTGTGGCCATGTTCCAGAAGCATTCTCTCCAGAATTCTCTGAAGATTTTGCAGAAGTCAGACAGGTATTTCCCTAACATTTTGGGGGAACCTAAACAGCAAAACAAAAAAACAAAACAAAAAACAAAACAAATACAGATACACCATATTATGGATATAAAAATGGACCTCAGAACTGCAGTATAAAAGCCAATATTTAAAGTTATCTATCTTAGTTATTGTTCTGATCCAGCCTCTTTTGTCCTACTATTTAACTACTCTTGTTTCTCTCTTCTACTTCCCACTTTCCCCCTTTCTCCTCCACTGCTTCAGTTAATGCAGTTTCTTCTCAGTTAAATCAAGGTGCATCCATACTGTTGAATTAATGCAGTTTGACACCACTTTAACTCTTACAGCTCAATGCTAAGGAATCATGGTAGTTGTAGTTTGGTGAGGCACCACACTCTTTGGCAGAGAAAGCAAAAGACCTTGTAAAACCTCAACTCCACGACTGTACAGCACTGAGCCATGGCAGTCAAAGCAATGTCAAATTCCATTAATTCTACAGAGTAGATGCACCTCCACTGGGATAGAAGATCAACAGGGGGATTTTTCTTTTTCCAGGAGGCTCAGGCAAAGCCAGACTACTGCAAGCTCTCCTACGATGTCTGTTCTTCATTAATAACTTTGTCATTCTGACACAACAGTTTTTATCTGTGAAATGTATGTGGGGGGGGGGTGTATGAGGTATGCTTTTAAGATTCACCTCCCCCCCCCCCCCAGCAACAGCTATTCAGAAAAGTATTTTGGGGTAAAGAGCAGCCGGGGGAGGATCTCTGCCTTTGCCCAGAGTGTATCCTCCAAACTCTGCATGCAGAAAAACAGTGCTCCCAAACAGGGAATCGAACCCTGGTCTCCAGAGTTGTAGTCCAATGCTGAATACATCACACTGTCTCTTAATTACCTATGATAAAGCAGTCAAAATACACCTTCCTAGCTTTGCTTTTTCCCTTTGAAGAGCTGACTCTGAGACAAGCCAGCAACTTCAGATTGGCTCAAAAATTAATGTTTTCCATTCTAAGTGGAAGCAGCTCATTTCATTTCTAAGCCAATTTGTCATGAACTAGAACTATATCCCCATCTATCTCTTTATCTATTGAAATAGTTTCCTGAGAAGATACCTTAGTTTCTGAATATAATTGTATAATTGTTTATATCAATTTATGAAGCAGAAATTCCCAAGCAGATTCCAAAAGACAGAATGAAGTAAGCCAACCTTCCCCAATCTAATGCTCTCCTAACATTTGTACTAAAACTCTCATCACATCTGACCATTGGTCATGATGGCTGGAATTAGAGGGAATTGACATTTGAAATGGGATCTCAATGCAGGCAGAAGCCACTTACCTCCAGGGCCATTTGGGAAATGAGACAAAGGGAAGTAAAATTTAAACTCCATTAGCAGCAGTAAGTAACTGCTCTTCACATTCAGGTTGTCTCTGTCCTTTGTGAAACCACTGGGCCCTTTCTCAAGCAGAAAACACTGAGTTTCCTGAGAGGCCTGTGTACTGCGACATCTAGAAAAAACTTTAGTTGCCACATAGGTGAAAGTTGTCAATTATAGCCCAAACAATAAAGTATTACCTTTATTGGAGGTAGAATCCTCAAAGAAATGAGATACTGCCAGAATGGCTGAACTGCAGCAGAAACAACTTCTGACACAAAATGTAGGTTTGTGACTCTCACATCATTCCTTTTTTTCTCCTGTATGATTTTTTAAAACATTTTTTTCCTGGTGATGAAGCCAATAGAGCTTCAAATGTTTGCATGATGTATTTTGGTTGGCCAATAAAGGTATTGCTTTTTTTTTTTGGTGGATTTTGGATTTTGTGGTATTTTTAAATAAGATTTTTGTTTCGCACAATGGCTGAACAGATGCTTATGGAAAGTCTATGGGACTACAGCCCTATCCTACTGCAGGCATTCACACCAGTTGGACATTAATGGTGTACTGAAACCTGGATATGGATCACCATATTCTTTTCTCAATCTTTCTCTGTGTTGTTGTTCATTACATCCTTCAGCAATGATTTCCACACTTTTGTTATATGTTGTTTTTCATTAAACTGTTCTCAATTTCATACCAACAAAATTCTCTATTCACTGTTCCTGCACCACGCTAATTTTTATAAACTGAAACCTTATTTGTCATTTGGGCCACGTCTGCACCAGGCAGGTCATTGCAGTGAAAACCTGATCTTGGTCAACCCCTGAAGCAGCATGTATTTGTTGAAACTGGGGCCAACAGCCAGACAGGCTGAGTCTGTATCAGTCCTGCTGATCTGACACTTTGTCCTCCTTGTTGCCATCACCACTCTCCACTAACTGTGCATCTTCCCATTGCCTGTTGTGTCTACTGCTATCACAATGGGGCACCAGAGTGATCAGCAAGAAGAAGAAAATTGATCCCCTCCTTCTTGCTGGTCATGCGGACTCCCTTCCCCTTGTGTTGATCAGTGAAGAGAAAGGGTGATGGTGCCATCATCTGAAACAGATCCAATACAACTTTACAGATTGTCTCAAAGCTCTGGCATATTCTGGCATTTTGGCCAGTAGTCAAGCTCTTAGTAACCACTGCCACCACTTACCCAGCTTGTAGTCTTCCCTCAATGAAACTCTTTGTCATGTGCTGGACATATATGTGGAAAGTAATAAGTGCGAGTGGATGAGACTGTTTCATTGCCAGAAGTCTCCAAACTAGGACTTCATATTGGTAGTATGTGTGATTTAACATAACCAAACCTTTATTTGAAGGAAGGGAGAGAAGAAGTCTGGTTTGCTTGTGGGACAAATTGGTTAGCACAGCTTAATCTGATTAATGTGGTTTATCTTCTCCCAGGCAACTGAGTTATGGTTCCATTAAACTCAATGTATCTTTCCTATGTCATGTTTTTTTTGCAAAGTGATTGCTTCCTGTGGTGTTTGACTCCAGGGGGAATGACTGATGTAAATACTTTATTGCAGAGGCATACATTAGGAGAATAACTGTCTTTGGAGTCAGAAAGGTAAGCATAACACTTACCCTCCTGTGTAGTGTTTTCAGGAATTATTTATGACAGAACATTAAGTCATACTGAGAGGAGCGCAAGGAGTGTAATAGAAACCTTGTCCAGATTTACATACAGTATTATCTGAACTGCTAAAACCATCCCATAAATATGTGTAGAATGAAACAAAGCACCAATGTTTCCATCAGTGTAGGATCCATCCAAGCTGTGATTATGACAATATTTAATATCAGGAGCAGAGAACATATTCAACACATATATTATACAGGCAGAACTGGTTTTGTTGCTTTAAACACTCATATATGGTATTATTTCAATAGACTATCAGAATACAACCACTGCTGTGTAAAAGATGTACTGAATACCAGGAATGGAAGACACTTCTGCAAATCTCCCTCTTGAATCTGATTGTTTCATATATCCTGCTGTCTTCCATTCCATTCTCTGTCTAGGTCCTTCCAGACAGGGCCCAAAATGTACTTTCGACAGAGGCGTCCAAATGAAGCCTCCAATAAAATAAAATTAATTCAGAACAAAGCAGGTAAACTCTGCTTTGTTCCAAATTCATTTGATACACCATTAGATCCGGGCCTTCCTAAAAGGCCTGGGGCTAATGGGGTATGGGCCCCGAGGGGACTGATTTGCTCCCCACCTCATGTCCTCTACATGCCAGGAGGCATCATAGTATTTTAAGGGTTTTTTTCACAACTTTTTTTGGGGCAGGGGGCATCCTCATGTCCTCCTGGCAACTGGGAAAGACCTTTTTTTTTTTTTTTTTGGATGGGCGTGGGGACAAAAACCCACATCAAAGTGGGCTTTTCCAACCTGTTTCAGCATGGATTTTCCCCATTTCTGAAAGCGTCCTCTCTTACCTCTTATTCAATACTGTGTGCAGCGGGGGGCAGAAGGTCTTTACTCCTCCTCAGATGAGAATTATATCTCTCAAGTGAAATAACTTTTCAACCTCCAAATTTCTAACATTGTTAGACCTTGACAACTATTCACACCTAGAACTGTGAAATTTGCATGTTTGTATTTCCTTGGTAACTTTGCCTCTCCCCCCACTTTTTTTTTGAATGCCTAAACTGTATTTCTAAGTGTTCCACTCAAGTTTTTAGTTATTTTGATGCTAAATTTTTAGGGAGAGAAGGAACATTTCATGGGAGGGGGCAGAGTTCTTTGGAAGATCAGTGTCCACACCTTCTTCTCCATAGCTATACCCCACTTATGTGCTTTAGAGATGAGAAGGAGGATGAAGGTTGAAAGTGCACAGTGCAGCCACTTAATGCCTTTTTGCTTAATAGGTATTCTCAAGCAAGAAAAAGAGAAAGAAAAAAAATGGGAAAATAACGAGGATGTCACTATAGCAACGTACATTTTGGACTACAAGTATTGATATCAACCAGTTTGGCTTTTATTGTATAAAACAGTACACTGTCCCTCCTTTTTAGAAGTGTATGGCAGAGATTGAAATGTAGTTTTGTGTAGTCCAAAGAACTTATATCTTTAATCTTGCTTTTTTCAAAAGGAGACATTGCAGATGTGGTTGCATCTGCTAAGTTCACCCGTACAAGAACAAGGGAAATCACTTTTTGTGATCTCAATAGATGTGACTATAATGGCCAAACTCTTGCAGAAATCTTGTTGGCTGCTGAGAAGCGGCAATGGTCATGATGGTCAGGGCCAATGTGGTCTCAGACTGGCTAGACTTGCTGTACACCAATATGGATTTGGCCTAGTGTTTGCAGCTGCCGTCATGTAGATCTTTGCCAATCCAAGGCATAATGCTCTTGACTCGCCCCAAATTAAGGAGCCAGTGTAGACATGGCATTAGTCTGTGAGCTTGAAATTTTGCAAATGACTGCAGCAGGAGAGGGTTGAAAGTGCTAAGGGTGTCCCTCAGTATTTCCCTGAGTTATATAGCTTTACTGTTGGTTTCTAATGCAAGACAGGCTTCCCTGTTAATCTAGCCATCTGGATCTCTTCCTCTATTTCAGTCTTGCTGACAAGAAAATAATAAATGATACATTTCAGCATGCGAGCCTATCAGCTAGACAACAAACCGTGGAACAGGTTATTAACAGCAAAGACAAGAAGAAGAAGAATTGAGAATATAATCTTAATTCATGTACACAGAAACCAGCTATGCTTACTGATTAGATTTTTCATCCTTTTTGTACTTGTAACATTTCAAGTGAGTACTCCAGTTTATGCTATAGTCTGCTTGTTTGGAGAGGGACCTATTCATATACTTTGCAGCCTTGGTAACACACATTTGTGCTAAAATTACTTATTTAAAAATCTACGAAAAGAAGCATCCCTCATATTTGCTTTACGCTATTATCTCCAATTATGAAGAACATTGGGGAGGTTACTGCAGTTGTTCACACCTCTGTGGTTTTAATCTGCCTTTCTCCTCTTCAGGCAAAGTCAGAAGATGCTCCAGAGTTTGCTTGAAACTCCAGATTATCCAGTGGTTTCCGGGCAGTTTGAACATTTAGATTGGATTTGATTTGGACTAGTTAGCTGTCCTCATGGGACACCTCTTCCATCAACTTTTGTATGGTTTATCAGACTCCTTTTTTCTTGCTGATGTTGGCACAGGGCATTCACTATGGCCAGGAGCTCTGCAGCCAGCTGGGAGTGGAGATGGTGACATAGACAGTGAGATGACAATCGAATGGCACTAACATGGTCTCAACTTGACTGGAGTATGTGGACATTTTAACTTGCTGTCACAGTATTGGCATGTTCAGACACTGCATTGCAGGGATCTCTGATCAGGTCATGGGCTTTCATTTCAGTGCATGCATATTAGCTAATACTGTTTATCATGAGCCTTCCTTGCTATTCTGGTTACTTAGGAACTGTTTAAATTCAATTACCTGAGAAGAAATCCCAAATGAAAACTCTTTTCAAGGCCAGCATTTCTTTAAAGGTTTAACTCTGCCATGTCAAACATTTGTGAAGATAAGTGTAGCATCAAAGCATCAGCAAGTTAATAAGAGCAGACTGCAAACGTGAGACATGTTAATGTGCTTCATGTTGAATGTCTCTGTGGTTGCCCTCAACAGGATCTCTTTAAGCCAACACCAAGAAGCACTTAGACAGAAAGTCAATACGGCTGCTTTCAGTACACAGACATTCATGTTATTTACCAACCCTTGGAAAACTCATCCAAGCTCTATTTTGCATGGATTAAGAGACAAAGAGAGATTAGTATAAATATTGGTAAATGTTGTATGACAAGATTAAAGGCAAAAGGAGTCTGTAGTTCTTATAGCACACATACACTAAGATAATGCAGGCAAATAAGAATTCCCGGTGGAAACAGGAATCAGAATGTAAAAAGCACAGACTTTATGTCCAGTTCTTCCCTTGTATGTAGACAGACGTCTTGAGAAGTAATCAATATTAAGAGTTGATGTTTTTCAAAATACAATTGCATATTTAAAAATTATCATTTGGTAAGCTAGGATACTCTCAACTAGTTGTCTAGAGGTGTTGACTTGAAAAACTGTGAAGAAATAAATCTCATACTGTCCACACTGCCAGTGGACCCACCACTATGTCGCTAGCAGCAAACTGGACTCTCCCTGCTATAGGCATGTTGGCAACATCATATTTCTAGAGATGTTAAACCAGGGCACCTAGCAATATGACCAGAAAATGCAAGGTTGCTAGCAAGCTGTGGCAGGGAGCTGCTTATTGGTGGTGATGCAGTACCACCTGCCTCAATGTGCCCTCATTCTGCCCAGCCATATGGGTATGGCAGAGATAGGGTAATAGGGTATTACCTATTTTGAAATTACTTTTAAGATGCAACATTGCTATTTCTCTTCTTCTTCTTCTTTTCAGAAATTCTCATATTGCAACTGTTTTCACTATGTTAAATATATAATGTTCAGACAGTAGATATACACAATTCATACTCCAGATTCTCCCTTCCAGGTGTAGAGGGAAATCCCTGTTTTGGTCCTCACATTATTCTGTAAAAAAATAAATTGTCAAGGTTCAGTAGATGATGAAAATCTTTTGCATCACATTTCACACAAAGATGCTGCAAGCTCCAAAAATTCATAGGGCTTTCATGTGGGCACGAAAATACTCATAAGGAAACAAAGGTGTGCAGATGTGGTGGGATATACAAGGCATTTCAAATTGTGAAAATGTATGGTCAGAGTTTTACAAAATAGCCACCAGCTGCCATGCTTTATGTGTTACAGTAAGTCCATGCGGATAAGAAAGCTGCACAAGTTTTGGCTACTGTTAATTTAACTTCTCTATCTCACGCACCAACCAGGCATCTTGCTTCTAACTGCCTTGCTTCTGGCTAGCCAGGTGAGTGCCAATGGAAATAAATGTGACCTAACCAAGAACAAGTTGGAATGAAACAGATGTTGAGACATATGAGAGATAATAGTGGATCTTTCCAGCAGAGTAATCAAAGAAAATCCAGCCCCACATGCACACTTTCTCACACTACACAGTATGAAAAGAAACACACGGAGAAAAGAAACAGTTTGGGGCTTGTCTAGACTATGGAAAAAATCTGTTTTATGACACATTTTCCTGGTCCACCATGACCCTGTAGTGACCCCACAACATCTAACACATCACATACATCATAGTGAATTTACTATAACAGACCACACATTTCCTTCCAGCAAACTCACCTCTTTGTAAGAGAAAAATCAACAACCTCCAATCCTTCGTGTTATTTTCAGGTACATTACCATAGCCACTCTGTGACAATATGTATTTTCGGTTAAGTAGGGTTGGACTATAGTAATATACTGATATTCACCTTCTTTCACAAACAAAATAAGTGAAATAGTGAGTAGTCTTTCATTAATATATTCAGTGTGCTATGAAGCTGTTGTCTTTTGTTAATACCTCTGCCAATGGATCAAAATCTGTGACTATAATTCAAACTTGTCACTTATTTCTTTTTTGTTAGTTTCCTTGGTCAAGAACTGCAGCTTGTAAATCTAGCAGTTCATGCAACACTGGTCCCCCAACAACGTTTGCCTAAAAGGTTTTCATAACTGCTGTGGTAAGAGGGCAAGAGTTATGGGGCTACATGTTATTGTAATTGTCATTCATCTGAACAGATCCTCCATGTCAGAAGTACAGTACAAGATAATGTGAAAACTGGCAATCAAAATCTGCTAACAGCCAGTCATATTGCCTCATTCTTTTAACAGAAGTGATAAGTAATAGAACTATTCTGTTTAAAGAATACATTCAAAAAAATATTTTTTCAATAGAGTTTTAATTTTTTTCCTCTGTTTCTTGGAACTTCATCCGATGGAGTGGGGGAAAGCAGAGGAAACTGTCTTAACCCATTTCCTCCTGTCTTTCCCTATCTTCTGGGATAACCAGCCATTGCACGTACTTACTATGCCTTTCCCCACCTTTTCTTCTGCTTTCTGATGCTTGGAGTCGGGTAACACCCAACTTCTAAAGATGGCTGCTAGACTCTTTTTCCAAGCACTAAGGTAACGGAGCCCCATGGAGTTCCACCAGAAATGACCTTACGTCATGTGATGGCCTTTGTGGGGCTCCTGTGGGGCTTCATTTCCTAAGTACATGGAAATGGAGCCTAGCAGCCCTCTGATGAGTCATGCTGCAGTAGTAAGAACAGATAATACTGGGAAGAAATTAAATACAAGTCTGACATTTGGTGTCATACTTTTCAGCTTTAAACTGCCATAATACAAATTTCTAATACAGCCACGGATGTGATGTGGCATTTCAAAGAGTTCATAAAAGCCAAGTGGAAGGCATAGGTTGTTTTTCGTGATCCAATACTAAACCTTGGAAACTACCCTTCTCATTAAGGATTTCAATAATCGTCAACAGGCTTTTCTTTTCCTTTTGGTACACAGCCTTCCTTAGCATCCCTTCTGTATTACATTGATTTTAGGAAAATGCAGTGTCCTTCTATAGAATTTTTCAAATATTTAAAGGATGGCACGAGTGAAAATAGACTGGATGCCCATAAGTTATTGTACACCATTAACCCCTCTGATTCAGAATGTTTGAAGGATATGGGATGCACACAGAGAGCGGGGAATCACATTTTGCCTCAAAATAAATTATGATTGAGGCTAGGGGTAAAACACAGCCTTTGTCGTCATCTCCACCCTGCAATCAGTATCCAAAAAGAGAGAGAAAGAAATGAGGGCTCATCATAAAAAAAGCCCAAGCTATATTTACAACTCCAGCTTTCTTTCTATATACCAAGAGTGCAATCGATGGATAGCTTTATTTTCTTTAATGTGGAAGCTTGGCCTGCACCACATTTGGCCACACTGATTATAATGGCCTATTGACGACAGCAAGGACCTTTTGTTTCCACAAATTACACCATCATAATGGCACTGAATCTGTTGTGCACGTTCTTCAATCTGCCACAGGAAATTAAGAGCTTTGCTGCCACTACCAAAGAGAGCTCCTTCTGTAAGGCTTTTGGGCTCACTAAAATGAAAGCCAGGTGCTAGAATGAGATTATTTCACGCACAAAGTGAAACCACCTTGCTCACACACAGCATCTGAGCTCTTCATACCAATGCAGAAATAAAAAGGCCAGTCACCAATTGTCATGATTTGTTAGCATTCACTTCAGTGGTGACTGACTCAGTTCTTGGGAAAAAAAAATGTTTTTGGACTATGATTTTATCTTCCAGCTGGAGATTCTATGACTTGTAGTATAAAAAGTATATTTTCCAAACTCTCATCTGACTGAGAAAGATCTTTCCACAGTTAATTATTTTGGGATTCTTAATTACATTATCAGATCAATATTTCACAAATGAGAATGGGACATGTGTGGCAAAAAAAACACCAGAATGGGGTTAAGTTGGCAAAATTTATTAATGAGGAAGAGTTCACTAGATAGAGGCAGCAGCAGTTTGCTTTTGCCTGAGCCTACTGGGAAGGACAAGATTCTGTCAATTCCCGCCTTTCTCGCCTGTCAAACTGAGTATACTTTGAGAAAATTGTACGTTTTAAAAGCAGCTGAGAAAAGAGGATGACAGAGGATTAATTGGAACTGTCACTGGAAATCAGAACAGTAAGAGGATAAAGACATGTTGTTGGCTGCAAGATGAACTCATTTCAAGTATGCTTTTTAAGGACCAATGTCATACAATATGTATGGATAATGAGTAGTGTATAACCTTGGCATGATACGCAAGGTTATTGGTTTGTACTGGGACTTTTGTACTGAACATCAACCAAGTTCAACTTGAGTATGCTTAAATAAAAAGGATGACATAAATGATCCATGGTGGCAGACCTAGTGGTGAACAATTTAAGTGAATACTGATCAATCTATATATATAAAAGGCTTTTGGCATCACGGCGACTCACAAAACAACAAAACCTCAAACCCCCCAGACTCAAAAATTGCCAACACAATCAATCATCCCCGCCTCAAGTAAGATACAACACAATTACACTAAAAACACAACCACAACAGCAACAGCCACAACAGCCGACCAGGTACTCTTCACCCAGCTGTTTTCAACTTCAACTCTCAACATTCCTAACACCTTAAGCTTCTGAGAGAAAAAACAAAAGGGACTCAGGCTGTTATGAATGCTGGGAGTTGAAGTCCAAACCACCTGCAGCAAAGGCCCAAGTTGGTCCACGCCTGTATCGCAGGGCACAGACAAACTGCATTTAGACCTCATCCATACTACTGTCCCTAGAAAATACAGATTATCTGATTTCAACTCCATTATGTGGCAGTCTACACTCAAACCCCTGCCACACAACAATATTACCCAGAATACCAAGGAACATCTGCCAATATCTCCTTTAAACTGGATTATCTACCTTGGCATTCTAAATAATATTCCTCTATGACATCGCCTTCACTCTACACTGCCATCTAATCCAGTTCAGTCTACATTTTATACATGTACAACTGACCTCATATAATCCAATTCTAACCACCTAATATAATATTATAAATATAATATATGACTTACTATGGTATAATAATAGAAAACAATATGATCTCTAAAACCAGGAGACGAAATAAAGACCAACACTCGGAAAGCAGGGAAATTGGGAATTCTACAAATGAAACAATCAGGGCCAGCTAACACTTCCCAACAAAACATTCCTCCAGACAGTAAACAAACACCCTTTCAACCTGCAAGGCCATTAAAAACTAATCAAGGTGGCTAATTCCACAATTCAAACCTCCCACACTGACACTATTAATTCCTATTCAAACTGACCAACCAAGGATTCCGCAAGGTAAAAACCGACCAGGCTTACAACCATCAAGGCTATTCAATACTTTTCAACCAGGCCAACCAACATTTCCTCTACATACAAAACTCCCAAACTTTGAAACCACAACACTACTCTGTCCCATTCAACCTCGCCTAGCAACAATACCTTATGTGCAAACCAACCAGGCTTTTAACCTACAAACCTATTCAATACCATTCAATCTGGCTAAACAAGAATTCCCCTACTAAGGAAGTACCCACACTTCAAAGAGCCTCTTTGATTAATGCTACGACTCCAACCACTCCACAAAACGGCCAGACTTTCACGCTGCAAAGCTATTCACTCCTATTCCACCTGGCCAACAAATAATTCCCATAAGCCACAGCAACGTGTGGCCGGACAAAGCTAGTGAAGAAATACAATAGTAGTGAGAAACAGCTTCTAATTTTGACACTCTATGGAAGGGCAAAGGCGCATCCATTCATGAAATGACAGTTGTGCTCATAAAGGGAGAACATTATTTGGATGAAACACTTCATCTGGAAGAAAATGAGCGATTTCAGTTTTGAAACAGTCTACATGCGCACCCTCCCCTCAAAAAAAAAAAAAGCTGAGAGTAAAACAAACAAGCAAACAAAGAGAGTTAGAAAATGTTGCCTCTAAAGGGATGGGGGTTGGGAAATATAACCTTAAAATTTACACTATTTTAAGACATCAGCACTTTGATTCAGACTTTAATGAACTTTGAGAATAATTGCATTAATTATGGGAATCATAGAACTCCAGTGAAGGCAACTGCACCCTATAAATTGCCAGTGTTCTTAAAGTTCTAAATTTGAAAGACGGTTATGAGTTGAATAATTAGAAACAAGATCAACAGAGCAATTAGAAACTCAGAACACTTGAGAAGAGTTCAGTTTTAAGGGAGCACTACACCACTGAAGGAATACACTGCTCCCAACTGGTGAAGGGAAAGCATTCAGCAAACCCCAACAGCTGTGAGGTGTCTAGCTTTGGATGACTTGGATCCACTAATACTTACAATAAATTGCAGACTCTGTGGCACATTCATTTTTATTCTATAGTAAGCTGTAGTAATAACTGGTGCTTTGGAATGCTATATTCCAGGGTTTTATGAAGAGCAGAGTATAAACAAAAATAAACAACCACTGAACTTGTTGGAACTTACTTCTGCGTAAATATTAGATCAGCCCCCTCCTTCCTGACCATCTGTAAGAGAGTGAAGATGTGCCTTTGTGACCAATCTTTTGGAGGACATGTGCAATAGATAGATATGGAATGATGTGCAATGACTATCGGAACAGCCTGGATTACGTTTGTAGATTACATGATTAATTTTGAAGGCTTTGTTTTAAATGTTTTTAATTGTTTTAATGTATTTTAGAATTCTATTTTAAATGTTTATTTTGAATGTACATTGGCATCAAATAGTTGCCTATGTGTAAAGTCGCCTTGAGTCCCCTCCGGGGTTGAGAAAGGCGGGGTAGAAATGTTGTAAATAAATAAATAATAAATAAAATATGTTAATCTGAGTGCATACATGCCCTATCTAGAATATCCTTATCCTTTCGCATTCATGAATCTCCTTTCACTTCCACATTTGTGTTATGCTGAACATACAATTAAACTAGAGATAGCTGAATAATCAGTTTAATCAGAAATTCAGATCAACAGGAATGCTAATTACAAAAGATTGCATCAAATTGTGGCTATACTTGGGAGAGATGTGCATTTTTTAAAAAATCCAGATAATTAAGGATGGGTCTATACAATTCATTGTCATCCTATTCGCATGCTAATTGGTTCAACAATGAGAAACTCTCGAGCATTTTACCAATAATACTTGAATCTATTAAAATGAGCCATCCTATGTCTTCAGTGATCAAGTGGCTGCAGAATATTTGCAATTATCATGTTTAAACGGGATGATTTTTTTCCTCAATATATCCTAACACACACTTATTTATTTATTTACAACATTTTTACCCTACCTTTCTCACCCGAGGGGACATATGCACTTCCTCCAAAATGCTTAGGGATCTACACTGGTTTCCAAACAACCCATCCTCATTTTATCTTTTCAAGAGTCCTGTGAGTTTTACTGGAAAGGCTGAAGCTAAAAACGTTCTGCTAGTCAACAAACATAATTCCACACACTAATGGCCAATTCCAGTCATCAATCCCAGCTGGAGTGGAACTATTGAATCAAATGAAGTTAAATAAATTATGACTTGTTAAGTTCCAATTGATTCAGTGGTTCTTCTGTAGTTGAACCAAAAATTGGATTTAGCCTTAAAGCTAAAAGCAGGTCCTGTTGAAGCGAATGAAACTTATTTCTATCTAATTATTTATTGGATTTGCGGTAATAGACTCACAGGTTATGTACTGCTCTTTGACCTATGACAGCTTTTGTGCATATTGTATGGACTTTGGAGTGTAAACTTGTTTGAATACTCATAAGAGTAATCATACTGATGGTCATTGCTAAGGGAATCATTGTTACTTGTAATACATTTAAAAGAATATGGTTACTATTAGCACACAACTCCCAAGCCCTGTCCAACTGCCCTTTTTTTCAAAGTGACAAAGCTTCAAACTGCGGCAAAATATAAAATAAAATAGAAAGCCTCCCACTATAGAAGAATGGCATGACAAGTTTTGGGAAATATTAACTAGGAATAAGAACTCACGTTAATTAAAGTCTGCAGCTAATCCTAGATTTAATTATGATTTTATAGAAAAATTCCTCTTAGTTCTAAAAGTGATACATGCATCTAGTGGGAAACATGAAGAGCAGCTTGGATTTTTCAATAGAGCTTTATTTATACAGATAAATATTTTATTCATATTCCCCAATAAGACCTGTGTCTTGCTATTCCTGTGTATTCCAACTTATTTCCTAATTATTTATTTGTTCATATAATTATTATTATTATTATTATTATTATTATTATTATTATTATTATTATTAGGCTTAAATATGCTAAAGACCCCAAATTTCAGATGATATTGGAAGCTAAGCAGACTCAACCCTGATTAGTACTTGAATGGAGACCACCAGTGAATATCAGGATCAGTGAATATATGTGTAACAAATATTTCAGAAGAAAGGACTGTCAAAACCACCTCTTGGGTATTGCTTGCCTAAGAAAATGAAATTCATGGGGTTGCCATAGGTTATTTTATTATTATTATTAAACTTTATTTGTACCCCGCTAGCATCTCCCGAAGGACTCGATGCGGCTTACAAAGGCCAAGGCCTCAACACACAATATAACAATACAAAACAAAAGGCAAATTAAAAACAATTAAAACAGTATAAACAACAAGCAATAAACAATACGCTAAAACACAATAAAACTGGGCTGGGTACAAGATTAAAAGTGCTGATGTGACAGGTGATATATAAGGCTTCTAGGGCAAGTGCAGGGTGCGATATACGATCTTAGTTCTAATAAAGTGCTTATGGGACTTGGTGTTGGAGATTTCCTATTAATCTGGGAAGGCACATTGGAACAGCCAGGTCTTCAAGTTCTTTCTGAAGACTGCCAATGTAGGGGCCTGCCTGAGATCCTTGGGGAGGGTGTTCCAGAGTCGGGGGGCCACCACGGAGAAGGCCCTGTCTCGTGTCCCCACCAACCGTGCTTGCGACGCAGGCGGGATCACGAGCAGGGCCTCTCCAGATGACCGAAGTGAACGCGTGGGTTCGTAGACGGAGATGCGGTCACGGAGGTAGGATGGTCCCAAACCGTTCAGGGCTTTGTAGGTAAGCACCTGCACCTTAAATTGGGCTCGGAAAGTAAATGGCAGCCAGTGGAGCTCCTTGAACAGGAGGGTTGACCTCTCTCTGTAAGGGGCCCCAGTTAACATCCTTGCTGCCGCTCGTTGGACCAGTTGGAACTTCCGAGCCGTTTTCAAGGGCAGCCCCACGTAGAGCGCATTACAGTAGTCCAGTCTGGAGGTGACCAAGGCATGGACCACCCCGGCCAGATCAGCCTTCCCAAGGTACGGTCGCAGTTGGCGCACGAGTCTCAATTGTGCGAAGGCCCTCCCAGACACCGCCGACGCCTGAGCCTCAAGCATAAGCGATGAATCCAAGAGGACTCCCAGACTGCGGACCTGTGGCTTCAGGGGGAGTGTAACCCCGTCCAGCACAGGTTGCCACCCTATACCCTGGTCAGGATTACGATTGACCAGGAGGACCTCTGTCTTGTCGGGATTGATCTTCAGCTTGTTCCTCCTCATCCAGATGGACACAGCGGCCAGGCACCCGTCCAGCACCCGAGAGGCCTCCTTGGAATTAGGTGGAAAAGAGTAGTAGAGTTGTGCGTCATCTGCATAGAGGTGACACCCAACTCCAAAACTCCGGATGACCTCTCCCAGTGGTTTCATGTAGATGTTAAAGAGCATGGGAGACAGAATAGAGCCTTGCGGGACCCCACAGCTCAAAGGCAAGGGGTCCGAGCAGGCGTCTCCCAGCTTCACCATCTGGGATCGACCCTCCAGGAAGGATCAGAGCCACGACAAAACCGTGCCTCCGAGACCCATCCCAGAGAGTCGTCCCAGAAGGATACCATGATCGATGGTATCAAAAGCCGCTGAGATGTCCAAGAGAACCAACAGGGTCACACTCCCCCTGTCCAGCTCTCTACGGAGGTCATCCACCAAGGCGACCAAGGCTGTCTCGGTGCCGTGACCAGGCCTGAAACCAGACTGTGACTGATCTAGGTAGTTGATGTCATCTAGAAAGCCCTGGAGCTGGGAGGCAACCACCCGCTCCAGCACCTTACCCAAGAAAGGGAGGTTGGAGATTGGTCTGAAATTGTTCAGCACCGTGGAGTCAAGGGAAACCTTTTTAAGGAGTGGACGAACCACGGCTTGTTTCAGATAAGATGGAAAAATCCCATGCAGATATGCATAAGCATTCCTTAATGTTGGCCCACAAAAAGATGTGAGCAAGAAAATGACAGAGATATTACGTATGAAGTAGAATGATGTTTTTAGATGCACATGGTTTCCATCTATGACGTGAGCTACTTTGGATCTCATTTTGGAAGAAAGGTAGGATAGTAATTAAGTAACTAAATATGATTATTGAAGTTTTAGAAATATATAAAATATTATGATTTCAAGAAATTAATAAATGGGATACTTTCTTTTGAAGAATGTGAGAGATATTACTGAACCTCACAAGCTAAATTTAAAAAATCATAAGCAGAAGTAGAGCAGCAACCAGTTCCATAACATTACCACCTCCACATACAGTCTAGAAAAGAAATAAAACAGCTTTAATCTTCTCCGTTAAAAACTGCAGACTACAAAAATAGAGAATAAACAAAATATAGTAGATAACATGTTGTAGATATAAAGCAGATTAACTGATGCAGGAAGAGGGAAAATGTGGCCAAGATCAACACACAGGAAATGATGTGAATATGTGTTATGCCAAAACTGTTAGAAAATCATGCCAACAGATAACTACTGAGTATGCTGAAGTTACAACCTCTAATAAAAGGAGATATGGAAATACTGAAGTGTTTTTTATTTAAAAGTGTTTTTTTGTTTAAAAACAAAAACAAAAATATTTTTTACATGAAGGAAAAAGGAAAATAAAAAGGGAGTAAGGGTTGTGGAGCTCTGATCAGTAGATTACGATTATATAATTGTCTACTATTTCACTGAGGAAGAAGTAGGGGATTGAGGGGGGAAAGTACTTATGTTTATTATAATTATTCCATCTATATGTTCAACTCAAATACTATTATTCACATCATCTAAAGTTTTAAAAGTTCCAAATGTCCTCTATAACAAAACAGAACATCCTCTTGTTGTCCGATGTCAAGACTAGTAGTCATAACTTCTCAAACTATCCGGTGTTCTTCCAATATTCCTTTCCAGTTCTTTAGATGTATTTTATCTAATTTTAATTATCTATATATATAAATGAGTGATGGTATCACGGCAACCCACAAAACAACAAAACTACAGGCCGCCCAACCTCGAAATTTGACAACACAACCCATCATCCACGGCTCCAGTAAGATACAACAAAAAGAAAAGAAAAATAAAGTCCTAATTAGAGGGAGAGCAATAATTGTTTTTATCCAATTGCTGCACGTTTAGAGGGCTAATCTCTGCCCCCTTCGTCTCCTAGCAACCAATTCAGCCAAGGGACATCCAGGGTTCAGTTAGGAGACAGGCAGATTTAGGCCTCACTTAGGCTTCTTCCACAGATTATCTAATTTGCACTGGATTATATGGCAGTGTAGACTCAAGGCCCTTCCACACAGCTATATAACCCATTTATAATCTTATATTATCTGCTTTGCACTGGATTATCTTGAGTCCACACTACCATATAATCCACTTCACTCTGAAGAACAACACTCTGAAAACAGGGGAATTCCACACAGGAAACAATCAGGGCCAGCTAACACCTCCCAACAAAAATATTCCCATCATCAAAGTCTGGCAAATCCTCTGTTTTCTCAGGGCCACAGACAGTAGAAGCACATAAAATATTGCAAAGAACACCACTCTGAAAACAAGGGAATTTCAGACAGGAAACAATCAGGGCCAGCTAACACCTCCCAACAAAAAAATGTACTCGGGGAGGAAACAGCCAGGCTTTAAAGCTGCAAGGGCCTTTACATCCTAATCATTTTTCCTAATTGCAGCATTCATACTTGCCTCCAACAGACAAAAAAAACCAATCAGAAATATTGTATATTCACAACCTTTAGGAAATAATATCCCCTGATGGCGCAGCGTGTTAAAGCGCTGCGCTGCTGAACTTCTGGACCAAAAGGCCGCAAGTTTGAATTGGGGGAGCGGAGAGAGCCCCCACTGTTAGCCCCAGCTTCTGCCAACCCAGAAGTTCGAAAACATGCAAATGTGAGTGCATCAATAGGTACTGCTCTGGCGAGAAGGTAACGCCGCTCCATGCAGTCATCCCACATGACCTTGGAGGAGTCTACAGACAACGCCAGCTCTTCGGCTTAGAAATGGAGATGAGTACCAACCCCCAGAGTCGGACATGACTGGACTTAAAGTCAGGAGAAAACCTTTACCCTTTACCTTAACTACCACCAATTCCTCAATACTTTATTTCCCATACCACCAGACTTCACCACAGCAACGCGTGGCCGGGCACAGCTAGTTGTCATATAAATGTAATAAGTTCTATTCCCTTTGTTAGTAGATTAATATTGTATAAATGGGAATTCACTATGTTAAATTGTGATATTTTCTTCTTCTTTTAACACTAAACAAACATGATGTATGTGTTTGTGTGTACATATATATTTGAGCAGCTTCCCCTTTGGCTTTGACTCAGGACTAAGATTGCCATATTATACAAATCTGATGCACACCTTAATTATGGCAAGGTAATTTAGCCTAAAAAAAGATGAGCATTTACATTCGAGTAAATAGGTAGTTATTAGCTTCACTAGTTATTCTCTTTTTATCTGCTCTGGGTTAGCAAAGTGAATAAGCAAAACAGGACATAAGCACTAGGAAGCAGCTACTGAGTGAGTTTGAGGTTTTCTTTCCCTAGTCAATCTAGTAATTAAAGGCTTTGAGACTTTGAGAGTTCCATTATCCCTTGCTTGCAATATAATATTTCCACAAAGACTTTGGGACTGGAACAAAAAAAGCAAAAAGGCAAGAGCCATCCTGATAATTTTTTCTCTAGCCAACAAAATTCAGCATGGGAATACTGTGCCCTCTAGCACTCATCACAAGTAATTACCCTGCAGAAGGAACACAGCCTGAGAAAAGTTAGAACATTACTATTATTACTTTTTGGGATTAAGTAATAAATATTTAAGGCTGTAAAGTTAGCCTGCACGAAATGATGAATGAGCACACATAAAAAATCACCTGCCCGGCTCTACCGCAGCAGCATTCTTTGATGGAAATAAGGAACAGAAGTTTTTAAAAAGAAAAACCCCACTGTGGACTCTCATTTTTTGTGAAAGTTTCAAACCCTGGGTAAACTGAAATTCTATTCTGATATTTTCACATTGGTATATGAAAAACAGAGTTTGAGGGAAAGCAGACTGCCACAACATTTACCTATACCACAGTCTGATACAGGTCTATTTGGAGTTCAATAGGACTTGTTCCCAGGTGTATGTGGGATTATAGCATAAGGCAAAGCAGCATACACAAATCAGGAAAATTTGTTAAAAACCAGCAGCTATTTGCATGATATTAGGCCTCTTGCAGATAATGAATAAAATCTTATTCACAATTTGCATAATGTAAATGTGTGTAAGGACAGCTACACTGCAGTATTGGGTTGCAACACTATTCCATTACACCAGCGGTTTTCAACCTGGGGTCCCCAGATGTTTTTGGCCTACAACTCCCAGAAATCCCACCCAGTTTACCAGCTGTTAGGATTTTTGGGAGTTGAAGGCCAAAAACATCTTGGCACCCCTGGTTGAGAACCACTGCATTACACAATAAACCACTACATTTCCCGGCCCACCATTAAAGACCACTCTCACTGAAGTCACCACATGCTACCCTTTAGTTTGCTCAACAGTTTGCTAACCCTGTTTCTGACTCCAGATTCATACTGATTCATTTACAATGAAGTCATTGCCTGGTGTTCCTCTCCTATATCATTTTTAGAAATTAGCATTATGACATCATCTCTAAATAACAAACTATTTTGTTGATACAATCACCTTCCATCTAGCAAACCATTTCTTAGATATAGCCATTCTCCTGACTGAGAAATGGTTTTGTTTGGTATTTGTATTTCAGTAATTCAGATACACCATGGAAATGTTGTGCCAATTTCTTAAAATTTGCCACACAAAACATCTTAGCTTCATGTAGTGAAAGTCCACTTTGTTTTTTCCCCATCAAAAAAATGTTTACAGGATGATGTGTGTGTAGTTTTTGAACCTAACACCACAGGAAAAGAGTCACTTATCAGCATGGAAATGTGCACAAAGCTGAAGCTCCTATTTCCATGTTCATTTATTATTTCTTCTGCTTCTGCTCCTGCTCTGTATAGCTGGAGATAATAAGGAGCTTCTCATTCCAAAGGTTACTTTTTATGACAAGCCAGGATATTGCCTTAAATATTGAAGCTTCTTTGTAGGATGTTACAAAGGGAAAACACAGGAAAATTCAAGAGCTGTAAATCACCCATATGGGACTTCATTCCACTGGAAACTCTATGAAGAATAAATGAGGTAACCAGCATATTGATACAGAAATGTATTATAGCTTCAGAGGTAACAGCATCTGAAAAACAAGAGCTGCGATGTTCTCTTCCAGTTTGCAAATTCTCATGTAACCACATGGCATAATCAATTTTTGCAACAAATTCAATGCTGTTATTTTATTACAACTGCTGCTGCAATTTTAACCACAGGTTCATCACAACAAATCACTTGTACCAGTCCTACATTCTTAAAAATATAGTCCACTCATATGCAAAGATGTATGTATTCTGCACCATGTGAGGAAGGGCAAGTTTTTTTTTTAGAACATATTTGGTTATAGTTATGATTCCAGGTTAATAAGGTACCACAATACTTTCACTTTTAAAAAAGGACTCTTTGCTCCTTTGTTTCTTAAAAGTATTTAAATGGTTAATACCACTGTATGATGACTTTATCGCATGAGCATTGCAGGTGGACCGCCACCAAAGGTCCCTACCACACAACACCATGAGCATCCCGATGCTATCCTGGTGTGATGGATCCTGTCACACCCAGTGGGTAGCCAGTATCAATGATAGCATATTCTACTGCAGTAGAACAATAAAGTCCAGAGAGGGAGAGAGGGAGAGGGAGAGGGAGAGGGAGAGAGAGACTGACTACAGACTGCAGGCCTGCAATAACAAAAAACATGCTTCCATCCACCTAATTGTTGTGAAAGATCTGAGCATCTCTGTAGCATTCTTCCTTGTTATATTTTCGTTGCACTACTATACCTTAATTACTGAACAAAGGCATTAAGTTGTTGTTATTATCATGTACCTTCCAGTTGTTTCTGACTACAGAAACCCTAAGAAAACCTATCATAGGAGTTTCTTGTTAAAATGTATCCAGATGGGAAGACTTTTTTTGCTTTCCTCTGAGGGCCCTTCCACATAACCCTATATCCCAGAATATCAGGGCAGAAAATCCCACATTATCTGAGTGTGGACTAAGATAACACAGTTCAAAGCAGATACCGTGGGGTTTCCTGCCTTGATCTTCTGGTTTATATGGCTGTGCAGAAGGGCCCTGAGAGTGTGTAATGTGCCCAAAGAAGCTCAGTTTGTTTCTATGACTGAGCAGGGGCACTTTCACACAGCCCTATATCCCAGAATATCAAGGCAGGAAATCCCACAATATCTGCTTTGAACTGGAATATATGTCAGTGTGGACTCAGATATCCCAGTTCAAAGCAGATATTGTGGGATTTCCTGCCTTAATATTCTGGGATATAGGGCTGTGTGGAAGGGCCCTAGGACTCAGAGTCCTAATCCTACACTCAAACCGTTACACCATACTGGCAGTTATTACACAAGAATATTCCTTTACGTTACTTCCAAGCTCTGATAGCGATTTCCCTTTTCATCCTCTGACTTGGGATGGAGATGTTGGTGTCAAGACATTGACAGATTATCTTCAAGACACTGATAGATTATCAAACACTCATCCACATGTACCCACACATGAGTCTTGGGAGTATGAAAATATAATACAGAAATCTATTCTCACAGGTTTTGGTTTTAACTGCTATTATCAACACCTTCATACCAGAACTGGGAGACTTGACAAGCGTAGGTTGAGTTTGGAGAGAGGAGAAGAGGCAGTGAAGCTTTATTAAGAAAAACAAGTTAGCTCAAGTGCTGTGATGAGTAAGCTGTTAAAAATCGTGCTGTGCCAAATTTGTGCAGAGAATCTATTTTTGCTTTGAAAAGTGGCCATTTCAGGGGCTGCAAAGATATTTACAGATGGGGAGAGGGAGAGAGAAAAAGAATCCTCCTATGATTTATTTATTTTCTCTATTTTTACTGTATATCTGTTCTTCACAATTATCTCCACAATTGGACAGTACAGATTGAGGGTCCCTTGCCTAAAATGTTTGGAACTAGAAGTGTTTTGGATTATGTTATTTTCCAAATTTTGGACTACCTATATTTGCAGATATGTACACAATGAGCTATCTAAGGCTGTATCAACACTGCAGAATTAATGCAACTGGATACTATGAATTTCAACATCCAAAGTACAATACTATGGAATCATGGGAGTTGCAGTTTTACAAGTTTCTTAACCTCCCTGCCAGAGAATGTTAGTCCCTACAATGGTCTCTTTCCCACAGGCAAAGCACCATTGCCCCTAAGTAGAATACATTCTTCAGATAAAGTTTCAACCCCCAAGTTTCTAGCATTGCAGTCAAGTGATATTTCAATTGATCATTTAGCAATGCAGTTTGACATATAAAGATAACAAAGAGCAGTCACAATTATCAAGGAAATGCAAACACAGTAGACCCTTGGTATCTGGTAGGATGTTGTTACAGAAGCCCTCCTTTCCCCTATGGATACCCAAATCCATGGATGTTCAAGTCCCATTATATAAAATAGCATAGTAAAATTGTGTCCCTTATAAAAATGGCGAAAATACCATGTTTTTTGGATTTTAAAAATTACTTTCAAGCCATGGATTGATATAGAATCTGTAGATACAGAGGGCCAACTATTCAGCCAATAAGTTTCTTGGCAAAGTACAAAGTTTTGGTTTTGATCTTTAAAACTCTACATGGTTTGGGTCCAGCTTACCTACAGTATTGCCCTTTAGGACACTGAGGTGCTCTGTGGGATGCTCACTTCAGCCAGCCACAACCCAAATGGTGAGGGTTACTCGGAGGACCCTTTCATCAGCTGCCCCAAAACCATGGAGTGATCTGCCAGAAGAACAAGGTCTTCAGATGTGATTTAAATTCCAACAGCAAAATGAATTGTCAGAATTTAAAACATATCTGAAGTCCTATCTCTTCTGGCAGGTCTACCCAGTCAATTTTAATCATGAATTTTAAACTAGTGTCTTGTGTTTACTATATTTTGATCTTTGTGCTGTATTTTAATATATGTATTTTATAGAAATATGATTTAATATACTAATATTATATAATGATAATGTGTTTATAGCTATGTTGTGACCCACCTTGAGCCATATCATCATCATCAATGATTTTCAGCATCCCACTCTTTGAAATGCTAGAAAATCAGGGACTAGAGGAAAATTTCAGTGAGGGGACAGAAATCTTGTGGCAGGGTAAAACCCACATTTTGCTGCCCAATAGCAGTGCCCTAGTTCCTATTGTGTAATAACACATGGCTAGTTGGCAGGTTGAAGGATACTGTGAGGACAATCTAGAGACAGGCATCCAAGCCAATCAGATAGTCATGAATAATGAGGACTGGATTCAACAAGGTAGCCATTTCCCCCTCTGTGATTCCCGTTTTTTGTTTTTGGGGTTTTTTTTTTTTTTTTTTTTTTTTGCCTTTGAAACACTTTTCAAGCCTTTTAAATCATCTGCAAATGGGATTATGCTGATCATTATGGAGATGCAAAGGGTAGGCATATTTGATGTCAGGTAGAGGTTTAAGAAAATTCACAAAGAGCTCAGTACTAGATAAATGGATTTTGAGAAAAGTTAGGGATTAGAAAAGTTCATTTTTTCGACTGAAAATCCCAGAATCCCCTGCCAGGATAACCAATAACCATGATAATGGAGCAAGGGCTGAGAACTGTAGTACAAAAAGGTAACACTCCCAAACTTTGGAAAAGCACATATGGATCACAGACTGGAGCTTTGCATCAGGATTTTTTTTTAAATGGTCTGCATTTCTTAGCACTGTTCTTAAATGGAGGAACTTGGCTCCCATAATTACTGTGCATGAAATGCCTTTGTCTTTAAAAAAATGACAGTTGCATCTCTATAGGACTTTTTTTCTGTTCTCTTTTGTTCCTTGACCTGAACATCATAGCCACACATAGGAAGAAAAATAGATATGCGAAGGAGAAGAAAACGCATATATATATATATATATATATATATATATATATATATATATACACACACACACACACACACACACACACACACACGCACGCACGCACACACACACACACAAACACAACGTTTTTCTGTTTGATAAAAGCTTGTGAAAGATTGCATTGCAGAGACATATTCTCTAGGCTTTGTTTGCAGTTGAAAAGAACATAGATTTCAAAAGGCACATCTCAAAAGCAGGCAGGGTGGCCACGCAACATCTTGACTGTACAGTTTTTTCATTCACTACAAAAAAAGTGCTTTGAAATCGACACAAAACAGTCTGCTGGAGTTGATTGCCAAGATAATGGAATGATACATGGCAGATCACCTGTTATATACTCAGAGTAAAAAAGGGCATCCACCTAATTCATATCTTTCATGATATACTAGGAGCACGGTCTGCTAGGAGCTTGGCTTACACAATCTCCTTGAAATTAATGGTGCTTTCACAAATGCATCATAGTCCCTTTGAACAGCTCCTATTCATTCAACGGGGCTTCTGCAGGAAGTGGATTATGCTCCGTTATCTTCTTTATGACACTTTCCCAAGAGAAAATTACCTGACCATCCTTCATCTCAACACTAAACATCCTAGGCATTCTGCCACCCTGGCCAGGATTTTCTCAACTACAAGCAAGAATGAAAGAGAAGAAGTTTGAAAAGAACTTCAAACAGTACAATTCTGCAAGACACACATTTACATTTTGGAGCCCAGTTGGCTAGGTAATTGTAAGGGGTATAAATGAAAATGAGGAATAAAAGTAACCAGATATCATTCCAATCATTGCCCACCATTAAGCAATCCAACATCTGGAAAGCCATATATCCCTCATCCTGGTGTAGAAGGTCTGTATCTATTCTCCCACTTTCCATTTCAGTTCAGCTTGTAAGATCGCCCTAAGTTTTCTCTCCATATCGAATACATAAACCTTTTCTATCTTGGCTGCAATCACCCACAATGTGTAGTGGAAAGTACTCAATAAATGAGTCGAACCAAACCATTCCAGATGAACCAAGTTAATAGTCCCCACTTGACATGAATTTAACAGGCTTAGAGAAAGGAAACAGTGCATAACATTGATACTGCTCCATTGGGCAATGAGCAGAAATCACTTGCCAATTAAAAAGGCCCAATGTGGCAATGTAATAGCACAGTAATATGGCCAACCTACAAAGCTGAAGTGCATCCAAGGCTACGAAAAGTAAAACAAAACATTTTCTTGAAGTAAGTGTTATCTCCTTGTTTTTTATTGGACTACTGAATTTCCCAATAGGGTGATTATTGTTGCTTTATATATTAACACACTTAATACGGAGTGAGAGTATTGAACCTGAATACATCACCACTTGCTGATTTGTTGCTTACAAATGGCATTTTATCAGCAGCCATGATGCAAATGGCTCTTGATTTCAGCATTTTGGGCAAACTTGTGTTTCACACCCAGTACTATAAAAACAGATATAACCAACAAGATGTTACCTGTCAAATAATAGAAAATGTGCTTGTCTTGAAGCAGGTGTATGTGGTCAATTTGACCTCTCTTCCTGTTCCCAGGGATAGGTAGAGATATAGGCATACTATAAGTTTGAGAAGATTCTTTTTCTTTCCACCTAAGTTATTTAGCACAGGCAACAAGAGGTAGGAACAGAAATAAATAGTAACTCCAAAATCTAATTTAGGTCATTTACTGTTGCACAAACTCATCAGCTCTTTAAAAGAATCTTGCTTTACTCTTGTTGGGCAACAAGATATTTCCAAGAAGCCCACCCTTGATGCTGACCCATAGCAATTTGTGACTTTACACAAGGATGCAAAATTGAATTTTATCCGGGGCCAAATTCTCTCCCTTCTGGTTCCAATCTGGTCACTCACCTCCAATATTGCCTCACTTCCTGATGCTCTTTTGAGAAGGACTCTGATTAAAATTAGATGTATTTGTTGAGAGGGGGGGCTTTCTGGGTAAGATTAGAGAGTTTTTGCGTGTTTAGGGAGGCAAATGCCTGGACATTGCATTAAAAATGATGGAGGAGAAGGATTTGGACACTATTGTGGGGTTTTAGAAACTGTAAACTGGGATCCAGGGGCTTTATGCAACCTCTCAATGACTTTAAAACATGAGGATTCTTATGTAGTGTAACGACACCACCAGTTGAAGAGACGATTTGTCAGGTTCTCCTACAATTTGTAATGAATCTACAAAATCGATAACACAGCCACTAGCCTGTAATATGATGTTTATCTTCCTTTGATGTGTAGCGCAGCTTGACTCGAAAGTATAAGAAACAGAGATTTGAATTTAAGAGGAACTGTAATAAGTTTATTGAAGTATAGAAGCTTAATGGTTTCACTGTTTCTTAACTCCTAGAGGTACATTCCTTTAGTGGTTACCTTTACAACCTTTCATAAAACAACTCTTAAGAAGATTGTTCTTTCCACTAGACAAATTTTATACTTATTTACTTCAGAATTGTTCCTTCTTTTATAGATCATTCCAGGTTCTAGCCTATTCTTTCCCTCTGTTATTTCTGTTACAATAAAGACACTTACTGGGTTTTCTCTTCCCCTTTATACTCCAACCCTAACTACTAATCTAAAGAAGTCAACTTGACTTATCTAAACCACAGAGACTAAAAGCCTAAACCTTGATTCTCAACACAGTAGAATTGACTTTTCCTACGGTTCTCTGACCACAGACTGCCTATTTTTAAAATGCCTCCCTTGCCAAGTGGCAGTTGGCTCCTCCCCTTTTCCATGGCAACCCATCTCAGAATGAGCTGAGCTGGCCACCATCCCCTAGTCATGCTATTTTAAGTACTTACCTCTTTAACCACCTACCTATTAAAATTCACACTTCACCACACGTAGCTATCATAGTGTCAATAGAAACTGGATGATGTGAGCTGTGGTCAAACACATTTGCACAATGCAAGACTAGAGAAGTACTCCTTGGATGATAAAACAACATTGTGTGACATGCACATTTGGAAGTGTTATAACTTTCTCAGGAAATGAACATTTTACTTCACCCATATGTTCTTGTGATACATGCTGTGTGATCCTTCTGACAGTAATTCTTGTACAACTTGCTAAGTTTATGACTAGCCCCAGTCTTTTGGGGTATTGGTGAATGTGTACCTTTTTACTTCCTTGAGAATGCATGTACATCGCGGAGAAAGCCATTTTTTCCTGTTAACAAAGTGCTATAATAATTTATTTCTTGCCTAAAAGTGTGTGAGTCTTACAAGGGGTGGGGTATCAAAGCTTTGCTTCCCAGCTTTCTATGATGAGCTCCAACCCCATTCAAAGGCTCCTTAATTCCTTTTCCTGTTTTTTTTTTTTAATCATGTTTCCCAGCTCTGAATTACTTAGTTCATGCAGACATTAAATTCATATATTTTTGATACCTCATTATGGGGTATCAATGTCCCCCATTTTATCTTCCAAGTGAAAACTTACAAAAAGAACAATATGGCTAAACCTTAGAGGGACAAACATATAATTTGGTTTTATTAAACCAAACACATGCACACTTCTTTTTCTGTGGACCACAATACACATTGGGGTCTGCACTGGTGTGAGATCCAACTTGCTTAGTAGTTTTGCTGATGAGTACAAAAGAGTGGTTGTACTATAACAAACATGTGAGATCACGTGTGATAGACACCAGGTCAGTTGCCTTTTTAAAAATCACCTTTTATGGACTGCTATGTGGACTTCCATTCATCAAATACAGTCACACCCCTGAGGCTTCCAAGAAAGCTAGGTTTGATGGAGTGCAGCCTTCTGTTGTGAGTCAACAGTTCATTCTTAGAAAGATGGAAGAGAGCAGCCACTTTTATCATATCTTCACCATTGTACAGCTAAGGTGAGCTACAAGTGGAAAATGATTAGATGGAAATTAATGGATTTCCTATGGTAAGGCAGCAAATGTGTTGTTTGTGGTACTTATTTTAAAGTAATGCTGAACAAAAAGGCATTTAACCTTGAGCTATAAATGCTTCTGGGAAGCTCTGATCATTATGCCATTCAACATAATATTAAATGCTTAGGTATTTGCCTTGAATACACAATAAAACATAAAGGAAGATATTCAGTGAAAAAGCAGCATAGGAGGAGAAACATGACATGACTAAGCCAGTCTTCATATTACAGCTGGTGGCTTTTATGTCAGCAGAACTGTGAATCTGTTCCAGTTTTTAGTTCAAACTTCAAAAGAGTCATCCAAGGTGCTACACTTATTATCCAGGTCTGTTGGATAGCTCCCTTAAAGTTTATATTAAAACCGGTTTCACTGAAATGGAAGCCACAAGCTGCTACTGACAGTATCATAATTCTTAAATACTTTATCAGAACTTCAAACATTTCACAAATAAAAACAGACATGCAGGTGATCGAAAAATATTAGAATGTGGTCAAAATGGCAAAATTATTAATGAAGAGCAACACACAAACTAGGAGGGACTGCAGCAGTTTGCTTTAGCCTGACCCAACTGGGAATAGCAAGATTCCATATCATCTTCTCCTCTTCCAGCTACTGAGTTAATTAAGTGCAATCTACTTTTGTACATTGAACTCAGTTTGCAACAACTGAAGAAAGTTGAGGGCAAAGGGGAAAAGTAGGCAAGAGAGAATGCAGCTCTAAAAAATTATATGGCAGGGAATTACTTGGCACTGTCACTACTAATTCAGGGCAGATGGGTGGTGTGCGTTATTCAGTTATATTAGTTGCTGCACATATAGAGTAGCTTTGACAACATATGGGTGACATACATCAGCTAGATTAGCTATCATTCATAATTTAATTATGGGCAAATGAGATAGGTGTGTACTAACTAATCAGGATGGACATGTGAATACTTATAGCAGAACAAGCTGTAAGGCTCGTTGTGTTAAAGGATCAAAATGGCACTCATCTGAAATGATAGTATCTTGTAGCTGGACTAGAGAGTTTGCAACTGGTACTGGGCCACAGAGGAAGGGAGGAAGGAGGAGAGGGGGAGAGATTAAATTTAAATTAAATTTCAATTCAGTGTTGTAGTTCAGCCTGTGATTGTGTCTGATGTCAGTGGGGACGATGATGGTTTTCCTGGGCCTGTGTCTGCTGTCACTGGAATGAGGGTTTTCCTGGGCCTGAGTCAAGTGCAGACCTTGCTGAGAGGCCCAAGGAACAGAGTGCTTCTCCTGCAGATGCTCAAGGTCAAATTCCTGAGAGAGGCCCACAGCAGCCTTTCTCTGAGAAACTATCTTCTAAGGATGATTTGTCAGGTGCAGAAGTTAATGAAATTCAAGATAGAAGACAAGACTTTTGCAAACTAAGGGAAAGTTCACAAGCTCATTTTAACTCAGTTTCAGCAACGTTGAACCTTCATGACAGTCTTGTTTCCAAGTGGATTTCTAGTTTCATGTTTCAGGTTTTGCCAGGTTCCTACTCTGCATATTGGATCTTCATGCTGACTTGTTCTTTTGGATTTTGCATTTTTGTTTATACTTTTGTCCCTTGAAGTTCATTGGTTACCTATGGAAAATACTGTTTTTGGACTGAACTGTTTCTTTCAATTTAATTGCTTTGCTCACATATATTCTTCAATATACTGCTTGCTGATTTTACTATACTGGTGTGGTGTTTAAGGTCAGAGGTGTGCCTGCTCTGGATCACAACATTCAGAAACATTCTTTTGGGGTGGTATTGCAACAGATGGAGCCAAAGGCAAAAGGGTCAAGTTGAAAATACTAGAATATTTTAGGTTAACACTTATATAGTCAGCAATTAGTCTTTATAACAGGCAATGAACAAAGCTTTTGAACAAAAGATTCAGAAAACAATAAACAATGGTGACATTGGGGAAATGTTAACATTATCTTGAGAATCCCAGAGGGTCAGTTTCTTTAAGTAAAATATTCCTATTTCTACAAAACTACTGTATGTAAGAGGACTACCCTCTGCCCCAATGGGCTTTCATTTGCTTCACATAGAATCAGAATAGGCACATTTTTAGACCTCTACATTTGAGAAGACAAAAGATACATCAGGTTCTCAGATACAGTACTGTCACTGAACTGGTGGTACCACTATCAGTAGACAAGGGAACTAGATGGAACTGGGGGCATTTTATGTAAAAAACAAGTATTTATTTGTTTTCTTCATCAGTGTCATTTGCCTGAAAATGTTCAGTCCATGAACACACAATTAAAATCTAATTTTCTTTTTCTTTTTCATTAAACTAGAAGTCTTGCAGGTTTCTATAGGTAGTCACTACTAGGCTTGTGCAGTTCGGCTGGAGGGTGATCCATTTTTGGTATCCAAATTTTGTTGGATACCCAAAGCCGTTTTTGGAAGCCTCCCAAAAATCAGCTATTGGAAAAATCTGTTTTCAGCTATGCAGCCGAAAGATCCAAGAAGATCCAGTCCATTGGCGGGAATGGGGAACTTACGAGGCTCCCTTTTCCATTCCTGGCTTCCTTTCCTTCCTTTCTTTCAGGGGAGCCTGGGTTTGAGGAACAGGGTTAAGGAAGCATCCTTCCTGGGATTCTTTCCTTTCTTCCTTTCAAGGGAGTCTGGGTTTGAGCAACAGGGTTAAGAAAGCACCCTTCATGGGATCCTTTTCTTTCTTTTGAGGGAGCCTGGGTTTGAGGAATGAGGTTAAGGAAGCATGTGCTGTGTGCTCCCGAATAGAAGGGAAGCTGCACCCAGCAGCCACATGGGCTGTTTGGCCAAAAAAACTTGGAGGCTGAACCCTTACTATTACGAGCAGCCAAACAAGCCGAAAAAGCCAGATTAGCTAAACCGAATCTGTGCACAGCCTAGTCACTAGTCAAAAATGTTGGCATAGGATTCTGTTAAGTATGAACTCTATGCTATACTCAATGAACTTTATTTGAAGACAGAAAAGGTAAAACCAAAACAGTGTTGTGGGGCTACGGTTCCTTGCTAAAATGTGGACTCGTTGTTTCCATTTTCTAGACTCATTTTCTAGATCCAGAAGTGATCATTACAGATGTCATGGTATATGCATTCAGGTTGCCTGTCAACATATGGTGACCCCATGAATATCACAGGTTTTTTTTCATGCAAATAACACTCAGAGGTGGTTTTTCTGGTTCCTTCCTCTGAAACAGAACCTACATCCCCTGGTCTTCATTCTCAGTCTCCAATCCAAGAACAAATCAGAGCCTTCCAGACAGGATCTGCTGCCTTTAGTGTATTATATCAATACTGTTTCATAGAAAGATTCCACACACAGCCCCAATTGCCATTTTTAGATGCTTGGTATTAAGATTAATGTTAAATAATGATGAATAATGTTCATAAAGAGTTGTGTTTAAGGATCTGATTCTCATTGTTCTAAAATATATCTTGCTTAATGGTTTATTGATACTGTAAAATAGAAATCCCTTTTAGCTTTAGCTCTCTTCATGAAACTCTGTCATGATTGCCAGGCTTCTTAATTCATATGCTCAGTACACAGCAACCTTAAAGACCAGAACTATTGCTTTTGATTGCGTGCATCTCCCATACTCCTAGTTCTGTTTTGGAAAAAATGATTTATGATTTAAAAAGAAAGTTTGTGCGTATGCTTGATGTAATGGTCAATAATATCACTTAGGAGACACATGTGTGCATTGGGTGATATTTGGAGCCCCACTCAAATTATAAGTGAAATCATAAATACCAATTGAAGTGATGCAGGGTAAATTTATTACTATTCATCATATACTGTAAAACTAACACAAAAGATATTTGTTGAAATAATTCGGCACTGGGTGTTAAAAATAAATGTCATTCTGTTTGCCATGATAAATGATTATCCCCATCTGAGTATCTTATCATCTCTGTTTTGTGTATTTTAATATGTATTTTGTGGAAATGTGTTTTAATATGTGTGTTTTAAAGGATGTTTCAGGTGAATGTGTGTTTTACAATGTTATAAGCCACCTCAAGCCATGAGGAGAGGTGGGCAAGAAATAACAATTATTATTATTTAGCATGCCTTCTTTCATTAATGACCATTAGAAGGCAAATACAGGATTAATTTAAAGCCTGAGAGCTAAACCTTGTTATGAGAAAGAAACCCTGATGACCAGAGAGAATGCACATTGCTTTTAATGTCTATTTTGACTTTCCATACAAAGAACCACATCGGGGGGGGGGGGGGGGGGGATGATTAGCAATGCCTTACTATATATGTCTGAATGCATCAGTATAATAATAAGGAATATGTGGCTTGAACCATATCAGACATAACCAATTCCCATTGACCAGATCAGGTTGTAAAATGTAACTCTCAATCGTGCTTCTAAAGTCTCATGCATTCAATAAAAACAGGGGTTTTAATGGCATCCAGTGGGGCAGTGGTTCTCAACCTGTGAGTCTACAGATGTTTTGGCCTTCAACTCCCAGAAATCCTAACAGCTGGTAAACTTGCTGGGATTTCTGGGAATTGTAAGCCAAAACACCTGGGGACCCACAGGTTGAGAACCACTGCAATAGGGTGAGCATGTGTTCTGTTTTTGAAAGGACAGTCTACTGTCTGAAGGGCAGCCTGATTCAGATGCAGTAAAAACCAAGAATCATGAGAAGGAACACCTTCAGGAGATTTCAGAGCAACCCGTTTATACCTAGATAGCAGATTAAGCCATTTGCTCTTTTCTTCACTGTGATAAGAGATGTTTCAAATTGTCCTTAAATCTTGGTAACAAGCTTCTAAATTTGCACACTACAAATTTTCTTGCTTGACCACGTGTAACTGATGACCACATCCTTATGCTAATTGTTGCTATCTGCTGATGAACTGACTTTGACTTATGGCAATTCTATGAATGAGAGATCTCCATGTCATCCTCTGTTTGTCATGCAAATTTAGAGCTGTGGCTCCCTTAGTTTATTGTATTTCACCTGCCATTTCTCTTTTTCTTCTGCTGTCAACCTTGACAAGTTTCATGGTCCCTTTTAATGAATCCTGTTTCTTCATAAAGTGTCCAGATTATGAGACTCTCAGTTTAGTCATCTTGGTTTCTAGAAGAATTCAGGCTTGATTTGTTCTAGGATCTATTTATTTGTCTTTTAATTGTTCAGGATATCTGCACAATTCCTTCACAGAGCTACCTTTCAAGTGAGTTGGTTCTCTTCCTATCAGCATGTTTCACTGTCCAGCTTCCATAACAATACATAGAAACTGGAAAATCATGGACAATACTGACTTTGGTATTGAGTTATGTATCTTCAATGTGAAGGCCTTATCTAGTTCCTTCATATCTGCCCATCCAATTCCTAGTCATCTGATATCTTGACTACAATGATTAATGACTGGGCCAAAGTATAGGGAATGCTTCATTATATCTGTGGTCTGTCACTATCTCATGCTAGGTTTCAGGTCTCATTTTTGTTAGTGATGTTGTCTGGCTACTTCAGTGACTCGTTGTACTTAGTGTAGTGAATCTCAAATTAAATAAGCTCAATCATGGTTCCTGAACAATGTGATTCAGATTGGTTCAATTTATCCATCTCTATAATCACACTAACACACAAACACACACACACACACACACACACACACACACACATTTTACTCCTTCAGATATGAATAAATCCCAACTGCTGGCAAAAATAAAAATATTAACAGCTTATCTCCTCTGGGTCAATGACTTTACTAGGTTGTTGGCTGAAAATCATAGACTTTTAGCTCAGTTTTTAAGTTTTACATTTATTTATTTCAGACATGGGCAATGGCACAGCATTGTTAAACCTAATATTTAGCTCATTAATTTGGAAATACTAAAGTGATAGATGGATGAGGGTGGGGGGTGGGCTGACCTGCAATAAATGGATGGAAAGAGGACAAATTAACCTGAAGCTGAGAAAGAAAACCTAGGAAATGACAAGGGACATTTAAAGATCATGCTGGAAAGAACTGTGATCCCTGCAAACTCAATGCAGTTCACCAACAGCTATGTAGTACATTTTGTTGATTAGCCCATCGGCCGTATCAAAACACTTCACACACACATTTAACACATGCACATACAGCATACAACCCACAGTACAACAAAAGTTAAAATAAACAGGCTATTAACAAGGGATTAAGATCCCAATCCAGATCAAATATCCGCATCAACCCTACAGTTTACCCCCAATCGACTCCAACTATGCAGTTCTCAGCTAAGTTGCTTTATATAGAAAAGGGGCCATTTTTAATGTTATTTTAGCATTCTGGCCAGCCAACAAACTGTAGTTTTAATATAAGAATCCCAGTGTGTCTTTTGTATAATGTATGGGCTGAGGTATTGGTTTCTCTCTTTCTTATACAAGTTACAACTAAAAGTACATGTGTGAAATATTATTCCTCTGATGTTCCATAGATACCAACAGCAATGTATTATGGATAGCCAGCATGCTAGACTGCCATGCAAAACAGGCAGGATAATGGCACGTCTATCAAATGCATTATTACTGTTCCGAGTCAGACACCAGCCAATATAAAAAACTCAGTTTATTGCAAAACAACACAAAAGAGCCTAGAAAGTAACCAAAAAGGGCTCAAAACACTTTCTCTTCAGTGTGAAATAACAATGTCCAAAAAGAACTAAAAAAAACCTCAACTTGGGATATAATCCAGATTATCCTGGAAAATAATCCGGATTAAAACAAACTACGCTGAAACGGTTGGAAACTCGCTCCACCTAGTCGTTGGAGCTTGGCAAACCCAGGAGAGCAACCAGCAACAACCTGCAGCGACCAGCGGCCATACCATGCCCCAAAATGTCCTTGAAGCCAATCTGTGTCGTAAAGGAGAAGTCACAGCCATCACGTCCAGTCCGCGTCGTTAGGGAGAAGTCACAGGCATCGAGTTCCAGTCCGCGTCATTAAGAGGAAGTCACAGGCATCGAGTTCCAATCCGCGTAGTTAGGGAGAAGTCACAGACATCGAGTTCCAATCTGTGTCGTTAAGGAGAAGTCCCAATCACTGAATTCCAGTCCAAGGTCAATCACAAAGAGCCAAAGCAACGGAGGCAAGCCGGCAGCTAATGCATAAAACCAACACAGGACAATCCAGCGCAAACCCACACAATGCCAGCCCCCATTGCCACTAAAAAACCCAGGTTAACACTTACGTCCCAAAGCAGTCTTCCAAACACGTCTTCTGAAACAGAGATCCTGAAAGCGCCCAACAAACACCTTGCCGATTGCAAGGTTACATTAGCAACAAATTTATTTTTATTTACAAGTCCTCCTCTGAGCTTGAGCCAGCTAACGCCCTATCTACAGCTGAACCTTGTTGCTGAAAATCCTCATCTGAGCTGGAGTCGGCCAACGCCCCACCAATCCCTCCTGCAGCTGCTGCCCTTCTATGATCTCTCCAGCCAGTCCACCTTCTATCCAAACCCATAAACCCCTGATATCCAGCTGTATCTTCGCTGTGCCATCCCTCAAATGTACCACTGCTTGTGGGTTCCTCAAAAACATCCCAGATCTCTTGAACCCTAGTCCAATCCATCACTTCACTCCCAGAGTCCGATATCCCATCCTCCTGACTCCCAGCCCCATAATCCCCTTCAAAACCTTCAAAAGATTCATCATCAGTGGGTTCCATAAGTATTTCCCAGATTCTCTTCCTTTGTTGCTCCTCATCGGAGTCTTGCTCACGAGCAGTCTTCCTGCCTCTTCTAACACAACTAGTAGTATCTCTACTTGAAGGCTCCATCACAACAATTAGTAATGATATCTCTGGTGACCATGGTCCAAGTGGAGGAGACAGTACCTTAACTCCATGGTATTAGGCATCCCTTCTGATTGAAGTATCTTTTACCGATGGACTGTGTTCACATGCCCTTCAACAAGTCACATATGCAAACTGGATCATAAGTCATATCAGAGTGTGGTCAAGACAGCAAAAAAATTTCATGGGGAAGAGCATATAGGCTAGGATAGTTTGCAGCCATTTGTTTTTGCCTGAGCATACTGGGAGATGCAAGACTCTGCTTGCTCCTCTCCTTTCTCCCCAAGTTAATTGAACATCACCTGTTATATGTTTCACAATGAACTCAATCTGCAAGAAGTAAAGTAAGCCGAAGACAAAGTGGGGGAACAAGTGAGAGAAAGATAAAACAGGACATTTTAAAAGCATCTAAAAATATAGGATGTCAGAGAGTTTGTTGCGACTGTCCCTACAAAACTGGGATAGTTGGGAGATATGTATTTAATATTCCAGCTGTATTCCAGAGCTTTGAAGACAACAAGAACTCCCATAATAGCAGTCCAGGAGGAGGAGGTGGGGGAAAAAAGAGGAAGATAAATGGGAGGTGGAAGAAGAAAAGGTAATCCCTCCCACCAAATTCTAGTGTATCTGAACTTTTTTTCAGGGCTTCAGACAACCTACCCTAGGTACCTGTATCTGATTCAATTTCTCTGATGCTCCAGTAAACATAATACTTGCTTGGAGCTGACAAATCAACAATACCTCTGCGAAACTGCTAGAATTATAAATAATTATACAATAGGTCAAAGCCATTGCTATTTATTTAAAAATTGTCATTGCTATCATTCATCCACCACATTTACTCAATAGAGGGCTGACATTGAAGGAGATTATTAGAAAGCACTATGCCTAAGGACTGCTCTAACCTGGAACCTATCTGTGTACTTACTGGTATATGTACACTTACCTCCTGATCTATGAGGGCAAGAAGACATGGGTGACCTGCAGCCAAACTACACAAACAGTTGTGTAAGTTCAAGCCACACAATGGTTTTACTATAATTCTGAATATTAAAAGGAATAGCACAAAATATTTGGAGTACAGATGTCAAGAGTCAGACGCCAATTAACGAACAAAACAGAGTTTATTCAGGAGATAAGCCAAAAAGTAAACATAAACACAGAAGATGTCTTGAAACACTTCACTATCAATGTTTCAAGAGCAGTTCGAACAAAAATATAACTCAAAAGTATGTCTTAACAAGCCAAGCTGTTTATCCACGCAGGCATTCAAATAACACTAAAAAGACGCTTCAGTTCAGCTTAAATCCGGAACTCCAAGCAGGAAAAACAAAGCTAAACAAACTTAGTGCAAAAGGCACTTTTGGTTCCAAGCCGTTACTGTAACAGCCAGCCGGCTCTGTGGATTTAAAGGGACAGTTCCCAAAAGAAAACACCAAACTGGTCAGAAAAGAAACAAACTAGAAATGCAGTAAACTGCTTCCACGGTGCAGATAAAGCCAAGAGCTCCAAGAGGAGGGTGAAGAGACGTCGTCAGGAGGATCCAAGGTCAGGTCAGGAGGCAGCAGCGAAATCCGGAGGGCAAGCCAGTAGTCAAAAGCCGAGAGTAGTCGTCAATCAAAGGGCGAAGAAAGAAGCAAGGTCAAATTCCAATCCAGGGTCCGAAGAGGGTGCAGTCATCAAAACCAGGTCCACGAAAAGGCACAAAGAGCCAAGCAACGATGGTAACAGCAGCTAGAAATAGTAATCAGAGTGCAGTCCAGGGAAACCCACACAGTTCCATCCCTCCGTTGCAGAGCAATCCCAGATAACTTACATCAGAAGCACAGTCCCAGTCCAGTCTTCATGGATGCACAGAAATCCCAATGGCGCCTCAGCAACACCTTGCCACACGCAAAGTGAAGTGGCCAAACATTCCCATTTTATTCCCCTTCCTCTTGGGTGACCAAACACTCACACCCACACACCAGGTGTCCCAGATCTTACTCAGAGTCCGAACTCCACACAGCTAGGGCTCGTGGATCAGGAGTGCCTAATAGTTCGTCGGAGTCCCAATCATCCTTCCCATACTTAGCCCCATGAACACTTAAAGAACCATCCTCCCTTCTCCAAGCATCCCAAGTGGGATCTGCTCCTGCAGACACCCCAGGTTCAGTAGTATCCATAGGCCCCAAATCCCCAGACATCTCCGGTGGCTGTGCCCATTCAGTGCCCACTTCCCCAGCCACCACCTGTTCCTCAGCATCCATTTCTTCCCCAAACTCCCCATCTGAATCTTCCTCAGAAGATTCCCCATTGAGCTCTCTAATCCATTTCCTGCACAACTCCTCCAATGAACCCTCATCACGAGGGTTTTTTCTTCCTCTTCTAATCCCATCACCATCAACCATAATCCCCAAAGGCGCAGTCACAACAACAGAAAAATATCAAGATCCTTGAGCCTATGTTTATTGTTTGCTTGGAAGAAGAGTTCAGGAATTATTGTAAATCCCACAGAATGGCTGATACTGATAAGTGAATCGTGAAGTTAACATTCTCTGAGAACCTGATCTTTATTTTTCTCCTGTATCTCTTCCCTGTGCCTCATCCTCTCCTCCTCCCTCATTTGAAACCCTTTTTGTTTTGTTGCCGTATATCGAAGATTAGAATAAAATAGCTACTAGCACATGTATTGGTGCAAAATCTCCTCAACTCTGCCCTAAACATTTCCACTTTTAAAAGTTCTCAAACAGGGAAGGACCCTGATCAAAATTTAGGAGAAATACAGCTCCTAGTCAGTTGAATGTATCAGTTGGGTGGGCCAATGAATTTCCTCAGAATATGACAATTGCATATATTTAATCTTATTTGAAATAAAACAACTCTGTAATGTAATCAATGCCTTTTGGAGACTGGGATAGTTGGGCTGCTGGGAAACGTTAAGATCAATTTCAGACGCATTAAGGCTTCCTGTTAGCAGCAGATGTTGATAGCAAACCACTCCAAGTTTTATTCACTTGGCATTTATTTGCATGCAGTCAAAAGAGAGAGAGAAGCATTAGGAAAACAGGTGTGCAAATAAAGTTCTCATTATAAGAAGGACTTTTATTTGATTGCACAGATTAATAAACATTCTTGATCATGAAACAAACACTCTCTGATGAATGTAGAAAATGTTTAATGATAAAAACAATTAGATACAGTACAGATTTCTTATCACCAGTTCTATTTGCTTCTTGTTTGTTATGGAATATTTCATCTCGTTGGCTTATATCATTGTTTCATGCAATTGGCATGATTTTTGTGTGCTGATATAAATGGAGAGCCGTATGGTGTAGTGGTTTGAGGGTTGGGCTATGACTCTGCAGACCAGGAATCAGCCCCCTAGTTGGCCATGGAAGTCCACTAGGTGTTGCACCCTAGGCTGCATAGGCACCTCAAAGTCACACTGAAGCCCCAGAATAAAAGCGAACAAGCTGTTTATTGAAGGTTATAAGTAAGCACAAGCAAATAAAGTTCAGAGTCAACAAAATGGGTTTAAATCCACAAGAGCAATGTACTTGAAAATCTTAAAGCAAGCCTCTAAGAAAGTCACTCAAAAAACAGTCCAAACCGATATCGAACTCAGTCCCACAAAAGGCATCATGAATAGTCCAATCAAGATTCAATTCCAAGGCATGAGACAAACTAGGACCACAGGAAAGCAAGACTAGATTGCAGGTACAAACTCCAAGGTAATCCAAGATAATAGAAATCCAAACAGCAAAGTTACTGGAACATTCAACTAGATTCAAAGGCAAAACAAGGCTGGAACGTGAAGCAAAATCTACAGCTACAAGAATATACAGGAACACGAAGCAAAGATCTTTCTCTCTTGAATTGCAATGTTGCCACCTCTGCTATGGCAGAGAAGAACCAGGCATTTAAGGAAAATCCAAGGTCTTTCTTTCATGAGAAAACTCTTTCTCTCATGAGAAAACTAGTCATTAGAGCACTTCAAAAGCAGTCGTTTACTTCTAAGCAAACATTCTAGTTCCCTCCTTTGATGAGTTATCGCTCCCCTCCTGTCAAACTCATTATCTTCCTCTAAACTAGAATGTCCATTTGGCACCTGGAGATCTGGCCTTGACTGCAGGGAGGAATGTGGTTCACAATGCCTGCTTGCAACCATTCGGTCTCTGGTCCCAGAATCCACTGGGACAAACTCTGCTGCATATCAGGCCCAAACCCAGAGTCCTCTGGCAAAGCAGGTGCAGGGACAATTATTTATTTATTTATTTATTATTTAAACTTATATGCCACCACTCCCCTAGGGCTCAGGGCGGCTTACAAGAAAGGCTAAAATCTAACAATTTAAAAACATCTTTAAAATATATTTTTTTTAAATCTTAAAAACACTCCCCCAAGGCTCAGAGTGGCTTACAAAAACAAGCTAAAATCTAAGCAATTTAAAAACAGCAATAACGGAGATCAAAAGCCTGCCGAAACAGGTGTGTCTTACATGCCCTGCGGAAGACTGATAAGTCCCGCAAGGCACGAACTTCAGGCGGCAGAGTGTTCCAGAGTGATGGCACCACTGATGTAAAAGCTCTACGTCTAGTTGCTGTTAGACGCAAGGTCTTAAAACTGGGAACTTCCAATAGATCTTGGTCCTCAGAACGGAGGGATCTCTGGGGTTGGTAGGGGGTGAGGTGGTCCCTCAGGTATATTGGCCCTAGACCATGTAAGGCCTTAAAGGTAAGCACCATCACTTTGAAAGTGATCCGGTGCTCAATTGGTAACCAGTGCAGCTGTAGTAAGATTGGTGTTATATGACATCTCATCGGGGCTCCCGCAAGAAGTCGAGCAGCTGCATTTTGTACCAACTTGAGCTTCCAGATCACTGACAAAGGAAGGCCAATGTAGAGGGCATTATAGTAGTCCAGTTTTGATATGACCGTGGCCTGGATCACTGTAGCTAGGTTATCCCTTGACAGATAGGGGGCCAGCCGTCTAGGCTGCCGCAGGTGAAAGAAGGCGGTTCTACTAATGGCAGAGACCTGGGCTTCCATCGTCAGCAGAGGGTCCAAAAGGACTCCCAGACTCTTTACCAATGGTGACGGGCATAGCTCCTCGCCATCCAGGGTAGGCAACTGGATATCCCCACTGCCCGGTCGACCCAGCCATAGGATTTCCGTCTTTGCTGGATTTACCCTCAACCTGCTGGCACGCAACCATCCAGTAACAGCCTTGAGGCATTGATGAAAGTTATTGGGTACAGAGTCCGGTCGGCCTTCCATCTTCAACATAAGCTGAGTGTCATCAGCATACTGGTAGCACTCGAGCCCGAAACCTCGAACCAGCTGAGCAAGTGGTCGCATATAGATGTTAAACAACAGAGGGGAGAGAATAGCCCTTTGAGGAACCCCACAAAGTAGAGGGGACCTTTCAGAGACCAGGCCTCCCCTCTCCACTCGCTGTCCACGGTTGTGAAGAAAGGAGGCCAGCCAATTTAAAGCTGTCCCCCTGACAATTACTAAATGGGCTCCATCTCAGGCTCAGGCTGAGGTACACTAGATGACCTTGGGCAAGTCACACTCTTTCAAATTCAGAAGACGACAATGGGAAACTTCTTCTGAACAAAACTTGCCAAAAATAAAATCTTGTCATAAGTTCATGTTAGACCTGCTGTAGGTCAGAAATTACTTGAAAGCAAACAACAACAACAACAACAACAACAAGAAGTTGCCCCCTCTTATTGGCTTTGACTGGGGGTGGGGAGGTATGAAATGATATGTGCAGAGACTTTCTCAATAGGAAAGAAAGACTGCATTTCCTAAAGTGACTGAAAGAAACAAAAAAATTAATATGCACAATTACATAATGACTGAAAACTTTGCAAAAGGATGTCACAGGAGAAAAGGTTTTAAGCAAAGAACTTTGACACAGAGGAATTAAAGCAGTTGCTGCCAGAGGCTTTAGTTGTTTCTTGGGTCCTCAAATGCAAGTTTTTCAGGGAACAGGCATCCCTATCTGATTTCTATTTCACTTGAAGATGCTGTTCACAGCATTATAACACTTTGGGGACACAAGGAGAGGTATTTTTTCCCACAGAAAATTTGTCATGGAGATTAGAGCCAGATCATGAACATCCTTGAGGATACAAGAGCTTCTCTTGCTGCAGAATAAAAGAATGTAGGTAGAGGATGTTTCTTTGAAGACATGATTAATGTCATTTGGCCTTTCATCTTACTCTTCACACATAGCAGAGACGAACTGCTGGTACCCACATGCCAAAACTATATCAAATCAGATTGCTTCTAGTTTTTCTAGATATGCTTCATCTAGAGATTCATTTATATATATTTATCACAGTTCTGAGAGCCAGCCTAGCTGAGTGGTTTAAGTGCTGGGCTGTGACTTGAGAGACCAAAAGTCAAATCCCTGCTAAGCAATGGAAATACACTGGGTGACCTTTACCAAGTCACATTCAACCTCAGAGAAAGCATAAGAAAACCCTTCTGAATAAATTCCACAAAGAAAACCTAATGATCGATTTGTCTTAGGATTGGCATAAATCAGAAATGGTTTGAAGGCACGCAACAACAATTCTATGTGAAGCTGTCTTCAAGAACCTCAAGGCAGCATCTAGGTTCCCGCCTCTTCTTTTTGGTCCTCGCAAACACCCTGTGAATTAGATTTTGCTGAGAAAAACAGACTGATCTAAATTAACAAAGCAAATTTCATGCTGAATGGGAATTTTTATCAGTCATTCTGCATAGAAATGCTGGTCACTTTGCCAAATGACTTGGCCTAGATTACCTAGTGGGCAACGGTTCTCACATATTTAGGGGTGGAAATCATATGTGTCTTCTGATGATTTTGGATTACAACTCCAATAAAGCCAAGCCTACATAACAAGTAGTCACAAATACCGTGAAATTCAGTCTAACATATGGATAATTTGAACCTCTCTCTCCACTTGAAACACTTCATCTCCCTAACAGAAAAAAGGAAGAAGTGACTGATGGAGAAGTGATGATCTGGACAAACAGAATAATAATAAATCCCAAGATCTCATACCATTGTCTATATATGCACATTACATATAAATAAATAGCAAGGCAAAAGTGTCTTTTGAAGAATTTGGAAAACAGTGCATTCTGAATGTCTCATAAGTAAATCTTCATTCCTGAATGTAATATTACTGGACAGGTTCAGACATACATTAGGGAGTATCCCTTGGCCACCCACAAAGGCCCTTTACTTCAAATGCCCCCAAAACCTGCTATGGGGACATTTAAAATTCTTGACATATCCTAAATGCAGAGAAAATACTACAGGTAACCATCCTGCTTGAACAGCTGCTTTGAGTCTCCTTATGGAACGAAAAAGTGGGATATTAATAACAACAACAACAACAACAACAACAACAACTCTATGGAACTAACTCTTCAGTAACCATGCAAAGAATTATGCTGTCAAACCATCTGGTGAAGTCACTTTTCAGAAGGGGTATGTTAACAGGATCTAAGTTATTTGCATCCACTAATGCTATTTTATAGACACAAATGAATAAGCACACAGACCTGCTCATACTTGTATATGCTATTTTAGACACTTCTTAAAAATCAAAATATTGATGTGAATTAAAACCCAAGAGTTTGAGCTGTGGACAGGGAAAAAGCCAAATAAAACTAAAAGTCTATTGAAGTATTAAAGGTGATAGAAGAGAGCATGCAAAATATGTCACCAGATAATTAGCTTTACTCCAGAGTTCTTCAGACTCACTTTGAAATGCAGGTGTTCAACTCTGCCAAAACATAGTCTGCAACTTGAGTAGGAGGGAGGTGAATGCCATTGTCATATCAGGGAGATATTATACTATACATTGTGGAGGAGAAGAATTGGAAACTGAAGCAAGAAGTAGCTTATAGGAGGAGGACTAAGACTATCCAGAATGGCAAGGGGGGAGGAGAGGCAGGGGATATTATGAAGAGCTTTGGTGCACTCATACCCTGCATCAGCCATAGGAAATGCAATGGAAAGAGTTTTGTTTTGTTTTTGTTTCTTTGGCTCAGACCAGCAGCGCAACTACAAAGACATTACTAAAATCTTATTATGAAGTTATAACGGGATTTTCCAACAGCAGCACGAAAGTGTCTCTGCAAAAGATAGTAACTGATTCAAAAGTATGTCCTAAGGCAGAGGGCTCTGAGCAGCCTCACACATTGCGAATTTCATTTATTTTATATGTTTTAAATAAGCCCGTGACAGCAAAGTTAAGCTTCTCATGAGTGTGTGTTTCATCTGAGGCAGTCTTCTACTGCTTATGAACTAGTCCTTTGCGCTTCTAGCCAAGCAGCAGCTAAATTAATTTTGCTTGTACGCCATAATTTAAAAGAAAATGTGGTGAAAAGCTGATCTTGGTACTGTTTTCTATGTATGTTGAGGCTAAGCACACTGAAGAGGAAAGAAAAATAAATCAAATACTTTAGATCAAACAATATAATCAGAACAGGGAATTGTGATATCCATGTTTTAGAATTATGTTTTAGAATTATATAACAAACCAAAAGAGTCTTTCTTTTCACTAGTTCACCTTTGCCCAACTTGATGGACTTCAGTTCCAATTACTGTACTGGGTGGTGGATGATGGGAGTTGGAATCCAACACATTCACACTGGGAAAGGTTTAGAGTTTTTTGAAAGCAAGGAAACAGTCATGATTTTACTCAACACCCATTGATTTCAACGACAGCCAAATGCAGCACAGCATGGATCCAACTCTTTGAGAGAGAGAAAGAGAACTATGAATGCAAGAGATGTTGTCGTAAGGAAACACACAGCTGCTGAAGGATGAACCATGTTCCCCAGTCTGCCCAGTAAGGTGCTTTTGCCAATTGGGAAATTACTTATATTTGTGCCAAGAAAATTTGATTCAGTAAAGAAGGAGGGGGGGCCCACTTTCCTCCTTGTTATCTCTCTTACTTTCCTTTTCTATTAGAATTGAGAATAAAAATAAAATACTCCAGAAAACTGGCTTTTTCAGAAAGAAGCAAAGTGAATAACAAAGCAGGAGAACTAAGAAATCAAATAGCTTTTATTGAGGTAAAATTGTGGGCCTTTTTGAGAGGGGAAAAATTGGGAGAGGGTGAAAGTGGCACAGAAGGAAACTGGAAGGGAGGAAAAGTATTTCAAAGGCAATTTTGATGATTGCATGAATTGTCCTTCCAAATCAATTTGCAGTTTTATAAGTCAAGTAATGTAGGGCAAAGTACATGAAGCAACTTGTTAAAAATGCTGCTGGAATGCTTTCATCAGTACATATGAAGAAACAATGAAAACTAAAAAAATTATTTACACATAAGTCAGACAGTTCCTGTACTTCCACATTTGGAAGATCAAGCACTATTGGTTCATGTAACATCGGTTAATCCCTCAATAAATCCTGCTGGGACGTTACTTTGGACAAGATATAGAAGTTCATGGTTTTCTGAATGGTTTGTGTTGGAAAAGAACAACTTTCTTTCTTGATGTATTTGTTATTTGGTTCTTTATTTTTAATGCCCTATATCAGTGGTTCTCAACCTGTGGGTCCCCAGATGTACTGGCCTTCAATTCCCAGAAATCCTAACAGCTGGTAAACGGACTGGGATTTCTGGGAGTTGTAGGCCAAAACACATGGAGACCCAAAGGTTGAGAACCACTGCCCTTATATGGTAGCGGTAATGTTGCTACATAAAGGTAAAATAAAGTCTACCTTTAATTTCTTTGATATTAACATACGGATCTTAGACTAGTAACATTTTGCCTTTTTACAAGTCCACCATGTAAGAAAAGGGACCCCTCTTACTTTGAAATTCTCAACACTGGTTTGAAACAGCCTTGGGGCATTTTCAACAGCTTATTTGTGGTGAAATACCATGCCTATATTATCTTCTACAGTTTTTCTTTTAAATTATTACACAAAATACATTTGATGTCTTTGAACCACATTTCCCTCCTATATCCATGCTCAAAATGCTGGACCCGTGACTCTTTTGCAGGTTCTCTAGATTCAAAAGCCATTTATGCACTTTTTGATTTGCATGGACATGGGCTCATCTGAGTCTTGTTTTTTTATTGCTGAGCAATATCTGAGCATATTCTACATGACAGTCCAAGAAGGATGTGTTCTCTTTTCATTATTCTGCATTACCAGTCAGAACGAATAACACACACTTTTCTCCTGACTGCAAGAGATGCCTCAAAACCATGCAATAAGCCTGTACAAGCACCTAAAAATGGATTTTCTGTACAGGAAACTTGGTTTGCAGTTGTAAATGACATTTCCTGCACAGCACGGGAAGTAAGACTTCTACATAGAAAATTACCTCTTTCCGTACAAGACCAAATTTGCTATCCAAAAAGCCTTTGCTTTTGACAGAATGAAGAATGACAAATTGTGTAGATGCTCTAGTGACAAGGTATCTAATTATGACCAGCACTCTCCTCACCAGGGTTTCTTATGCATGAAAAAAAAATCATAAATATTTGCAAATACTCTTTTCATTCATACTGTCCAGCAGGAGCATCCTATGTTAGCCACCCATTAGAGTTATCTTCATTGTTTGGACTTTATTTCATCACAATCACACAGAAGCCTCCAATCTTCACTTAACAATCAGGCATTTCTTGCAATCGATTGGCATCTGACTCTTCTGTCATTGAGGAAGTAGCTGACTGGTGTTCTCACATGCACACACATCCCATGCAAGCAATCTTTGGTGTGAAGGTAATTGTCACAAAGTCCATGTTTTTAACTGTCACAACAGAGATTGTTTTTATGAGGAGGTGGGAATCTTAGCCTCCTGGGCACTAGGCAAACAAACTCCCATTGATCACCGCAACTGAACTGAAGGGGAAGGTCAGTGGGTGATTTATTACATTACTACCATGGTTACATAGCAATGTAGTGCATTAAGGATTTAGATTATTACAGTTTAAAATGAAGCTTGAATTTAAGGGTGTATTCATTAGGCATGGGCAAAATATCGAAATGATTCTTGTATCGGATTAAAATCGGATTGTTCCTGCTTTTTGAAGTGGTATCCAACTCGTGGTATCACGGCCCATCAAGCTTGTTAATTCGAGGCATTGTAGCCCTACTCTCATTATGTCTCTTATATTTTTTCATAATTTTTTTGCCCCAAAATATTTTTTAAATATTTTAAAAAAATTTTTTTAATGAAACCGAACTTGTTTGGGAGCGCAGCACAGTCAAACTTCCTTCCTTCCTTCCTTCCTTCCTTCCTTCCTTCCTTCCTTCCTTCTCTGCAGCTCTCTCTCTTTCTTTCCCCTCACTACCTTTCCGTGATTTCTTTTTTCTCTTTCTCACCCTCTCACTGTCTCTTTCTCTCCTTCTCCTCTCCCTCTCTTACATTTCCATTTTCTCCTTTCTTTCCTTCCTTCTTTCCCCTTGCCTTTGCTTTTCTCTCCTTCCTTCCCTCTCCCCTTCTCTTTATCCTTTTTTTCCTTTTCCGACATCTTTCACTTTCTCTGGTCCTTTCCACACAGCCATGCAGAATCCAGATTATCTGCTTTGAACTGGATTATATGGCAGTTTGGACTCAGATAATCCACTTTAAAGCAGACAATGTGGATTTTGGGTTGTTGTGAGTTTTCCAGGCTGCCTGGCCATGTGCCAGAAGTATTCTCTCCTGACGTTTCCCCTACATCCATGGCAGGCATCCTCAGAGGTTGTGAGCTCTGTTGGAAACTAGGTAAGTGGAGTTTATATATATATACCTGTGAAATAATGTCCAGGGTGGGAGAGAGAACTCTTGTCTGTTTGAGGCAAGTATGAATGTTGCCATTGGCCACCTTGATTAGCATTGAATGGCCTTACAGCTTCAAAGCCTGGCTGCTTCCTGCCTGTTTTTTTTTCACAACTGCGCATGCACGTCCACCATTAATGAACCAATTTAGAGCATTACAAACTTTCAGAAATATCCGAAATTTTGGAGGGAAAAAAAATCTAGTTTCTAGGAAATAGTTTCTAAAACGAAGTGCTGGCGGCCCCTACTTTAGAAGCGAGTTTAGAACCATTTTTTTCATTGATCGCTCATGCCTAGTATTCATAACAAAATCTGGGGGAAAAATTATGTTCCTGGTTTTAAAGTGTTATTTCCTGATTGTGTGGTACATAGTTTGAAAATAGTTGTTATACTTCAGAAACTTCATTTTTGTGACTGCCATAAACTATGTTGAATTGGTTCAGTGAGATATTCATTGAAAAACTATAAAAAATGTATTACAGAATGTCCCACAAAAACAAGGTTTTTACAGTTTAATAAACTTTTTCCATATTTTTATGATAGACTCAATTAGAAAATGACATTTATAACCCAGAAACAAAAATTGTGGTACATGGTTATACAACTGTACTTCCCAAATGGAGTCACAGTGGCGCAGTGGGTTAAACCCTTGTGCCGACTAGACTGCTGACCTGAAGGTTGGGTTGCTGACCTGAAGGTTGTCAGTTTGAATCTGTGAGACCAGGTGAGCTCCTGTCTGTCAGCTCTAGCTTGTGGGGACATGAGAGAAGCCTCCCAGCAGGATGGTAACACATCTGGCCGTCCCCTGGGCAATGTCTCTGTAGATGGCCAATTCTCTCACACCAGAAGCGACTTGCTGTATGTTCTCAAGTCATTTCTGACATGATAAAAAAACTTCCCAAATAATTTAATTTAAATCAGTTCATGTTCCAAGCATGAGTGCTATTGTTGCTTTTGTTTACTTCATATCATAGCTAATATAAAAAAGACTCTGTGTATGTGTGCATATATTCAGAAGGCTGTGGATGTAAACATGATTCAAATCTTGATCAACACTTCATGGAGTTGCTGTATTTTGTGACATACCTCCTTCACTATTCATGATTATGTCATGGCAACATGAAAATGAAGCATGCCAAAGAAACAGTAAAGATACTAAGCATCAGTTGTTCACGGTGAACACTTTTTCTGAAAGAGAGACTAAAGGATATATTTATTCTGCTTCACCATGCCCTGAAAATCACAATAACATAAATGTACCATCACCCAATGATGAATAATTGTTGTTCAATGATGTGTATGAGGAAATTGATGGTTTTAGGAGTATGTCCTGAAAGGGGTTGTTTTAGAGGCTTTGATGATGGAAGAATGACTGGTTTCTCAGGTGAGCTTAAACCTGCCTGTAAATAGTTCATTTTGGCAGGTGCTTTGATATGACTCTTAATGAAATGTCAACTTGATTTCAGTCACATTTTGGCTTGACGTAATGATGATCTAGTTTCTGATGGAAAACTAGACCACATCTCAAAAATTCTTGATCAAATGGATGTTGACATTTGGTATTGCTATTTTACTGGAAAACAGCTTGGAAAATTTAATTATTTGGTGTAGTGGCCTCCAGCCATGCTGAATGTGACATTCTAGACCTTCTTTCCAAAATATAACTTTTCCAAATTATGCCCAGAAACTAACTGGGAGTTCCTGCAGTACAATACAACATCAGCAACTCTTGATGTTATATTTTGATCCTTTCTACTACAGTACAAATACATATCCTGTATTTGTAAGAATCAATTACAAATGGGATAAAATAGATTTAGCAAACCGGAAAGATTTTGCTTTGGGTATTACAATAGGAAATTAACATGATCACAGTACATGATAGGCTCAGTACTACATTGTTTAAATCATTACTACCACTCAGTTCTGGCTAACTGAGATGTGTTTGATAGTGCTCAGGTTATGGATCTACCAGACAGATGCAACCCCTCTGTACTGTATTACATTTTTTATAATATAGACACTCTTCTGCTGGTCTTAATTAATGAAAAAAATTCCTTTGAAGTTCAGTACGTTAAGACACATGAACAGTTTATTGAAAAAATTGCAAAGGGAGCCTATATATCATTAGGCATACAATAAATGCCTACTACAGTGGAATCTTCTTACCTGACTGCTTCTTCTCCATTACTATACTGTGAAAAACTATTACTGAACTAATAAAATATGGATGGGTTCAGTGAATGGTCTGCATACAGACATATACTGCCATATTACTGAAGCCAACCAGACACACTGAGAATCATTAATCCACCTGATGCTTCCAACTTCTATGTAATAGAAGGATTTAGCTGTATACTGCATCCTGACATGGGGTAGGAAAATTCTGCAAAGCTGAGGGATAATTTTCAGATCATGGATTGCACTTTCTTTTGATTGGGATTTTAAAGAAAATAGTTAAGGATGTGAACCAGCATGCTTTCAGTGCTGGACCATCAATTAAATTGACCAAATAAATGACAAGGTTAGGAGTTTTAGTACTGCAATTACTGACTTTGTTTCAAGATTCAGACAAGGCATTTGTAATTTTAGGATGTTTCAAGCTTTTACCCCTGCCTTTTGTCCCTACCAGCAGAAAAGGCTTTAAAAACAATGTAGCCACCCCTCCACCTTCATAGGGGTTAGGGACACTGCCACTCAACAAAAGTTGAATACTGTGAAAGGGGAAGGGTGGCTCTGCTGTGGTCCCTGAAGGGGCTACCTGCAGTGGTTTCAGGAGGAAGAGCCAGCCTCAAACACCATTTCACTTTTCTTGCAGATTCCAACTTCTTTTCTCCTTTTCTGTGTGCTGTGTCTGTTTTGCCTGGACAAAGAAAGGTAGGTAGCAGGAAAAGCACAAATATTTAGCACATAGGAAAAAAGATAGAAATTGGCTATGCATGTGCCCACAAAGTCACTTACCTTGCAGATTCAGCTCCATTGCATCTTCCTATGTCATGAATATTTCTCTTTCCTCCAGTGCCCCTCGTCTCTTGCCCAGGTGAAACAGATATATCATCTAGGAACAAGAAAAGGAAGTAGATCTACAATATAATATATCAATCAATCAATTTATTAATGCTCTGACCAATGGTCATATGCATTTACAGAAACAACATCAAACAAACATCTATACAATATAATATAAACATGGGGGCGTGCCCTTCCTGCATGCTGCAAGATTGTTTCACTTGGTAAAAGGAAGTACAGTAGAGTTCTGGTTATCCGAGATAAAGAGGCAGGCCCAATATCGGATAACCAAACTGCCCAGATAACACGGAGGCCCGGTTTAGAGAAGCCCCGGTGCATGCTTGCTGCCTAGCAACATGCACCAGGGCTTCCCCAAACAGGCGCCGCGCGCTGGGCGAAGGGATGAGGCACTCTTTCCTCCACCCAATGCCCCATTCAGGGAGGCCGCGGTGCGTGCTTGCTGCCTAGCAACATGCACCGGGGCCTCCCCAAACGGGCACCAGGCATTGGGCGAAGGGAAGAGGCACTCTTTCCTCCACCCAGCACCCCGTTCAGGGAGGCCGCGGTGCATGCTTGCTGCCTAGCAATACGCACTGGGCCTCCCCAAATGGGCGATGGGCAAAGGGAAGAGGTACTCTTTCCTCTGCCCAGCACCCCATTCAGTGAGGCCCTGGGGCCTGGCCTGGTGAAGAAGTGAGCGAGCGAGGGAGGTCCTTTGCCACCCTCCTTCACTCGCCTGCCCTCCGTCCCTCAGCTCCTTCGCCACGCCGGGTCCAGCATCGTCAAGGCCTGGCCTGGCAAAGGAGTGAGCAAGCTAGCAAGCGAGGGAGGGCCTTTGCCGCCCTTCTTCGCTCGCCCGCCCTCCGTCCTTTGCTCACTCACCCGGCTGGGTTCCGGCAGCACCAGGACCCCAGGGGGTAAGTGAGAGAGAGAGAGAGAGAGAGAGAGAGAGGCGGGGAGGACATTTGCCTCAGATAATACAAACGCTCAGATTAGCGGGGCTCAATTAGCAGGGTTATGCTGTATTTGATGAAACATAATTGTGTGCCCAGCTCCCAAATACCCCCCTTTACTTTCTGATGGGGCTGCCTTGTGAATTTTCACACAGCAATCCCATCTTCAAGAGCCAGGTGTTGTGTGGGTAGTAATCCTGTACTTTCCCCCACTACCTTCTGAGAACAAGGTTGACACAGGAATGTTTACACAGCAGCCCCAACTTCAGGAGTAAGGGGCCATGTTACAAGCTGGCAAATAATCAAACCTTTACATGTGTAAGAGGAAGCGCAGCAGACAGAGGAACAAACAGCAGCAAAGCAAATGGGTTTGTGCTGCTTTCACTTTCGTTTCACTGCTTCATCCGTGTGGGGGGGGGGGGGGGGAAGGGAGGTGTCTGCTGTACCATGCAATATGAATGAATGCTATGGTACAAAAGCGCGAATGAGGCATATGAAACATCTGCAATGCCATGTTTCCCCATTGTTTTACTAAATTGCGGGCGGAGGGGGGAGGTGATGGAAAAGGAGAAAGAAGTGGAGATTCTGTGTTCAGTTTAAATATCTGGGAGACTTTTTTGTTTCTGTATGTGTATGTGTATGTGTGTGTGTATGTGAGAGAGAGAGAGAGGAGGGGGGAGGAGAGAGAGGTCGTTTAACATAATCATTAACAAAGAACAGAACATTTCATTTATTTACTTTTCTTTTTGTATTTATTTAAAGAGTGTGTGGACATGGAGAAAATAAGAGGTGGCCCAAAATGACATTATATGTAGTGATTGATCAGCACTAGTTGCAAGTTTGGACAAGCCTAGGTAATTAAGCTTAATAGTGCAAATCTATTTTTGCAATGTATTTAAATTCTACAGTGATTTTCTTCAGGCTGTATTTTAGGCCAATTGTTAGTTTAGTGTTCTTCATTTACTCTAATGACCCCATCACTTTGAGAGGGGAAATCATGGGTGACTGTCCATTTAAGGGTTACTACCCTTTAAGAGTAGAGAATTACCCCTCTTATATTGCCAGCAGTCCCGTTTCGAGTTTTGCCTCCCCATCACACTCACATATGGAAACTTAAGAGCTGGCAATACATTCATCACAAGGTCAGTATTAACTTTTTTGTTTTTAATCAGGAGAAGCAACAATATCCAAAAACCAAGAGATCCCTTGCTCTACACAAAGTCATTTACATTAAAAGAGACTGACATCAGTTTAAAACTACTTCTTTCCATGAGATAAAATTGTTCTACACCAAACCCCATAGGATACAAGAGACAGTAATCCAGGTTAAACCCATTTATTTCCATGGGATCATACTGCTCTGCATCAAATCTCATAGGATACAAGAGACTGCTGGTGGCAATGCAACAGGAGAGGAAACTTTTGATGGTTCCCATCCCACCTGTTTTTCAGTTGTAACCATGGGAGTGAAGCATGATCAGAAGTAGGAACTCTGAACACGATTGCTGGCCCATGTTCAGGGCTCTCTCCTTTCAGGACATTTCAGCCTCTTTTCAATCTCCATGACTCTGCATGCTTGAAAAGAGGTTGAAATGTCCGAGAGGGGGAAATTTCTCAATGTGATGAGGTTGATTGCTGGAGTTCCCTTCTTTCAGGACACTTCTGCTTTTTCAACCACTGAGGGCTATGCAAGACAGCTGGAAGTAGTTTAACTCATGTTATGAACTCAGTGCCTCTCCATGCTTGAAAATAAGCTGAAGTGTCCTACGACTGGGAAATTTCTCAATGTGATAAGGTGGTAATATTCGCAGTTCATAGTCTGTGCCAGAATCTACTCCTGGCCTTGCTTTTGCAAAGAAAATTGTGCTTCTCTGCCTTTTGCTTCCCATTATGTAGTCTGTTTGGTCTCTATATTGGTCATCAGGTGATGTCCATATATACCATTGATACTTGAAGAATGTGTTTTTGATGAATAAATTGTTGGCTTCACAAAATTCAGTCATTCTCCTGCTTCATTTCTTAAACCTGAGCTGAATTGTACAATCTTTTATTCTGATTTTGGCAAGAGAATTCACAACTTCTCTTTCCCAAGCAAGGGAATTCTCCGACTGACACTTTTACACTCATCACTCTACCCACCTTTACTTTCATCTTGTAAATTAATCCCATTTTACCAAACTTATTATTTAATCAAGTATTGTATTTTAATTTATTTTAGTAAACTGTTACAGGGATTTTAGGATAGGGATTAGTGTCTATTGTCTGTGTATTTTTGTTTTTGTATTGTATTGTTGATATGGTCAGTGGACAAATCAATAAACCGATCTATCTATCTATCCAAGCAAGGGGAACCTTTTGCAATGTCCAAAATGGAGTGTTGCATTAAGTTTTGCATTGTTTCCATTCACACTGACCCCACTTTTTCATGGAAGTACTTAATTACTGATATATACAGTATAGGGATGTTGCTTTTGAAAAGGAGTAATATTAGGATAGTCCACCCTGCTAAATTCTGTCTTTCCACTAATTTTTCCTTCTGTGCCCAAATTTCAAACATTGCAGAGAGTAAGACTTTGAAAATTGTTCATAGGTAGAACTCTTATACTTGCCTTCGATGGATTGTCACCTTGTCATGGTGAAGGGGTTTGTGTGTTCCAATGAATTTGCGGTTGTAACCACCGGAGTCGTGCACTCCTGGGGGAGGAGACACAGGGGAGATTGCAGACTGAGCACAATCTGAAGACCTCAATGACGGATCAGGAAGATGATAACATGAAACATGTTACAATGGCTGTGAAGGTGGAAGAAGGCTGCAACAGACTGAGAAGGCACCATTGTCATGTTAACCACGCCACTGGTTGAACCCTCACTCTGTGAAGAGTGTGTTGATCGGCTGTGCACCGACCTCCACACATTAAAAAAACTCATGAACAGGCGTCTTCCAAGAACTTGGAAAGCCATCATACTTGGATAATGGGGGATCGCCTAAGTAAAGTACTTGCTTTGTCATCATTCCCTTGGTATTTTGCTTGCACCCTTCTAATATATGTCTAAACTATTTCTAAAAGCCTAAGTGGAGTTTGAAATTAGTGCAATGCTAGATGTTCAAACACTGAAGGAAAATTTCACTGGGGGCAGAATTTTTGCTGGGACCCACATTTCCTCTCTATATCTACCCCCTTGTCAATATAGCTAAGACAAACTATTTTGCATTTTTAACTTAAAACTAAAATGAAATAAAATATCTTATACTAATGACTATTTAATATAAGAATTCTGCATTCCAAATACCACTTGTGGCAGTGAAAGAAAAAGCTCTTACTCCTGTTTCGCCTGTTGTGATGGTGGTTTGGAATTGTAATGACACCTCTGCAAGATCTCATGAGGAAAGGTAGAGAAAGATTGACAGAAATCTAATGACTTTTAGAGGCTCAGATAACAAATTTGAGACTTTAGGTTCTTGTACAAGCACTGTATGTTATTAAACTGAATGGACAGCCTTAATCAGTCTGGTACATCTTTAAGGGAAGCAGAAAGTGGGTGGGGATGCACTGTAAAAGTAGCATTATTAAATAGAAGTGTCTCAAGGAAAACAGCACTTTTGGGATCCTGGGGATCAAATCTAAATATAATTGGTTTAGTTGTAAGCCAGATATTGAAAACTATGCATGATTAAAATGAAATGGAAAAAGCTTTATGGACTGAAATCTCTTGAAGGGGCAGCTAAGCTTTGCAATAGAAAAAGAAAGAAAAGATATATAGTAGTTGCCATGAAAACATATATTTTTGTAATTGAAGGCAGATGAGTCAAGCTTTAGATTAAATACACAAGTTCCATGAATAAGCAAATGACAGACGGTGTTTGTTCTGCTCTGAAGATATTTCAAGGAGTTATCTCTGAAAAAAATGTACAAAGTGAATTGATAGCTGGTGACTGAAATCAATTTTGGCTATGATTTTTTTTAAAAAAAAACACACTAATTTTATACACAAACATCAAGGATCAAGCATGACAATATTTTCTGCCTAAAAATGGGCTTCAAACCTAAAGAAGCTCTTGGAGGTGCTCTTCAGATCAGAATTAACTGTAAGCAATGAAGCTGCAAATTTCCCCCCTTTTACTAATGTGTGAATCCAAGAGCACCCATTTACTAGCAGAACAGACATCATTTTGAAAAGTCGATTCCTCTTCCCTTACAACTCCTTTGTTCAACCAAAATTGGGAGATTATGTGGAGTAAATATGGGTAGAGGGGGACAGTCCTGTTGTCACTCATCTGCCATTGTCCGTTAGCCAGCCCTTTTTCTCCAAACCTAGCAACATGGCTGCCTACAAAATGGTCTCTTGCAGGACAATTCTGTAAATGTCTGTTCTGAAACTGAACTTAATTACAGGTAAGTAAGTACAGAATTGAAGCTTAAGCTGGTGATAATATGTTCAAATATTCTGTAGTACTAATGGGGATAGTGCATATAGGTGATGATATTTCTCACTTCATAAGATGAAATGAAATTGTGACTAAAGTAAATTGTTAAATGGGTGTGGCCCTGGAGAATCAAGAGACAAACACATTATTAAATAATTATTATTAACATCAGATTAAAACACATTAAAAATATTCATACCGATACAATGTGTACTGAAAATGCATAGTTTAAAATGGAGTGGGTGGGCTCTCTTCCAATGAGTCATTCCACAGTTTAGGAGCAGCCTCAAAAAGATCCTCTGGGTGATAGTTGTGACGTTTTGAAATAAATGTTCCTCGGAAGATCTGAGTGTACAGGGCTCATTGTATGGGAGAAGGCGATTGTTGTGACTCAGCTTGGAGTCTCAGAGTGACTCTGATGGCGATTGTGGGATTCAGGTTCAGAGTGTACCTGTTGTGAGAGATGAGGAGCAGGGAGGCATTCCCACAGCAGGGAATGGTGTTGATGATACCGAAGCTAGCCAGGTGCAAAGGGAGGATAACTCCCAGTTAGATAGCATGCAGACAGAGGCTGCTGCTAACGAGCTGTCTGGCCTTGACAAAACGACATCTCTGGATCGAGCTGGCTATTTGGAATTTCGGGTTCACAGGAGTGTCAGATTAGCAAACAAAAAAGAGAAATAGGTCAGAGGGCAAAGAAATGCATTCATGCTGTGCAGAGAATATTAAAGGGTGTGCTGAGTGAGAAACCTTTGTCAAAAGCAACGTCTCGTTTGAGTAAGAAGCAGCTCTTGCTTTCAGTTAAAATATAGATTAAAATATAATGAATACACTGAAAATAGCATTTAAATCTCACAATTCCTCCCCCCCTCCCCAAAAAACCTCCCATACCTCCCCAGCAGCATTACCAGCACATGCACTATTGGTTTTAGATCTTCCAATTCTAGGAAAGGGCACAACTGGCATATCAACCAAAGCTGATAATAAGCCCTCCTGGCCATCACATGTATCTGGGCTGACATTTGGAGAAATGGATCCAAGGGTACTCCTAAGCTGAAAACACTATCTTTCAAGGGGGGATATTCAGAACTGGTTGACACACTTCCAACCGTAGGTCAGGACCCTTGATGCCAAGCATCTCTGTAATATCTCGAATCAGTTTCAATTTGTTTTTGTTTTTTTCATCCAGCCAATTACCTCCTCCAAGCATCCATTCAGAGGAGACACACTTAGCAAAGCCTGTTTTTGAAAGCATATATTTGAGTGCCATCAGCATACTGACAGCACTTCGTCCATGCTTCTGGATCAAAAGAAGGCTTTTTCAGCAGTGGTCTAACTACTGTCTAGGTAAAAAATCAAGAGCAATGGCAGCAAGGGATCTGAAGCCAATGGCAAAGGCATTTTGAGTTTAAGTTTGAATTCTAAAGGAGCTGTCCAACTGCTGAGTTCAAGGTATTAGATTGTACCTTCAAAGTCTGGACTACAATCTAAAGCAGATTTATGACCTTCCTGACATCAGCTGCCAGTGCCAGAGGAGAATAAGTTACTGTCATTACACTGAGAGAAAGAAAATCAGATAAAAATAAGTGAAAAGAAAAAAATTACAATCTTTTAAGATACAACTTCAAGTATTTGAAGGGCTGTCACATAGAAAATGAAGACCTTTTTTCTGGTGCTCTAGATGGCGGAACCTAATTACAGGAAAGGGGTCAAATTACAAGAAAACAGTTCTCAAGTAAACATTAGATCCCAATAATCAAAACTATAAGGAAGAGCTTCCTAACGGCAAGAACCTTTTGATAATGAAGAAGAAGGCATCCGCTATTGATGTGACCTACTTCACAGGAGGGATTTTAGCAAACACATCTCTTGAGGGTACTTCAGCTATGGGTTTCATGTGCTGACAAAGAGTTCTCCTACATAACTCATGAAATCCCCCCCCCCCATTCCCCAGTTTATTTACAGTATTTACAGTATTTATATTCCGCCCTTCTCACCCCAAAGGGGACTCAGGGCGGATCACATTATAACACACATAGGGCAAACATTCAATGCCCATAAACACATCAAACAGAGACTGAGAGACACACGCAGAGGCAAGTTAACCATCTTCTGAGGGGATGTTCGATTCTGGCCACAGGGGGGAGCAGCTGCTTCATCATCCACACTGACGGCACTTCCTCATTCCAGGTCGTAAATTAGTTAATCTTGCCTCCCCACTTTTATAAGTGGTACCTTATCTCCTACTTGATAGATGCAACTATCTTTCGGGTTGCTAGGTCAGCAACGAGCAGGGGCTATTTTTTTTTTTTAATTGACGGGTGCTCATCCCGCCACGGGCTGGCCTCGAACTCATGACCTCATGGTCAGAGTGATTTAAGGCAGCTGCTCAACAGCTGCGCCACAGCCCGGCCCCCCGATTCTTTAAATTAACAAAGTAATACTACTTTTAAATGTGTATTAAGAATCACACTGAAGTAGGAACATACTTTCTAGAAAATCAATACTATTGTGATGGAGCTTTCTGAGTTAACCTGCTCGGAAATGAATCTAGTTTTTACCTTCAAAACCCAATATGTTTGTCAGCTAAAATAACTATGGCATGCTGAATGTAATAATCTACTGTTGGAGAAAGCATAATCCTTGGCCATAGATGCCTTTTGCTGCAGTTCTTTTTATATATCTGTAAACACACTTTACTTAAATAAGTGAGATATCTGGGGATTTGGAAGCTATCCACATGAAAAGGTAACAAAAGACAGTATCTGTGACCACATATAGAAACAGAATTTTTTTCCTTAACTCTTGGCACCTGTGATCACAGCATGTTTAACTGCTGACAAAATGGCAAGCTATAGAAAAATATAACACCCTGAAGTATTGACTTCCATCAAAGTGTCAACTTTTGCTTTCACTTCTTATTAAAAACTAAGCTAGTGCCATTGAAAATGACCTTATTAAAAGCAACCAAATTCAGCTGGGGAAAAATCCTTCCTCTTGTCACAAGTTAAACCTGTAAGTACTATACTGGAAATCCTGGTTACTGAGACTGATGCTTTCTGAAATGAATCTGGAAATAGGTGTATTCAAGTTAAAGGTGAATATATATTATAGATACTGTAAACCATCTTTTAATGAGGGCAGTCATTATTTCCCATTCCATTAAAGGTAAAACATAGCAGCCTCTACCTCTAGAGATAAAATAATACTATATAAAATAAGCTGGGAGTGACTTTGGCTAACAAATTTATTAAACACTAGCTGTGCCCGGCCACGCGTTGCTGTGGCAAAGTCTGGTGGTATGGGAAATAAAGTATTGAGGAATTGGTGGTAGTTAAGGTAAAGGGTAAAGGTTTTCCCCTGACATTAAGTCCAGTCGTGTCTGACTCTGGGGGTTGGTGCTCATCTACATTTCTAAGCTGAAGAGCCGGCGTTGTCCGTAGACTCCTCCAAGGTCATGTGGGATGACTGCATGGAGCGGCGTTACCTTCCCGCCAGAGCAGTACCTATTGATGCACTCACATTTGCATGTTTTTGAACTTCTGGGTTGGCAGCAGCTGGGGCTAACAGTGGGGGCTCTCTCCGCTCCCCCAATTCAAACCTGTGGCCTTTCGGTCCAGAAGTTCAGCAGCTCAGCGCTTTAACACACTGCGCCATCAGGGGATATTATTTCCTAAAGGTTGTGAATATACAATATTTCTGAATGGTTTATTTTTTCCTGTTGGAGGCAAGTATGAATGCTGCAATTAGGAAAATGATTAGGATGTAATGGCCTTGCAGCTTTAAAGCCTGGCTGTTTCCTCCCTGAGTGAATTTTTTGTTGGGAGGTGTTAGCTAGCCCTGATTGTTTCCTGTGTGGAATTCCCCTGTTTATTTACTGCCCTGGTTTTAGAGATTATATTGTTCTGCATTATTCTATCCCAGTAATTATTTCATATTAAAGTAGAATCTCACTTATCCAACATTCACTTATACAATGTTCTGGATTATCCAACGCAGTCTGCCTTTTCATAATCAATGTTTTTGTAGTCAGTGTTTTAAATTCATTGTGATATTTTAGTGGTAAATTTGTAAATACAGTACAGTAGTCTCTCACTTATCCAACATAAACGGGCTGGCAGAATATTGGATAAGCGAATATGTTGGATAATAAGGAGGCATTAAGGAAAAGTCTATTAAACATCAAATTAGGTTATGATTTTACAAATGAAGCACCAAAATATCATGTTAGACAACAAATTTGGCAGAAAAAGTAGTTCAATGCTATGTAGTAATGCTATGTAGTAATTACTGTATTTATGAATTTAGCACCAAAATATCACGATATATTGAAAACATTGACTACAAAAATGCATTGGATAATCCAGAACATTGGATAAGCGAGTGCTGGATAAGTGAGACTCTACTGTAATTACTACATAGCATTATTGCACATGGAACTCCTTTTTCTGTCAAATTTGTTGTATAATATGATGTTCTGGTGCTTAATTTGTATAACGATTACCTAATTTGATGTTTAATAGGCTTTTCCTTAATCCCTTCTTATTATCCAACATATTCACTTATCCTGCCGGCCTGTTTATGTTGGATAAGTGAGAGTCTACTGTTTATTGATAATCTTATATTATCTGCTTAGAACTGGATTATATGAGGCCCCTTCTTCACAGCTGTATAAAATGCCCAATGAAGTGGATTATATGGCAGTGTGGAGTCAAGATAATCCAGTGCAAAGCAGATAATATAAGATTATAAATGGGTTATATAGCTGTGTGGAAGGGCCTTGAGTCTACACTGCTATATAATCCAGTGCAAATTAGATAGCCTAAGTCTGCCTGTCCCCTAACTGAACCCTGGCTGTCCCTTGGCTTGCTAGGAGTTGGTTGCTAGGAGACGAAGTGGGCAGAGATTAGCCCTCTAAACTGGCAGCAATTGGATAAAAAAAAATTATTGCTCTCCCTCTAATTAGGACTTTGTTTTTCTTTTCTTTTTGTTGTATCAACCTGGAGGCATGGATGATGGGTTGTGTTGTCAAATTTCGAGGTTTCGGGGCCTGTACTTTTGTTGTTTTGTGAGTCGCCGTGATGCCATCACTCTTTTATATATATAGATGTTAAAATGAGAAATCTACCAAACATTTTTTTGACTTCAGCTTACTTATTGTTCAGCCCATGGTGGTTTGAAATCAAGAAGTGTACTGGACTATTACATGAGCCAACTTGTTTACTCACTGTGATCATAGCTTCCTCTAGGATGGCTCGTGGAGGATTGCTCCAAGACTGAGGTTTTTAACAAAACCTAAAGATATCCTCCGGTGATATTATTAAGTGTAATGCATTAAAACCAACCAGAGATTAAAGAAACACAATGACCTTCTGAAGAAGCTTTGCAAGTTGCAACAATACATTAACTAATGCTTGGAAACTGTAGCAAGCTACCACTGAGCTGAAGACTTTGTAACAATAATAATATTCCTCATTTTGCCAAGATCATACAAATCAGTATCTTCGAAGATGAGAGCAAAATCTGCTGACCCACATTTCTTTTTCTCAATCACCTGAAGCATGGCAAATTTTAATGGCCCATGAAATATTACTGTGGGAAAGAAAGTTAAAAAGAGAAATACACATTGGTATCATGGCTCCTTTCATTCACCCATTCCCTCCCAGATATTTTACATCTCGCCAGATCTCATGGAAGGTGACTCTTCCTCTAAGGGTTCAAATGACAGAAACACAAAAAGGATGCCATTATCAGGTTTTATGAGGCTATCAGCAACTCTTCAATCAATAAGCGACTTCAAAAGTAGCCTCTTTAAAGAAACAGCTTCTAGCTGTTAAGGTGTACCTGTTATGCATAATGCCTAAATGAGTTGGGAATTCTATGAATCGGATACGAGACTAAGGGATATATTTTCTAAACTCAAAGCATGCAGCTACAAGTGTCATTGGAGGCAATCTATAATGTCTTTCCCCTGTCACAGAGAGCACTTTCAGAATGACTTGTTCAGAAAGCTAATGGTCCCAATAGTGCAAGGAACAAAATGAATGTGCTGCTAACCCCATCAAACATTTTAACAAACACCTTGTTTAATTGGCGGCTTTGCTAGGATTAATCTTTTCAGAAAGGGGTCAGTTTTTAAATGCATTGGCACCAAGTGGCCAGCAAAAGAAGGGGACAGGTGGGTATTCTGTTCAGCATGGGGAAAAACATATTAGCACTTCCCTCTTTTTCTATAAATAGGAGCCTAGGTCTCTACAGATATTAGGTCTTAAACCATTGTTTCACAAAAGGAATGACAGATAACTTCACATATGATTGATGGCACCACTGAACTGCCTATTATCTGGTTCTAGGCTTGGATTGTCATTTCTGACAAGCTGTTCCTTTTTTAAGATGGCAAAACCTCCAGCCCTTTCTTAAGGACTATTCTTCCTGGCAAGGAAATGAGGAGAGCAAACAATTTATTAAGCCCTGTCCAAACAGATCTGCAGTCCTTCCCCTCTCTCTTTCTCTTTGTGACACATATACTTAGTAGTGACATTTATTTCAGTCTCTCCTCAATAAGCTATGCATAGGCAGCCTGAGCTCTCCATTTTGACTTCTTCATTTTCTGTTTTTTTAATTGCATTAACAGTGATATCCAGTTCCCAATGTCCAAGATCCTGCATATAAATATACAGAAACATATACAAGCAGAACACCACTCTCAAAGGCTTGCACTGATACATTTTCTTTCAACGGTAGAAGAACTTTCATCAGCAAAGGCTCAGTGAGCATTTATTTGCTGGAACACAAAGTCTGCTAACTGAACTGTTCATCTCCAAAGGATTCAGATTAAAATGTAGGTGAAAGCAGTAGAAACAGATTTTGCTAGCCTTCATGTTTTCCCAACACAGAAACTGCAAACAAAGGAATTATGTTATTGACACATTTCTCTATGCACACACACCACTTCAGTAAAATGTCTGAAGTCACCGTTACCTTCAAGCAGATTAACATTCCATTCCTAGATGCACTTACTATAGAGTAAATCTCATCACGTAGGCCTGTCTATTCAAAGAAAATAGAGATTACTTGCAATACATGGCAGCATGACTTACTGTGTTGGGAAGTTTGCAGGGTTGGGTCATCCAGAGCATTCCGCCTGCAATTATTTTACTCCAGTGGCTTGTGTCCTCCTCCTAGAGCTCCATGCTTAGCAGCTGATGATCAGTGGACTAGTTCAACCAGAGTAGTCTTCTCTCCAATTGGGTACAAAGAATTATAAGCAACTGCCTGAGCGATCTCCCAGAAGGTATTTGCTGAGTGACATCCCACCATTCCTCCCCGCATTATGGTTTGTTGTGATATTGCACTCGTGCTACTATGTCTGGTTCAAGTATCATCACAACTTTGGAGGTAGTTGACTTAGCTTTGCATCCAGGACATGAATTAGTAGTGCCCCTTGGAAATTGGTCTTATTGTGGGATTTGTGTGTGTGTGATGGAGGTACGTTTGACCCAGCCTTGGGGTAAGGCACCTTTACACCAACCGTTGGTGGCAAGAATGGTTATCACCACAGGCCTTAGGCTCAGGTAATTCCCATCCTGTCATCCCTAGGGTCCCAGCAGAGCCAGAGCATTGGGCTCATTGATTGACCAGCAGATTGGTCAATGTCTGGATCCAGGGCACATGTTATTGGGCCAACCCTATTCAGAGTTATAACCAATAAAGTTGTGACCTTTTTGTTACATATTGTATTGTGTATGTTTTTTTATATATATCACAGAGAGGAATCCACCCTGAACAAGACAGGACTGTGCTTCAAATTATTTGTGAATGTGAGGTGCCGTTGGGTATGCTAATGTTATCAGGTAAATTGGAGCAGTAAATTCTGCATATGCATGTATTATTCTGCACAGGATAATCTGTGTTTTTCCTTGAAGCACATAGCAATATTGGAAGAATCCCAAACCCAGAACTGGAGGTGGATTCTCTAGAGTGATTCAAAAGACATCTGAACCAAAGTGAGAATCTTCTGAAGCAGACTGAACTAAATCTGGGTCATTGTGAAGTTTTCTTATGAAGTCAGAGGCCAATAAGGATGTTAAACTGTAGTCTTATTCCAGTATTCAAAAAAGTACTTTCCTGAACTTATGACTGGGGGTGAGACTATGCTATAGGACTAGCCCTCTTCCTTCTCCAATTTGAGGCATTTTGTGGCTTCCATATCAATGAGAATCTGTTCTGAGATTTAGTCAAAATTCTCTTGACTCATTAAAAGCCCTATTGTCATTCATAGAAGATAGGTTGCCATTCCAAATTCACAGCAAGAGACAATCCAAAGGCCCAGTTTTAGGTATGCTCAAGAATGGCATTACAAAAAAAAAGAGTTTTGAGAACAGGGGCTGTGAATATTTTTTGCATTTTTAAATATGAAAAAGTTTGTTATAATTAAGTATTATAATAACACATTATCTCCTGACTGACATTGCAGTTTAATTACAAATTAAAAGTTTGTAATAATTAAAGCAAGGTTTCTGGGCACAGGGTTAATCATTACTCTTTTAGAAAGGAAAATATGAGTGCTCAGATCAAACATGCACTTTGATTTAGAGCCATATACCGGTAAGTGTTTATGACCAAAAGCAAAGCATAGAAACAGACAAAACTTTACTTTTGTGGGGGTGGAAGGAGAATCACGTGTTTTCTGAAATGGACTAAGATTCAGGGAATGACTGCTCCCATTCCATGCCTTCAGAGCCCCTTCTACGCTGCCATACAATCCAGATTATCAAATCAGATAATCCACATTATCTGTTTTGAACTGGATTATATGAGTCTACACTGCCATATAATCCAATTCAAAGCAGATAATCTGGATTGTATATGGCTGTGTAGAAAGGGTCTGAGGAAGACACATCTCAATATACTCATTTGTTACCTTTCCCACCAGCAGCCAGTATTCCCTAAATTGTGCAATAAAGTATGTCTATGCATTTTTAAGATAGCTGGTTTCCTTTTAATTAATATAGTTGATTTGCCATAGGATTTTCCTCACTTTGTCAGGCGGTTTTCATTTGCCTGCTTGTCTTTTTGTTTGTTTGTTGTCCATTAGAGTCTAAATTGTTTTGACCACACTACTTGCATTGTGCATACCAAATCTGGCCTCCCTGGAACCACTAACGGACAGAAACATTACTATTTCCAGTGATGAAATGCTAGAGAACTTGCATTCCTCTACCATTTATTGATAGCATAATTCCTTGCCAAATTCTCAAGCAAGTGGTTTGAGCATTGGTCAATGACCCTGGAGAACTGGATTTCATCCCCTGCTCAGCCAAGGAAATCCACTGGGGACATGGTGAGTCATATAACCTCAGCTTCAAAGAGTCCTGTGATATGGTTGCTTTAAGGTCGACATAAGTCAAAAATGGCTTAAAGGCACAGAACAACAAATATATCAGACAGGAGAATTCAAGCTCTTTCATAGGGATTAATGATTGGGCAAAAAAAGGTGCCTGCCTCTGACAATGAAAGGGTTTTAAATTGTGCAATAATGTGTGCACACACAGAGAGAGATCAGAGACATGGAGAAATAAAATATGTAAGGGGCACCTCTCGTCTCAATGCAATGATCGAAACTCATTGGCTGAAATGATTGGCACATGGGTCTTTCTAGAGTTGACAATGTTCTGGATCTCTAGATTGCCTTATGATATTGGTGTTACTCTAGAGCTCAGTTAACTCTCAATTTTCTCACTGAACAAAACAGAAGGTACGAGCAGCAGTAATGGAGCACAGCGATGCTTCTCCTGCTTTGAGTGTCAATAAGATTGTACTATGAGTGTGAGGATATAATGTGCATTGATGGGACAACAGATAAATGACAAGAGATGATGAGATATTTATTCACAGTGTGAAATTCTCAAAGAGAAAACTGTAAGAGCCACATGAGCAAAAAAAAAAAAAACAAATTTGGAGGATAACATTATTTTCTCCAAAATAAATGTAAAAGCACACCACAAGAAAAGGCAAAACTGTAATTTTGCAGTACAGTGCCAAACAAGGACCACAGGATATAGCTGTGTAGAAGTCACTTTTCTACAATTTAGTATGCTATTCTATATGCTCTTCCCTGGGAGAAAGCCCCATTAAACACAGTGGGAAGACATGTATACAATTGCAGTGTTAGTGAACTAAAGCAAAACATGGGAAAATATTGACCTCAGATGAAATTATAGGGAGGATTTACAGTAAGTGGCAAGATAATCATTAAGCTCAAGTAGGCATTTGGCTAGGTCTCCAGGACACTACCACTGAAAAATATGTGATGCAATCAGTATTTAATAGAAATAAGTCCAGAACCTTTGCTCTTATGAGTCCAGGAGCCTGTTGTTAGAGAAATATTAGCTTAATGTTGGTATAAGCTATGCTTTTGCAAAAACTTGGGATTTACTCCTACTTGTACCATGAGTCTAGCCCTTGCCTTCTTATATAGTACATAAAGCTAGAACTCATAAATCTTTTCAAGGTTATGATTTCCCCTCCAACAGGTTTCTTAACCCCCAATTAACATCTACACTAAAGAAGGCAGTGTTTGCGTTAAAAAAAAACTGGCAAAGGGCAGTGTTCCACAGTACAACCATAACTTTGAAATATGACATTTTTGGATTGCAGCTCCTACACTTTCCCTGAGAGCACAGCCACTAGCAGACTGTGGCCAGGATCCTGTAAGATGCTCTGTGAATGCAGATACGAGACCTCTCTTCCACCCCTTCCAATGAAAGTTGGGGTGTCACCATCTTTGGTGAGCCTGTGGCAATCTTGGATGGGGATCAGGATGAGGACATGCTAACTGTGTCCAGCTACATTTCTGTAACCTGGTAGCCCCGTGGTATGCACCTACACTGCAAAATTAAAACAGTTTGATAACTCTCTAACTGCAATGGCACACTGTTATGGAATCCTGGGAATTGTAGTTTGGTGATGCTCCAGCACTCTTTGGCAGAGAAAGCTAAAGACGAGGTAAAACTACAACTTCAATTATTCCATAGCATCAAGCCATGTTGCTAAGGTAGTGTCAAGCTGCATGTCAAGAGTCAGACGCCAATTAGCGAACAAAAATAGAGTTTATTCAGCAGATAAGCCAAAAAGTAATGTTAACACAGAAAAAACCTTGAAACACTTCACTATCAGTGCTTCAAGAGCAGTTCAAACAAAAATATAATTCAGCAACACAAGCAGGTAAAAACAAAGCTAAACAAACTTAGTGCAAACTGCACTTTCTGAGTCCAAGCCCTGCCAGCCGGCTCTGTAGTTTTCAAAGGAACAGTTCCCAAAAGAAAACACCAAATTGGTCAGGAAACAAACAAACAAACTAAGAATGCAGTAGACTGCTTCCACAATGTGGATAAAGCCGAAGGCTCCAAAAGGATGGTGAAAAGAAGTCGTCCGGGATTCCAAGGTCAGGTCAGGAGATAACAGCGGTGTCCAAAGAGCAAGCCAGGAGTCAAAAGCCGATAGTAGTCATCAATCACAGGGCGAAGGCAGTAGTAAGGTCAAATTCCGGTCCAAGGTCTGAAGAGGGTGCAGTCATCCAAAACAGGTCCACGATAAGACACAGCGAGAGCCAAGCTAGGTGATAACAGCAGATTCAAATCATAGTCCAAGTCCAGTCTTCATGGAAACACAGAGATCCCAATGGCGCCTCAGCAACACCTTGCCACACGCAAAGTGCAGTGGCCAAACATTCCCATTTTATTCCCCTTCCTCCTGGGTGACCAAACACTCACACTCAAACACCAGGTGTCCCAAATCTACTCAGAGTCTGAGCTCCACACAGCTAGAGCTCGTGGATCTGGAGTACCTAGCAATTCGTCGGAGTCCCAATCATCCTGCCCACACTTAGCCCCATGAACACTTAAAGAACCATCCTCCCTTCTCCAAGCATCCCAATTGGGATCAGCTCCTGCAAAAACCCCAGGTTCAGAAGTATCCATAGACCCCAAATCCCCAGACATCTCCGGTGGCTGTGCCCATTCAGTGCCCGCTTCCCCAGCCACCACCTGTTCCTCAGCATCCATCTCCCCATCTGAATCTTCCTCAGAAGATCCCCCATATAGCTCTCTAAGTCGCTTCCTGCGCAACTCCTCCAGTGAACCCTCATCACGAGGGTTTTTTCTTCCTCTTCGAATTCCATCCCCATCAACCATAATCCCCGAAGGCGCAGTCACAACACTGCATTAATTCTACAGTGAACATGGACTCCCTAGAAAAAATATGCTAATTTTAAATTCAGAAAAAAGGCTGTAATAACTTGGACAATTGGGCCTGAGTAATTTTTGAAACAAAATCATATTGACTTTCAGTATAGTGGTTTATTTGTTATAGAGAACATTTCTGAGAAAAGATGGCCTGCTTGAAAGTTTTTTTAAAGAGTTTATATTCAGCTACTGTGGTCCTTGTTTAATATTCTCCTCAAAAACCTAGTGTGCAAAGGCAAAAATCATGCATAATCTGACAAAAAAAGAGTGCCAAATTTGCATCAACATGATAGATAGAACCATGCTTTAGCATTAATTACATGTCTAATTCTGGAGGCCAGTAAATTTTTGCAATTAGACAGGATGATAATATGGTCAATGCTATCTCTTAGATAATATTAATCAGCTTAAAAGGATGGTGGTACACAACCCTAGGAGACTTAAAGCAAGCCATAACAACCAAGAGATTAAAAGAGAGCGTAACCATCAAAAGAGTAGGGACTCATATGAAAAAGTCACAGCTTTTCCATAACAACTCGAGTCTTGTGACAAGTTGAAAAGGCATCACAGAAAAAGAAGGATGATAACATTTCTGTTTTCAAGGAGGGTTCTGAGGTGTTGACCAGTAGTGGAGCCATGAATGTACTAGTTATCCTTATCGCTGCATCTCTACACTAGAAATGTGTACCACATTATTATTTCTATCCTTCTTCATTAACACATATTCTCCTTAGCAAAGATACTAATATAGGCAAGTGTTATACACAGCATACAAGTATGTCAGCTGCAGTTGCCAGATAAAATCAAGGACAAAGCTCCTGTATCTTTAACAATTGTGTAGAAAAGGGGATTTTCAGCCCTGTTGAAATTCTTCCTTCTCCACAAACATACAGAACCTCATCACACTAGAGCATCTATCTACATTAAATCCTGTGGCTTGTGTGGCTTCTGAGATTTCTAATTTAGGAAGGAACCTTTAAACTGCTCACTGGGCCTCATTAAACTGAGCCTCACTGGACAACAAACCCCAGAATTCTGCAGGAAGCAGCCACAGGATTTCAAGTGGATAGATGCTAGTGTGATGAGGTTCAAGAAGTTATAGCAAAGCTGTCCTTTATTTCCCCTGGAAGCCATAGTTGCAATTTGCTTTTATAGAAATATGCCTAATAAATTATGATTAATAGTGATATAAAAGCAATATCAATCACTGCTCCTAAGTTGCAAAACTGCATCCCTTGGAAGGTCTGCTTGGTCCCCTCCTTGCTATCTTTCTGCCAGCAAGTAAAGCACTAGTTTTTAAAATGAAGCATGTTTATTGTGTTGCAGAAACAGAGCTTTGAAGGAGGGCATGTATTTATTTTATTTGCTACATTTCTACCCTGCTCTATCTCACCCCAGAGGGGACTCAGAGCGGTTTCCTGTTTGGCAATTCACATAGCACTTTAAAAACTTGTTTATTATCTTTTTAAAATCTTTTTAATGCATTCAATTTGCTTTTTGAACTTCTGAGTTTTTAAAGCGACATTTAGTTTCTGTTTTAATTTTTTGTGCTAAGAGATTTAACTGTATTGTGCTTCTGAAAACTGTACTTCACCTTGAATCCTATGCTAGGAAAAGCTCCACATAATAAAACACACAAACAATGCCAGAATTAAACCAGGCAACAAAAGCAGTCCGGAAGGGACCTCTTTTCAGTTAATGCTGTTCCATCAATACTTCAGGTTCCCTGCATGTTCTCTCATCACCCCCACCATCCTATACTCCTAACCAATCTTTCATCAAGCTCTAAGAATTGTCCACCATGGCTTGGCGGAGGTCCAATTTAAAAAACAAAACCAAAAAAAAACCCAATAAGAGTGACTTTTGAGCTCTAGAGTTTAAAGCCCAAAGTGAAAACTTGATTACAGTGGTATTTAACACATTTACAGAAGAGAAAATCCAACTGAACATGTACTGGATTATACTGTAAATCTCCAGTTCATCTTGCTCAATGTTACCTGAAAGGTTTTAATCAAGGTGTATTATATCTTGATGGAATATATATACACACACACGCGCGCACGATATAGTATATTCCCAAAAGAAAGATATAGTCTATTTCGTTTAAGTTTACTGCAAGTACTATACAAATCTATTAAGTTCTTCCTATTTTGCCCAAGTGACATTAGTAAAAGAATGGTAGACAACACCCCAGTAAACAGTGATGCTTTTGCTTTTAGGAGAATTAAATAATAAAAGCACACACACCTGCTTCCATAAACTTAATCTAAACAGAGCGAATCAGACAAAATGCAAGGCAAAGTCAAGAAGATGCTCTCTCTCAAGAAATACAATAAATACAGGGGTCCCCACATGGGAGTGCCACCAATTTTTATGCCTCACATCTGTCACCTGCAAATGTTTCTTAGAAGATGACAAAGTGATTGGCCTGAAAAATTACAGTGCTTACTCGAGAAATATGGTGCAACTATCTTACTTCAAAAACAATCTCGCTGGGTTTTCCGATGAGGTACCTGAGCTGTTAATGAGCTACAGGAAATGCAGTATGGACAGAGGGAGCAGGGAAGATGTTTACAAATCAAGTGAAAGACTACAGAGGGATGAAAAACTTGCAAGGCTGAAGCTTTCTGAGGCACAGTGTTTGTAAGCCACATTTGTTATGCATGATATTGCTGCAATGAGTCCTTAAGGGTTGCAAGATCTGTAGTTATTTTCTAGGCAAAGTCAACCAGTCAAGTCTGTAATCAGGAACTCTTTTTTTCTTCCTCACTGCTGGTCTCCCTTGCCACTTGCTCTTGGCAGAGTTTCTCTTTTCTCAATCCAGCTGCAATTTGTGTAGTCGAGAATGCCAATGCTAATAACTCCTGTCTTGATTTTTTCCTTCCTTGTATTTTTCCCCGCCAACACATAACAGCACTTAGGTAAGGTGAATCATGATCTTATCAGTGGGGTCACTAGGGTTGGTGTCACCCAGTGTAATAATGGACCTCCTCTCATACCAGACCAGACCACAATATTGTAGCTAAAATACCAAAAAAACAGAAAATCAGAAACTAAAGAAAATGAAACCCAGAAACAAGAAAACCAACAGTGTTGTAGCGAGTGTAGGTGAAACAATGTGATTTAAAGTAGTATTGTAACTGAGCAATAATGATAGCTCTGACTGGAGTGAATACACGTTAGAAGACTCAAAAATCCTAATCCACACAGCCATTTTGGTTTTTCAGGCTCCAAAAACCAGAGAGGGCACCCACCCCCTCCCCCAAACCCCAAAATAATTTCTTAAAACTTACAAAAACTTACTGGTCTGCCATTACAGTGGTACTTCTGTCCTCCTGGCTTGATTTTCCTCTTCACCCCCCGCCCCCAAATTCTCCTGGCATGTCATTTCTTAATTCCAGATGGACTCAAGGAGTACCTTAACGGTACCCTGGTAAGATTTTTTTTTAAATTTTAAGGATAATTTTGAGAGGTTTCTGGGTGGCTGGCTGCCATCCTGGTAGTTACTGGGATTGCATCTAGATACCCTGCCTGGGAAAGCCCGGGTTTTGGTCAGCTTGTGGGAACAAAAACCCATGCCAAAGAAGATTTTTTAAACTCGCTTTGGCGTGGGTTTTACCCCTGTCTGAAAGCACCCATAGACAGTCATTTTGGTGTTATCCCCTCTCATGGGTTCACCCAGAGTGGTTCACACACCTTGCATCCTAATAATGATGCCACTGATACTTATGTCTACCTGGGGATTGTTTTTGGATAGCAAAAAAATATGGGTATTAGGTAATGAGAGAGATCATGATGCAGTGGTTTAGTGTTGAGCTAGGATTCTGGGGGAAAGGGTTCAAATATTTGCTAAGCTATACATGTCCACAGGATGCCCTTGGAGAATTCACATTCAATCAGACTCAAAGGAAAGGAAATAACAAACCTTCTTGGAGCAAATCTTACCATGAAAACTACTTGATACCTTTGCCTTTGGGTTGTCTGCTATAAGGTGGAAACAACTTGAATACACAAAACAAGTTGTGAATTTCTGAAATAAAACCCATCTATGATGTAATGACTCTCCTGGTGTTCAAAACTCAAGATTTCCCACCTGCCCCCTCCCCATGTGCATAAGTTTCATTGCCCACATAGCTCAAAGGACATCCGTACCATTAAGAAAGGTACAGACAAACCAATTATGCTTAAGAGCAGGGAATATTACTACAATCAGTGGGATTGAAGTAAACTGCCTCCAATAGACAATTTTCCTATGGATAGATTTGCTGTGATATACCAGGTAAAACAAAGCAAAAGAAAGGGATTAAATTTAAGGGCCCTTCCACACAGCCCGATATCCCAGAATATCAAGGCAGAAAATCCCACAATATCTGCTTTGAATTGGGTTATCTGAGTCCACATTCAGATAATGTGGATTTTTTTGCCTTGATATTCTGAGATATAGGGTTGTGTGGAAGGGCCCTCTGTCACTGAGGCCCCTTCCATGCAGCTGAATAAATTCCCACATTATCTGCTTTGCATTGAAATATATGGCAGCATGGATTCAGATACACCCAGTTCAAAGCAGATATTGTGGGATTTGCTGCCTTGATATTCTGGGTTATATGGCTATGTGGAAGGGTCCTGAGATGATAAGAAACAAACCAAGAACTATGAAGATGAACATGTTTGAGCCCTGGAGTCAAATCTCATTTGAAGAAATATCTCAAGTCCCTTCCACACAGCTGAATAATTATTCAGCTGTGTGGAAGGGGTTTGAGAGTGACTTACCCAATGTCAACCAGTGGCTTTCCATGGCCATGCAGGGATTCAAACCCTGCCCTCTCAGAATCCTAATCCAATGCTCAAAGCACTACACCACACTCTCATAAGAACAGAATAGATAAGACCAAAATAACTGCTCTTTGATGGTAAATCCCAGTGCACAAACGTTTAGATATTCAAAGCACATATCAATTCTAAGTGTGTGTGCACAGCAGCTTAAATATGCAGTGATTTGAAATTTAAAGACATTTAAAATAATTCCTGGTTGAGAAGATGATTGAGAGAACGCATCATTGGCCTCTTTGGCAGTTGTTGCTAGGGAGATCCAGTCCCTAACACAAGTTAAGGTCTCACACATTTATAGGAATCAAAGCTTAGTCAAAGCCTGCCACTTAATGAAGAAAGGCTGTTGGTTAGACCAAAAGAGCAAATTTTAATTCTTTTCTTCAGAATTACTGGGATGCAGCTGTTCCATATGTACTCGATTGTTTTCCTTTGTAGTTTCCTGGGGAGCTATTTTTGAAAACATCCACTTCTCCTTACCAGTATGGTAAAAAAAAATATTGTAATTCTCTTCAAACTGTTGAAATTATTTCTCAGTTTTTATCTACAGCAATTATTTTCATTTTGCATCTAACAATTAGCATGTGCGCATTGTGTGGGAAACTGTGTCTTCTTTTTTTCTGTTTTGGTGATGCATGTCCTCTTTTGGGGAAGGAGTATATAAGTAGTTATCCTACATTTCTGTTTAAAATGAGTTGGTCACTACCAATGAGCTAAAAGATTGTGGAAAAGATTATCTCTGGCAAAAGCAAAGTCATAGAATTTCCACGCTAAACTGTAAGCGTTTAATATATCCGACAATATAGGATTTTTAGTGGATTGGTTAAGGCACATGGAATACAGGAGTTCATTATAATGGCATACCTCCAAATTGTCCTAACTTGGCAAGGACAGCCACAATTAATCCTCTGCTGACCCACTTTCAAGCTGTTTTTAAATTGTTCCAGTTTCTTTCTTCAGGCCCTTCCACACCAACAGATAATCCAGTTCAAAGCAGATAATGTGGATTTTATACAGCTGTGTAGAAGGGACCTTCCTCTCGCTTTCTTCCTTTGTCCTTACCTCGGTTATTGCAAACTGAGTTCAAATGAGAAAGCACTTTGCAGTCAACTCATTATGGGAGAAAGAGGAGTGAAATCTTGCCCTTCCCAGTAGGTTCAGACAAAAGCAAACTTTGGCAGCCTCTCCTAAGTTATGTTTCCTTCATTTATAACTTTTTTGACCGCACTCTGATATTGCCTGGCTACATGTGTCTCACATTTCATCAGTGAAATGTTGGAGAGTATGAAAAGAATGAAAGGGACTTCTCACTATGCTCATCTCTGCTGTTTTTGCTGATCCTCACTCAAACCATGGATTTGGTGAATTGTATACTCATGGAAAGCTTAGTCTTCTCAACATCATTGGCCTGCCAGCAAACTAGTAAAACAAGAAGGTATTGTACTTCTTCCAATATAAATCAAAGTCTCAGGCCTACAAGAAGCCGATGTGGGAAAACCACCATCGATTTCATTGGATGCCTAGAGCCAAAACATTTGAAGTGTCTAAAAGTAAATTTGGAAATGTGTGCATCTGGCAGGTTAATCCTGCAGGTACTGTCCCGTCCCTCAAGGCTTATGAACTATTATAGAATTCTACATTTGGATCCAAGCCAAATTGGCTTCTTTTTGCTGGCAGTTATCTTCGCTGAATACATTGAACTAATGCAGAGCCATTATTCATGATCCTCTGAGAATTTTTTTCAGCCTTGTACTGCCTTAAAGGCCATCAGTAATTGCTAAAGATTGTAAATGATAGTAAGATTTATGGAATATATCCTGAAAACAGTTATTCATGTGCATATGATTACTCAGTGATTTTCAATGGGAACGTGCACAAACAGGAGCTGAGGGGATTTTCAGAAGTGATGGTTCAACTTGTAAACAAAATCCAAAAGACTTCAGAAAGAATGGATTCAGTTCAGTGCTTGATGTCCGTAGGACCAAAGCTATATCATTCCAAAGACTTCAGAAGATCTCAGCTTATGATACATGGAGGGGGTAAAGCTTATAGAAACAGTAAGTTTGACTCAACACATGGCTTCAGCTGTGTTTTTCCTTGGATAAAAAGAAAATCTCTTTTTGGTTTCAGTGATACTGAAAGGCAGCATGCTTGAATAAGTTTGGAAGTGGAGCAAAAGCCACTTAGTTCATAGAAGTTACAGAGGACAATAATAGATTACACATTCCTATTATGGAAAAGTATAAAGATTTGAAGCGAGCCAGTGTGGTTTTGTGGTTTGAGAATTGGACTATGACTCTGGAGATCGGGGTTCAATTCTGTACTTGGTAATCAAAGCCCACTGGGTGACCTTTGGCAAGTCACATACTCTCAGCCCTACAAAACCCTGTGATAGGATCACCTTAGAGTTTGAAAGCTCACACAATACATTAAGTTCACATTGATATATGTTCACATTATAAACTGTTTATTGGAAAATTAATCCTCCATGCTCCTTTCTTTCTGCTCAAATACAAAACCTGAGTTGCTAGTTACTAAGAACTAGTCCCTAGTCACCTGGAATTAATAGTCATCATTGGAATACTGATAGTATATCATTACCTTATGAAGAGAAATATCAGATGGTCTAAAAGCTGGCAAGTACTGTGCCTTGTATTCTGTTGTGGATGTTGAGGTGGAGGAAGATGAGAATGTGTTTTGAGTTACTGAGCAGCAAATACCAGCATTCAAATTTTAAAGTAATGGGGGGGAATGATCTGATTTAGTTACTTTTGAACAACAAAGAGTTACTCCTTAAAATATCTCTATAGTAGTAAGTAACAACTAACTTTGGCTTTGGAAGTATAACTAACTACTATAGCCTTGTTTAAACATTAACTATGTATATAGACAATAAAGCAAACTTATTTTCTACTATTTTGGAGACTAGGACCTAATCATATTGATGAGCCTCTCCCCTCGCTATTGTCCCATTTCACCAGTGACACAGAATCACCACTGACACAGAAAGGCATGTGTGGCGCCTTGCAGCAAACTACACACCCTCCCTTCTTCCCTTGTCATGTGGGGTATTAGTGCCCTGACCCTTCCCCTGTCAAACAAGGGAAAGTGTGGCAAGACGCCTTGGCGCGTTGTCATTTCCCCCAGCAGATGGGGGAAAGCCTGAAAATTGTGAGAGCTACCCATGATTGACAGTGGTGGCGAAAAACCTAGAATGCAATACTTCCTCACTATTTCACAGAGATGAGGCAGGGCCTTGGCCTGTGTCATCATGAGGTCCATCAAAGTCTGTTGCCGAAGAGGAGTTCCACATGGTAAGGGGGGGGAAAAAAACAAAAAAAACAGTATGATGAGGTAATAAAGATGGAGCAATAATTTCAACTGCAAGAAAGGAGGTTCTGCCAAAAATTTTGGAAGAATGTCCTGACAGTAAGAACTGTTTGACACTGGACTATGCTGGCTTGGAGCATGGTGCAGTTGTCTCCTTTTCTGGAGGGTTATGAAAATAGGCTGGAAGGTCATGTGTTAGGAGTACTTTGATTGTTTATTCCTGTATGGCAGGGGATTGGACTGTTGGCCTTTCTGGCTTCTTCCAGCTCTTTGATTCTATGATAATTAATTTTTAAAAATAAAATATCCAGCCTGCCAAAAAAAAGGGGTCCCACCTTAAGTTGATGCCAGATCATTTAGTGGGATGTCCCTATACTTTTATAGCTAGAATGGCGGGTTGAGGGGGGGCGATATACTAGTGAGCCATTTTCAGTGGCAGCTCAGGAACATATAGCTCTGCCCAGATTAAAAAGTCCAAGGAATGAAAGAGCAACTGGGAAGGAATTCAGAAGATCTTTTGGATTCTGAAATAGCACAACTATTTGCACAATTATTGTAATTTATGTTGCTGGTCACACTACAAGTGGTCACACAATCCCATTCCACCTCCCTTCTTGTTTTTCGTTTTTGCGTAAGTGAGAAAAGGAAACAGATGCTTCAATTTTAGAAAGCCTTATTTATTAAACACCTCAAAATGAAAATGGAATGAGTGAAGATAAAAGTATTCATACATTCAAGAAGGATGAAAGAAACAAAAAGATCTATCTGCAAATGATAAGTCAGTCCACTATTCATTTTAAATCCTTTTTTTAAAAAAAAATTGATAATCTAGTTAAAGAGTCCTGCATGCACTTGCTCCTTAAATACCCTTGAAGTTGAAATTAATAATTAAGTGAACTACCCTTAGCATATGGCTTTTAAACTGGATCCATATTATTTTCAGAGAGGGCAATATTGTAAATCAAAACTATACTGAAATCCTCCTTAAGCCTCAAAGAAAACACAGTTTAATTTAATAATAGTCATTGAGTAGCAAAAGTGGTTGAAAATAACTAGTTTAAGCAGTAGTTCTTTTACCTAGAAATAGTTTAAGACTTACAGGATGGGTATACATGTATAAAAACTTGCATGTGTGAAAATATTTTTAATATTCTGTTCTTTATTTCTATCCAAAAATTAATATGTTGAAAATTAATTATGTTGTTCACAAATCCTGATGATTAAAGGGGGGGAAATCCTGTAATGGGGAGTGGGGGATCAAATGATCTTTGAATTCTTCCTTCCCCTCCATTTCTTCCCACCTGGTCAGCTTCCTTCTCTCTTGTTCTTTCTTTTTCTCCCTCCTCTTTCTCTCTATTTTTATCTTGTCGTCTCTTTTAAGTCTTCTTTTCCTCCAGCATTGTCTTTGGATTCTCCTTTCCTCTGTCCTCCTTAACTAGTCTCTCTGATCTATTTCATTTATTTAAAATTTATCAATATCTTCTCTTTATATCTAATCATTATTTTTTCACTCTCCATTTGCATCTCTCTCTCTCTCTCTCTTCTTCTATTTTGTCATCATTTTCAGGTATATATTTGTTTCAGTTGTGTATCTTCAAGCAATTTCTGATTAATGGCAATTCGAAGGTGAACTTATCACTGTATTTTGTGTGTCATGTGATGAGATACGGCAGGCTCTGTCCCAGCTACGTGGATGAAGTGTTCTACAACAGAGAATTTTCCCCATATGATGAGGTCCTCGGCTCAATAATGGAAAATGGAAAGCTGATGGACAGCAAAAGAGATTTAAAGATGGTTTTAAAACTAACCATTAAAAATGTGACAAACACCAAGAACTGGGAAGACCTGGCCCTTGAGCATTGTAACTGGAGGTCAGCTGTTACCAATAGTGCTGTTGATTTTGAAGAGGCCCAAATAGAGGGCAAAGGGAGAAACATGCCAAGAGGAAAGCATGTCAAGCAAACCTTTCTAGGGACCTCCTTCCACCTGGAAATCTATGTCCTCATTGTGAAAGATTATGCAGATGCAGAACAGGTATCCTCAGTCTCCACAGTCACTTATGGGCCCACTACCAAGCTGCCCTTAGTTCAAAATTCAAACCACTACACCAAACTGGTTCATGCGTACATCCCTTGAAAGACAATCATACTCTGCCACAAGTGACCACCTATAGTAGTAGTATTTTATCCATAAGGCACTACATTACTGCCTTGGATTTCTGTTTTCTGTTTCTCCCTCCTTTCATCCCTTTCACTTTGCATGACTCTCTGCCATACAGCATGAGAAATTCTAACAGGACCAGCATCGGAATGGCATACAAAAATACAACACTCCTCTTTGTTCCAGGGAGAATTCCCTAAAATGACATGGAATTAATTTTCCAAACAAAATTAAATTGTATTTTGTTTGGAAAAAAGCTTGAAATTAATATCAATCCACTCTAGTGCAGAATTCTATTACTCCATCATCTAACCATAAGCTTGTGGAAAACCAACAAGCAAGACAAACTCAGAAGCGCACTTTGTTAGACTTGACTTCCTAGAATCTTAAAAACATTATGGCTACAGACACATTTGCTGGGGAAAATTGGGAATTAGTCAAAATAAGTAAATTTTTGAAGTTCAGAGTTAAGGTGCATTGCACCATAGAATGAATATAATTTAACACCCTTGACTTCTAGGTCTCGATGAAATGGAACCTTAGGAATTGTAGTTTGGTGAGGCACCAGAACTTTTGAACAAAGGAAAAAGGTCTTGTAAAACTACAACTCCCCTAATTCCACAGCATTGAGCTATGGCAGTTTAAGTGAAGTCAGACTGCATTAATTAGTATTGTAGATATATCCTGAATCTCCTGGGTTGAGGTTTTCTCATCCAGAACTTTGGATTTGAGATATCATGGACTGAACAAGGGGATTTTCAACTTGCATGGAAAGCATGCAGTTTATAACTTCGACTAACTAGATCAAAGTGGTGTCAAACTGCCTTAATTCTGCAGTGTAGATGTACCCTAAGACATAATGGGTGTAACAGATGTTTCCAGGATCAAGAAGCAAGCTGGCTCCAAAACTGCAAGTAATGTGTTTAAGATTGGTAACTATTAACAGCCTAATCCTACATATTTTTTTCTAATCTATATCCAGAGTGGTACACTTGGCCATCGTTACATCTAGTGGCACCAGTTTCCATATGTTAACTTACAAAGAAGTTCCAGAACTTTACCTTCAATTCCTTCTACCTGATAAAGAAAACAGCCAGTTTGTGTTGACAATTTGATATTTTTAGAAAGAAGCCTGAAGCCATAATGTTGATTGGTTTATCCAAATAGGCTTGAAGTATAGTTTGCTCAGAACTCATGCCAGAAGAAGCTTCACATAAAAAGAAGGACTTCAATTTCACTATTTGTAGTTGATATCACTGTATGCTTGTTTTATATCTGTGAGCCGCCCCGAGTCCCCCTGGGGAGACGATGGCGGGGTACAAAAATAAAATTATTATTATATTATTATTATTATAAAGAAAAAGAAGGATGCCGTTTGTTTCTCGAAATCATGACAACTGCATTGAACATTTTTTAAATGTACACATCAAGCATATACAAGAGTTTTGAAGGATTTTTTCCTAGACCACTGATGGACTCTTGAGATACTCTTGGACAGTACAGTCAGTCCTTCACATTTGCTGGGGTTAGAAGCAAAAGTCCACCATAAAAGTGAAAAATGCAAATTCAGGCAGTCCCCGAATTATAAACATCCAACTGGCAAATTAGAACATTAAGAACGGATGTGAGACAACAGGAAGTGAGAGAAATCTACCCCTCAGAAGGGAAATTCATTCCTGAAAAAGTGATCATGGGAAAAGGTGTCTCCACTGAAGCTTTCTAACCAATCCTTGTTTCCATAGCAAGCCAAATTTTTTCAAAATCCAATGATCACAGGGACAGAAAGTGAGATGAAATCTTCTGAACAGGAGCACAGATAGCAAAACAAACCTAGAGAATCTATCTTGTTCATAGTTTGGGGACTGCCTGTAAAGAAATTCAATTCTTTTGCCTGAGAGAGAATACCACAAAAGTCAAAACTGCAAATGTGAGGGACAACTGTAACTACCTTCCACCTTAGCCAGCACAGCCAATGGTAAAGAATAATGGAAATTGCAGTTCAACAACTTTTGGAGGGGCACAAGTTGCCACTTGATATCTATACTATACTGTCAAAAGCTCTTACCCCACATCCTTCCATACGTATGCACCTTTCGAGTAGACTCCACTACCATATGTGCAATGTTTTATAAATGGGTTTGTTATTGCAACATACTTACACATTAACTACAACTAATGGCAACCTTTTCATAGGGTTTTCCTGGTAAGCTTTATTCAAAGGGAGTTTGCCATTGTTTTCATCTTACGCCATGAGAGTGTGGTTTTTTCAAGGTGGTCCAGTGGGTTCCCAGGGTTGAGTGAGAATTTGAACCCAAGCCAATTACAATCCTAATCCAAATTGCTGGGCTCCTATAAAATGGCAATTTGCACTAAATGCGAAATTCTTTCTTTTCTCCTACATTAGATAAGTGACTGTCAACAGTAATAAAGAAATTATCTCACTAAAAGCCAAAAGTCTGATTTTCAAGGAAGATTCTTGCTTTCATCTATTAATTCACCCCCTCAGGTCAATAGGAAAAAATGTGTCTATTCATTTGGCTCCTAGGTACTAATCAATTGTTAATTATCTTTAACCATATCGACCTTCTCAGAGTGTTTCTACCTTATAGATTAATGAATGACATTATGGGGAACACAATATCACATTCAGAAAGGGATAGATTCATGCATTATTCACACCACATAAATAATAGGCTTTTACGGGAACTCTAAAAGATGTCCCAAAAAGCCACTAAGATGAGAGTTGCATAGGACAAGGAGCGACACTTGATATAAGAAAGAAGCCAAATGGGAGCAGGGTGGCAGAAGAGATGGAGGAAGCACAAAGGACACAGCCATCTCTCCATAAAAGTTTCATTCTAAATAATTAACAAGGGATGTACATCTCGGCTTCTTTTGGTTTTACATCCAAATATTTAAAAATTCAAATGTTTTTCCTTTGTAAGTTAAGTTACAGGAGTGTTGAACATTTTAATGGTTTTGTGTATCTCAGATCTTGTTTGTGAACATTTCTTTGGCACAAAGCACTGGGTTTTGTGCATTGTTTTTACTCTTTGTGCCAACACTGTTTGGTACAAAAAGCAACATTTTTACACAGGAAATGGGATATTCTGTGCAAAAGCCATTGCTTTCCAAACAATGTTTTTCCACAAATAATTGTAATGGCACTTGGTCATATTTCTTCAACACCAAAAATGAGAAGTATGTATGTGTTGTCGAAGGCTTTCATGGCCGGGATCACAGGGTTGTTGTATGTCTTTCGGGCTGTGTGGCCATGTTCCAGAAGCATTCTCTCCTGACGTTTTGCCCACATCTATGGCAGGCATCCTCAGAGGTTGTGAGGATGCCTGCCATAGATGTGGGCGAAACGTCAGGAGAGAATGCTTCTGGAACATGGCCACACAGCCCGAAAGACATACAACAACCCCAGAAGTATGTATGTTTGAATTCCTGTTGTAAATGGGGAAAATTGGCTTTGTCTTGGTTCAGCCATTTAAGTATGTGACAAAAAGGATAGGCTCTGCCCATCAGGCCGCTGTGGGAGGAGTTTCTCAGTGAAAATGAGGACAATGATGTTCTGAATGCTGTAGTCCCCTGCAGAACCAGAAGCCCAACTCCTGAGGAAACAGTCCTGAACTCTGTCTCAAATGAGCACAACCAACACACCCCCGCCCCATCAAATAAAGACTGAGAATCTCAGATTAAGTGTAATACTCCAAATAAGGTCTATTCTCTGGGAACAAACCAATTAAGTGAGAGCATGCCACTGCCAGAAAGAAGGCTTGCAAGGAAGCAGTGGTGGGAGCACCAAAAACCGGGGATGGGCCATCAGGGTCAGTGCAGTGCTCTCCTGACTAGTTTGCATGAACAACAACACAATGTCATGAGTAGCTTCAGTGCATGGTCATCATCATGATCAATCTGGAACCAATCTGGAGCATAATGCAGCCAGTGTAGACAAGCTCCTAGAGTGGGTTCCCAGCAGCAGTACATGAGATACTGATTAAGTAAAACTCAGTGCTGGACAAAAATATTTGATTTGGCTTGAGGATAGTCAACCCCTGGTTCTGTAAGTGTTCTAGACTCTGAACTGTACCTTATTGTGCCTTGTGCTGAATCTAATTCTTATTTATTTCTGTTGGCTATGGCTCTTTGATTGCATAACCTCAACTTTCTAAAACTCTTGGTTGCAAAGGCATGGTTCCTGCTAAAACTTAATTCTGCCTCTAGTTTTTACCTGGACTGAACTATGGTGGAAGCTTCCTAAAGTGACATAAAATCAAGTGCTGCCTATTCTGTGAGAATAATGTAATTGATTAACCAGATCACTCAGCATTTGAAAGCCCTTTAACACTCTATAAGAATTCACCCCCATTTAAGCACATGCTATTTCATAGAATCACAGCGTTGAAAGAGACCACATGGGCTATCCAGCTCAATTCTCTGCTATGCAGAATAAACACAATAAAAGCACCCCTGAGAAATGGCCATCCAGCCTCCGTTTAAAAGCCTCCAAAGAAGGAGCTTCCACCACATTGGATCACAAAGTTTTTTCTAATGTTCAGGTGAAAACTCCTTTCCTGTAATTTGAGCCCATTGCACCAAGTAGTACCATAAACTTCAGGGCAGCAGAAAACAAGTCTGCTCCTTCTTCCTTATGACATCATTTCAAATATTTAAACATGGCTATCATATCTCCTTCTCAATCTTCTCTTCTTCAGGCTAAACAGTGCCGCTTTTCATAAGGACTCATGGTCTCCAGACATTTGATTATTTTAGTTGCTCTCCTCTGGACACCTTCAAGCTTGTCGATCAGTATATATCTTAAATTGTGGTGCCCAGAATTGGACACAGTATTCCAGGCGAGGTCTGATCAAAGTAGATCTATGCACAAACTAAAAATGAGGGCCTCGGATTATAAGGGGCTTACAAAAGCAATTGTTAAATTGATAATATAGTTTGGGGCAATGTTGGAAACTACACAGTTCAGAGTTTCAAAATACCTTAATCCAGCCACATATCAGGTAATGATAAGCCAGGCCTACATTGGACACTTGATAAATTAAATCAGATTTCTTTGGGATACGAAAAGTATTAATGAGTTTTAAATCAGCTGGTAATTGTTCATGACATTTACCACTAAGAGAAAGGTGCTGTTAAAGTGCCATTGCAGTGGGAGATAGGCAGAGTCTATACATTTCATTGCTTATTGATTACAGTTATTTACATCCTACCTTTCTGGATATAGATGCTTTCAGGGTGGCTTATAAGTAGTACCATAATTAATTAGATCATAATAAGCAAAAGTGATCAGGTTATTTTTACTGTGAGATCATGAAAGATGATCATATTTGTACTGAATAGTCCAAGGTGGTGTTTCCTAGTCTTCATCCTTCTTTAAATAACTATGCTTATAATTTCTTATTTATATATTGTATTGCCTTTATAATCCCTTTAAATAATCATTGGTTTGGTCCATGGCTTATGTATTGTATTGCCTAAAGTCACTATACCCCACATTCTTCTCAACTTGTGTCATTTATTCACAAAAATGATGAGATATGTTATTTTCCCTGAAGACAGTAATATAGATCTAGATGATATAGGTATAAATTCCTCCCTTCAGGGGGCACAATAATTTCAAGGCCTTTCATTGAGGAGAGAATAGGCTTACAATGATTTTAAATAATATATGAGAATCTAAGAGGTTCCCCTTTATTTTAATATTTAATTTCCTTTTGTAAAACAATATGTAGTAGCTGGGAAACAACACATTACAGCTAGTCCCTGAATTACAAATATCTGACTTACAAAAGACGCCTAGTCAAAAATGGGGGTGAGACAAGAGAAAGTGAGAAAAATCTACATTTTGGAAGGAAAATTCACCCCTGAAAGGGTTTTCAGGGGAAAAGGTGTCTCCACTGAAGCTTTATCATCAATCATTGTTTCTACAACAGACCAATGTTTACAAAATCCAAAGATCACAAGGACAGAAAGTGCAGTAAAATCTCTTGAACAGGGGCACAGACAGCAAGACTAACACCACAGGGATGTTAACCCTTCCCTATGCTGTACAAAACTATATATGTATGTGTGTGTGTGTGTGTGTGTGTGTGTATGTGTGTGTGTGTATGTGTGTGTGTGTGTACACACACATACATAAACCATGGATACACACACATACACATATATTTGGCTGGAGTTACACTTTTAAAAGTATCTGTTCTGACTTACATACAAATTTATCTTCAGAACAAACCTACAAAAGCTATTGTTCGTAACTTGGGATTACATGTATACCATTTCCCTTTTGTTGAAAGGATCTTATAACTTACTGGCTTTCTGGATACTCACATGGTAAATAAGTTACCATTCACAACTGAATGGTTCTCTTATTCCTCAGTCCAGGTTAGATATTAAGGTGCTGTTCCATTATCCAGGTGGAAACCAAAAGGGGGCGACAAAGAGACAAGGATAGCCCATTGTATTTGGGGGGGGGGGGAGGTTGAAGGAGGAAAACCATTTCCTCCATTTTCACTGGATGTGGGGAATAACAAGAAAATGGTTTTACTCCTTCAAACCCCCTCCCCCCATAAAATGGACTAACCTTCTCTCACTAGGGCCCCTTTGGCCACCATCTGGATAATGGAACAGTACCGATGAAATATATTTGCAGATCAACAGCTGTAGTTTCCAGACAAAGTTGAACCTGGGAGCTCTGTTTCTAAAAAATTAAGCCCTGGTAGCAGGGCCATAGCCAGAAGAAAATTTGAGGGTGGTTTAAAACTTTTTTTTAGCAAATCATGAAGAGTAGTTCCATAACACAAAATAATTTAGAAATCAGGCTCCATCGATAAACTTCAGTGGACACTCAAGCCAGATAAACTTCAGTGGACAGTCATGGGGATTTGGTTAACCAGTTAAAATTCATGAGTAAACCAGATTTTTTTTAAAAAAACTGATTTTTTTTTGGGGGGGGGAGGTTTGAACCCCTAATCCACCCCCACCCCCTTTGGCTACAGCCCTGCCTGATAGGATAGCATTTCCCAGTATAATGGTTGTATTGATCTTGGTCATAAACTGTCTTTGGATGCCATCCTTGTAGGTCTTTTTGATTATTTAAAGTACCATTTATACTCATGTGTAAGTTGCCCTTATATATAAGGACAAGTTTGGGGGCCAGAATTATATATTTTGATATGACCTGTGGATAAGTCAAGGGCCATTCCATCAAGAGAGGGGAAAGTACCAGCACAGTTTCTGGAAGTCATCCATTCCTAGCCGTGAGCATTTTTCCACCCAGATGTTCAAAAAGGTCAGAAGTGGTGCTGCCACACAGAGAGTAGAAAGGGTCACTGTTTCTTTAAGACACACTTCCTTTCAGCACTCTTCTCCGAGGTAGTTCCCTTTGTGATAAGTTTAAATCCCATGAGTAGACTACCCGTGCATAAGTTGACCCAGGTTGATGGATTAATTTTTGAAGTATAGACTAGTACATGAGTGTATATATAATAGGTTTTGTATTTACACTAAGATAAATCTGATGTTCAGATCAACAGCTTGAAATTTGTGTACTTTCTCAAAATGGATTGATATGAACCCACTTAATTTTCTGAGTTATTATTAAGCCCTCACCTTACTTAATGTCGGTTCTTCACAACTAAATATAAATCTATCCATATGTTGAGTGATTTCACACATCCCTTTGAAAAAGTATATATCCTAGTGCTTAATCCAGTGTGGTTTTAAATATTCCAATTAATATTTTCCTGGCAGGACACTGAACAGTCCAAAGTGGTTTTTGTTAAAGAACTTGTCAGGTCTCAGTCCTACATTTTTGATCTTCATGTTCCTGTAACTGTTAATTATGCTTCATGAGATATATCTTAGTCTCTTGGTCTCACTTCTTAGGGCCCTTCCACACAGTCATATAATCCAGACTATCAAGACAGAAAATCTCACAATATCTGCTTTGAACTGAGTTATCTGAGTCCACACTGCCATATATTCCAGTTCAAAGCAAATAATGTGGGATTTTATTCAGCTGTGTGGAAGGCGCCTTAGTATTACTGATAAGTTTCTGTGGCTGATCTAGTTGCCAAAACTACTTTACTTGCAGTTTAACTATGGGTGTCTAATTCCTAATTTATCCCTCAAGTCCTTAATTACTTTCACTGTAGTTCTCTAAATAATGTCCATTTGATTAACATCTGTCTGCTATTATAATTTGTATAATTTGGAGAATGAATGCAGTCAAAAGTTAGTTTTCATTCAAATCATAAACCAAGCTGACTAAAGCAATCAAGTTATAATTTGATCCCATATGTATATATGTGTTTTTTAAAAAGATGGCTCTATTTTTAAAAACTTGTTTCAGATACCAGATGGCAGAATGTTCAGCTAACTATGAAAACAACACTGTGTGTTTCCTTTTTAACTGTATTTATATATTTCTTTCATATAGTATCCCTTATTCGAACTGCTTGGAACTAGAAGCATTTTGGATTTTGGATTTTTTCCCCCCAGACTTTGGAGTACCCGAATTTGTAGATGAGTACATAATGAGAGATCTTGGAGATGGAACCCAAGTCAAAACATGAAAATCAAACAATCAATCTGTACACATTGAACCATCAATAAGCCAAGGTGTCCTGATATCTGCCACCTATATGGACAATTTTGGGATATTTCAGAATTCTAGATAATGGATTTTCATCCTGTACCAATTTTTCTTTTTGGAACTCTGGAAAACATTGTATTAACTCGAGTATAACGTACTATCGAATGTAATACATATCTCAATTTTGAAGATGTGCATAATAAAAAAAGGATTTGCTGTCAAATGAAATGTGAGGCGATGATGTCCACAAAAAGCTGGGTGGGAAGTGGTGGTCTGGTCTTTCCACCAGCCTTTCGCCACGGCTTCTTCTCTTTCTTCTGTCCCCAGCTGGGATCTCTTCTTCAACAACTCAGACAAGTTTAGGTGCATGAGTCTAACATGTCATCAAATCTAATGTACACTTCAATGTTAGTGATGTAATTTAGGCAAAAATATGTTATACTCAAACTCAAGTAAATATGGTATATGGTTCTAAGTTCACAATCTGGCCCATTTTAAACCTTACAATTCTATGAGGTAGGTTAAACTGAGAGATCATGATGCCCCTAAAGTGGTTTTGTGGCACAGTAGGATTAGAACCAAAATCTCCTGAATCCTCCGCAAACACTCCATAACTGTGATCCACATTGGCTCCCACATTTCTCAACAAGAAGAAATTGTCAAGAAATGACAAGTAAGATCTCTGCCCCTCAGCTTACTGAGTTACTTAAACATCACTTTTTAAGCTGCAACTCCCAGAATCCGACCACCAGCTTTTCTCACTAAATAGAATACTATCATGCCATTAATGATAATATATTATTCCCAGGGCCATAGCCGGGGGGGATGTTTTTAGCAAATAATGAAGAGTAGTTCCATAAGGCAAAATAATTTAGATATCAGGCTCAATCAATAAACTTCAGTGGACACTCAAGACAGATAAACTTCAATGTATACACATGGGGATTTGGTTAATCAGTTAAATTCATGAGTAAATCAGTTTTTTTTAAATTTGGGGTGGGTTGAAATCCTAACCCCTACCCCCCCCCCCCCAGGCTACAGCCCTGATTTTTCCCAAGCTCTGATGACAAAGTTTTAACTGGATCATAAGGAGACATCAGGCTAGATAACATGTCCCTCTGGCCCAGCTTGGTCTTTTCTAACTTGCTATACTGTACTTCTATGTGTTGTAGGCAGTGTCATTTTCTTACTTTTTCCCCTCAAACTGGAGTTATATTGGATTTGGGACTTTATATATGTAAAGCACATATTCTACCATTAAAGTTTCTAAATGACATAGTATGTGGTCTCCTTCAAAAAGCAGTAACATAGAAATATTTTTCTCTCCCCCCCCCCCCCAAATTTTCTGTTCAGACAAGCATGGACAAGTCTCTAGTATCCTTAATATAGTAATCTATATGCTTTAATCCTGCTGAGATATGGATCTTTTTCTCAAAGTTGGAAGTGCCAAAATAAACTCCATCACAAGTTTCAACGTTCCACTAGAAGCTGAATTGCAGTCTCATGAGATCCAAGACCAAGACAAGGATTTCTATTTATAAATTGAATGTTCAATAACCTTTGCTCTGGGCTAATGATAACTGTCAGGAAGGTGGTACTTTCAAATCCCTATCAGAGTTCACGCTTCTCTTATGATAATCTAGGCAGGACTTCTTTGACCACTGGGGAAAACACTGATGAAATGGTCAGAAAACAAAGCAGGACTTAAAACATTCTTCGGGGCAGTTTAATTGAACAGAACTGCATACATTCACTTTGTTCCTGAGTTAAGATGAAAAATACAATGGCTGACAATGGCTGCTACCTATGTACTTACTCCCTGTAATGTGGCAGAAACTGATTCTTCTAGTGGAGTTAAACCTTGTTGACATAAAACATAAATGAAGAAGGGATCTGTTAATAAATAATAACAGCTCAGACATAAGTGCAGTGATGGCTAAGGGTTCATGTCAGATATTTCAAAGTAGGGTTAGCAAGAAAAAGAGAGATTTAATGACTACCTCAAACTAATATTGTTACGACTCTCACTTTAAATACACTTTTTCCATTTTGTTGTGGTTTATTCGTTCAGTCACTTCTGACTCTTCATGACCTCATGGACCAACCCACGCCAGAGCTCCCTGTCGCCTGTGGCCACCCCCAGCTCCTTCAAGGACAAGCCCGTCACTTCAAGGGTAACATCCATTCATCTTGCCCTTGTTTGGCCCCTCTTCCTTTTTCCTTCCATTTTCCCCAGCATCATTATCTTCTCTAAACTTTCCTGTCTTCTCATTATGTGTCCACAGTACTTCATCTTTGCCTCTAATATCTTTCCCTCCAGTGAGCAGTTGGGCTTTATTTCCTGGAGTATGAATCATAGAATCATAGAGTTGGAAAGACCTCATGGGCCATCTAGTCCAACCCCCTGCAAGAAGCAGGAAATTGCATTCAAAGCACCCCCAACAGATGGCCATCCAGCCTCTGCTTAAAAGTCTCCAAAGGAGCCTCCACCACAGTTTGGGGCAGAGAGTTCCACTGCTGAACAGCTCTCACAGTGAGGAAGTTTTTCCTGATGTTCAGGTGGAATTTCCTTTCCTATAGTTTAAAGCCATTGTTCCGCATCCTAGTCTCCAGGGCAGCAGAAAACAAGCTTGCTCCCTCCTCCCTATGACTTCCCTTCACGTATTTGTACATGGCTATCATGTCTCCTCTCAGCCTTCTCTTCTGCAGGCTAAACATGCCCAGCTCTTTAAGCCGCTCCTCACAGGGCTTGTTCTCCATACCCTTGATCATTTAAGTCGCCCTCCTCTGGACGCTTTCCAGTTTATCAACATCTCCCTTCAACTGCGGTGCCCAAAATTGGACACAGTGTGATTCCAGGTGTGGTCTGACCCAGGCAGAATAGAGGGGTAGCATGACTTCCCTGGATCTAGACTGATCTGATTTGATCTTCTTGCAGTCCAAGGTACTCAGAATTTTCCTCCAACACCATAGTTCAAAACTTTTTATATAAACTCCAATAATTTCTATTAGAAATATTCCTAACTATCATTGTACTAAAATAACAATTTTTGCCTTTCGTTTTTGGCTCCCCCACCTCTTACAACTGCTATTTCAATTTCTCTCATCTGACTTTACTTACTTCTACAAGTATATCACCCTTCACTTTCTCCCACCCCTCATTTACTCCCTACTTGTCTCTATCTGTGTCTGAGTGTTCTGCTAGGCAGGTCTCCATCCATTCTTCTAGCACTGTTATTGATGGAGCCATTGAGTCTGCAATGAGAAGGTGAGATTGGCAGGCAGGAGGCAAAACAAGCAAGAGACAGTTTACTAATCTCCTGACATTTAAAAAAAACTTCCTGAGCAGAAATGTTAGCTCTGAAAAAGAGGACATATCTGGGAAAAGGATATGTGGAAATTCCTTTCCAGTTCCAATCAGTTTTTTTCTAGTTGAGATCTCTGACCTTACTACTTAAAAGCAGCAATAAGTTTGCTGCTGTCCAACTGCATTGCAGAGATAACCAAAGCTTTCTGGCCATGAAACCATTACAGCTGGGTGTTTATGATTGCCTTGGCCAATTCACACAGGTATCTGCACCACTTGCTTTCTCCCCCATTTGATGACAGTATCTTCGGAGCAAGTTCACATAGGTAGAGGCTTTAATGGCTACACAATCAGTTCCTGGCCTGCATATAACTGACAGAGAAATCTTTCAGAGGTTTTCTTTACACAGCTTCAGATGCCATGCTTTTCAGTGAAGTCAATTCCTCAAGCCCTTAATCCATCCACTCCTAGATCCCATATGATCATTTGTATGAATGTATGAGGTCTTATACCTGGATAGGAATTATGTACAGAAGCAATCACGCAAAACTTTTGCGCAAAATCAGAAGACAGTTCATCTGTTCCACTATTATGAGAGAAGGGAAAACCACAATTGTGTAGATAGGAAGTGTATTTACAGTCCTACATGGTTTCTGTGTTTCATGTGGGTTTGCGAGGTTGTGAACCAAAGGAATTTGGCTATGCATGCTCCTGCAAGTGGTTGGATGGTAAGTTTATGGACTTCTTCAGAATAGTCAACTATAAGAAAATAAAGTGACCCCAGTCATGAAACCTCTTTCCAAAGATGTTTTCTAGTTTTCAAAATTTATATTATATTGTATTGAGAAGTTACCATGTCTACCCAAACAGATCCATACCAAAGTACAATAATTCTATTCTTTAATATATATGTGTGTGTGTGTATTATATGAAGTCTTCTAATCAGTACTCTATGTTGATGATCCCCAGGTCTATTTCTCCTTTCCATCTGATGACACCCAGGTCTATGACTAATTTCCATCTAAAACAGGAAGCTGTTTTAGTGCTAGACCAATGTCTACTGAGCTGTAATAGACTGGATGTGGGTAGCAAATGGAAACTCAATTTAGACAAGAGAGAAGTGTCCTAGTCAGTCAAAAGACCTGGAAGCAGGAGTTCAGCATGTGTTGGATAAGGTTACACTTCCCCTGAAATTTCCTTTGCTTGTTTGTACTCCTGAGTCTGAGTCTCAATGCCTAATTTTAATGGCCAAGTGTTTATATGCACAGCTAAAACTTGGGTGCCAGCATCACTCATTTCTGGAAACATCAGATCTGGCTACCCATGGAGCACCCTGAAAATGCCTGACTATTGAGGCACACCTGCTGAAGTCATTATGGGGCACCAGTATGATTCGCAAGGAATGATTACAGTGACCTCTTCTTCTTGCTGATCCCCCATGTACCTTATTTTGACCTAAGCAGAAAAAAAACCAGCAATGGCCAGGCATTTTAGGGAAATTCATAGCTTAATGGAGTGAAGCGGTGACACAGAGACAAGCCATCTCCTACCTTAAAAGGCTGACTGCATGGTGCATGTGTGGGAAATAGATCGAACTGCAAGGGACCCAGTCAAGTTGTTTAGGTGGCCACAAAACCCCATGACACTCCATAGTTTCCTGAAAATTCCAGAGTATCCCTCCATTTTTTTTAAAGTGTAGCAAAATCAGGGTCAAGGCTTTAAAAAACCTGAATACTTACCGGAAGTCCCTAGGCATTGTGAAGACTGACAGTGCTGGATTCAAAGTGAATACTAATAAATTAATTCATGTAGACAAGCTCTAAGTTACAGCTAAAAGGCAATCATTCCTTCATTATTAGAAATACGAGATAGGTAATTGATTACAAGAAAGTGATTATTTGTAATTAGTGACTTTGGGGTCCAAGAATGTGCATGTATGAGCCAGCCTTAGGTTTAAATGTCTTTTTGTTTAATATTTAATTGGATAAGCGATTTAATTGGATAAGCGAAAGTGTTGGATAATAAGGAGGGATTAAGGAAAAGCCTATTAAACGTTAAATTATGTTATGATTTTACAAATTAAGCACCAAAAACATCGTGTTTTACAACAAATCGGCAGAAAAAGCAGTCCAAGGGATGGTAACGTTACGTAGTAATCATTGTACAGTAGAGTCTCACTTATCCAAGCCTCGCTTACCCAAGCTTCTGGATTATCCAAGCCATTTTTGTAGTCAATGTTTTCAATGTATCATGATATTTTGGTGCTAAATTCGTAAATACAGTAATTACAACATAACATTACTGTGTATTCAACTACTTTTTCTGTCAAATTTATTGTATAAATTAGGCACATCCTGAGAAACAATTTCAGTTTTGTCATTTGAAAAAAAAAGGCCCATGCGGCAACAAACTAAGCCTGTCATCTTCTATTCATTTGTCAAACCTTGCAGCCCATCTGTATTATTCTTGTGTTTCAAGTTATAAAAGATGATTGCAACTGTCACCTAGAAATTAATTCATGCAATGCATCAGGATTGTTTGGGGCTGGTTCCCCCCCTCTATTTTTTTAACAAAGCTTTTTTGAGAATGCTAAATAAAATAAGCATAAAAGCAAGCCAAGAGGTCCCCTGCTGGGCCCAGCCGCTAACTTGGTTCATTGCCATGCTCAATTACCCACTCAAGTGCTTATTCCTTTTAGGCTGTCGCGGCTGTAACATTGCTCCTAACCAACTGGATTGCCACCATCTTTCGATTAGTGCTGGAAAGTGGACTGACCTGTTTCAGCTGCTCCCCATAGAAACCCATATTAACAAGCTCCCTTGTTACACATTTTAAAACTATAAGCATCGGAACACAGAAAAGGCAAAATTGGAAACAATATTGTACCATGAAGGGTCCTGTGCAAGTTACACGATGAGCTGGGTTTCGATTTGTGCAGGTAACACATGATGGGGGATTGGCCTACTATTTGTTCTTATTAGTTTAAGTGTGTGGGGATTTGAGGGGTTGATTTATGACAGCCTTTTCAAGGGTTTCTGTATTTGTTTCTTTTATATGCCTTTTCTTTCTTCTTTTTTCTTTTACTTTAGTGTAAATGTTATTAAACACAATAAGCATTACTATTTTATTTATTTATTTTTAAAAAACAGCTTCAATAGCCTTTTCCATTATTTTCCCAGTTTGGGACTCAAGGCAGCTTGTGTGTGTGTGTGTGTGTGTGTGTGTGTGTGTCTATGTGTGCTTTCAAGTCACTTGTTTACTTATGGCAACCCCAAGCACTTAATAGGGGGTTATGGAGAAAGGAATAATCAGAGGTAGTTTTGCCAGTTCTTTCCTCTGAAATATAGCCTACAGCATCATCCAGCATTCATTGGTGGATTCCCACTCGAATGTCGATCAGGGTAGACCCTGCTTAGTCTCCAAAATCAAACAGCATTATGTGCCTTTAGAGTACCAGGGAAGTTTTAAACAATACAAAATTAAATAAAATATTCTAAACACAAGTATTCAAAATACCATTCAAATTTCGACACGTACCAAATATCACCCTCCTCCATTGTTGCATGGGTGACTTTGCAGATGTTAGCAAAGCTCCCCAGCAATGGCCAAGAACTCTCCTGGAGCTCTATGGCCATCCAAAAGTGGTGCCAAGGGGCAATGTGGGCCTGATCAATCCCCTTTCTCCTGCACTAATGAGTGAGGGGACCAGGGGATAGCAGCATAAACCTATATACAGTAGAGTGTCACTTATCCAAGCTAAACGGGCCGGCAGAAACTTGGATAAGCGAATATCTTGGATAATAAGAAGGGATTAAGGAAAAGCCTATTAAACATCAAATTAGGTTATGATTTTACAAATTAAGCACCAAAACATCATGTTTTACAACAAATTTGACAGAAAAAGCAGTTCAATATGCAGTAATATCATGTTGTAATTACTGTATTTACGAATTTAGCACCAAAATATCACGATATATTGAAAACATTGACTACAAGAATGGCTTGGATAATCCAGAAACTTGGATAAGCGAGGCTTGGATAAGTGAGACTCTACTGTAAACAGTTAACTGCTTCGCATTGGAGCTAGTCATGCTGTCCACACTATGATGCATCCCTCAACTTTCTTAATATAAACTGGCTAACCCTGGTTTACCCAGCATTAGAAACATCCAGGAGCAACTAACTATCCACTTCAGGATTTAGGGAGAATGTAGTCCAGTCCTAAATTAGCCACAAACAAAAAACAATATTTCAAAAAAATGCTAATGAAAAGAAGAACCATTAGACAACTGATGGGCTGATCAAGTGTGCTGTTATTTGTACACATAAGGAAAGGCTCAATACATATGCTCTATCATTTTGCAGTAAGTTATTTATCTGTCCACCTATTTATCTCCAGGTCAAAGTGGATGGATATTTTGTTGTTTTCTTTCTCCACTTCCCCCACAACACACATATTGGGTTACAGTGTACAGTACATGTGCATAAGTAATCTGAGTATATGTTAATGCATTTATTAGCCCATACTACATCTGTTGTACCATCAGGTTGACCAAACATAAGATTCATCCATGATTCATCCATATGATTCCATCTATTGTAAATTAATATCCAGATCAATCAGTAACTGTATGTGGGTGTGAGGATTTTGGATTATACTTGCAAATGCAACTTGTGTTTTACAGGCATCCATCTTAACTGACAGGTGCCCTGTGGGTAGCTGCCTACAGAAGTCTCTCTGGGAGCATTCAAATGGGAATAAATGAAAGTGGCAGCAGGCTTGCTGAAAGAAGAAACACACAAGGAAGCTAGATAGAGCACGAGCAGAAGGCTGGGGAAGAGTTCCAAGCACATTCATTTACAGCTTAAATATTTTTATTTTCCTTCTGAAGAAGTATTTATTTTGAGCTTTTGAATGATTCCTCATACCATCAGTGAGGGAGGTGCAAATCTATAAAAGCTACAACCTCCCTTCACACTCCCATGCCTGGTTCTTTCACACTTTTTGTTCTTTTTTACAAGTTGAAATGGGCCCCTCTTCTATTTTTCCACCAAATGTGCACATATGTATGCACATATTTTAAAGTGTACACATGGCTTCAAAACACTGACAAAAATGTATTCCAGCAGCATGTAGTATGCTTTTGAAGTATTATGTATAAAATCACTAAAAAAAAACCTTCGTCACTTTATCCATTAGTCAATGTACATGCGGTGTGGTAACTCTAATCAGGAAAGGAACCATTCCTGAGTAAGGTAAGAGCTTAGTTGTCTTGGGAGAACCAAACAGAAGGTGCAATACTAGTGCCTTCCCTTCTCTGTGGAATGACCTTTGACTTATCTACAGTAAAATCAAAATCCATAATTTTGGCCTCAAAACCTGCCATTGACATATATAGGAGGTCGACTTATACATGAGCATATCCAACAAATGTACTTTTCTATACATGTTTTTAACATTGTTCTTTCTGCCCCAGGAGCAGTGACACTTATCCATCAACATGACAAGAACCCTGTCACACATTGGACTGAAACTAGGTTTGTCAGACATTCCTAGGGTCAATCCATTAGGTTAGATGGCCCAACTCATAACTGCTAAAACATTACACATTTTCCTAGCTACAGTTGTAAATGTCCCTTCACACAATCCAAGGAATATTAAAGTTTCTTAAGAAAAACTCCCATTTCATTTTGTTACACAAGGACTCATTCCCCAGAGCAAAACTACTTTCTCCATTAGATCTTCCTCAGGTTTGAGGTGGCCCCTCAGAAACATAATTAAATGGACTGGTCTCAAATACCATATCTATAACTGTCAAGGACAGAACGCCACAAGGTTCAAGATAACAGAGTTTATTTAATTACAGAACTCAAAAATGCCCGTAAAACACAAGGGCCAGGCAATTTTAGCCTTTAGGAGCAAAAAAGGGACAAGGAAAAAACGTACCAAAGATAAACCGGATTAAACCGAAGTTTAATCCGGGTAAAAACAAACTGCTTGCTTCAGCCTAGGGGTAAACAAAACAAAAGCCGAGGAACAAAAGATACAAAAGAATGCAACTAATTGGCAGCAGATTCCTCTCTGCTGCCAACACTGTGCTTAGAGGAACTTGCGTCGCTCCCACACACACAGCAGACAGGATTTCCAACACGAACAGATCCGCCAAGGATTGTAGCCGAAGAGTAGACCCAGTTCCTTTCCGTAGTTCAAAGCCAGAAGCAGACGTTTGTAATTTCCAAGTCCAGAAGGGGGAAGACAAGCCGTGGTCAGTTCAATCCGAGTTTTCAAAGCAGGAGATGGCGTCCGTCAAGAAGACGACGGAAGGTCAAGCTAATAAGAGTAAGCACAGGTTTGCACAAACAAATGCCCACACAATTCCTCCCGCCGTCTGACCCTGAATTCCAAAACAACTTACGTCTCAGCACAGGAAAACACACCAGTCTTCAGGAAAGCGTCCCACACAGATCCCAAGCGTTCGTCCAGATTACCTTGCCCAACGCAATTTGCAATTGCTCCCAAGCCCCATTTTATGCCAGTTACAAATCCTCATCACTGTCAGCTGTCCTCCTTAACCCGGGCGTTTCCTCATCACTTTCCTCATCAGAGCTGGAACACCTCTGACTACGCCCCACAGCATCTCCAGCTGTGGATCCCGTCCCATCCCTCCAGCTAAGCCATGGGTCTAATCCTGAAGGTCCCCATTCATCTTCTATCCCATCATGACCAGTGGCACCCAATTCCTCCCTTACCCGAGTCCAATCCATCTCATCCTCCTCCGAGGTAACCAGCCCCTCTTCCATTCTCTCCGTAAACCCCTCAAAAGACTCTTCGTCAGACGGTGCTGCAAAAATGTCTCGCAGTCTTTTTCTTTCTCGCTCCTCGAGAGTATCTGACTCTCGAGGAGTCTTACGCCCACGTCTGTCAGTAACAGAGCCATGAGGCTCAATCATAACAATAACATCCTGTTTTATACAGCTTCTTCAAAATAAGATCAAATAATACAGATATACTTTTTAAAAAACTCAGAATAAGCCCAAAATGGTTATACTGATAGGCTTTGAAGTAATTTCGGGTTCTGAACTTCAGGGAGATATTCCATGATACTAAATTAAATTGGAAGGACAAACCTTTTGGATGGAACAAGACAGTAGATAAAAAGAAGACACACATACATTCTACCAATATTACTTTCTGACCATTAGTAAAGGCATTGCATAGTTTGAGTCAAAGGCCGATTAACAAAAAGAACGTTAGCGTTACATCCATTATATACTTTTCTTGCTTTAAAAAGGAAGAATGTTTGATCTTTTATCTTATCTGGTTTTATCAAACAAAAGATTCTAATTCTAGTATTTAATTACCACATTTTGGCACCTAGACTTAAATAATAGGGTAAGGACGAAGAGACTTAGGACTCTGTGTATAGAAATTTTGACTCCCCTCATTTGTCTCATCTAAACAGTTTACATGACCCAACATCAACATCATGCCATATGATAAATTGCTTTTAGAAGTTTCTGTTTCAAAAGCAGTTTGGCATGGGATGTTCAGGCTGGGTGCTGCTTGAGAAGAGAAACATCTAAAGCTCTGTAAACCATTTGATCGATAGCACAGCTTGGTGTCCTGCTTTTTAGGCTTGTTCCAGGGGTTATTTGGAGCACTGATTCAAAAATTGTATTGGATAGACCACATCAGCCCTAGTTTCTTAGATATGGTTGAATTTATGAAATTAAATTGAATTTTTTAATCCTTTTGGTATGAAATAGATTTTGATGTAGTATAATTTTCATCTAATTTTCTTTCTTTTAAGGTTTCATCTACATAGGCACGAAAACCCAGACTATGGACTTCATCAAATGCAAGATTCCTCCCCCCCCCCCCCCCCGGCCCAGTTTCCACACACTTCTAAAATAATTCATAGATAAAGCAACACAGATCCCATCATACGATACAAGGAGACCTCAACCGCTTGTCCATGCTGCTTAATCTATGAACTGTCTCTGATGTGTAGGGAAACAAGGAGAACTGTAGATGGTTAGAAAGCATGTTCTGAGCTCCCAATGTATGTGGGAATGGGAGAAAATGGGGAAAAAACACTTGATCTGGGATTTGTCAAATTTGCACAGGTTAAATTGCTTTAGTAATGTGGAATAATGGGCATTCCTATGGGCGGTCTCCTACCAAGTATTGATGCTCCATTTTTCTCCCAAGATCTGGCTTAAGAGTGATGTCACCTGTCTCCATGAGAGAGTAAGAGTATTGGGAGGGAGAGCAAAGGAGCCCATGGAAAGAAAATGTGCCTGTCTTAAGATGACATCTGGATCCTCTAAGCAAATAGTTGAGCTGGGAGGAAGCGGCCCCGCATGATGGAGGTAAGGAAGTTTTTCTTTAAAGATGTCACACCATGCAAAAATGATGGTTTTCCCCAATTTCCCCCTGCTTCTCCCAGCTCCAATTGATGAAAACCTATGAGTTGGCTCCCAATTGTCTTCACAACATTCCTCCACTTACAGTGAGAATCACAGCTTATACCAAGTTAAACCACCTTTGCTCTAGTCAGAGGATGCTCTGGAGCATCCTGAAAATGTAGGATAGTATGAACAGCTAGATTCAGGGAAAAGAGGTGGATAGTGCCTGTTTTCCTGTGAACTCATAATGGGATACATAGGACAGCCAGAAGTTCACAGCCAGCCATAGCTGTCACATGTATCCCATTCTGGTATTAACAGAGGCACAAGGTGGACCAGAAAGAACATGGGAAGCATGACAAGGAAGTTTGCTCCCCTTCTTCCTGGTCATGCTTCTGCCTCTACAGATGTCAGCACAGGCTGTTCTCACAGAACTCTGTGGCCTTCTAGGAGAGGCTATGGGGACATGGAACATCAGGTGACAGCCAATGCAATTTCAGTTTGGCTGGACTGTGTGGACTCTGACAACCTACTGCTGCAGTGGGTTCAGAAGGGTGCATATAGTCCTGGATTTATTGACCAGTGTAGACTTGTCCTTAAAAAATCAGCATAGATGAGGTACCCAACAATCCTTTGGAGAAGCTTTAAGCTCACAACTTGTGCTGCCTCAAAAGCTCTATGGCTGTGCATGGATTGGAGTCCAAGTCATTTTAACATAAACTCTGTGTCACACCAGTTCATGGACACTAATCCAAAAGGTGCCTACTGCTTGCATCCTGCCCACTTCCCTCCCCTGCTCTCCAAAACTAGTTTAAATATGCTTTCTGGTACAAGAGATCAGAGCAAAATGTTCTTTGTTCCAGAACTTATTTTCTATATTCAAATGTTGTAAAGATAGTTATGTTCAGAAAGAACTAAACATTGCATTTATGTTCTCTTTGTTGAAATAAACATTTTGTATGTTTTTAATCCTTGAATTAAAAAATGATTCTATTCATGAATGTTGGTGGGAGGTTGGCTTCTTTTGTGATCTATAGAAGAAAAGCCTTGGTAAGCTGTGATCAAAAGAATGAAAACCTCTACAATCATTCATTTTTTAAAAAATTAATAAAACTATAAACTCAAAGAAGACAAGCCAGATGAAAAATAAAAAATACATACATTAAATAGTAATAAACCTAGCTCTGAATAGGATCTTTCATTCACTTCAGAGACTCAAAATCAGAAGTAAAATGTTATTTAAATCCAGCAGTATTACATAAATAAAGTATTCTAGTACAGATTTAAATAACAGGATTTTCAAAGGTATATCTTAGTAGTGCATATAGACTTGAAAGTCAGCTTATTCAGGCTTAGGCTATTTTTTATGAAATATCCTTAGATGTTGAATATGGCACAACCATCCTTTGGATGCCTTTAGCGCAGAAATGCATTTGTTGGGAATGAGAAAGAGAGAATGCTTTGCACAAATCATAAAGAAAGTGGTGCAAAGGACCAGAAATGTCTTGGTTTTCAGGTTTTGTTTTTAGATTTTGGAACATCTCCGAAATCTAAACCTAGTGCTTGGTTAGAATCCCTATTTCGCAGATCTTCGTGTCTCTCTCCAGCCTCACATCCTGTTCAGTCGCTATGTTCTGCTGAATCTAGGACTCAAGGCTGTAGAGATACCGAGGATCAAAGAGACTGGGGACATAAGAGGACTGATACAGGTTTCTAGAGGGAAATGCAGTATCTGTACTATACAGAAGAGCTCCAGGGAGCCAGCCAGTTGCCTTTTTCAACTTTGTGAATGAACAAGTAGGAGCTCTGCAGCCTCAAAGAAGGAATCAGGCGGCTGGCAACAAAATGTTTGGGGTTTTACCTAGACCTGCTTCGGGTGGACTGAGTGTTTTCCATAGTTCGTTTGCCCTGGCCCCATCTGTAGTAGAAACTGATACCCTTCCATCCATCATTTGTCTTCCAACTCACTCCTTTGAATGTAGCTACATTCACAGAAATTCCTAAGTCCCATCCTTATTCTTAACATGGTGTTTCTCCAATAAAGCTTATTTACTTCGCTTTACCTAATCCAGTCTCTTTGTTCTTTAATTGGACCTCACACACAGAACCCACACTCACTCTTTCATCAATCACTACAGCTATATCTCAGTTAAAACAAAATAGATATGTTCTTGGGAATTTCTTCTGTAAGAGGAAATTGTGTAGCAGAGGCAGACATAAAATAGGAAGGCTCCCTGGTTCACGGAGGAGCTGGCAGTGATGAAACGCGCGAGAAGGGGGCTAGAGTGCGTCTGGCGGAAAACTCATGACGTATCTGACCGAGCACAGGCTAGAGCCGCTATTAGGGCCTACTCCGTGGCTCTGCGGACAGCCAGGAAGATCTTCATGACTGCCCGCATAGCATCTGCAACAAATAGACCTTCGGAGTTGTTCCGGGTCATCGGGGAGCTCCTTCACCCTCCTGAGGGGGGAGGGGCACCCGAAGACTCGGCAACTCGGTGCAGCGAGTTCACGCACCATTTTGCAGATAAAGTCGCTCAGATTCGCCTTGAGTTAGACGCTAGACTTGACTTAATGCCAAATGAGGTAACTGAGGCACCTGTCTGTCCGAATTTGTGGGATTCATTTCAGCTTGTTCGCCTGGATGACATGGACAGGATCCTTGGAACTGTGAGGGCGACCACTTGTGCCATGGATCCTTGCCCCTCTTGGCTTATTAAATTGGCTGGAGGAGGATTGGGAGATTAGTTTGTGAGTATAATCAATGCTTTGTTGGCTCAAGGCAAATTTCCATCTGCCCTAAAACAAGCTATAGTGAGGCCAGTCTTAAAGAAAGCCTCTCTTGATTCAACCATCTTAAATAACTACAGACCAATTTCAAATCTTCCTTTCCAGGGCAAGGTCCTGGAGCGGGTGGTTGCTTCTCAGCTCCAGGAGTTCCTGGATGACACCGATTTTCTGGACCCGTCACAATCCGGCTTTAGATCTGGGTACAGTACTGAGACGGCTTTGGTTGCCTTGGTGGGTACAGTACTGAGTACAGTACTGAGACAGCTTTGGTTGCCTCCGCAGGGAACTGGACAGGGGGAGTGTGACCCTGCTGGTTCTCTTGGACATCTCAGCGCCTTTCGATACCATTGACCATGGTATCCTTCTGGGATGGCTCTCGGGGATGGGCCTTGGAAGCATGGCTTTGTCGTGGCTTCACTCCTTCCTGGAGGGCCACTCCCAGTTGGTGAAGCTGGAGGACACCGGAGTTTTGGAGTCTGGTGCCATCTCTACGCAGGTGACACCCAACTCTACTACTCTTTTCCACCGAATTCCAATGAAGCCCCTCGGATACTGGACCAGTGCTTGGCCGCTGTGATGGGCTGGATGAGGGAGAATAAGCTGAATCTTAATCCTGACAAGACAGAGGTCCTCCTGGTCAGTTGTACGTCCGATCAGGGTATTGGGTGGCAACCTGTGCTTGACGGGGTCGCACTCCCCCTGAAGGCGCAGGTCCGCAGCTTGGGGTCCTTCTGGACTCAACACTGACACTTGATGCTCAGGTGTCGGCGGTGGCTGGGAGGGCCTTTGCACAATTAAAACTTGTGCACCAGCTGCGACCTTACCTTGTGAAGTCTGATCTGGCTACAGTGGTCCATGCCTTAGTTATCTCTAGGTTGGATTATTGCAATGCACTCTACATGGGGCTGCCCTTGAAAACGGCCCGAAAACTTCAGTTAGTCCAGCGTTCGGCAGCCAGGCTTCTAACTGGAGCAAATTACAGGGAGCGGTCAACCCTCCTGCTTAAGGAGCTCCATTGGCTGCCGTTCACCTTCCGGACCCAATTCAAGGTGCAGGTGATCACCTACAAAGCCCTAAACGGTTTGGGACCTGCCTACCTTTGTGACCGCATATCCCTCTATGAACCCACACGATCTCTTCATTCGCCGGGGGAGGCCCTCCTCTCACTTCCGCCGCCGTCACAAGCGCGGTTGGTGGGGATGAGGGAGAGGGCCTTCTCTGTGGTGGCCCCCCGGCTCTGGAATGCACTTTCAAGGGAAATTCGGCTAGCTGCCACCTTGGAAGGGGTTAGGAAAAGCCTGAAAACTTGGCTGTTCACACAGGCTTTTGAGTAAGTACCACCCTCTGAATGTTAAATTCTTGTATAAATGTTTATCCTTGATCGGTTTCATCCGCATGGATAATTTCTCTATATAGCCTCAGGGTTCAACTCACTTTTGGGTTCTCCCCCACGTTCTTATAGCACTTTTAACTTCCTCTATGTTTACAAATCTCACTTAGTGCACTTTGATCAGCCCATCCTTATGTTTTATTGCTGCGTTTTAACTTTGTCTTATTAATGGTTGATTTTAATCGTATGTTTTAATTTTTCATTTGTGCGTTTTCAGTATTTGATGTTTTATGTATGTATACTTGTTTTGTATTTGTAAGCCGCCCTGAGTCCCTGCTAGGAGATAGAGGCAGGGTACAAGAATAAAATTATTATATTATCTGCCTTTGTATTGAAGGGACACAAGGGGCCTGATTTAATTTGATTCAACCTGATTCATAAATAGCAATGGTATTCAGAATAGTTTGATTAAATAAATAGTCTTCTTAATAATTAGAAGATGTCAGTAAGAAATGTTTGTCACAACCACCACCAAATGGCCAGCAATAAAACAAGCCGATTGCCTTCCTGGGGATGCAAAGGAAATCAATTGACCAGGAACTCACACATGCAGGCAGGGCAATAAAACTTTAGAAACAGTCCTAGACGTGAGGATCAGAGACGGTGTTTTGTTTCAGTTTGATTTTGATAGATAGACATTTATTGTTTGTTGTTTTGATAAATGTCAGGATGAAACAAGATGAAAGAGCAAGGATGTTTGTGAAATGAATTGTACCTGGAAGATTATAAATACCCCATGTGAAATCTCAGTCGGTGTGCCACTCCTTTTCATGATGGTCACCCACAACTCTATTTACAAATAAATCTGTGTATTTCTATCTCCTTAGCCTCCTAGTTCCTTTATTGGAAAGGCGATACTAGGGTGTTCTGCAAGGTTTGCCTTCTTTCAAAAGGGGTATCACATCTGAGCCTCAACAGTATAAGTAAATAAAAACCTTCCAGAGCATCCAGTGTTGACTTTTTATTGTACAAACCTTGACTTTTTTCAAGGTTTTCATTTTAGTGTTCTAATGTATGCACCCACACAATTTTTCTAACTTTCTGGAGGCATCTGGTATGGCTCACCTCCTTTCTCCTTTATATTAGGATTAGCTAGAGGAGAATCCAGTTTCTTCCTAGCTCAAACTTTTACTACATGATATGTTAAAGAGATTCTGTTGCAAGACAACACTGAATTTTTTTAAAAAAAAATTGTGAGCCACTTTAAATCCCAATTTCTGAGAAGGAGGCGAGTATGATTATGATAATGTCAGTTTTTCTTTAACCTTCCTTCACTGTTTACCTATTAGAGATGAAGCAAAAAAATAAACACCTCCCAGCTAGACAGAGAATGAGAAATAAGTAAGGAATGGACGGGAACAAAAAAGTTTTGTAAAATGGAGCTCCTTTCTTAGGAGCTTTGTTAAGTATGCCTAAATTTAAAGAAAAAGAGCACCATGTCCTGTGTAGATAAGTTTCCTGGCATGCTTGATATGCTAGGAAAAAAATTCTGTTGAGGTCTTGGAAAGCAACTTCTTTCTTCTGTCACCTAATGGAAGAGGTAGAATATCATCAAAGCCTGGGCTTTTTCATTCTTGTTCAGTTTTTTTATCAGCTCAGTGATATTCTTATAATCACAGAAGCAGAAGTTTGGAAAGGGTTCCACTGATGCCCTTCCAGCCCTATGATATTATAGTACTAATCGGCAATTGGAAATATCGTATTTTGGACTCCTAAAAGGATAGTGGAATTGCAATCTTGAAAACATGATTATATATTATTTCTCAAGCAATGTACTTAAATTAATGCATGTTGTATCAGAACCTGCTAATAACATAGTACAAAATGCTGGCAACAGGACTGCAGAGAACATAGTCAGAAGGAAACGAAATCCAGAAAGTACTGACAGTAACAATTACATTATAAAGACTAACAATTTCCCAAGCAGTTTGTTTGCAAATACTTGCATATCATTTGTACAGCAAAATTCCAAGCAGTGTAGATCAATAAAATTTAAAGCATACACAGTACACAATACAAACCAATAATTGCTTTTAAAGTTCAAGAAACAAATGTCTGATTGGACAAAATAGCAAAGGTGTACTCAGAAAAAAGGGTATTCTTAACATGCATTAAAAAATTTGGGCAGTCAGAGTGTGTCAGAGTCCTGATGGAAGTCACATCATGCAGTAGGTGGCGTAACAATGATTGTCCTCCTCCATGTGACTGCTGAGTGGACAGTTGCCAATAACAGAAAAATGTGTAGTCGATGAGCCAATTAGCATATGTGGTATGGGGAAAAAAACATTATCACAGCCGCCAGTGATATACTGGAACTTCCTAATGAATTGTAACTCAGCAATTTCTCTAATACATCTGCATGTATCAGAATGTAGAAAATCTGTCAGTATGACCTCAGTAGTGCAAAATCCACTGCACCAGCAATTAAATTAGATAGTTGGGCTTAGGCAGCTAACTCATTAGCTGAAATCCTAGACTCCTTGTAGTTGAGTTTTGACACTGAACAACATGGGACCAGCAGTTTGTCTTCTCAATCTTTTCTAAGCACGTTTAACAAACCTGCCAGTCATTATGTTATGCATGGAAATCAGCCAACACTGAACTGCACTGCTATTTGCCTCGTGCTCAGGACTGGCAACAGCCAGAAAAAATGTCCATGGAGATTTGCTGAGCTGCCTCAATTATGTCAGCCTCCTGCCTCCCAGCTTGCTCCATTCAAAACTAAAAAGTAAATAAGGGCTCTACATATATAGTGAAAGGGTGTATGTATACTGTGTGGGTGCCAGTATTAATACATATAAGGAAACACCCTATGTGTGAACAAGCTTATGTATGTACGTTCTGCATTTGCAGTGTGTGCCATATGTGACATCTTGTTATACCAGCAGAAGAAAATCTGCTCAACAGGTATGTCGAAGAACAGGTGGCCTCTCTTTGAACATTTAGCCATGAGGGGAAGTCATATGAACCTCTTTCTTTATTCCCAGTTACTTTAAGGTACACAGCATCCAACCTACCTCCCATTTTATGCTGACCTCAAGAAAAGTCCATGCCATGACTACAACTGTGACCAGAATATCTCCAGCTTTTCTTCCATTAACTTTGTTGAACTATCTGCTGCTACCACACTATTGTTGCAATTTCCACAACAAACATGTATGCAACATGAGATTTCCTAAACGGGTCAATACAAAAGATCTTCCTCAAGAAAATAGCAACTTTAGAGGAAATCTTTCCAATGGACTGTAGCAGATAATGGGAGGTTTGGATTTCTTTCTCCCCCTTCAGCTTCTGGTATCTCAATCATTAGCAGCTCCCCAGTGTAAGCTATTTGTATGTTTTTCATTAAAAGGGAATTTAAATGGAAAGACACATTGAACATCACACCTTGTTAGGGATATAATTATCTCCATGTCAATCCATCAAGAAAGAGGCACACTTGGAAATACCAATAAATCTCTGCAAGTCAATCTTTTGGATCTGAAACTAAGTATTCCATCCAACATTGAATGCTACCATAGTTTCTCAGCACTGTCCAATAGTAATCATTCATTTTGGGAAGAAGCAGAATACAACTTTCTCCCTTGGAGATGGGTAGAAGGGATTAAAAACAGGGATCCTATTTTTCCCATTTACTATTAATGATTTTGAGAGGTCAACTTCTCCTAGTTTATTATTTTCATCTAAAAGAAAGAAATATTTAATAGCTAACTCCTTCAAAAGAATTGACTTCAGTGATACAATCTTCAAAATTCAACATCTGCTGTGTGGGGGGAAAGTGGTAAATACCTTTCTTTTCCAATGCTTGTTTGGATTTCTTCTATTTTCTTCTATTACATGTCATGCAATGTTCTGCGTTTGGTTCCAGTGGTATCTTGTTAGTAAAAGCTCTGTAAATAAAGAATAACATTTCTCAATAGTTGGATCTTCAAGTGAGACAGATATTGGACAAAAGGGATATTTTGGCTCAGAATTTAGGGACAGGTAGACTAGCTTTCACCTGCCCCTAAAATGGCTTTTTGGTCAAGACAGAAGCAGCCTTCGAGATTTAAAGGATCCATCCAAAGTTCTAAAAGCAATACCCCAAAAAGGTTGGGAACCCCATATAACTCCTTCAATGCCTCGATCCAAACAGATCCACTATATTCCTGTCAAAGAAAGACTAGGTGCCTCTAAGAGGGCAGGGTATTACTTCTTACCTTATTCAAAGTGACTGAGTTATCTCTAATTGGTGTAAGATGATGTACAGCTGTGACTCAAACAAGAAATCCCTGGATTTATCATTGTTTATATAATGCTCAGGTGGGAGCCAAAAGCAATTCCCCCAGGAATGGAAACCTGGGGACCCACAGGTTGAGAACCACTGCTTTAACCCTAGGCAAACTGCCCACCATCTGGCCTTTCAAGGCTCCTGCTTCAAACTATCTTCAAGGAACTGGAGACAATAGATTCTTAGTTGCAGGTTCACCTGGTGGAGCTGCTACCATGGAAGTGACAAATCTAATCTTGATTTCATTACTGTTATTCCCAGAGCCAGCCCAAATTAAAAAGGACACTTTCTAAGAGACCGTCCCTCTAATCACAGTTTTGCAAAGGCCTCCTTTCCAGTATCATCAATTGTAGATTGTTTACCAGTTATATCTATATACTTAGCTATGCAAAGAAGAATCTTCAGGAAATGAAAGGGTCTTCGCTCTGCAAATATGACAATCACTTAGAAGATCAACATCAATACTGCTCAAACTCTTCCCCAAATGTATAAATGAGCCGTCCTTAAGATCCTAAATAAAGTGATCCTCTCCAATCTGTTGGACTGCAACTCCCAGCATTCTTTACTATTGGCTATGCTGTCTATGGCATATAGGAATTGCATATCCTCAACATCCGGAGGACCACGTGATTTGCACTCCTGGTCTAAACAAATTAAACTTGAAATCAAAGGGTCGAAATACAGCTGCATATTTTTAAAAATGCGTTATTATATATGTTACAAACACAGAGTGAGAGAAAAAGTTTACTCTTCTTAGCAAGCAAAAGTGATTCCCAAAGTGGGCGGTACCGCCCCCTGGTGGGCACTGCAGCGATCCAGGGGGACAGTGATGGCATATATTAGGACACGGGGCGGGGCCAGGAGAGGGGCGGGGCCTCTTCCCAAGTGCCGGAGACAGGGCTGAGCACCTGACGCGCCTGTCAGGACACGGGGCGGAGCTAGAGGAGTGGCCGTGGCTTCTTCCCAAGAGCCCGAGACAGGGCTGAGAATCTATATCTCTCTGGAGCCACTTGTTAGGACACAGAGGGTGGAGCTAGGGAAGGGGGCGGGCCTCCTTCCAAGAGCACAAGACAGAGCTGAGCCTCTGTATACTTCCCTTGAGGCGCTTGTTAGTACACGGGGGCGGGGTATAGAGGTTCAGTCCCATCAGGCACTTGGGAAGAGGCCCCACCCCCTCCTCTAGCCCCACACCGTGTCCTGGCAGGCGCCGCAGGACAGGGATAGCTCAGCCCTGCCTCAGAGCTCGTAACTCCGCCCATCTCAGTCTTGGCCGCCCATTTGTGGCCCCACCCACCTCCCCCTCCCAGCCCTGCATCTTGGACTAGGGGAGAGGCTCAGCCCTGCCCTCTTCAGCAGGAGCCATGCCCACCCCTCTAAGCCACGCCCCCCTTTCCAGGGGGCGCTGAGTAATATTTTTTCTGGAAAGGGGGCAATAGGCCAAATAAGTTTGAGAACCACTGCCTTAAAACATTGTATTTTTAAAACGATGCCACATTTGCATGGCTGTTTGCATGAAGATGATAAAAAGTATCATCAAGGTTCACAGCTTCATTCATTTTAATCTTAGAGAGACAGGGAGGGAGGGAGAAACTTCAGTTTTTCCATATGAGTCATTTTGGCCACCTCTGAATTTGCTAAACAAGATCTTTATCTCTGTTGGCCAGATAACCTACTTTTGAGGTGGGGTGGGGAGGGCACAAAAGCAGTGTGCTATAACATGAAAGAAAACAATTAGAAAAACTGCTAGCTGCATATCCTTTTAAGTTTCTAGGTGACTTTTCCAACTCACATTAGATCAGAAGACAATGTAAGAAGTAGAGGCAAAGGGCAGCTCTTTTACAGCACCATTGGATTTGTCTGCACAGTTAATGACACTCTGCCTAATTTTGTAGTCAGTAAAAATAGAAAGTTTTGGGAGAAGGAGCAGGGTGGGGATGGTGAAAATAATGTAGAACTTGAAATAAAAGTTATGTCTTATGCCAGGAGTAAAAATCAATGGGCCCACTAGGTACTGAAGTAACTCCCAGCCACCCCAGTTAGGGCCAATGTTGAGGAATCTTGAGAGTAACACCATTTTGAAGGCCGAAATATTGCCTAATTCTTGTCTTTTACCTTAGAAGCCTTTTACCTTAGAAGACCAAGATGGTGATAAAAATGAAGAAATCGCACTCAAGGATGAATGCATGTATCACAGGACTGAGACCAGTAATGAAAATAATTTCTGGCATAAAACCTACTTGACAAACTCCAGTCTTTCTCCCAGCTGGATTTCTTTCCCAACACTCAGGTTGACTTTGGAACAACTTGAAGGGTGAAATGGAGAGAAGCTTGGAATGTTGTTTTGCTCATGTGAGATCCTAGACATACATCTTTGAGTCTAGGTTTTTCAAGCAAAAGACTCAATTCTCTCAAAAATGTCCTTATGTGTACTGCATTCCCTAGAAGTTGTATTCCGAACAATATCTGTTCATACATACAAGAGAATGCATATTTTCCAAAATATTTGAATTAGAAGCATATTTGCACAGCCACTCGTAGGATGAAAGAGTAATAAATTAATTCATAAAGCTGGGACTCTAAAGCTATTTCCCATGCTAAATGTAGAGCCGTAAATATGCATGTAGTGACATCTGGGAAAGTGGCTGAAAACTCAGCTGTCATGTAAACCAGATTCTATTACATTGGGAGCTTTTTGGAGTTTTTTACAGCGGCACAATTTCACTGAAGGCCAAAATACAGGTGATTAAATATCACTAAGGGAAGCAATTAGGCATATGCACAACTCAGATGCAAAAAAAAAAGTGACCTTTGTCTTTTATCCTGAAAAAAATGTAGCCCCCTCTTGTTGCTGCTGTGCATTCATTTCTGGTAGGTTAGCCTTCGCATTCTCCTATCCCAGGGACAGAGGCCCTGCTTCCCTCTAGAGACACCACTGAATTAAATCCCCTAGCATTCCTCATCACTGGCTATGCTAAAGGTGTGTATACATTACAGAATTAATGCAGTTTGACACAACTGTTACTGTCATGGCTCAATGCAATGGAACATGGGAGCTGCCATTTGGGTAGGCACACTTTGGAAGAGAAGGATTTTCCACAATGTTTCCAAACTACACTCTCCATGATTCCAAAGCACTGAGCCATGACAGTATAAGTGGTGTTCAATTGCATTATTTCCACACTGTAAAAATATTACTGAGTGCGAAGACTTCTGCAATTGGAGTCTAGCAAGATCTAAAGGCTTCCCTGCCCTACCTAAATGGTATTCTTCCTCATTCTTCATAAATGCAGAAACATGGAGAATTATGTTGACTCTTGGGAAATGCTATGCCAAAAAGGTGTATTATTACAGTATTAAGGCTATGACGCTCTTCCATTATCTACAATCCATGTACTAAATAAATAAATAAAGCTATAGCAGAAAGAGATGGTTTGTTAAATGATCGGGGAACAAGAGAAAGGAAAACTGGGGCACTAAATTCAGAGAAGTATAATTACCATGTGTGTGCCTTCCCTCCCCCTGCACCCATTGCCATTGAAAAGTCACACATAGTCCAGTTGCATTTTTAAAGGTTAGTAATACCCCAAACCGATCATACCTTGAATTTTAGCCTTTAAACATCACTATTTTACATTGCACTGTATTGCATAAGACCCTGTCAGAATGACCCAGAGAGAATTGAATAGAAGTGTAAGGTTGCCCAATTCATGCTTGCAGGTTTTTCTTACCTCTTTAAGGTGATCTATGAGATGAATAAAGTATACTTACTCGTAATAAATATCAGTGATCGTTACAGATACACACATGGGTCCACATCATACTTACAGCCACTCACAGAAATACTGAAATAAAAGCCCTTTTCCTCTCCAACAGTAAAGCAAATGAAAGTAGCATTTTCTCATTTGAATTGTGTTGTTTTATAAAATTAGACTTTAAAAGGCAAGGGATTTCTCACTGATGTGCAACATTCATGCGAGGAAATAGGAAGCATAAAGTAGGATACTACACTACAGGCGGTCCTCATATATAAATCAGTTACATACTTCTGGCAAAACCAGAATGGAATTGTAGATCTTTTTTAGCACAAAGTAAATCTCTGCAATTCTTGCCTTGTGGCGCCACCTATTGTATATATAGGTAACTTACACATAAATGATGCTTGCAGCAACTGGAAATGAGACATTTGTGAAAACAGGCCACTTACTATCTGTCTCTTGTCTCACTTTACATAAAGAATGAGTCCATTGCATTTTAATTCCACTGAAGTTCTCCATTTCAGATAGGAATGTTGTTGCTCCAAATTTTGGTAAATTCTTCAAAAATAAACAGAAACAAAATGCTTTCTCCCATTTGCAATTCAATAGGAAGAACTGCTCCCAGCATAGGAAAACCATACTTGCCATATAGCTGTTAAAGATAGGGAGCCTCTCAAGAAAACAAAGGAAGTGGCAATCCTGATAACTGGAAATTGATAGAAAGTCAGACTTTAAGAACTAAAACAGGCATGGGCAAACTTTGGCTCTCCAGGTGTTTTGGACTTCAACTCCCACAATTCCTAACAGCTGACAAGCTGGCTAGGATTTCTGGGAGTTGAAGTCCAAAACACCTGGAGGGCTGAAGATTGCCCATGCCCAAACTAAAAGCTCGAACAGCCTTAACATATGAATCTGTCTGTTTTTGGTTTTTGTCAGCAATCAAATTTTCAATCTTTTGGTAGATTCTTTTGAGGAAAAAAACCCCATCCATCTTTATTTGTCAACAATCAAATTAAATAGGTGTACTCCAGATTAAATTACCCAATAAGACATCTTGGGTAATTCAATCTGGAGTAGACTCATTAAATCAGTTGTTCACTATTAAGTCAGCACATAGTTTGGAAATTGCTTGGAAAGTGCAGAAGGTCCAAAAGGATGTGGCTGCTGAAACAGCTTCACTACCAAATTGACCTTTCTATTTAGGAAGAGGGTTTTGCTTATAGTTTGTGACAAAAATAATCTGTTTTACTACGTTTAGTTCAGTTTTTAAATACTTTTCTCAGGGATACTCATAAAAATACCCCATTTCCATCCATTTTGTTCTATTCAGGCTTTTACTCACTCTTGGTGCCATGTACACGTTTGCCTCACCTGGGCTGCTCCTGTTAATAACCCCATCCGCCTGACTTTCATTCTTTATTATCCTCTTCTTTTTCTCACCTTGACCTAACTGCACATTTAAAGTACTGATGGCTTTGTATTTAATATGTACAGACAGTCCTGGAGTTACAAACATCCAACTTACAAAAGATTCAAAGTTAAGAACGCAGATAAGATAACAAAAAGTGAGAGAAATATATGCCTAGGAAGGGAAATTTACTCCAGAAAGAGTTATCATGGGGGAAGGTTGTCTCCACTGAAGCTTTATCACAAATCTTTGTTTCCATAACAAGCCATTTTTTTCAAAAATGAGGAGAAATCTTCTGAACAGGGGAACAGGCAGCAAAACAAACACCACAGGGGTGTTAACCCTTCCCAATGCTATACAAAGCTTATGCTTGTGTGTGTGTGTGTGTGTGTGTATATATATATATATATATATATATATATATATATATATATATATAAATAAAAGCTTTGGATGGAGATGCAAAGGAGAAAGGCATGACAATGCAGCAAAGCAAATGAAGCTGGGAAAAGGATAGGGTGTAGGAAGTACAGTAGAAGGTTTAAAACGAGATACATAGCAGCATGAAGTAAGAGAAAGGAGGAAGGACAAGTCATGTAAGTGAGTAAGAAAAGGAAGGAGGTATGGCAAAGATGCTGAGTGAGAGTAGGGAAGGGGAAAGAGGGAACGGATTGTGAGAATTGCAGTGGGTGAATGAAAGAAGACATAATGTGAGAGAAGGTGGACAAAAGGGTGGAGGGATAGTCCAAGATGAGACAAGGGCTCCATCAGCACAGATCATTTAATGCACTTCAAAACTAGCTTCAAACTACAGTGGCCAGACAATAAATCCCCATAAAAGCATGTGAAAACAGCTCCCCATTAGCATAAGGGCTCTGTGGTTTGTGTCATCACCATCTCAAACTAGTTTCGGGATTTGCTATGTAATCAGCTATATAGCGAAACCACTTTCTTCAACACCGATTTGGAACTGCATTAAATGGTCAGTGTAGATGTGCCCAAGGAGATGGGAAATGCAAACACTGGAGTGCAAGAATCAAGAGAGCGGCATGGCAGAGGTACATAGTAAGGTAAAGAGAGAGAGATGTTCATGGAGAGGCAGGCACAGTGAAGTGATGAGGTGAGGCAAGAGAGGAAAGAGGTGCAGTGCAAGATTGAAATACGCAAGAAAAAGAGGTACAACCTGAAGCGGAGTGCAAAGAGAGATGTCCATTTCGCAAATGTTTCTTTACTTTCCACTGCAACTTTAAAAGATAACAATAGCCCAAAGTCATTAACTGTTCCAAGCCAAATACTATAAAGTTTACTTACCCTATATACTCATGTATAGACCTAGAATTTTTAGCCCAAAATCAACAAACTGTTGACTTATCCATAGATATTGACCTTACTGTACTACACCTTAATTCTTATCTGAGTAGCAAAAGTGAGAGATTAGTCCCAGGAAGACCCAGAACAATCTAAATGAAGTATTATGTCCTCTATTTTCTGCCACAGCACTGCTTCTGTCTTTTTGAATGCCTGGGCAGGGAAATGGCAGGGGAAACCAAGGGACTTGGCACTTGTGTTTTCCTCCACAAAAAGGGCACTCAACTCCACAAATCATATCAAAATCCTGAATTTTGCCCCCCCCCCCCAATCTGCCCTTGATTCCCAGAAGAGTTCTAATGGTACTCTTGGTACTAAGGATGATACATGGTGATAAGAATGCATATTAATATTGACAATATTTTAAAGAATGATCAAGAACCCTGATCAGTCATGGAAACTCAGGGCCCGTCTACACTGCCATATAATCCAGTTCAAAGCAGATAATCTGGAATCAGATACTAAATAATATGGTGGTGTAGACCCCAGCCTCACTGAGGCTCCATTTACACTGTCAGCATGCCACTGAACTGCATTGAATTGGATTATACGAATCTATACTGCTATATAATGCAGTTCAATGGCATTCTGAAACTGGCTTATATGGCAATATAGGCATCTTCTACACTGCCATAAAAATCCATACTATCTGCTTTGAACTGGGTCACATGGCAATGTAGAACCATACAATACAATTCAAAGCAGATAATGTGGATTATCTGATTTGATAATCTGGATTACATGGCAGTGTAGAAGGAACCATAGATGGGGCCTGAGGCATCATCTATGGCCCCATCAACACTATCATATCATCCAGTTTCTGAATCCAGATTATTGGTTTTGAACTGGAATTTATAGCAGCATAGACTCATATAATCCGTTCAAAGCAGATAATCTGGATTCAGAAACTACATTTTGGCCCCTTCTACACTGCTATATAATCTAGATTATTAAAGGGGATAATCCATATTATTTGAGTTGAACTGGATTATATGACTCTACACTGCCATATAATCCAGTGCAAATGGGACCTACATGGCGGTGTCGATCAAGCCTACACTAACCATTTAGTGCAGTCCATAACTGGCCTCAAACTGCTGCAGCCAGACAACAAACCCCCAGAAAAGTGCTGAAGAGTTTTTGTCATCACCATCCAGGTCTCATGCTGGTCAGTGCTGATGACTTCTGAGTGACACTTTCTCAACTTCAAAGGAAAAAAGGTTGATAAGCAAGCCATGCCAAGAAACCCCAGTGACAGGTTTGCCTTTGCAACAACTTGTAGTTACACAATAACCAGCACAAAGCTCAGAGGCCTTTCTGATTTAAGAGTTCTCTGCCCTTAATTCATTTATTGATCTTTTTAGCTAGCTGTTTACTGCGACACTTTTAGTGGATCAGTGTTCTCTGGCTGAAACAAACACAGCATTCCTTATTAAACATGAACTTCACTCCTTATTAAGCTTTGCGTGCTTGAGGAACAGATAAGGAGCTCTGCATGTAGCAGGGACAGAGGAGAAAAATGCAGACCAGTGACATTGTTTCACAAGTTGTAAGATCATGTGTTGTCATAGGCTTTCATGGCCGGAATTTCTCGGTTGCTGTGTTTTCCGGGCTGTATGGCCATGTTCCAGAAGCCTGTTCCTGACGTTTCGCCCACATCTATGGCAGGCATCCTCAGAGGTTGAGAGGTCTGTTGGAAACTAGGCAATGGGGTTAATATATCTGTGGAAGGTCCAGGGTGGGAGAAAGAAGTCTTGTCTGCCTGAGGTAAGTGTGAATATTTCAATTGGCCAGCTTGATTAGCATTGAATAGCCTGGCAGATTCAAAGCCTGGCTGTTTCCTGCCTGCTTCCAGACAAGTTTCCAGACAAGAAACAATCAGGACCAGTTAACACTTCCCAAAAAAGGAATCCCCCAGGCAGGAAACAGCCATACAACCCAGAAAACTCACAGCCATCCTGAGATCTCATGCTTTGAGGTGGGCATTCCCGACTGGACAGCCTCCAATAATACTCGGTTCCCATTATGGGCTTTGTAGTCCATCTTGATAATTATCCATTTGAGGGAAAGGCAATCTCAGTGGTTTGCCTTTTCTTTGAAAGACCAAGCATTTAAACAGTTCTTTCAGTGCTGATATAGAAGGTCCAAATGGTGTTACTGGGGATCCGAAGTCCTTTTAACCAAACTATGTTATTTTAGGATGCATCTACATCAGGCATGGGCAAACTTTGGCCCTCCAAGTGTTTTGACCTTCAACTCTCACAATTCCTAACAGCCAGTAGGAATTGTGGGAAATGAAGTCCAAAACACCTGGAGAGCTGAAGTTTGCCCATGCCTGATCCACATCGTGGAATTGATGCAGTTTGACCTCGCTTGAACTGCCATGGCTCAATGCTGTGAAATATTGGGAGATGGAAATTTTACAGGGTCTTCGCTTTCTCTGCTTTACCACAGATCCCATCGCATTGAGCCATTAAAGGTATCAAACTGCATCAATCCTACAGTGCAGATGCACCCTTAAGAATCTCCAATCTGGGTTGATGGGAGTTTTCCAGGCTGTATGGCCATGTTCCAGAAGCACCGTCTCCTGACGTTTCGCCCATATCTATGGCAGTCATCCTCAGAGGTTGTGAAGTCTGTTAGAAACTAGGCAAGTGGAGTCCAGGGTGGGAGAAAGAACTCTTATCTGTTTGAGCCAGGTGTGAATGCTGCAGTTAATCACCTTGATTAGCATTGAATGGCCTTGCAGCTTTTAAGCCTGGCTGCTTCCTGTTGGGGGAATCCTTTGTTGGGAGGTGTTAGCTGGCCCTGATTGTTTCTTGTCTGGAATCCCCCTGCTTTCTGAGTATTCCTTATTTACTGTCCTGATTTTATAGTTTTTAATAGTGGTAGCCAGATTTTGTTCATTTTCACGGTCTCTTCCTTTCTGCTTGTGGATTTCAATGGCTTCTCTGTGTATTCTGACATGGTGGTTTTTAGAGTGGTTCTGTGTTCTCAAATAATACACTGTGTCCAGGTTAGTTCATCAAGTGCTTTGCTATGGCCGACTTCCCTGGCTGAATTAGTCTGCAGTGCCTTTCATGAACCAACCTGGGCATAGTATATTATTTGAGAACACAGAAATGCTAAACCATTCTAACCACCACCATGTCAGACTACACTAAGCCACTGAAATCCACAAGCATGTGGACAATTTCAACAGAAAGGTGGCACAAAATCTGGCTACCAGTATTAAAAATAACTCCAAAATCAGGACAGTAAATAAAGAGCAACACTCTGAAACCGGAGGATTTCAGACATGAAACAATCTGAGCCAGCTAACACATCCCAACAAAGGATACCTCCAGGCAGGAAGCGGCCAGGCTTAGCAGCTGCAAGGCTATTCAATGCTAATCAAGCTGGCCAAATGCAACATTTACACTTGCTTCCAACAGACACGAGTTATTTTTCCCACCTTGGACATTCCACAGATATACAAACGTCAGGAAAGAACAGGCTTCTGGAACATGATCAAACAGCCCGGAAGACTCACAGCAACCCAGTGATTCCGGCCATGAAAGCCTTCGCCAACACAATTTCCATTCGGCTTGGTCGAACGGCCAGGAATTCTGGGTGATGAACTCCACAAGCACTCAGAGATGAAAATTTAGGGAATCATTGGCTGCACCTGCACTGGAAGGTTGATGCAGTTTCGCGCAGTTGGAACTCTGTGCCATGCCAGACACATCTACAGCTGCGACCATAGAGGCAGGCATGCTCCTTTTTGTACCTCTATGGTGCTCGCTCGGCGAGAGCGGAAGAGGGCAGGGGAAGGAAGCCGTCGCCCGGGGACGCGCACGTGACCGGAAGCCACTGGTTTAAACAGTGGCGCGCGGCACACGACGGCAGTCCCGTTGCTATGGAAGCTCTGCTGGCAGGTACGGGACCGGTTCTCAAGGGCAAGGAAGGGCAGGGCAAGGAGAGGGAAGAGGAGGAGGAGGAGGAGGAGGAGTGCTCCCAGACCGGATTCCATCCAGAGCTCGCCAGAAACATATAAAATAGATGAGAAATCGCCCTGGTTACATGCAGGCCACATGGAGGAAACCATGAAAATGAGCAATATCTGGCTACCAGTATTTTAAAAACTCTAAAATCAGGACAGTAAATAAAGAACAACACTCTGAAAACAGGGGAATTCCAGACAGGAAGCAATTAGGGCCAGCTCCCTACAAAGGATTCCCAGACAGGAAGCAGCCAGGCTTTGAAGCTGCAAGGCCATTCAGTGCTAATCAAGGCGTTGAATTGCAACATTCATACTTGCCTGAAGCAGACAAGAGTACTTTCTCCCATCCTGGACCTTCCACAGATACATAAACTCCACTTGATTAGTTTCTAACAGACCTCACAACCTCTGAGGATGCCTGCCATAGATGTGGGCAAAATGTCAGGAAAGATTGCATTTGGAACATGGCCATACAGCCCAGAAAACTCACATCAACCCAGGCCACATTTCAATCCCTTGTTGAATTCACAACTTGGACTTCTTCTCCCAGAATTTTCCAGCAAGTAATTTTTAAAGGGAGGGGGGACTTCCAAACATCCTAGACTGCATTTAATAGCTACTTCTGTATTTGTTCAATTCAAAGTTCATTCAAGCAGCATAAATACCTCAAAGATATCAGATCTTATCTGCCCAGCTCAGTTCTTGGATTTTTTTATTGAGTCACAAGTGACTTGAGAACATATTGCAAGTCGCTTCTGGTTGAGAGAATTGGCCATCTACAGAGACATTGCCCAGGGCATGCCTGAATGTGTTACCATCCTGCTGGGAGGCTTCTCTCATGTCCCCGCAAGTTAGAGCTGACAGACGGGAGCTCACCCTGTCTCACGGATTCGAACCGGCAACCTTCAGGTCAGCAGTCCAGCTGGCACAAGGGTTTAACCCATTGCGCCACTGTGGCTCCTTGGATGAAAGACCACCAATGAAGGCTCTGTTTCAGAGGAAAAAACACGCTAAACCACCTTTGATTATTCAGGTTTTTTAAAATAAAAAACTATGGAAGGCAAGCTGAAAGCATAAAGCATGCATATGGGCCCATTCATCTTTGCATTATCATCATAAGAAATAAATGTACTGTAGACATAAAAACAATGGAAAATGGAAAGATCAACACTTTACACACCTTTTAATTACTTTTTTCCAGCAGTAATACATTACAATATCAGATATTTACTTCAAGGCAGTTTCAACTGAGTGCTGTAGATAATTTTAAAAATAATGTTAATAACTACAGAATATAGCTTACTTATAATAATTTTGTATTTGATACCTGCATTGCTACTGCACTGTCTTTTAGAGAAAGTAACATATTACCTTGCTTCCCTATATGACACATAAAATCTTTCCATCTGTAAAATGCGAATCATAGTGGCATGCATTGCAGTTGTTCAGATGCAAAATGAACACTAGGAAAGCACAACCATCCCGGCAAGAAACAACCTGTCTACAGCTGGAAACTTTGTAAAAGCACAGTGTTGGTACTACGAGTTATGCAAACAGAATTAGAGGGGAAAGTTTAGGTATGTTTATGAAAGAAATTTAGGGTTATATTTTGAATGCTATGTGCTGAAAATAGAAAATTGTAGCTTAATTGCCTTACATTGATCCTGTAATATTTCCATGGCAGAAATGGCTCTATATGACACTAGGTAACAGCCAGTCGCTTTAAAATTGAAGTCTAAGACCCCTGCTATATCCCAGGATCTGATCCCAGATTATCTTCTTATCCCACTTTATCTAGCAGTGGAGATTCATATAATCCAGTTTAAATCAGATAATCTGGGATCAGATCCTGGGATGTAGGGCAGTGTGAAAAGGGCCTAAGGGACACTAAACTGACAGCCAGGTACAGGTTGGCTGTTAAGGTGAATTTTAAGGAAACAAAGTAGTAGCAGAGTTTCAGATATGTGTATCATCTCATACATGTTAGTTTAGATGTTGAAAATCAACATTTCTAAAACTGAGAAGGCATCCCTGAACACAGAGACAGTTTAAGGACTGTAAACAAACCATAACAGAAATTATTGCAAATTTGACAGTCTAAAGTAAATATTGACCTTTTTCTCCCACCATGCAAATTTATATTTTCTTTGTTTCTTAGGTGTTACAGCATATGTTGAAGTATGGTCCTCCAGCAGAACAGAAAACTATTCACAAGCTTTTACCCAACAACTTCTTGAAATGGGGGCAAAAGTGGGTAATATTTTGCAAAGGAAGTTTATTGATTTATTTTAAACTGCAGTTTGCTTGCATTGTAATTCTGGTTTCACAGTTTTTTTTGTAAATTACCACCTTGGGATTTTAGACCATCAGTGATTCAGGCTTTATGCAAAAATCTATGAATCAGTACACTATAATTAGATAATATGTCTGTTCTAAGTGAATATTTTTATATAATTGTGTGATTGCAATTTTGTCAGTCTGTTTGAAATAGGGTTGTTGTAAGTTTTCCGGGCTGTATGACCATGTTCTAGAAGTATTCTCTCCTGACGTTTCGCCCACATCTATGGCAGGCATCCTCAGAGGTTTTGAGGTATGGAGAAACTAAGCTGGTAAACTGGCTGGGATTTCTAGAACAATTCCCTCATATGCTTCCTTTGGAAGTTATCATAAAGTTGTGCCTGAAAATTCAGCCAACTCATAGAAAACATATATCTCCAGGAATAGTTAGGTCCTCCAGTGCAACTCTAATAAAATGCTGTATACTTATTCTCTTATGATGTTCTTTGCTACCTTGAGATTTTTCATCTGTGAACTTTTATAAAAATAATTGCAAAAACATAAATTTTATAAAATTAAACTAAACTAAAATATTCAGTCCATGGTTAACTTTGTTCCTCATGTACAAGTTAGGCAAGCCAAACATTGGAGGAGGCAAAAGGACATTGATTTCTTTCCCATCTATATTCAAAAGGCTGGATCTACACCATAGAATTAATGCAGTTTGACACCACTTTAACTCACATGTCTCAAAGTCATGTCAGTTATGGGAATTGTAATTTTATAAGATCTTTAGCCTTCTCTGCCAAGGTTTATATATATCTGTGGGAAGTCCAGGGTGAGGGAAGGACTCTTGTCAGTTGGAGGCCAGTGTAAATGTTGCAGATAATCACCCTAATTTGCATTTAATGGCTACATCTACTACCTACTTTCTGCCTGGGGGCATTCTTTGTTAACTGCCCCTAGTGCCCATGTCTCAGGATGTTGCTTCTTATTTACTGTTCAGATTTTTGAGTTTTTTAATAGTGGTAGCCAGATTTTGTTCATTTTCATTGTTTCCTCCTTTCTGTTGAAGTTGTCCACATGTTTGTGAATTTCAATGGCTTCTCTGTGTAGTCTGACATGATAGTTGTTGGAGTGGTCAAGCACTGGAATAGCTTCCAGAATGACTATCATTCAGAGATAGAATCAGGAATGTTTTCTTTTCCTAGAAATACCAAATTTTGATTTGTTGGTTTCAATATTTCATATTTTCAATCTCTTTGTTTACAATTCTGCTGTCCTCAGGGATTGCCCCATCTATAATCCAAACTTCTTTTTTCTCAATAACTTATATCTGGCTTATTGGAAGCTAATGGTTTATTAGTATGGACAACAACTTGTTATCATTTGTGGACTTTTCTAATATAAACATTGCAATATCAGCACATGTACAAATGCATGAAGCCATTTTTTGTGAAGTCTTAAGCATGACTCCTAATACTGGCTAAGTAAATACAGCATTTTAATGTAATTTCACTTACGTTTCTCTGTTTTCATATTCTTTTGTTGTTTATCTCTTCATTTCTTTTCTTGTCATTTATTGCATCACCACATTTTCTAAATTGAAAAAAGTCTTCTCATTCTTGATAAAGCATCATCAGTACAGCTGTTCAATGATAATATAACATTGGGTATTCATTAATATTCAGTGAAAATATGTAAAAGGTGTTAGCTGTTTTTTAAAATCATAATTCCACAGATTCCATGCCCTCTTTTACTTTCATTGCTGCTGAGCTGTGAAGAGGTTCATCTCAGCTGTGAAACAAAGGGCTGTTGCTCATTGTCCCCAGGGATCTCATGTCAAGATCATTCAACATGTAGAAGTAAAGACAGTATCAATCCCCCAAGGCTTTGTATTCAGAACAGCTGTCTTGGCGATTAGAATTCAGCCAAAATGTACAAAAGAAAACATTCCTGCTGAGGAGCATGCACAGGTTGTGAATTCTATCTATTTGTGAAATCCAAACATGGTTATAACATTGCAGGCATTATTATGCAATAGTCAAATCACTTTATTAAGCAACTTTAAAAATAATCTTAAACTTTTTGAAATATGAGAATTTTCCCCTTCAAATCATTTATTTTAAATTATAGAGTGGCTTTATTCATTTATTTTCAGTAGCTTTAGTAGCAGCAGCTCTGGATTGAGAGGATAGGATCATGATTAAATATCTACTGAAATAGATCCAGAGTCATGGATTTTATCATAAATTGTTATTATATTTTGTTGTTTAGAGGGTCACTGTTAACTAATTATTTTAAAAATATTTTCTCACTTTTCAACCCAAAAAAAAGTATTCACATTAGACATAAAATATTACTTTAAGGCATGCATGTCAAAGTCATTTTCACCAAGGGCCACATCAGACGTATAGTTGCCTTCAAAGGGCTGGTTGTAATTAGTTATATAAATGTAACTATGTTGCGCTGGCATTGAAAGCCTCATGGGCTACATAAAAAGACGTGGGCCAGATTTGGCTTGTGGGGCTTGTGTTTGACACATGTGCTTTAAGTTAATATTGTCAGTTTCTCATTGGACTGTTACTATTTCCATCAGCTTTCATCTTAATCACTTGTGAGTTGTAAGTTGGGTATTTAATTGCCTGCTTGCATCCTTCTTAGGCTTTTCTTCTGATGGTTGCAGGCCTTTCAGGGTCCAAGAACAGGAGGGGATGGAAGGCATGTCCAGTAGGTGTCAAGAGTCAGACGCCAGTTAACAAACAAAACAGAGTTTATTCAGAAGATAAGCCAAAAGTAACATAAACACAGAGGGTGTCCTTGAAACACTTCACTTATCAGTGTTTCAAGAGTAGTTCGGACAAAAATATAACTCAAAAACAAGCCAAGCTATTTTTCCATGCTGGCATTCAATAAAAACTAAAAGACGCTTCAGTTCAGCTTTAGAGAACAAATTGAGTTGACTGCTAGAAAATATGCAAAATAAACAAAGACTTGAAACCTTCCCGAAGCTGCAAAGTATAACTGAAAGTGCAAAAGCCTCTTTTGGCTCCAAACAGTTTCTGAAACAGCCAGCCGGCTCTGCGGATTTAAAGGGACAGCTCCCAAAAGAAAAACACCAAACTGGTTTGAAAACAAAACAAACTAGAAGTGCAGTAAACTGCTTCCACGGTGCAGATAAAGCCGAGAGCTTCAAAGGGATGATGAATAGCCGTCGTCAGGAGAATCCAAGGTCAGGTCAGGAGGCAGCAGCAAATTCCGAAGGGCAAACCAGTAGTCAGAAGCCGGGAGTAGTCGTCAGTCAGAGGGCGAAGACAGAAGCCAGGTCAAATTCAATCCAGAGTCCAAAGAGGGTGCAGTCATCCAAACCAGGTCCACGAAAAGGCACAAAGAGCCAAGCAACGATGGTATCAGCAGATCCGAATCACAGTCCAAGTCCAGTCTTCGCGAAAGCACAGAGATCCCAATGGCGCCTCAGCAACACCTTGCCACACGCAAAGTGCAGTGGCCAAACATTCCCATTTTATTCCCCTTCCTCTTGGGTGACCAAACACTCACACCCAAACACCAGGTGTCCCAAATCTACTCAGAGTCCGAACTCCACACAGCTAGGGCTCGTGGATCAGGAGTGCCTAACAATTCGTCGGAGTCCCAATCATCCGTCCCACACTTAGCCCCATGAACACTTAAAGAACCATCCTCCCTTCTCCAAGCATCCCAAGTGGGATCTGCTCCTGCAGAAACCCCAGGTTCAGCAGTATCCATAGGCCCCAAATCCCCAGACATCTCCGGTGGCTGTGCCCATTCAGTGCCCACTTCCCCAGCCACCACCTGTTCCTCAGCATCCATTTCCCCAAACTCCCCATCTGAATCTTCCTCAGAAGATCCCCCATTAAGCTCTCTAAGTCGCTTCCTGCGCAACTCCTCCAGTGAACCCTCATCACGACAAGGGTTTTTTCTTCCTCTTCGAATCCCATCACCATCAACCATAATCCCCGAAGGCGCAGTCACAACAGTAGGTCAGCGGATGAGGAATGACACTGAGATGTCACAGTATATGCCTGTATGCTGCTTACTCATTCCTTTGAGGAATGTAAGCATTAATTTCATTGTCTCTGTAAATCTGTGACTAGAAATATTGCAAGATCCAAAATACTTTAGATATGTGGGATCTGAGCAGCCAAACGCCCTTGAATTTTAAGGCATTTTCCCAATAGTGTTTCTACTTAAGTCATTTATATAAATGAAGAAATAAGATAACAGGGTTGATTATTTTAGGCAATGTTGCTGACAGAGGATGCCAGTGAACTTGGAGATTTCCATCGGACTGCGTACAACTTGCCGGGGAAGAATAGTAATTGTAACATTGTTTTGAAAGCTGTAGATACTTTGACAAAGGAATAAACATGTATTATTTTTAGTATATCCAATGACCTTAGTTTTGAGGAAGAGTTTCTAGGTAACCTCTTAACGTTCTTTATGTTCTTTCCTTTATGTTCTGTAGGTTTCCAAGCATTTCAACAAGCAAGTGACTCATGTAATTTTTAAAGATGGGTTCTCGTCTACATGGAATAGAGCACAAAAGGCTGGGATTAAATTGGTGTCAGTACTTTGGGTTGAAAAGTAAGTCTTAATACATTCTTGAAATGTGCCAGAAAAGATCATGTTGAAAGATGTTAGTGCCATCAACATGAATATTTTATATTTGAATAAAATAATTACAGGCGAAAACAGCTGGCCACAGTTATGTCAGATTCCAAACTGAGTATCCCAAAGGAGGCTTATATTATAGATTGCACATAATTCAGAGGTAGAACATATGCTTTGCAAGTGACATGTCCTAAATTCAATTTTTATGATATTGCTATTAAAAGTATGCTTAAACATTATGGCTGCATGACACATCAGAGACCTGCTGTCTGTTTGTTACAGTGGTGGACATAATTGACAGTAGGAAGATAGAAGGAAATAGTGGTCTACCAGCGTGTAACAACAATAAAGGAAAAGACAAACCAGATATTGAAAGAAATATGTAAGTGGTTACAAATAAAATCCAACTAATTCTTAACAAACTGCCCACATAACTGATAAATGAATCAACATTAAGTACATTTTATAACTATTCAGAAAGTTATTTTGATCATCATTTCCAGACGGAACATGTGTGCCACCTACAAAATTAAATAGCTGATCTCTTTTAATTTGTTTTATATTGTATTCCATGAATGGCCATGGAGCCCCCGGTGGCGCAATGACCAAAACTGCAGACCGAAAGGTTGGTGGTTCGAATCTGGGGAGCGGGGTGAGCTCCCATCTGTCAGCTCTAGCTTCCCATGCAGGGGCATGAGAGAAGCCTCCTACAGGGTGGTAAAACATCAAACAACCGGACGTCCCTTGGACAACGTCCTTGCAGACAGCTAATTCTCTCATACCAGAAGAAACTTGTAGTTTCTCAAGTCACTCCTGACACGCACAAAAAAAATTAGCAAAATATTATCAAAATGCTGATAACTATGACACTGATAAAGAAGTCTTCATTATAGAGATTTACAACAAATATGCAAGGGAAATGACAGTTGTCTGACCTATACTGTCCTTCCAAAATATTTAAACTTTGAAATTTCATCTCACGGCACAGCTAACAAATCAGACCAGTATTTTCATGACAAATACAGTAGAGTCTCACTTATCCAACACTCGCTTATCCAACGTTCTGGATTATCCAACGCATTTTTGTAGTAATGTTTTCAATATATCGTGATATTTTGGTGCTAAATTCGTAAATACAGTAATTACTACATAGCATTAATGTGTAATGAACTACTTTTTCTGTCAAATTTGTTGTATAACATGATGTTTTGGTGCTTAATTTGTAAAATCATAACCTAATTTGATGTTTAATAGGCTTTTTCTTAATCTCTCCTTATTATCCAACATATTCACTTATCCAACATTCTGCCGGCCCGTTTATATTGGATAAGCGAGACTACTGTACATTTTCACCCCCATAATTGAAAGAAATGCCAAATATTGAGGATGTTAATATAATTTGTGCTTTACAACAGTGATCACTAGGTGTCGCTAAAATCATGCAGTTCTTCTGAAAGGAACACTTAGTGTCGATATTTGTTGTGGAACTCCTTTTCTTGCACTGACATCTGGGACATTTGCACATGCACTCTCAGTACTCAAGTGGTAGTGTCTAAGACTATCACACATTCATCAATATCCTAGAAATTGCATTTCAGGCTATATGTAACCAAATGTTTCATCATGGAATGTGCTCTTCCTCAGTGTTCAAGCTAGCTAGTCCTGCTCTTTTCTAATATACCCCAAAATTGTCTGTATGGGTGTCTGAGATAGTGGCACGAAACAAAGTTTTTTCTATGAAATAAACTTTACATTGAACCCACAGAAAGCAAAGGTGAAATTATCTCAATCACCCATGTGAACAATTTTGGGGTATTGGTACTTGTATCAGGCTGTTTTTAAGATGTGTATACTGTATTATCGGTGAATTTGGGTCTCATCTTCAAGATACCTCATTATGTACATATATGCATTAAAACAAAAAACAAAACCTGAAATCCCAAACACTTCTGGTCCTAAACAAAATATGTTAGCTAAGGGATATTCAGTTATACTTCATTCTGTTTCTTGTCCCTTTATCCATCCCTCCACCCTCTGCTTCCAATAGCTATGGAACCTGAGCAGATTTAATCTATGGTAATCTAGTTTAGGAGGTTTCTACCTGCTTAATTCATGTTTTTTTCTACAAATGCATTCTTCTGCTTTCTAAAATCTTGCATTCTCCCAAGTTTGCTAATATTCCTTCTTTCTTGGCATAGTTATTTTTATTGTGCAGTAATTACAGTTTATGGTTTGCTATTAGGATATACAGACAGATTTGCACAAAAACTTTACAGTCCAGAGTGCTTTGGTTCAATATACCAGTTATCCATTTTCCCTTCTAGGAGAATGGTCTCATGCCCATTGGGTTATTCTCAGTGTTCTAAATATTTTTTTTCTGTTTACACATTTTTTTCTGAGTGTGTTGACTGTTGCAGCTTTTTGACTGGTACCATTTTGACTACATTCCCCCAGGGAATGAATTTGCTACTAGGATTTATGATAATTAATAGTAAACCATCTCCAGGAAAGGTTAGTCTCCAGTGTCATGCTTGTCATTAAAATATGTTAGAAGAAATGGAATGGTACTTAAAGTGGAGGTACCTGGATCAATGTTCATCACATAGCAACTGTGGCAAATTTCTAAGAAAGAGAGACAGAAAGACACTTGTATCCAATAAGGTCAAATTTAGCTGAAGAGGGAAAATATAGTTCCTTGAACATATACAGAAAAACACTATTTTAAGGTAACACAACAAAGCTAGCATTAGAGAACTGTTAGATCAAATGCGAGGAATGAAGTGTTTGGGTCTTGTGATGTCAGCGGGGAGAGGGATCCTCTTTACTGTATACCATGCAGCTGTGGACAAGTCTCCATAGGGGCTGCCAATTGCAGCATTGACCACACACCAATCAAGGAACATGAAAGGCACTGCAGACTAGTCCAACCAGAGAAGTCAGCCATAGAAGAGCACTTGAGGAACCAATCTAGGCACAGCATATTATTTGAGAACATAGAAATGCTGGACCACTCTAACAACCACCATGTCAGACTACACAGTGAAGCCATTGAAATCCACAAGCATGTGGACAATTTCAACAGAAAGAAGGAAACCATGAATATGAACAAAATTTGGCTCCCAGCATTAAAAAACTCTAAAATCAGGACAGTAAATAAAGAACAACACTCTAAAAACAGGGGAACTCTAGACATAAATCAAACAGGGCCAGCTAACACCTCCCAAAAAGTATTCCTCCCAGGCAGAAAACAGCCAAACCTTGAAGTTGAAAGGCTTTTCAGTGCTGATCAAGGTGGCCAGTTGAAACATTCACACCTGCCTCAAACAGACAAGAGTTCTTTCTCTCACCCAGAACATTCCACAGATATATAAACCCCATTTGACTAGTTTCCAACAAACCTCACTACCTCTGAGGATTCCTGCCATAGATATGGGTGAAATGTTAGGAAAGAATGCTTCTGGAACATGGTGATACAGCCCGGAAAACTCATAGCAACCTAGTGATTGGGTCTTGTTTCAGACAAAATTCAGTTTACAAAATTGTAGGTTGTTCCTTAAAATTATGCATTAAAAGCGTCTTGATTTTATGCCAAGCCTACCTAGGTGTGTGTTTAGGAAATAGTAAAGTCATCGAATCTACAGTGAGTTCCTGGTATTCCTAGGTTCCAGGACCACCACCCCCATCCCCAGAATGTAAAAAATGTGCATGTTCAAGTCTCTATTAAAAATAGGGTAGGGCATTAGTGAAGGTAATAGCATGGTAGGCAAGATAGTCTGAAGAAGGTCAGGGTTGTTGTCATTTCCACAGCTGTCCTGCAACCTTTTTAATCAAAACATATAAGCCTCATCTTGCATTTGCAGTCTCATTACCGGATTTCTGTACTTTGCAGAGAGGTTGAGAATATGAGGCTATATGTCCCGATGAAAAATGTCTTATGTCAGGAGCGGAGGTGCAGGAAAGCCCTGCCAGTTTTTGTTTTAAGAAAGAACCCCACTGCCTCAAAGGCAGAATTGAACAGCTGATATTTTCCTCACCATGAATCCATATGCATAATATTGTGTATGCAATGGATTGAATCAATTGTGAGCCCACAGGTACGGTGGGGCCCACTGTGTAATGATGTTGTGTGCAAACATTTTTTTACATTTTTATATAAGACATAATGAGTTAGCAGAATTCATCGGGAAGAAGCCATGACTAGGAAAGAATAATAGGTTTCATTGCTATTCAGTTTATTTGCTTTCTTTTACATTCTACCACATGCATTTTTCTCCCAAAAGTTGTTTTGGTTGTTTTACTCGATTGTGCATGTCATAGAGGGTTGTGATTTCTTGGCATGCATATGGAATACTCCCTTCAGTGTTTGGAAAAAGTTTCTGTAAGCATCTGGATAATTCTGTATGCTTGAGTTTTCAGGGTTTGGAAAATGAGCCAGAGATCTATCAGATTTAGAACTGGCTTGGTATATGCTACTAAAATTCTAATACTTTCACAAAAAAGTTGGGGACATGAAGGGTTTTGCTTCTCAGAATGTAAAACAAAGTGATTGACCTGAATGACATTTAAGACTTTGCTTTGCTTGGATTCTGGCTGCCAGCAAAACTCAGGAATGTGACCTTTGTCCTTAAAGATTCTCTGTTTCTTCCCTATCTTGTGTCTAAATTATTAGCTCTTTACAGTTTTGTGCTCTATCTTAATTCAGATGAATCAAAATAGAAACTGTGGCATTTCAAATGTGACTTTTACAAGCAAACAAGCGGCTTATTTGATAACCTTCTGTTTTTTGTACAAGATATGCTCCATAGAGATTTTGGATATTGTAGGGAAAACAGATGAGAACTGATCTGAAGATAGTTCACTTCAACTATCAGAATGAGCAGGAGTAATTTGCAATATCAATTTGTTCTCAAGTACAGCAATAAATCCAACTAAACCACTGCATTTAATAACATTTTTATTCTCTTCAGATGCCGAGAAACTGGTTCTCATGTTGATGAGTCATTGTACCCAGCCAAAAATAGTAATGAAGGATTACCTTTGTTTATTAAAAAGGTGTGTATGTCACTTGAAATCTGTAATTCTTCTTGGTCTTTAGTGGACTCAGATTTGTTGTTACAAATGTCTATTAATTCATCTCAAGGTCCTCTGTAAACAAATCCCAACCTATGTATTAGAGATTTGAACCCAACTCCTTTTTGAAACTAGGAATTTTACAAATGCAATCCAAATACTAGTAGCATGTAGTATAAACACCAGATTCTTGTTGGTATTTTTAACCACAGCATACCCAGGGAATCACTTGTTGAATGGTTGAGTAAGTACACATATAATGAATTCATTGGGTCTGTTCTGGTTGAGACTTGCAATAGTATTCAATTCAAAACGCATAAGCACAATTAGGTATGGTAATATCTGCCCTTTATTTCTATTTGTTTTTCCAAATTGACGCCCTTTTTCTCCTATCTTTGAAAAGTTCAGTACGTTTCTGTTTCTGAACAACTGTATACCTTGCAGGTTTCTTATAGTGCTGCTAACCCCACCTCTCTGAAAATGAGAAATGATTGTCTTTCAAAAATTTAAAATTGCTTGCCTGCAAAGGCCCTTTAAAAATAAAGGAGGTCCATCACACTCATTTTCCCTTAGCTGAAGAAGGGAAGTATGTGGGAAACAATTGTGGAAAAGGCTGAAGGTCATCTATTTATTTCTCCGGATTATCAAATCAATTGATGGTTTAACACTTTATGTTTTTCTGATTGACTTTATTTACTAATAAATATTCAAAATTCAATTTGGGAATTAATATGTATCTCCTGATTTTTTGTAGAACTTTTATAATTAATCAAATTGATGGTTAACAAATCTGGTTCTTAGATCATGTGCCAAATGTGGATTGTTATTGAAAGATAAATAGATCGGTGTCATAAATCTTTTTTTTTTTAGCATAAATGCATGCAGCCCAAAGATTTTACTGAAAAATCTCCGCAAAATGATAGGAAACTACAGAAAAGGTTGGAAATTATGGCTAAAGAATTAGCAGTACAGAAAGCAACAATAGGCAAGTATATGATTTGTTCACATTGTTAATTTTTGAAACCATTCACACAAAAATGCTGGGGGATTGCGAACCTTGACAATAGAATTAAGATACCATTCTGCAATTGTGTTTCCAAACTAATATTGGTTTGTGTAAACATCTGTGAAATTTTTAAAAGGAGATAACTGTGGATAGATAAAAGGAAGAGAACAAAAAGAACTTTATTCTATCTTTTTTCTCTTTTCATTGATTGATTCCTTCTGGAGGGAGGCGTTCAAAAAAATGGAAAGAGAGCACTTACATTTTTCTGTGCAGATATTTCCCAAATCCTCCTTTGTAAGGACCTCCCTTTTGTTCCCACAGTTCAATAGAGGGATAGATTAGGGATCAAACAGTTCTTTCATTCCATTTGGTTGGGCCAGGAGAATGCTCAGTAAAATGAGTTCCTGATCTGCTGAGGATTCTTTGGAGGCAGCAAAAAGCACATCACCACTACCATGTGAAGAACCACCTTTGAACCTCTCACCCCTCCAATATAGTTCTGAGTCAGAACAAAACACCCTTCTATCCTAACCTCTGACCCCTCCCCAATTTAGGTTTCTTGTCTTTTCATACTGAGGAATACACTGGAGTACTATTGAATTTGAAGCCGTATGTACTCCTAAGGTTGCTTAAAATTGGCTTCCTTTAAATGCAGTACTTAATAAGAGTGACATCACAGTTGAACAGAACAGGACATTGACCAGGGGATGAACTTTGGCAATCCACAGTTCACAAACAGAAGTGCCACCCACTTACCATTTTTGGTTAGTTTTGTGGCCAGATTTATGTGATATATATCCCAAACATTGCTCTGTAGGAGATGTTGAGTATCAATGTTGCACTAAGAATGTTCTAGAGCAGAGGTTCTTAATGTGGGGCCATTGAGAAAAGTGAGACTTTTTTTGGGTAAGGAGTACAATATCTAAAAAGTTTCCACAGCTTTGAGGTAAAGTCAAATTTTTCATAACATTTTCTATTTCATATTTCGTAGAATCAGGTTTCAGTTGTGTGAATTAGTTACTCAGCCTAATAGGTTTAGCATAATGGACAGGAATGATCTTTGGTTATCCCTCAGAGCAATAGAACCATATACAAAAAAAGCTTGTTTCTGGTCATCACAAAGGTTACATTAATCAAGAATTACTTAAAGTATAAACTTTATTGTTTTTTCTATACATTAAAACAAATAAAATAAAACTTGTTCTGTTTACAAACAAAATGTTTAAAAACCTACTTTGCCACCAGGAGGATGGGGGGGGGGGGGCACAGGGAGGAAACAAGGTCAGAAAGGGGCCACGGTCCAAAAATGGTTGGGGAACATTGGTCTAGATCAGGCCTCTTCAACCTGTAGCCCTCTAGGTGTTTGGGATTCCAGCTCCCAGAAGTATCCCTAGGCAGCTTGTCCAGTGGTCAGGAATTATGGGAGCTATACATTAGCCAGCAATCTAATGGATCTAATTTAGTGTCCTGGTCCTCCTCTTCTCCAAACGCTAAAGTGCTTATGTGCATTTTCGAGCGTTTTTTAAAGGAGAGAAGGGTGGGGGCCATTTTTATTTCTTAAGGGAGGAAGTTCCAGAGATGGGGAACAATCATGGAGAAGACCCCCCTCTCTTGTTCCCACCAGCCACACTTGAGACGCGTGGGGCCGAGAGCAGGGCCTCCTCCAAACACCGCAGCGCTCATGATGACATAGTAGGAGATGCAATCAGACAAATAGCCTGGACCTGAACCAACGACCAGCACTTTGTATTTAGCCTGGAGGCAGACTGGCAGCCAGTGGAGCTGCTGCAGCATGGGAGTCATCCTGTCACGATATGGCGCTCCAGTTAGCAATCTGTTAGAAATTTCCTCTTGAAAAAGATCCTATGATCCCTTTAGGCATGGTGGGAGCTGTACCAAAATGATTAAGGGGGGGGTCGGGGTCTCCTAGGGCTTTTTAGGCCCAGAAGAGGCCCCTTTTCACACAAAAAATAAACTATGTCAGCATCCAGTTTACTTCCAAGTAGAAAAATGCCTTTCCTGGGCCTCAAATAACCCACATAAGGCTAAAAATATGGTGTCATTGTCTAAGCATTCTAGGCAGCATGTCTTTGAGTGTCCCCACCCCCCTTCTCCCTTGCCAGCCTTCACAGAATGAGGAAGTATGGCCTGACTGAGTCTTTGCCCTCCTCTCTATTGCGAGGATAGTGCAGAGTTCCCCCAGGAGAACCAGTAAGAGTGGCTACCTCCTCAGGCCACCCTGAGGGGTGCATGTGGCCCATGGGCCATATGTTATGCAAGTCTATCTTAAGCAATCTCTGGAACAAATTTGTCTGCTGTTGATATGGAGAATCTTTTTAAAAACCTATCAGTTTATACTTTAATCCATATTTTGCAGAAATTGATACACCAGTTTTAGTATTTGAAGACAATGGTTCGTTAGCCTACAGCCCAGCAAGTAAAATAAGGAATCAGTGCAGTGCAATGGAGAAGAGAATAAAGGATATGAAGGAGAAACGGGAAAACCTGTCCCTTACAGGTATGATGAAAAATGTAGTTTGCAATTTGCAAAATAGCCAAAGTAATTTATCTCTTTATTGCTGACAGTTTCTTTGCATTGCCACAACTCTGTCTCCTTCCTTTCCAAATATTTGGTTTTATTGGTGTTTAAAGCCTGTGGTCTCCTTTCTTATGCCAGTTTTGTTGAACAGTCATCTTTGCTCTTCAGTTTGTTAATGCATATCTTTTAGACCTTTAAAGATATTTATATGTTGTTCACCATGAATCCTGCCAAAGGCATACAATCTGAAATATATGTGTATGCACACACATCACACAAAGGGAATGGAAGAATAATAACATATAAAACTACAATGCAATTGCAAAACAAATTATCCAGATATATGCAAAAAAAACCCCAATATAATAGAAATCGAATTGACCAATACATATAATCAAAATATACAAGATTATAAAAAATACTGTACTTAGCAAAAATCCCAAAAGGTTTGAAAAACAAGACAGTTCTTAATTGAGATTTTAAAATAGCAATGGAAAAAGCAGTTCACAAATGTTCAGGGAAGCAAAGCCAAGACTCTGCTACAGCAAGTGAAAAAGGACAAAGCTGAGCCAAAGAAGAAATTCTTGGTTAGGTAAAAAGTCTAGAATTCATAGTTTGCTAATCACAATCAGGCCAGTAAGAATAAACAAGGAATGAAAGATAGGAGCTATGTTGTGTAGGTTTTTTGATGTTAAAACAAGAAGTTTGTACTGAATCCTAGAAGGAATGAATGACTAATGAAGATATATCAAAAATGAGGGACTATGATCAAAACAACAGACCAAAAAATTACCTTAGCAGCAGAATGTTGAAGCAAAACCAGAGGACTAAGGTAATATAATGAGCAACCATTATATGCTACAACTTCATTGTGAGGAACAAAAGGCAAAGGACTAAAAAATAAATGCAGACATTATTATCAGTGGTGGAGAATGACTGTTGTAAATTTTTCAGAGGAAAAGTAAGTACCTCTGTCTTTGCCATGTTAAGTTTTAGGTGGCAACAAAGCATCCATGCTAAAATAGCTGGACAATATGCTGTAATACAGTGTTCAATGTCAGAGTTGAGAAATACAGCTCATTATCATGATCAAAAAACTGATATTGAAAACCATTCAAAGTGGTGAGGTAGCCTAAAGATAGTTTATTAAAAAACAACAACTCTGTGGAACCACAGGGGAAAATACATGATTTCCAGGTACCACATTAAATGACCAGTTTGAGAAATAAGATGTGAACCCAATGGCTCTAGGTCATGACATAAATACAACAAAAGTGCATGAACAACTGAAAAGGCTGCAGTGAAATCAAGGAGAATAAGGACTGACTATAAGCATTTTAATTTGGCCTAACTAAGATAATCTGTGTTTTCCTTAAGAACTGTCTCTAGGGCAATTTCCAAGATTTTCAGGGGTCTATTGCAAAAAATTTGAGAAAGAAAGATTTCAGTTTGCATGAACAGTATGTTCCAAAACTTTCTAGAAGAAAGGCTACCATGAATTAGATAGACAGGAGGCACCAATTGAAGGCTTATGAAGAATTGGAGAAGCAATAGCAGAACCAGTTGAAAGCAACAGAGCAATAATATGGAGAAGAGAGGGGGAAATGGCAGGGACAGCAGTTATTAACAAGAGAAGCAAAAGGACCAAGAAAGCAAGTAGATGAATTTAAAGACATGAACATTTTGGATACTTTATCTGACAAGGCAGAGAGGAAAGTAGAAAATATAGAAGAAAGATGCAGTTTATCCATTAAATAATGAAGTGTCAAGCCCAAATCAACATGTATCAACGTATTAGTTTAACTTGAAGTTCATCTATCCAATGTCATATATCTAAAAGTCCAATATCTTCTGGAGATCCCCAGATTCATCACTCTTTATTTAAAAGTGAAAACCAATTTTGTCTTTTTGTATTATTTAATAAATAATGGCTAATATTTTGTCTCTGTTCCCGTCCTCATCCCCCCAGCTTCACAAATGTCTCAAGTGTCTAATCCCAGTTCTGTTCCAACATTGCAAGAACAGAGTCCTTTTAGTACCAGTGCAACTTGTGAATTGTTATCAGGTAAATATATATATATATTTACACCCCATGCTTTATATTTTGAAACATAAATACTAACAATAAGTATTTAAATATAATATCTGAAGTGAAATCTATACCGTATGTGACATCATAGATGATTTTGGAATATGCCGTAAACTATGCCTTAGCCCAAGGAAATGGAATGTGAACCTTCTTGTCATTTCAGTTCAAGAGCATATTCTCCATCACATACAAAACAAGCAAATTTAACAGAAAATCAGATACTTATAGATCCCATTAAAATGTGTACTGTTTTACTGCTTAAATGCATGTGAGTTCAGTGAAACTTAGGGATGCCCATGTTTTCCTGAATATTATTCTATATCTTTAGTTGCAAACAGTTGCTGTATACATGTAACATGTTCATCAAAACTAAAGTCATTACAACCAATGTCCCACATAGACTTAGTTTCTCTGTTGGGCAGGGGCACATTTATTCTGTTACTATTGACAGCTATATAGATTCTTTTTCACCATGTGTGCCTATGGGATACTGTTATGGTGAAAAAGCATTATACAGATAATTGTGGTTTCTTGGGGATTGCTTAATTGTAGTCACTTGCACCGCCAGTCTTTACTAAAGACATACTTACAGCCATCCCTTTTTACTTGGTGGGCGGGGAGCTAATTGACTGTTGTTTAATGGATGAATGCAAGGCCCTGGCAATCATTGTGCAACTGTGGGATCCATTTTATTTATGCTGGCATAAGATTGTACCACATTTGGAAATGTATAGAATCTTGCTCTGCATTTCTGTTTAGTACAGTGTTGTTCACTGTATTAAAATCAGCTTGACTCTTAAACTAGTAATAATTGATATATTATTGAAAAGTGTTGTCTTTAATTTTATGTCACTTTTAAGTGGTTAAATTACTGGTGGGATTTTTTATTTAAATTGTTGTTTTTGGGTTTTGTTTTGTTTTTAGGAGAGAGTAATCACATTTTAAGCCCAGGTTTAGCCGACGTGTTGGAAAATATTGATACAAAGGGACCTGTGAAAGAGTCAAGTGAATTAATATGTGAAGTTGACAGTACTGCAGATATTTCCACTGCTGCATTATGGAACTCTCCGCTGTCTGCAGATGACTTCAAACATACAAGCAGAAAACAACCCAATGGAAAACATTTGAAAAGAGAACTAATTCTCCGTAACAGCTTGGAAGATGAGTGGCTTGTTGAAAAGGCAAGCTGTGAAATGACCTCTACACAAAAACACAGTGGGAGGAATGATTGTGTTAGAATGCTAATTGGAAATCACCTTTCTCAGCCAAATAATTTGGATTATAGTGTTTCTTTAGAAAGAACAACCCATTCGAAAGATACAGAAGAAACCAGCAGGAACAACTTAAATTCAGAAATCAACGTTCCTTCCACTAATCCAGTTCTTTCTCCAATAGTAACTGGTTGTTCTTCAAAAGAACAAAAGAAATCCAGAAGGAGATCAAGTCTTAGACGGAGCACCACAGCTTTAAGTAAGAAAGATTCTTGTAATGACTTTTTGCAAGCATTGCTTAGTCCTGTTCAGGCCAACAAAGACCAAGACACTTCTTTTGAAGATTATTTTTCACCATCTAACTTTAATAAGACTAAAGTAAGGTTGAGCCTTCCTTTTTCATGCCTGCAGAAATCACAGAGTCCTGATGAAACAGTTTGCAAAAACAGTTCATCAAAAAGTGAACCAGAGGAAATCTTTAAAAAGCATAGTAAAATCAGTGCAATTCACAGCAGAAAGAGAAAAAGAATGACTGAAATGAATGAGTGTGTGTCAAGTACAGACTGCGTGCTACCTATAATGCCTCAAAATAAAGAATATTCAACTCTAAATTATATGTCAGAGAACGAAAAAGGAGACACAAGTGAAACAGACTCTCTTCTGAATCTCAGCATTCAGGGAAAAAAATCTGTAAATAGATGTTTTCCCCAAACTGGTAAGTTGCTCTTGGAAAATAATACTGAGCTACTTCAAGGCACTTGAAGACAGGCATTCTAAAGGATAGTTAGGAATGACAAGGAAGGAAAACGTGTGAGCATTGTCAGTGTTATTATTGGAGGGGGGGGGGGAACGTATCCAAGATATTGTTTCTGAGACCAAGATAAGAAATTTTCATGCACAATTGGATAGTGGCAGGCTTTTAAATGCTCACTATTCCATAAATGTATTTCTAACCTAATTGATTGATCAATGAATACTCTCAAGTTTTCAGAATCATAGAACAAATCTTATGTTCATATTTTTAAAATGGTTAAAAGCAAATCAGAAGACATTAAAGATGGATATTCCCAAGAACTATGTAACTTGAAAATTCATATCCCTGTAAATCTTATATGAAAAATAAAAGGAATCTCATATTGTATATTTGCATAAACAACTATGACATTCTGATACTGGACTAACTTTACATGAGTAAATGCTGTTTGAGAACGTTGACATAAAACACAAGAATCTCTGTTGGCCATTTGTTAACAATGATGTTATGTTCAAACTCACAGAAGCAGGTTAATATTCTGCAGTGAAACTTGCATATAAGATTTTACATTGAAAGTTTATGTGGTTCTGTAAGTTGATGGAACACAGAATGTTTTATGTAAAACCAAATTCTTTTATGGAAAATTTGATTAGTTATTTAATTATGTGACATGCTATTGTGAAAGCGTATATTTTATCTATGGAAGATTTTGTTAAAGTTTAGACCATGCCCAACGAAGAGGGTTAGATAAAGCAGGACTCTTAACAAAGTAATTCACATAATATTGAATGAACCTCTGTAATATCAATATGAAGGTGAATGCTGTGGGTTTTGTTTGGTTTTTTTTCTTTCCCATTTCTCTATTGCAGAGTATTATACCTATAATATTTGTTCTAGTGTGAAGCAAGCTGTATTTTTTTTTTAAAAAAATTATGTCTTCTTTAGATTAAGTCACAACTGTTAGCTCCAGGCCTTGGTGATGTTTTAACTCAGCGTGGTTGACAGCTATACCTTTTTTATTTTTAAAGCTGAAAGCTGTTCACTGTGCTTCTGCGAATCATAATTTTTGAATACCCAGCATTTCAAAGACAAAAAAGTTTAGTCATTTAGTACAGCTAGGTCTACACTAAATGCCTACAATTCTAAGCACATTTATTTTATGGCTTGATTGCATAGATACATTTACTCAGAAGAAAGCAAGACTTTAGACAACATTTTTGAATGGCAGAGATTTTTTATCTGAAAATGGGTAATTTAAGTTAAAAAATGGAGTTGGGGCATGGGTGGAGGAGGTTAGAAGAGTCTGTGGCAGTCCCAAGGAGAGCGCTAAAAATCCCCCAACTCATGCTGCTACATGATTCACACTTTAGAGGCTCTTGTTAAGTGCATGATTTGAGATGTAAAACCCTGATAAAGAAGAAGGGGTTTTACTTAGCTGCATGGAAATGATGGCTGCTAACAGGACTATTCATTGCACAGTACTTTGGCCCAAAGACCTTTCTAAGACACTTCTCTTAAGCCTTATTCATATGTATCATTGGTCTGTTTCTTATACAAGCAAAAGAATGTTGATTCAGATTCCTTTTCCATCAAATGTTTACATTTTTTGTGTTCCTAAATCTTGTAAAATAAAATTGTTGAACATTTCTACTTGTTTTTTATAGCACACCATGTTTTTCTCTAGTTAATGGCTGTCTTGAATTTTAAAAATGTAGATAAATCCAAAGTTATTGAAGCTGTATGCTACTGTACTATAGGGTGTGTATAGGTAACCTTTCTTTGAATCATTTGGGGCCCAATGAAGAAACATCTGTTAAGTCATTTTGAGCAGGTGCTTGTGTTGATCAACAAACTTGCTCTTATACTTTCGCAGAATAGCAATGTTAAGTAATAATATCAAACTAGCAGCATCCTTTTATAAAAGGTCCTGTCATGTTGATAAAAAGAGTACCATTCTTAAATTATTATGCTTAGAGTAATCTATTGCTTTAGAGAGAGTCTTATAGATGGTAGTCTCTTTAACATCTCCCATTCATCAGCAATTTCCAAATCAACTATCCAAAAACTTGTAAACTAAGGTTCAATAATATCTCAGTGAAGGACCTCTGTATACCACTTTTACTCAAATTTAATGCTCACCTTTTCAGGCTTAATGACCTCCCCAAACTTAGGGTGCGCATAAGGGTGTGTCATAGAGTAATCTTAGTGCTGAACCAAAGCCAACGGGGAAAGTGCTCCAGGAGCTGCACCTGGAGCTCCTATTTGAGGGATTTTATCTCATTTAATGGTCATGGCTCAACGCTGTGCAATCCTGGGATTTGTAGTTTGGTGAGGCATCAGCATTCTTTGGCAGAGGTGGCTCAAAGGTTTGTCAAACGACTGCCCCCATGATTCCATAGCATTGAACCATGATATTCTACAGCACAGATGTATCCCAAGGTTTTCCTTTCCATTGCTGGAAGCTTTGGTGCTCTAACAATTTTGTTTTTTAAGAAGGAATCCTAAGCAGGCAGCAACTGTAATGTGCATGCTTTTTGCCAAAAAGACCAAGAATGCACTTTTTTGTTGCTGCACATTAGATTAACCAGAAAATACTTTTTTTGTTTTGTTTTTGTATCAGGGTTTTGGAAATTGAGGTTTGCTTTTAGATTCAATGGCACATTAGACTTGAGTAAATACGGGTATGATTTGGAACTAGAACTAGAAATTTTTCAGGATTTGTAGTTCTAATCTGTAGTTTTTAAGTACAGTAGAGTCTCACTTATCCAATACATCGTGATATTTTGGTGCTAAATTCGTAAATACAGTAATTACTACATAGCATTACTGCATATTGAACTACTTTTTCTGTCAAATTTGTTGTATAACATGATGTTTTGGTGCTTAATTTGTAAAATCATAACCTAATTTGATGTTTAATAGGCTTTTCCTTAATCCCTCCTTATTATCCAACATATTTGCTTATCCAACGTTCTGCCGGCCCGTTTATGTTGGATAAGTGAGACTCTACTGTACTTTAAAGAGTTGTAATGTCAGACCTTGGAGAGGTTGTCGTTTTGGGCTACAACCTTCAGAATCCCCCAGCCAGCGTGAAAATCACAGTCCAAAAATAACTCATCTGAGCTCTGTATAATATTGTTAAACCATCCAAGCTGCATGATTGATCTGTCATGCTTTCACATAATACTGTACTTTTTCCTATTTAAATATCCCTAAAATGAGTTGCATCTTAGAATCACAGGCGAAACTTATGTATTTCCAGGCCCGGCCCAACACGGCACGCTGGCCACGCCCCCGCGTTGGGCGCCACCTTCCCAGGGGCGCTATTGGGCCCCTGGGAGGCGGGGCCACACCTGGCGGAGGCGGGGCCGTGTGACGCGGAGGCGGGGCCAGGTCTGGCCCCGCCTCCTGCGGGGCGCGCCATGGCACAGCCAGGCCAGGGCGCACCCCGCGGGAGGCGGGACCGGCCACGCCTCCCACAGCGCGCGCCCGCTGCAGCGGGAGTCCTTTCAGGCTTCGGCCTGGAAGAACTCCTGCCGCAGCTTGGCATGGCTGCCCGGCGTGGGAGGCGGGGTTAGGGTGCGGGAGGCGGGGCCAGTCCTGGCCACACCTCCTGCGGCGCAGGGGAGGGGGCGCAAAAAAATATTTGCGTACCCCTTTGAATTTCCTCGGGCCGGTCCTGTGTATTTCTAGTAATGTTTGTCATGGTTTGCAAAAGCACTGTGTTTGTGTGTGTTAACTGGAAAATGAAGCACATGAAGCTGATTGGCTGAGCCTGCAAAAACCTGGGGATTGATTTGATACTGTTTCTGTTCTGCTGCTACAGAACCAGTTTGGACAAGTTTTCAGTGCTGATTGAGTACTGCTGGATGGCCTTGCTATTTTGAGGCCTGTTGCTGCTGAGAAAAGAGGGAGAAGAACCAGGACTGTATTCTCTGAAGTGGTTTTGTGGACCAAGAAAGGACTGTTTATGACTGTAGACTTCTGTAAGTGATTAGAAGGACCATTGTAAATACTGGTTTTTTTTTAATCTCTTAGAATTAGTAAAGTTCCTGTATTTTTGTTCTGCAAACCTGATTGGCATGTTATTGTTCTGCGGGTAACTGGATCATGGGCATACGTAAGAGCTTCCATTTATCAGCATCAATCCGTAATAGGTTATGGGCCCAGACTTACGGCCTGTCTGATCCAGTTTCACACCTGCTTGTGTTAGTGCCACTGCAGAGACTATTTTTTAAAAGACTGTAGCTGTGATTTTGTGAAGCTGTGCTTTGGCAAGAGGAATTGGAAGATGGAAGTTAATCTTGCAGCTTTTCCCATGGCCAGGCTTGGGGCCGATCACTACTCCACCTGGAAACTGAGGATGGAAAGTTATCTGAGGAGTAAATCCTTGTGGGAATGCACAGTGGCTCTGGTACAGGAACAGGCTTCAGAGGAACAACGCAGAGCAGATGAGAAAGCAAGATCAACCCTCATTTTGAGTGTGGTTGATGACCAGTTAATCCACATTGGCAGCCACAACAGCCCATGAGATTTGGGTGAGGCTGAGAAGTCCATGCTTCAAGTTCAGCAGCGTCAGTCGCTATTCTTGCAAGGAAATTATACAGAACACGTTTGCAAAAGAATGGAAATTTGAAGGAACTTTTGCAAACACTGCAGACTTTATTTTTGCAGCTGGGGCAAGAGAGGATATTATCTCACAGGAGAACAAGTGCGATTCTTCTGATGGCATTGTTAACTCATTAGAATCGCTTCCACAGAGCCAGCTAAATCTGCAGTTTATCTGTGCAAGACTAGCAGCCGACTAGGAGAGGAGAAAGGATTGTGGCCTGGAGTTTCAGGGGAGGCGATCAACAGGAGCAGCTGCAGCAGTTACTGAAGAAGAGATGGAGAGTCTACATGGTCAAGAGGTACCTCAACCGCAGATCTCCTGGACATCTCAAAAGAGACTGTCCTAAGCAACAGAAGAGGAAGATGAACTAGAGGAGGGGTTCATCACACGTCAAGATGGTGCAGTCCCAAGGAAGCAGAGAAGATGAGGACATTTTTCTTATTGACTCTGGATGCTCTCAGCATGTTGTGAATATTGAGAGAGCTAATTTCTAATTTTGTCAAACCTGAATGTGCTAAAGTTTCCCTTGCAGATGGTGTTTGTTACCATGTTGAGGGGCAGGGAGATGTTTATGTTAAGCATTCAGGTAGAACATTGAAAAATGCATTATTTGTTCCAGAGATTGAATATAACCTGTCAGTGAGTTCACTGGATAAGGAGGGGTATTATTAAAATATCTCTGGGGGTGAGGTTAAAATCTTAAAAGGGAAGAAACTTTGTGGGACTGGAAAGTTACAAGGAGATTTGTATGTGTTAACTCCAAGAGGTAGTCAAAGTGAGGTTAACATGATTAGTAAGAATACTCCCATTCACCAAGGGTGCATACATGAATTGCACAGGGCATTGGGACATCCAAGTTTTAAGGTGTACAAAATGCAGGAATTTGGTGAAGTTGCAAATTTAAAGGATTGCCAGAAATTCTTAGATTGCAACATTTGCAAGAAGACTAAAGCCCAGTCTGCACCAATCTGCAAAAAGAGCTTGAGGAGCCCAAGCTGGTTCATGCAGATCTGATTGGACCATTTAAGCCTAGTAAAGGAGGGGCAGTTTTCTGTTTATGTATTTTAAATGACTATTCCAATTTTGCTTGGAATTTTGTTTTAAAGCAGAAACGTGAAGTTTTTGGCATATTCAAAAACTGGGTAGCCTACGTTAAAAGGCAATTTAATGCTGGGATTAAGGCATTGCAGACTTACAGAGTGGAGAGTTTACCTCTCCACTCTGTAAGTCTGCAAGTTAAATATGAGCCTACAATGTGATGCGGCTGCCAAAAAAGCCAACAGGATTCTGGCCTGCATAAATAGGGGTATAGCATCTAGATCCAGGGAAGTCATGCTACCCCTCTATTCTGCCTTGGTCAGGCCACACCTGGAATACTGTGTCCAATTCTGGGCACCACAGTTGAAGAGAGATGTTGACAAGCTGGAAAGCGTCCAGAGGAGGGCAACTAAAATGATCAAGGGTCTGGAGAACAAGCCCTATGAGGAGTGGCTTAAAGAACTAGGCATGTTTAGCCTGCAGAAGAGAAGGCTGAGAGGAGACCTGATAGCCATGTACAAATACGTGAAGGGAAGTCATAGGGAGAAGGGAGCAAGCTTGTTTTCTGCTGCCCTGGAGACTAGGATGCAGAACAATGGCTTCAAGCTACAGGAAAGGAGATTCTGCCTGAACATCAGGAAGAACTTCCTCACTGTGAGAGCTGTTGGGCAGTGGAACTCTCTCCTGTGTGGAGGCTCCTTTTTGGAGGCTTTTAAGCAGAGGCTGGATGGCCATCTGTCGGGGGTGCTTTGAATGCGATTTCCTGCTTCTTGGCAGGGTGTTGGACTGGATGGCCCATGAGGTCTCTTCCAACTCTACTATTCTATGATTCTCTCACAATCTGGAAAATTTTCTCAAGAAGGAGCATAAAGCACAGGTTGACATGCGGGTATCAGAGCCAGAGAATGTAAAGATTGAATGTTATGTGAAACAAATCCAAATTGTTAAAGACTCTATACTAGAAGACTCAGGCCAACCTCAGGATCTTTGGGGAGAGGCAACACTGACTGCAGGATATTTGATAAATAGGCTGTGGTCAGAGGCAAAGCAAAACACTCCTTATTTACTTTATCAAAAGAAACCACCTCTAGGGCATTTGAGGACTTTTGGTTTAGAGGCATGGGTTCATATACCCAAGGCAAAAAGGAGAAAAGGGCAGGATAAGGCCCAGACGCTGACTATGGTTGGTTATGCACGGGGGCAAAAGCCTGGAGATTCCTAGACAAGGATGGCAGGATTGTAATTTCCACGTCTGCTAATTTTGCAAGAAGTCAGAACTGGTAAAGGTACATGCAAACAGTGAGGTTTTCTTACCTGTTGTTAGTAAGGGAACTCATGAGGATAGCAAACAGCAAGAACAGAGGACTCCTGTTGTTAAGCAATATAAGTCTAGGGAATCTGATGTGCAGTCATCTGAGGATGAAATAAAGAAAAAGCCAACAGTGCAGGAGGATGGCGAGTTGCCTAGCACTAATCAGGATGTGGACCTAAGACCAAAAGGTTCATAAAAAAGCCTGAAAGATACAGGATTTAATGTGTTGTCGAAGGCTTTCATGGCCAGGATCACAGGGTTGTTGTATGTCTTTCGGGCTGTGTGGCCATGTTCCAGAAGTATTCTCTCCTAACGTTTCGCCCACATCTATGGCAGGCATCCTCAGAGGTTGTGAGGTATGGAGAAACTAGGCAAAGAAAGGAAAATATATATATATATCTGTGGAGAGTCCAGGGTGTAGCAAGAGTCCTTTGTCACTGGGAAGCCAGCATTAATGTTTCAGTTAATCACCCTAATTAGCATTGGAAAGGTTTTGTTTCTTGCCTGGGGGGGCATCCTTTGTTCAGTCATTAGCCGTCCTTGGGGCTCCTCTGCCCTCAGAGTGTTGGTTCCCATCTACTGTTTTGATTTTAGAGTTTTTTTTAATACTGGTAGCCAGATTTTGTTCATTTTCATGGTTTCCTCCCTTCTGTTGAAGTTGTCCACATGCTTGTGGATTTCAATGGCTTCTCTGTGTAGTCCGACATGATAGTTGTTGGAGTGGTCCAGCATTTCTGTGTTCTCAGATAATATACTGTGTCCAGGCTGGTTCATCAAGTGCTCTGCTATGGCTGATTTCTCTGGTTGAATTAGACTGCAGTGCCTTTCATGTTCTTTGACTCTTGTTTGGGCGCTGCGTTTGGTGGTCCCTATGTAGACTTGTCCACAGCTGCATGGTATCCGGTAGACTCCTGCAGAGGAGAGAGGATCCCTCTTGTCTTTCGCTGACCGTAGCATTTGTTGGATTTTCTTTGTGGGTTTATAGATAGTTTGTAGGTTGTGCTTCTTCTTCAGTTTGCCTATGCGGTCAGTGGTTGTATGGTAAGAACACCTTTCCTCTGGGTGAATCTTTGTCTTTACTCTCATGGCTTGTTCTTGGCCTTGCAGCTCTTCTGATGTCTGTGGTGGAGTATCCATTGGCCTGTAGAGCCCAGTTTAGGTGAGGTTCGCAGATTCTTTGTGCACGGTCTGTCAGGGCTTTGATTGTGCTTCTCTTTTGACTTGGGTGATGGTTGGAGTTTTTATGAAGGTATCTATCCGTGTGTGTAGGTTTTCTGTAAACTGTGTGGCCCAATTGTTGATTGGGTTTGCAGATGACCAGAAATTGCAGTTTTTCTTCCTTTTTTTTCCCATGGTGAATTGGATGTTTGGGTGAATGCTGTTAAGGTGGTCCAGGAACTTGCTGAGTTCTTCCTCTCCATGGCTCCAAATTGTGAAGGTGTCATCTGTGTATCTGAACCAAACAGTTGGCTTTTTGGCCATGCTTCACAACCTCTAAGGATGCTTGCCATAGATGTGGGCGAAACATCAGGAGAGAATACTTCTGGAACATGGCCACACAGCCCGAAAGACATACAACAACCCAGTATTGATACAGTTTTTGAAGATACTTGGGTTTCATGGTTTTGGATAGACAACTCAGACAGAGGCACACACTTTTTATTACAGAAATAAAGGAGGACATAAAGATTATGAACAGATCTCTCCATGCATCTTGAAACAGAGTTATTAGTCACATTTTGAAAAATGTTTTATGTTGAGAAAATCTCAGACTATAGATAAATGTCTACTCCTTTAACTGTTACCTTTTGTAGCGTACTGCATCGTATTTTCCTCCTATTGCAAATTAATTCTGAATGGATTTGACTTTTAGGTGATGACAAGGTTTCCAACTTCAAAAATGATTCTTGTGAACTTTGGCATGACCTGATGAGTGAGAAAGTAAAGAATACGGTAAAAATCACAAAGGTGAGTCCATTCAGATTTGCCTTGATCTGATGAGAATCAAAACTGTGGAAGTTCATATCATTTCTTCCCCGACCCCTAGTTCAGCAGCATCTATACCAGGACTGAACAGCACATTGTCTTCATGTAGCAATCTTCCTGAGCTTGTAGTTCTCCTTTAAGGCAAAAGGCGCCTTCCCCCTTCCCAAATGGTGTGGGGCCTTTGGGGTTAATTTTGTTTAGTGATTTGTTTTTGGGTTTTTTTGGCGGGGGGGAGGGCAATAATATGTAGTTCCGGCCACTTCTGGTTTTATTTTATTTTTTGCTGGGATTTCTCATAACACATTTGGAGAGGCAGGTTTCACACCTAGACCTCCAAAGCTTGCCCACCCATAGCGTAGCAGATTTGTTTATTTAATTCATTCATTTATAGCCCAAACTTTTCCCCAATAAGAGGATTTAAAACAGTAGTTAGCAAGTACAAATTCAAAATGATAGCAGCTGTGCCACTTTCGTGAGAGTTAGGAACATAGTCCTGCCATGAAAGGAGAAAAAATGTGGGGTTTTTTTTTAACTTCCTTTTCATTAAACATTTCCAAATAAAAGTAAAAATAAAATGTTTAGGGAATAAATGGGCCAGTATTTCTGTGATCCTGGGAGGAGTGGAGGCTACCCATCAAGGTGGAAGGAGGCTGCCTTGCTCTTCTGCCTTTTCTCACACCAAGAGTATCTCATAAAAATAAGGCAGGGACAATGAATAAAGAAGGGGGAGCCCTCCTTTCTTCATTGTCCCTGCCTTATTTTTATGAGATACTCGTGGTTCAATGTTGGAGTCCCCAAAAAATTGACAACAGTAAAGGGTTTCTGAATGCCACTCATTTATACAAATCTGTTAGCAACAACATACAGTGTTTACAGTGGACTCTGCAGAAGATGATCTGGCTGAGTCCACAAAAAGGAAAATCAGCCTGTTTAGCAGGCTTTGCACACGCCAATTTCTGATCAATATATGTTTGGTTTTTATGCATATTTTATATACCTTGGGTCATGTAAACATTTCTCAGGTGGAAAGCGGTCACAAGTGGAAATGTTTTAAAAGCCATGATCTAAAACAAGGTGTCTGTTCTGCCCCCATGCTTAACTAAAAGAACTGGAAGGCACCATAGTACGAAGGAAAGATTGGAGACTGTATTTGGTAAATCAAAATACTTTATTAATAGACAAAACTGATCTCTTTTCCTCTTGTTGCCACTATAAAGTCCCTTGAGAGGAAAGAAAGCTTTAAGTCTATGCGGTTCTGGATAGATATTGCCACACAGTATAAAGTCTTGTCATGACTGGATTCTTTGTAGCTTTGAGGTGACTTTAATACAATGTTTTCGTGATTTTATTGCTGTATTCTATGGCCTTTTAATCTGCTCTAAATACAGTTCTGACATGACGTGAATTTCTGTGCTCCTTTTAGCTTCCACTCTTCCTTCCAGTGCTTCACCAACTGACAAAATCTAACTGACAAAAAATAACTTCCATTTCCAGGTTGGCAGGAGCCAAGGCTAAGCTTCGCCCCTTTAGAATCTTAAAGGAACAGGGCAGCAGGTGATGCTTGCCTCCTCATGGCATGACACTACCCACCTAAAACTTATTAATACGTTTTACCTCTTATTAATAACAAATTGGGGCCCCTGGTGGCACAGTGTGTTAAAGCGCTGAGCTACTGAACTTGCGGACCAAAAGGTGCCAGGTTCAAATCCCGGGAGCGGAATGAGCGCCCGCTGTTAGCACCAGCTCCTGCCAACCTAGCAGTTCGAAAACATGCCAATTTGAGTAGAGCAGTAGGTACCGCTCCGGCGGGATGGTAATGGCTCTCCATGCAGTCATGCCAGCCACATGACCTTGGAGGTGTCTACGGACAACGCTCTTCGGCTTAGAAATGGAGATGAGCACCAACCCCCAGAGTCAGTCACGACTGGACTTAACGTCAGGGGAAAACCTTTACCTTTACCTAATAACAAATTAATAACATACAAAATATAAACTAATCTAAAACAGACTATAACTGTTCTAACTTGTAGATTCAGCATCCCTTTGTCTTCAGTGTTTCATCCTTCAGCTCTCCTACAGTCTCTAGATACATCTAGATGAAATGGCAGGACGAAGTATGTTGTTGGCCTTTCAGAGTCCCACACTTCTATGTCCTTGTGACCCTCCTTCATGTGGACTAAATCCTCTTCGGTCAAAGCTTACCTTTAATTCTGGAACATGGAAGGCAAACCTGTCCTCTGCGACACTGCAACACTCCCCTGAATGGGTACAAGCTCTTGTCTCAACTCCAGCACCTTCACTCTGCTGGGTGCTCTACCGAAGGCTCAGACGATCCTGGCACTGCTGCTTCACCCCATTTAACTGTTGCTGCAGTTTGGTTACCATTGCTGCTATCTCCCTTAGCTCCCCCTCAGAATATGAAGGCTTTATTTGAAGATCAGCAACCTGCTGTTCTTTGACCAATAGATTTTCACTAGACAACTGTTCCTGCTCTTTTAGCCGACCATGGGCTTCTTCAAGTTGATACTCTGTTTCCGGAAGTTTCTGAATTTCTTGCTCATGTACATCATCTTGTCGGGGTCCTTTGGCAAGCTCAGATCTTAATTGATTGGTGGTAGCCTGTGAGGTCATATATTCTGCTTGCAAATGATTACACACATCTGAGCCATCAGGGTGGAAGTTTGTATGACTCACTACCATTTGTGATAATGTAGGATCACTTCTAGTGTTCTTGTGGCTATCTGTATTATGCTCACTGTCCTTTTGAAGTTCTGCTTGGCTATGATTTAGACAATTAAGACTCTTTGCGACCAGCCATCCATTCTTCTTTAGTAATCTTTGCTGGTGGGGCAAAAATGTCAACATCAACATTGGTGGGTGGTTGCACTATTGGAGATGTCATTGTCTCATCTATAGCTTGCTGTACAGACACTTGAACCTCTGGATGGTCAGAAGGTATATCTGATTATGTTCTTTGAGTTGAGGAAATGGTTTTAAGTGCAGTCTGCAATGTGGATGTATCTTCAATTTCATCTTTTATGACAGACCTTGAAGCACTAGGCTGCACGGAACTTTTATTATCAGTATGATTGCTTTCTTCATATTAGACAATATAAGACTTGTCTGCTGGTTCTGGAGTACTAACACTGTTTGCATGTGAGAAAAAACCTATAAGAAGTTCCTCCTGTTGATTATTTTCTTTATAGGTAAAGACTTTTTGCCCATGTTTCTTTTATTGGATGAGGCAACTTGTCAACAGCCTCATGTTGTATCAGATGTTGATCTAGATATGCACATTGTGGTTGCTCTAGATTTTCCTCTTCTAAGAACAAGGGTGCAACCCAGTTACCTTTTTTATCCTGGATGCACTTTTTTTCCATTACATCTAGGAGATGCTTGTTTTCTTTGGACAAAGCTATTAGGTTGTCATGATCTGTAGTCCGAAATACTGAAGACTCTGAACCCTCGGTATTTCGGAAACGTATCTGGATGTGATTTAGACAATCTAACATCTGTGTAGGACAGGGGTCCCCAAACTTTTTAAACGGGGGGCCAGTTCACGGTCCCTCAGATCATTGGAGGGCCAGATTAAAGTTTTTCTTTAAATTATGAACAAATTCCTATGCACACTGCATATATCTTATTTTGAAGTAAAAAACAAACAAAAAGGAACAAATAAAGCCTCAATGTTAATAATAATCATCATCATCATCATCATCATAAAAATAATGAGGGTTGGAAGAAACCCCTTGGGCCATCTACTCCAACCCCCTTCTGTTTTTGTGCACCACACCATAATCAAAGCACCCCTGACAGATATCCATCCAATAATAATAATAATAATAATAATAATAATAATAATAATAATACTGCAATTAACATGGTTGGAATTAACATGGTCCTTCGGCCATCTAATCCAACCCCCCTTCTGCTTTTGTGCACCAAAACATAAAGGACCCCTGACCAACAACAACAACCACCGTTGGAAGAGATTGCTAGCCTTCAAGAAAAATGAATCCACAACAGGGCTGAAGAGTATTCTTTCAATTATTCACATTGGAATGACTGAGGAGGGAGAGAGGCACATGCGGACTCCCTGCTTGTCTTGCCTTGTCTCCCTGCTTGTCTCCTCAGCGGCGGCAGGGGGTGGGGAGGTGCATGCGAGATGAGGAAAAGGTGTTGTGATGACTCATGGGCCTTGTAGTCCTGTTCCTAGTACTATTGTGGCAGACGAAGAGGAAAACATGGGATTTCCGCTGTTTCTGCCAGAATCGGAGCCTCTCCACCTGGAGGATGTTTGTCCTCAAGGATGTGGCCAAACAGGCCTTGGGCAGAATTCCCCCCCGTTTTCCCGGAGGGACAATTATAATAGAGATAGGGGAGCCAGGGAGGCAAATCGCCGGAGCCTGAGAATCGCTGCCAAACAATTAGCTGATTAGGTCTGCTTCCCTTGGGAAATTCTAAGGAGTCATGCATCTGGACAGAGTTGGGTTTCGCTTCTCGTTCTCTAGGGAAAGTGTTCTGTCGGCGGGAAAACAAGACCCAATATAGGTGCTGCTCACAAGGGGAACTTTGCGGAGTCAATCGTTCAGCTTGAGGAGTGAGATCGTGTGTGGACTTCGTAACCCCAATTCCTTGTTTCCCGGATCAAGTTTCCAGCCTTGCCTTGTTTTCACGGACTTCCTTGGACTCTGTTCATGTTTCGTGTTTGCCTCGTTCCAAGCCTTTGATCTAGCCAAGAATCAAGTTATTTTCTAGCCTAGTTGTCAAGCTTCATTGGACCTTAAAGACTCTGTCATTCCCCACACTATTGCTCGGCAAAGTGTGTGTTTCGGTCAAGTGGATTATAACTTTGGACTCTAATATCTTATATTGGACAATACATTTCTGGACTATATTTGACCTCATCTGGAAGGTCTGCTTCTGAACTTTATTCTTCACTTGTTTTTATTGACTTTATATATTTCTATAATAAAGATATTAGATAGATTCTGGCCTCTGTGTAAGGTTATTGGTGCTCTGCAGCCTGGGTCCTGACAGGTGTGCGCTTTCCTCTCCTCCCTCACCCGGCACGCACCTTTCCCGCTGCATTCCTCAGTGGCAGGGGCGGGAAAGATGCCCACGGGGCAAGGGAGGAAAGGCGAAGGCCTTTTACTTGCCCCGTGTGCATCTTCCTCGGCGGCAGCAGAGGGAAAGCTGCTCGCGGGGCTAGGAAAAGGCATGTACCTTTCTCTCCTCCCTCTCCCAGCACGCACCTTTCCCACTGCCTTCCTTAGTGGCAGCGGTGGGAAAGCTGCCCACAGGATGAGGGAGGAAAGGTGCAAGCCTTTTACTCCCCCCCCTGTGCATCTTTCTTAGCGGCAGCAGCGGGAAAGCTGCCCACGGGGCGAGGAAAAGGCATGCGCCTTTCTCTCCTCTCTCGCCCAGCACACACCTTTCCCGCTGCCTTCTTTGGTGGTGGTGGCAGGAAAGCTGCCCGTGGGGCGAGGGAGGAAAGGCACAGGCCTTTTACTCACCCCCTGTGCATCTTCCTCGGCAGCAGCAGCGGGAAAGCTGCCCGTGGGACAAGGGAGGAAAGGCGCAGGCCTTTTACTCCCCCCCTGTGCATCTTCCTTAGCGGCAGCAGCGGGAAAGCTGCCCACGGGACTAGGAAAAGACGTGCGACTTTCTCTCCTCTCTCACCCAGCACGCACCTTTCCCGCTGCCTTCCTCGGTGATGGCGGTGGGAATGCTGCCCACGGGGCAAGGGAGGAAAGGCGCAGGCCTTTTACTCGCCCCATGTGCACATTCCTTGGTGGCGGCGGCGGGAAAGATGCGTGCGGGCCGGATAAATGGCTCCAATGGGCCGCATGTGGCCCGCGGGCCGTAGTTTGGGGACCCCTGGTGTAGGACATCCATTTGGCATAAGCTTGTGCAAAAGGTTTGAGCATGAGAAGGCATCCTTTTGTAGTTTAAGCATACTGAACCTAGGATAGTCCAGCCTATCTCTAGCTCTTGAACAATTAATGCTCCTAGTCAACCTTTTATTTGCTTTTTAACTCAAAACAAGTCTAGACAATCTATGCCAATAAGCAAAATAATCTTTGCGCTAAGGTCAAATCTTGGTAACTTATGTGCTGTGGATATTAGATGTGCATGACTCATAGCAGTTTCTTTTGTAGAGATTTGCCTTTCATCTTTAGGTATATTTTGGCATTCTAAGAATGTTGGTAACCTAATTTTTTTCATGCCATCAGTAGTCTGGAGCATGAATCCAGATGCTACTCTCCCCACCATGACCTGATCTCTCCCACAAGTAGTCATAACGTATTCTACATCGTTTGATTGAATTTTAAAGATGTTAAAGAATTCAGGTGTTGCTAGGGAGGTATCACTTTGGGAATATAAGGTAACTTATATGCGTCTAACTTGATCTGGAGAGTTCTCAGGATAGGCATCTATCAAGCAGATAGGATGACACATAGCTAAAGATTGCAGTTCGCTCTTTTTCTGCTTCTCCACACAAAGCTGTGCAAGTTGATGTTGCTATCTTAATCTCCTTAGATTGTGGTGTTTCTACAAGAATGTGTTCTGACTTTTCAGAGTTCTTTCCTTTCTGCTGAGTTGTTGTTTCACGGTGTAGTGCAGAGCAGTGTTTTTCACTAAAGCATTCTTGACATTTCACCTTACTTCTGCAGTCTTTAGCTATGTGGTTTGTAAAACCACATTTAAAACAAAGCCTTTGATCTCTGGTGAAGGTTAAACTTTCTTCATAAGGCTTACTCCTGAACTCTTTGTAGTTATTTAGATTATGTGCTATCTGGTATACTGGACATATTACACCTGCTGATGTCTTTGGGTAATCTTCAACTGTTTTTACCTTGGTTTCAGTTTTTCTAACCATGACTTGTGGTTTGCTTTTGATTTCTATGAAATGTTTCTTATCCTTTTTGATATAAAAGAGGAAACCCCGTTTGCAAATCATTCTTCTCTCTAGCTGATCTTAAGAGAAACCTTACAAGATGTGCAAATGGTGGGTATTTCCGTTGATGAGCTTCTTTATAAGAGAAAGCTTCTCTACCCCATGCCTCCTTCAATGGAAAGGGTAGCTTATCAATAATCTCTTGTTGTGTTAAATATTGATCCAAACATGCAAGCCCTGGTGATTCTGGATTTTTCTTAGCTGCTTCCAATTCTTCAGGCAAATCTGCATTATCACATAATTTCTCATTTTGTAAATGCAGGGAATGATCTAAGCTTTTGCAAGAGCAACATTTCTATTTGTGTAGATGATCCATAACGTTCATTGAGACAGTCCCATACCCGATTTAAAGCTGCATGTGGGTTGTTTATGTTTGCTGCATAAATTCTCTTCACCTGTATGGAAGAAGTGGGTTCCAACCAGGCCATCAATAAATTTAAATCTTCCTCTACAGGTAATTTTAGTTGCTTGAGAGCTGACTGAAAGGTATTCTTCCACAACATGTAATCTTCTGGCTTATCAGAGAATTTCTGAATGCCTGTCTGCTAAGTCCCTTCTTGGGTTTCTATAGAAGGTGTTATTTAAAACATCAAGTAGGACTGAGGGCTGCTGTGGAATTGGTTCAGAGTTAGTTTGGATCTGGGGGTTCTCTGGAACCTAACTAGATGTTTTGGGATTGAGACTGAATGCAGCCATTGGCATCGTGCAGTTTGACTGTATCGAGTCCTGTGTGCCTACTGGAAGACTTTGCTCTAACTTGGTTTGAGATATATCATGCAATGAAACTGCTGCTTAACTTGTTACTTCTGCGTATGGCAAATAATGTTCTTTGGGTGCAGAAACCTCTGTGATTTCTGGTTGTGACACAAAAGGAGGATTTGCCACTGCACTTTCTGTTACCATAGGAGGGGCTGCGATATTGACAATTTGGGTGTTTAAATAAGAATCCACTTTTGCTACAGGATCTTCTGTTGTAACATCTGGAGGGGATGCATTTCCTAAGAGATCTTGTTCTAGGACTGAAGCTTTTACTTGTAACACCTCAGCCTTTGCAACCTGTGGTAATGTTGCTTAGAGCAGCTTCTGTTTTTACTTGACATCCTGCCTGCTTGGCGGCAGCTGTGGCCTCAATTTCTGCCTTCTTGGCAGTGGCTGCGGCTTCCATTTCTGCCTTCTTGGCAGTGTCTGCGGCATCCAGCTCCGCTTTCTTGATGGTAATTGCAGCTTCCATTTCTGCTTCTTCTGCAAAAATTTGTCTTTTCTTAAGAAATTCTATTTGTTTGGATGCGGCAGCTGCTTCGGCCCTAGCATTTATGACCAGACTAAGGGATTGGCCAGAGGAACCACTATGAACAGACGTCCCTCTCATTCTTTCTGTTCTGGGATGTGTGAGATGATCTCGATTTGCCTGCTAATGTACACACAGACCTGTTTGACTTTGTATCTGTGCCTTTACCAGACATATGTAACCCTTGTTCTTCATCAACAGTTTCTATAAGGGAGGCAGGGTCTGCTTCTGCCTGACCTAATATTTTGTTAGATAAATCATTCATTATGGTTTCAAATTCTTTCTCTCTTCTCTTTCCAATAACATTTCTTCCTTATTACTTAAAGATTCTGATGTTTTAATGTGCTCAAGCAAAGATATGTTATCTGAATGTTATCCACTCACAGCATTGATGTTGTAATCTTTCCTTACAATTTAATATTTCTCTCTGCTGCCTGAAGCGATGGCTTGCTTGACTCATGTCTAAAATCCTCTGCCATGACTTCTGATATTTGGGTTTTAAAGAATTTGGTTTGTCTTGCCAAAAGGCCATCACCTTTGAAGTAGGCTTGGTTATTCTGCTCTTTTGTGAGGAAGAAGCAGACATCTTTAAGTCTCCTGAAATTTGTATCACTTTACTTATATTAGACTGAAATACTTTTGGACAGAAAGGGCTGAATATCCTATTCTCCGTTACTTTGGATTATAGGTCCTTATTCTCCTGTTGCTGTCCCTTATTAATAGACTCTTGAAAATAAAGTGATCACTAACTTTTAAAGGTTCTCAGTCCTTTTACTGAGACTGTAAACCTTCTACTTAGACTTAAAAATAACTATTGTGGCTCTGAAAGCCATATTTTCCTCAGATAAGGCTTCCCTCAAGAATTGTTCCCACAAAATGGCACCCTCTAGTGACTGCACTCTCTGCAGTCAAAACGGCTGCTGAACTGCTTCTCCTTCTGAGGTAGTTTTCACTTCTCCTCAGGAAGGTCAAAAGAACAAAATTGCTATTCGGGAAGCTCAAAGGAAAGAAATTCACTGCTGCTCGGGAAGCTTAAAAAAAAAGAAATGTACTGTTAATTGGGAAGCTCAAGGGAAAGAAATTCTGCCTCCATGCTTAACTAAAAGAACTGGAAGGCACCATAGCACGAAGGAAAGATCGGAGACTGTATTTGGTAAATCAAAATATTTTATCAATAGACAAAACTGATCTCTTTTCCTCTTGTTGCCACTATAAAGTCCCTTGAGAGGAAAGAAAGCTTTAAGTCTATGCAGTTCTGGATAGATATTGCCACAAAGTATAAAGTCTTGTCATGACTGGATTCTTTGTAGCTTTGAGGTGACTTTAATACAATGTTGTCGTGACTTTCTCTATTGCTGTATTCTATGGTCTTTTAATCTGATCTGAATACAGTTCCGACATGACGTAAATTTCTGTGTTCCTTTTAGCTTCCACTCTTCCTTCCAGTGCTTCACCAACTGATAAAATCTAACTGACAAAAATAACTTCCATTTCCAGGTTGACAGGAGCCAAGGCTAAGCTCCACCCCTTTAGAATCTTAAAGGAACAGGGCAGCAGGTGATGCTTGCCTCCTCGTGGCATGACAGTGTCCAATCCCAAAAGAACCTTTCTTAGCACAAAACAATGCTTTTTGTTCTTTCAGGTGCTGATGTTCTAATGAATTTAGTGTAGCATCACCAATTTTGCAAACAATGGGGCAAGCATCCTGTCCACAGGGTGCAAGTATCCCTGCTATAACATAACAATATTGCTCAATGAGCCTGGGGGGGGGGGGGGTGATATCTGTAATAACCCACCAAAAACAAATTTTGTTTGATCATGAATGATTTGGGGAATGGGTGCATCATTTACATAGGTAATGGAATAAAGTTCCCACTAGGGCATTTACAGTTAAACATAAAATACTGGCAAGTTTAAGCTAAATACGCTCAGAAGCTATTATTAGGCAATTAATTGCAGTAATTTTACAGTGAAGGTGCTTCTTTTGTCATCAGCAGTCTTGTTCAAATCTTACACACCCAGAGCTGAGGCTTCATCTTTGAAGCAGCTCATCTGCAATGTGTTATTCCTCTTTCCTTTCTTTTTACTGAGTTATTATTATTATTGTAATTGGCAATGTGTCATGTCATCTCCTAATATAAAATATGATAACCTCACTTTAGCCATTTTTAATAAGAGTTCAGACTCAGCTTCCTCTCAGGCCCATTTATGTATTGTATGGATCTTCTCTCAGACCCGTCTGTTAAGGTGAAGACGGTTTTATTTAGGCTGGCCTTTCAATCTTATTTATGTTGTTGTGTGTAAAGCAATTTTCTGTAAATCTCATTTATTGAAATTATTTAAAACAAAACAATTGTTTAAACAGCCCTGATTACTGATATTTGATTCCTTGATGGAATATATTGATTGGATCTGTAACTGTGTCCATTTTAAATGAACTGTTTTTAGTATTTTTCTTATGATGTTGTTTTATTATGTTTGCTATGTTCAAGCTGTGTATGATGTTTCTGACAATTGACTGTTTTTGCACACATGTTGGAAAAAGCCCTCTTGAGGAGATGGAGCAGTATATAAATAAAGTTTTGATTATTTATTTATTTTTATTATTAAAGCAATAAAGCTTTGGTTGTCAAATCCCTCCATTCAGAAAGCTCAAGGCTCAGTCTTTTTGGCAAGATAGATGGCTAGCTGAAGTCTGGTTAAATAAAACAAAATCAAATCCAATTATTGTTGGATACAATTGCTACAGCCTTTGTAGGCCGCATAATGTAAACCTGCATAAAAAAGTGTAAATATTTAGCTCTTTGGTGAAACTACACATTTGTGGGGAAATGGAAATGTGAATGATTCTCTCTTATCTTCCTTCTTTACGTCTCTAGCCATTAAGAACATTAGTCATGACAAGCATGTCATCTGAGTAAGTATTGCATTTAATGACGGCATTCTGATCTGTATAAATCTTGGAACTGAATATGTAGTCTGCACTGTTGTGAACCATATTAACAATTCTTTGTAAATCCTAGTCCAAAAGCCACATGTTGGTTTTTATGATTAGAAAGAGTAAGGTAAAGAAGGGACTATGTGAAAATTTTGGAGTGAGAGGCATAAATATATAACCATTAAAATTATATTGGAAGATACAATTTTTCCTTTTAACTTTCTTTTTGCATCTCTCCTCATATCCTTGAATTTTTATTTTATAGTATTTTAGTTTATCATATTTCATATTTCTCATATTGCTTCCGATCTTGGTAATTTTAATATATTTTAAAACTCTTAATAAAAGTCATTATATACAAAAACAGTAGGACTGTATCCTGTTAGGGTGACTTGGTTCCTATAGTCTTCCCCAAAATTGCTTCAGAAAATTAGGGGATCCACAGACTCTGAATTGCTCAAGAGAGGAACATTTTAAAACATCACTACCATCACTTTTCTGTGGATGATAACCTTTGCTAAATCAAAGAGCATTCCGTCAATGCAAACATGTTGGTTGAATCCAGCCCATTAACTGCATGAAGGAGAGCCTAACTGTTTTGAAAGGACAGCTCCAAACCTGTGCATATTTGCTTATTTACCCTGCTGTATAGGAATTATCATCTGGCAGTTGTGCTGAGATGAGACAGCCCTCGGTATATTGATCAAATGTAGAGCTCTTTCTTCTTTCAGAATGTATAGGACTGTGTGATTAATTTAATATCTAATATTGCTTAATGTATAATAGTATGTTTAGTACTTAAATACATGTAATTCTGAGAAAATCCTGCATAGAAACACTAAGATAGCATTATCATATCTTCTCCTTCTCTCCTTAAAGGAAGCAGATTGTACTTATTCAAGTGGTGAAAAAGTTGGGAAGTTTTCTGTTTTCAGATGAAGTGTGCAAAAATACAAGTCATGTGATTGTAGGGAGCCCACGTCGTACCTTAAATGTGCTCATGGGGATTGCTCAGGGCTGTTGGATTGTCTCTTATGAATGGGTAAGTAAGACCGATGACCACCTATATGCTTCATTACGAATTATATAATTTTAGATTAGTTGAAAAAGAACAAACAATCCACTTCAATGCAAAATGTCTAGAGAACATTTATTATCTGGACAACTTGAGTCAGTTCAAGTGAATTTATAGTTGAAGTCGAAGGAATGCATATATTTATCAAATGCCTATTTATTTCAAGTCAACTTATCAATGGATTGCAAATACTTTAACAAATTTTGAAGCAGATTTATACGGGAATAGCTATCCAAGTCAAAATGACAACTTGAGTCTTCTAAATAGGTAGTCTGCATGCATAGGAAAACTTTTCATGTGTCTTAGAGAGAAAAAAAGCATTCTTAATGGCATTCGGCCAGCCTGTACATAATCTTCTTAGGTGATATCATGACAAATAAATGAAATATTACTGTTTGAAATGAGGTAACTTGAAAAGTAGGGTTATGCAATAACTGCAAGTCATGGAAATTTAAAAATGCAGAAAGATTAACGATGGATATCGTTAAAAATAAAAAATTAAAAATGTAGTAAGATGTAGCATGTTATTTTAATGAAAGCAAGCAGGCCCTTTAGAGTAGATCTGCAAAAGAAAAGCACATTCTTGCTATGTTTATTTTGAAGGCTTTTTAAGAAAAAGAATCAAGAGTTATATTTCCGCAGAATAGTCATAGGTTGAGTGATTATTTTGTCTATAAAAGGAGTTGTTTGCACATAGGGCACAGCTAACTTTTTACTCTTGCTAATTTTGGAAATCAAAAGGAAGTGAAATTAAGGATAGTTACTTGGTTGTAAAAACCCAGAAAATCAAGCCAAAAAATCAAAGTATTAATTTGAATGAGAATAAACTCACCGAATCAATAGGACTTAACCACGGACCCAGCAAGACTTGTGTAAATCATACCATTCATTAAAAACATTTACTCTAGCTAGGATGCTTAATTCATTATGATCTGTCATTTCAAAACTATGACAGTTTATTAAGGCTACTGTTAAAAATTGCTTTGGAGAGAATCCAGAAAAACACCTTTTCAAAAAGACATTTCTATTTTTCTATGAAAGCTCGGTTTTTAGTTTCAGTTTTTTCTATCCAAATACAATGCTGAAATCCCCCCCCCCCCCAGCATTCCAGAGCTGATTTGTAGATGTGTATTCCTTAGATGTCACCAGTTGATTCATAACAACCATGTGGATTTTATAAGGTTTTCTTAGGCAAGGAATATTTAGAAGTGGTGTCGTCACTTCCTCTGAAATGTAGCCCATAGCACCAGATATTCTTTTATGCTCTCCCATCCAAGTACTAACCAGGATAGAACCTGCTTAGCTTCAAAGTTCAGACACAGCCTGATACCTTTAGGATATTTTGGGCCTAGGAGCAGATTTTCCAAAAGCAAATGTAATTCCTATATGTGATTTTACTGGATCACATCAAGTGCTAGATTTTTTTGCTGTAAACATCTTGGTCCAGATACATTGAATGGCCTTGGATACACATGCACACACAATGCATCCATATGTTTTATTCTTTAAGGTTTTAAGCTTACTATGTTGGACTGTTGCAGCATAATATGCACCCATGCCAAATGTAAAAATAAATTCCTCCAATATGTGTGTATATCTCTGCTTCCATTGCTACTACAAAAATGTAATAAAGAAAAATAAAATTAGAAGACACTTAAATCTCCCTATCCAGAGATTTCTAAGAATCAAGTAAGCGGTGCTACAGAAACATGAGGACTTCAATGCTATAGACATTATTCATAATGTATAGAACTATATAATTGTGGTCAAACAGGACTACAAGTGCAGCTAATATGGGTATTGCCTTACCTGGATGTAGTTCTTTAAATGACAGATTTTCTGTAAATGATCTTAGAACATTTTTAAAGCATGGGAAACATGTGCAGAATGAGAGAACAGGACAAGAGTGAAGTAAAATAAAAGAAGGGTAAATTTGCAGTGGGTAAATTTAGAGCCAGTGTAGTATAGGGGTTTGAATATTGGACTACAACTCTGAGAGACTGTATGCCCCAGAAATTCACTGGATGACCACAAGGAGGTCCACATGCCCTTGGCTTTAGAGGAAAGCAATGGGCACAATCCTCTTTGAATAAAATCTTCCTAGAAACCCTTAAAGAAGGGTTATCATAAGGCAAGGTTGACTGGAAGGCATATAACAACAAATCCATAAAAAAATTACCGTATATACTTGAGTAGAAGCTGACCCGAATATAAGCCGAGGCAACTAATTTTGCCACAAGAAAACTGGGAAAACATTGACTCAAGTATAAGCCGAGGGTGGTAAATTTCAGAAATAAAAATAGATACCAATAAAATTACATTCATTGAGGCATCAGTAGGTTAAATGTTTTTGAATATTTACATAAAGCTCAAATTTAAGATAAGACTGTCCAAGTCTGATCAAATCATTATTGTCATCTTCAATGTAAATGTGCTTATATATCCTTTTAATAATAATAGAGTAAAATAATACATGTAATAATAATAATAATAATAATAATAATAATAATAATAATAATACAGGAAAATAATACATGTAATAATAAATAGAGTAAAATAATAAATGTAATAATAATAAGATCAGGGTGAAATAATAAATGTATTAATAATAAAAATAGAGTAAAATAAATGTAATAGTAGCAACAATAATAGAGAAAAATAATAAATGTAATAATATCAATAAAAATAGAGAAAAATAACAAATGTACCATATATTCTCGAGTATAAGCTGACCCAAATATAAGCCAACCCAGGACCCTCACCCGAGTATAAGCCGAGGGGGGCTTTTTCAGTCCTAAAAAGGGGCTGAAAAACTAGGCTTATACTCGAATATATACAGAAGTTAAAATGGACAGTCCACTTAGGATAGTTTAGCAATTGAAAATCACAATCTTGTCATGTTTATTTTTTGGCAGCAAAATATTTATTTTCTCAATAATCAGGTTTTAATTCCAGGCAGTCCCCTAAGTTACAAACATGATAAGTTTTGTAGATTTGTTCTTAAGTTGAATTTGTTTGTAAATCTGAACAGGTACATTTTTAAGTGTAACTCCAGCCAAATGCCTGCCTGTCTGTCTGTCTGTCTGTCTATTTATCTATTTTTGTATAGCATAGGAAAGGATTAACAACCCTGTTGGTATTTGTTTGGCTGTCCGTGCCCCTGTTTAGAAGATTTCGCCTCACTTTCTGTCCCTGTGATATCTGGATTTTGAATAATTTGGCATGTTGTGGAAACAAAGATTGGTGATGAAGCTTCAGTTGACACACCTTTTCCCCATGACTCTTTCCCAAGTGAATTTCCCTTCTTATGGGTAGGTTTTTCTCACTTCCTGTTGTCTTACCCCAGTTCTTAACTATGAGTAGTTTGTAAGTCAGATGTTTGTAACTCGGGGACTGCCTGTAGTACTTTTAAAAAACCTAAGTGTAGGATGAGTTTACGTCATTTTGATGCCTGCATCCAAACAGCAAACTACACCTTTCCACTTCCCCCAGAGTCTCACTGCATGATGCTCGATGCCAGACATATTATTTTGGCCGATAAGGCCAAATGGCGAAAGAAGAACAGAAACACATGGCAAATAAGAAGCGGAGGGGAAAGTGGCCCGGCACATACCTGCAACATCACTTACCCCTGTGAATCTGGTTACTCCTCTTCCTGTAGTGCTGGAGAAGAATTTTATGGTTGCCATGAACTGCTTAAAAGAAAAATACATAAGTCCTAGAGCAAATCTAGTGTGAACTCTCCCTAGAAACTAACAGATTGTCACGCTTTTGCTATATCATGACTCACTAAAAAAGACAATAGTGTCCAATAACGTCGAAGGTAGTAAGGAAGAGGAAGACCGTGTTCCAGAGGCATGGACTCAGGCAGGGAAGCAAGGATGGTGAATCTGCAAGACCTGTGCAAGATTGATGGGATCTGGACAATTGGAGATCTCTCATTCATGGGATTACCATAAATCAAAGTCCACTTTACAGCAGTTAACAACAACATTATGTGTCTCATTTACCAGGCAATAACAGTGTTAAGCATTTTATTGGTAAAAAAAAAATAATTAGGTGCTTTCTGAAGCTGCTACTTATTTTAAATAGTGCCTATTGGAGGAAATGACACATTTAAGGAGGTTACTGTAGAGGATATCAGATTGTTCCTGTGGAAAAAGTCATTGAACAGTTTTAAGCTACTCTTGTTTTGATCTTTTGTTACAATTCCTTTTGTAATGGGTCCTTCCGGGAAAGGACCTGTTAAATCATTGTTATAAACATACCAGCTGCTGACCACTGGCTGATTTAACAATGAATAGTTCTGATTTGTATTGCCTCTCCATTCATTTCACACATATCTTTCCCACCTGCATCAAAAACATCTCACTACCTACAATGAAGTAAAATTAAAGTGCAGACTGTCCCTGAGTTACAAACATCCAACTTAACAAATTACTCCTTATTCAGGATGGGGGTGAGACAACAGGAAGTGAAAGAAATCTACCCTTCAGAAGGGAAATTCACTCCTGAAAAAGTTATTTTGTGGGGGAGGGGAGCCTCTCACTGAAGCTTTGTCACCAATCCCTGTTTCTACCACAAACCAAATTATTCAAAATCCAATTATCACAGGGACAGAAAGTATGGTAAAGTGGGGACTGTCTGCAATTGCCTCTTTATATGGACCTGGGAAATGACATCATCTTGTCCTTTGCCTCAGCACAGTATCTTGGATCAGCCCTGCAAATTGCTACAAAAAAATTGTGCAAAAAACATACTGATACCGAAACATATGTTATCGCAATTGTTTTTCCTTTGAAGTACATTTTTCTCTGGAGTAACATATCCTGAAGTTACTTCATTTTAGACTTCTGAGGCAAGCGGGTGGCACTTCATGTCATGCAGAGCAGGCTTTCTGGTTTCCATCTTTTCTGTAGCTATTGGATCGTTCAGTACCTTAAACCAACTGGAACTTTGCCCATTCCAACCTAAGCAGGTAGTGTTTGCATAGGTTCAAGAGGCTACAATGTGAAACAGAATCTCACTCACTCTTCATCCTATACGGGCACAAGGCACATTAATTCATTTCCTGAATGAATGCAGCTGCAACGTACCACTGTGTACTTGCTTCAATAAAATAAGCATAATTCCTTCTTCGGATTTTCAGAGTGCCCCATGAAGCCTTCCAAGATAAACCTTTGCAATGTGTTAGGACTTCTGTGTGACCCTTTGGACATGGCATTTTTTCTCATTCCACACATTATATTTGAGTTGTGGTCTTGAAAAAAAATCCTGATTGCCATACAGCAATTTTCTGAAAACAGAGCTATTTGTTTAATCCAAAATTCAAAAAAAAGCCATGGTTATGTCACACTTGAAACAGCTTTTTGTATCCAGAAACCAACGTGGAAATCTTTGTTCATTAGGTCTAAATCACACAGCTTACACATTGTTTAACTGAGTTGTTCACTTTTAAAAAATATTAAAGCCAACTAAAATATATGTTGTACAATGTTTTCTTTGCCATTGCATGTATGTAATCAAACTATTCCAAAGAGGGCATGGTAGTGAATTACTCAGCTTCCAATCTATTTTTTGTAATACATTCCATAAGTCCTGTTATACTGCCTTTGAACCACTATAGCTTTTTGCCCCTTTACTTTGTAGGTGCTGTGGTCTCTAGAATATGGTTACTGGATTTCTGAAGAACCGTATGAGCTCTCAGTAGATTTTCCTGCAGCTCCTGTAAGTAATAAAAGCTTATTTTTAAGCTCCTCGGATTAATGCTCATTGGTAAAGGAATCTGCAGACTTCAAGCTTGTAATCAGTAGCTATTTTTTTGCTGGGAAAAGCTCTTTGGGTTTTTTTAAATGCATACAAAACATTGAAGAATTATAATTACCAGGTATTATTTTAGCATAAACAAATTGAGAAAGGAAAAAGTGCAATTTCTTTTCTTTTTTAACAAATTATATTGCCATCACATGATAAAACTCTTATCAGTTGTAGGGATTCCATCATAAAACACTGATAGAAAACCAGGATATTTTAAGAGCTAAAAAATGTGATTATTATACACAATACTGGACTTTTAAAGAAGACATATAAAGTGTCGAAATATATATATTTATATTTTACAAAAGCTTATTAAATATACTAGCCTGTGCTACCAAATATCCCTGAATGTGTGATGACTAATAATAAGATTCTGAATACAGGAGTTAATTACAAAACACCACATTATCTACATACTTACAACTATGGCAAGAGAAAAGAGTAGGCTAGAGTTTACATTGGAGTGTCTTCATTTTAGAGTTTGGCAAGAAAGCATAAAATCTTACTTCTTAAGCTTAGTAATTTTATTTGATGCACTTAGATGTGCTTCATAGTTCCAGTTATGCACACATGCTATAAATGTTCAAGACATTGTTGTCCTTAAACTTGGGAAATATCCATCTATTGCCTTCGTTTTGCCAAATCATTATTCCATAATATATCTCTAGCTGCTGAACTTCTGTTGCTTTTCATTCAGGACTGAAGTCAATTCCTGCAGTGTACTTATGCGTTTTGTCTAGGCAGGATGAGCAGTCTCTGGCTATTTGAAGTTTGAATATTTGCCAGGTGGACGTATGTTGTATTTCTTCACTAAGCATTTTATACAAAGTGCAATTTCTTATTAGAAATCTGCTGGTCGGATCATCATAACTGTGGCCTTGAGAGAATAGCCTGCTCCTTTCCAGTAGTACCACTTAATTCCTTTAAATCTGTTTGTGTTCTGTCGCATTGGAAAGTACACTCCATTCAGATTGGACGGACCACATGCATCAAACCACCATCCTGTTTTAAAAAAAAATTTAAACAATTATTTTAAAAGAAGGGATATTTAGTTGTGCACAGCATATTTCATATTTGTCATAATTGTCTCAGTGTAAGATATTAATTCATCATCTTCCTAACAATAGCTGTTCATAGGGTGAACAAAAAACGCCTGTTTTATCTAAGGCATTTTGGAAATGTTGAAGTACAGATCTCAAAATTATCCAGCCAGTATGGCATCTTTTACAGCATTGCCATGGCATCAGTGATATCTTTATTGCTATCCTTCTGTGCTGGTCCTTCTAATTAATTCCACATGAAATGCCATAATTCCTGTATAGTCTACAGATTTTGGTAGAATTATTCCATACACGGGGCATTCCCTAATGTCTCCATCTGATGCTATGTGAAACAGCTTACGCTTGTGTGGCGATAAATACTAAAAAGAATAAAGTAACAAATGCATAAAACAAATTTTTAAAAGTGGATTTTAAAATACATTTCAAATGTCAACCCAAAATAAAACAGGGCCTGTGATTTTAACTTGTAGCCCACAACTGGTTTATGTCAAATATATATGAAAGGATCAAGACTCAGTCTACGAAAGCTTATCCTACCAATTTCTTTCTCCAGGTTAGATGCCGAGGGCTGGTCATTTTTATATTGCAAACTAACACTGCAGTATCTTTGAATTCTAGTACCCAATGCTGTTGTTAACAGGCTATAGACTTTTCAATGTCAAAATTAGAAGTCTATAGCCTGTTAACAACAGCATTAATGCTAATGTGAGTCTGACAAATAATAATTTGGTACGTATATCTTTTGTATTAATGAAAAGCCACAAGGATTCAGAAAGATAAAGATGGTAACTCTTCTTTGACTATATGTATTTTCTTCAGAGTGTTAATGAATCCTTACAGCTCCAGCATGGAAGCAGTGCTACAGGTGCATTAGTTGAGGTTCCTCATTGAGGTTATTCAGCTAGGAGGAGCATGGGTCTAGCTTCTTTGGCTGAATCTACATTGACCATACAATACAGTTTGAAACTGCATTATAGTAGAACCTCTACTTAAAAGCATCCCAACTTAAGAGTGATTTGAGTTAAGAGCTGTCGCTCAGCCTGGTTGTGCTTTGACATAAGAGCTAGCATGGGAGGGAGTGCTAGCGCGAGAGTACAGGGCTTTAGGGCTTCAAGGAGTACCTCGTGCTCTTGTCCACTTTGGGATATTGCTGTCCTCTTTACTCTTGTCCACTTTGAGGAACTTTGGGTTGTTGATTTTTTGTGGTTTTTATTCCTGGTATGTTTGGCTTCATGAAGAGAGGGAAGGAGAAGGAGCTAGAGAGGGAGGGAGGCTGGAATGAGTACAGTATGCTTCTGCCTCTTTGCTTTGTGATTCCTTGCCACAACTTTGTGCTACTACTATTTAAAAGTTGATCTTTTTTATTGTTCCATGTAAATGTGCAGGTTTTGTCTTGCTGTTGCACTGGCCAATAGACATTTTGTTGCCTCAAATGTACCTTCTTGCCACAACATTGTGCTTCTACCATTTTAAAGTTGATCTTTTTATTTTTCCATGTGACTGTGCATTTATACATTATTTGTTATTTATAAAGTAAATTTTTTATTTAAAACCATGTAACAAACATGGAGGGGATTTGGGGGGCCAATACGGATGAATAGCATTTCAATGCATTTGAATGGGAAAATTCATTTTGAGATAAGATTTAAGCTTTCTTCCCCAAAATGCTTAGATATCATCTTGAAACCCCTTTGAACCATGTTTCTTGGTTCTCATGCTAGGTTTGAATTAGGCTTGGGGCAAAAGAAGGGGAGGTATTCCTTACTAGACTTTGTTTCTTCTCCCACCTTTTTTCACATCTTCTTTGATTAAAGCTATATGTGGAAGGGTGCATTATAGCAGTTCTAATGTCTGAAGTCGTTATTCTAGTGCTGTGAATGATCTCACATCTGATTTAACAAACCACTCTTATTCCAAACTGCAAAATGTGAAAAATGTAAGTAGCTGTTCTCTTTAAACTTGCTTTCAACATCCACCCGCTGATTGCATTACAGATTGATGAGGTGCCAATAGAAATAGGAAAGGTGTGAAAATAGGAAGAGTAGAAAATGCTACTCTTACCTCCTGTTAACATTTGTGAACATTTGCAGATACATTTGTCATTGTCTGCATCCTTTGTGCTAAAACCATTTCCTGGCTGGCTTATGCTGCTTATTTTGCCGGCTGTGCCCGTAAGTCCTTTAAGGTTGATCCTGTAGGAAAGCAAACACATGCTGAAGCAGTTGTTGTGGTTGTGCAGTACAGAGGAAGTGTTTTCCAAGAAATATCCTGTTCGGTTCTCTGGCTAATGATCCACTCTGTGTCTTTTGAACAATATTTGCCAGGGACTTGTTGTCGACAGAATATGTTGTTCTGAAAAAGGAATAACCTGTTTGCTCCCAAGTTACTATACCAGAAGGTGCGGGGGGCGGGGGGATGTTTTTAAATTAAAATGGATTCTTAAAGTGAAGACAAACTTTAACTGTTGATTACCTGTGTTCCAGGATCATAATGTCAAAACAATAGATAGAAAATATGTGTATAAGAAAGACACCAGTTCATAATATTTTTGGAATCTGTCAGAGTCACAGCTTGGATAAGATTATTGCATTGGATGTTTGTGTAATGGAAATGTTATTTTTTAAATTTATGCCCATCACCATCTGTAATGAGGAGGGAGGCAGAAAATGCAAATTGCATAGTTCATCTTCCTTGATTTTACTTGCTTCAGTCTTGGTTATTATTATCCATGCTTTTTTTCCCCATAAACGGTTCTAATATTTAATTGCTCACAATAAAGCATTTCAGTGAGGAGAAAATGTAGCCCTGATCATACAATATGCTTTGAATATGGACTTCTGATTTAAGTACAGAAAATATTTCCATTCTCTTGTAGAAGACAACTTCCCTCTTTCACCCATTCTACAGAAGCCATGTACTTCTGCAGAGAGGTGCACATGCATTATTTAATAAATGTACATTTCTCAGGAGAATGGCAGTGCTTGGCTCTTCATATGTTAGACTGCAGTTCCAACAGCCTCAGCAATCATAGTGGATCAGATTGGATTGTGGGAGCTGTAGTCTAAATCAGATGAAGGATCAAGGGTTCTTCACCCTGTCTTGTATTATCCATGCAGCTAAGATTGAAAATTAGAAGAGAGGGTATTACTCTATCACCATACACTTTTATATATGTAGACTTATGGTCCTCATTCAGTACATCCTGCTCTTTGGATAAGGAAAATGGCATTGTTAACTGAAGTAAAATGTCTTTGTCAATCCTCATTTTAATTCATCTGTATCAATATTTTAGTGTTTTGGTTGGCATTTCTCCTTCTGCTTTGTATTTCAGGGTTTTGAAATGATAAACAGAATTTGTTCCTAACTAATGTTTCAGTATAACTGAACAGTTAGCTTAACTGTGAAAATATATCTGTTTCATCAGTCAAGCATGTTTTTAAACACACTCTTTCATGGCTCAAAAAACTTGGTTGCATTTCAAAAGGAATAATATTTGCAGATAGCCATTTTTTGTCTGCAGAAATTATTTTTTAATAATATAAATGGACAAGAGTAATGACCCGTTCTGCAAAGGTTACCTTTATAAACATTATAAAGCCTTAATTTTTAAAATTTGAATCCCTATTACAGAGCCCAACTATTTCCAGATGAGGAAATATTTGGTTTGGAGTCAGAATGATTTTTTGCTTCCTCATCGTGAAAGATCTACAACTTTCCGTACGTTATTGCTGTGACCCACAAAATGCTCAACAGATCACTCCTAAGTGGAGGGACTGAAATGTTAGGTCTGCCCACCAACACACATGCACACACTAATTCCAAAGCCCGGCTGGCTCACAGGGTGTGAGAGGTTTGTCATTTGCCTTTCATGTTCAGTTCAAAATCTTCCCTGGTGATTAAGTTTCAGATAGCAGGAGAGATGAGTTACACCAGCCTATGTGAAAGATGGCACCTGATCCAAGTTCATGTCCAGTCACTAAAGGATCCTTGGATCTTTCAGTTCCAAGAATGTTAAAAGTTTAGAAGCCAACAGGAAACAGAAAGTTACTTGGGAAGCCAAGAGAGAGATGAGTTACACCAGCCTATGGGAAAGATGGCACCTGATCCAAGATCATGTCCAGTCACTAAAGCAAGGGTCCCCAAACTTTTTAAACAGGGGGCCGGTTCACGATCCTTCAGACCGTTGGAGGGCCGGATTATAGTTGGCCACCGAGCAATCATCATCATCATCATCATCATCATCATCATCATCATCATCATCATCATCATCATCATTCCAGCATATCTATCTTGTTTGCTGTGTCATACAATAAAATAATAACAACAACAACAACAATAAAAAAGAGGGTTGGAAGAGACCCTTTGGGCCATTGAGTACAATCCCCTTCTGCCTTTGTGCACCGAAAGCACAAGCAAAACACCCCTGACAGATGGCCATCCAGCCTCAATTTTTATTATTATTATTATTATTATTATTATTATTATTATTATTATTATTATTATTAATAAAGAGGGTTGGAAGAGACCCTTTGGGCCATTGAGTCCAATCCCCTTCTGCCTTTGTGCATCAAAAGCACTAGCAAAGCACCCCTGACAGATGGCCACCCAGCCTCAATGTTAATAATAATAATAATAATAATAATAATAATAATAATAATAATAATAATAATAATAATAATGTGATTTTGGGATACGAAATCCAGCATATCTATCTTGTTTGCTGTGTCATAAAATATAATAATAATAATAATAATAATAATAATAATAATAATAATAATAATAATAAGGGTTGTAAGAGAAGAAGAGACCCCTTGGGTCATTTAGTCTAACCCCCTTCTGCCCTTGTGCCATGGGGGCCGGATAAATGGCTTCGATGGGCCGCATCCGGCCCCCGGGCCTTAGTTTGGGGACCCCTGCACTAAAGGATCTTTGGATCTTTCAGTTTCAAGAATGTTAAAGGTTTAGAAACCAAAAGGAAACAGAAAGTTACTTGGGAAGCCAAGAGCTCAAACACTGTTTCCATCCTAAATACCTTGGTGTCAACTTAGATCGAACACTAACATACAGGAAACACTGCATGAACACCAAGCACAAAGTAGCTGCACGCAACAACATCTTGCAGAAACTTACTGGCAGTGCATAGGGTGCAGACCCACAATTAATAAGAACATCAGCCCTGGCCTTGTCTTTCTCAACTGCTGAGTACGCCTGTCCTGTCTGGCACAAGTCTGCCCATGCTAAGCAGGTGGACATAGCACTTAACGAAACATGCAGAATAATCATAGGATGCCTTAAACCTACACCTGTTGATAAACTCTACAAGTTAGCTGGCATTGCCCCTCCTGACGTGTAATGGGAAGTTGCTGCTAACTGTGAGAGAAATAAGGTTGAACATTGTGAAAGCCACCCACTGCATGACTATCAGCCTCCTCTCACTAGACTCAAATCAAGGAAGGGCTTCATGAGAACCACCACTCCTCTTGATGTTCCTCCAGCAACAGCAAGAGTGTCCCTCTGGGCAGCTAAACCAGGCAATTCCAACTGGATGGCTCCCCATGAGGGTCTACCTCCAGGGACAAACCAAGAATTGGCAACTTGGAAGTCCCTAAACAGACTCAGAAGCGAAGTGGGTAGATAAAAAGACAACCTGGTAAGATGGCACTACCTGGAGGAATCCTCCACCTTGTGACTGTGGAGCAGAACAAACAACTCCGCATATGTATGCTTGCCCACAATTTCCTGCCTCATGTACGAAGGAGGAGTTGTTTAAAGCTACGGACAATGTGGTCGCTGTTGCCCGCTTTTGGTCTAAAACTATTTAGCTGCTTGTGATTTCCTTTATTTCATCACTTTTACATTTATTTATTATGCAATGCTTTTGACACAAAATAAATAAGTTCCAAGAATAATTGGAACATGATTTGAGGACTCAGCACCTAATTCTGCCAATGATAACATTATTGGCAATGGATATACACCCAGATAATAGGCATGAACAGGATGGGACTCTTCACCATTGGCTGAAAGTTGCCCATTTAAGTGACTTCACAGCCAGCACAGAATTGTGATCTGAGTGTTGCAACACAAGAGTCAATTCTCTGCTCAGAAACCCATTAGGCAGGTCACATACTCCCAACCTGAGAAACCCCTATGATAGATTTACCTTGGGAGTCACCATAAGTCAGAAAAGATCTGAAGGCAAGAATAACAACAAATCTTCCTGAAAGGGGGGCAGCAAATAGCCGTACTCCTATCTTTTCCCCCATTAGTTTCAAGAGAAAAGGAAATTTAAGATCACTACAGTGATAATTTTTATATTTGTAAAATATTAGCTAAGAGATTTCATGGCAAGCTGGAGTCATCTCACCTAACATAATCAGAACCCAACAAAAGAAATTAATGATGTTTCTTCTTTGGAAAGCAGTGCACATCCCCTTCTACAATCTATCCTGTGAAAATATGATTAATACGTAGTAGTCCTAAAAATCAGGATTGATGTGAGCAATTAACATGAAATAATATTCTTAATTTGTTTTTATTGTAAAAACAAGTGTAAATTCTCTGCTTATCAGGAGTATGGAAAGGGACCAGTATCCTACAATACTCTAGAGTGCCATGTAACAGTGCTGGTGCTCAGTCAAAATGTGAAATGTGCATTCGTGATATATGAGTTAAAAATGGGCACTCCTGGTAGGTTGTTGTAACTAAAGTCCATAAATACTTGCACCAAATATAATATATTTGAAAGTGTTACTAAGGTCTTTTTCCTCTCTTCAACAGAGTAATAATATTGATTTCCCCCGGAAATCTATAGGAAGGAAAGGAGGCTGCTTAGTTCTTCCCCCATGACAATTATTGTTGAGGACTGCAGTTGTGCATGTGCATACTGCAAAGTAATTTTGGTGATGGGGCTTCAGACATTCTATTATCTAAAGTGGAACAGTTCTTGTTCCAAAGTTAAGTTGTATGGTACTGAAGATCAGGAAAATGCATATTCTGCCATTATCTCTTTCTTGTTTCTTTCAGTAAAAATGCAGTAATTCCAAATTAAATAACTTATAATTTACTGGCTTTTTGTGATGTCAGAATCTGCTGAGTAGGCATGATTCCTACATGTAGAATACTGTTCTATATATTTTAGTTAAACTGGGGTGCACATAACTTAAGAATTCTCTAAGAGAACAGCTCCCTCTTTACATTTCTAGAATTCTTCCTTCCACATAAGCATACAGTGGTCTATAATCCAGGAGGCGGAAGATAAAGCTGCACTTCATGTTTTATGCATATTCATTCATCTCTCTCTCTCTCTCTCTCTCTCTCTCTCTCTCTCTGATAGACACATACACACAAACACACATAAAATTACTATATTATTGTCTAAGAACCCTTACACTTATTTCAGTATTGATTTACCTGTATTTTTGTTCTTCATTTGCTAGATAAAAATGTTCGTATAAGGAATATGCCTCATTTCCTTCCCAGTCTTTCAAGTATATTTTAAGAGCATACTGCTTCTGGTTGGTTAGTTGATACACCAACTCATTTCCCAGCCAGTGTTCTGCAGAAGGATTCCCAAATCCCTGTAATGCAAACAGAAAACTTGGATTAGTTTAATCTTTTTTTCATCTCTATGTCTTTTCCGTAAGACAAAACACATTTAAAAAGTATGACGGCCATCAAGTTGCCGTCTCAGGGGCATTACTATAGTTTCTGGATTTTTCCCAATTTTTGAGAAGGAGAGTTCAAACAAATACAAATTTAAGAGCAGAAGAAATAGCAGGTAGAAATAGCCATAATTTGAAAAACACTGTCAATTAAAGAAGTGTATGTTGACAACCAGCATAAATGTTGATTTAAAGAATGCAAAAAATCTGTCACATCGGTTTCTCTAAAAACAGGTAAAAAATATACTAGTTTTACCCTAAGAAACCACTGTTATTAATATTAACAATCCTAGTCCTAACAGGACTGATTTTCCTTAGCATCCAAAATTGGATGGTAGGGTATGGTGATGCTCCCTGAGAAAAAAAAGGGAATAAAATCTGATTTTGGGAATCTCCATCTTTACTCAATCTGCACGTTTGTTCTAAATTCAAATATTCCAAAATATAACTAAAGCAATTTTAAAAATTCAGTGTAGAGTAATCACTGAGACCTCCTAAAACATTACTACTGGGGAATACACACACACACACAGTATTATATAGGTTAAAGAAGTGTAGGTCATTACATGGGTTATATACAATGATCCCTGGCTTCGATTTCTTTGCTTCTCAAATGAAAATAATTATGTGTGGGGGGACGGACGCAATTTCAAGGGATGACATCAGTAAAATGAAGAGAAATCTGACAGAGTTTTGTCAAGATTGTTCAGAAATGTATGAGAATTTGAATTCATAAAGAATAAAGAATGTAATTTGTTATGTACTTGTGTTAGGGATGGGAGATCTCCTCTCTCACCTCCCCCATTGTTTGAACCACAGTACCCACAATTCCTTTTCATTGCCCTGTTGCAGCATTGGGCACTTGAAGTCCAGACTTCCCCCATCCCTCCATAATGTTGCTCTGTCTTACCGTTTTGTACTCTTCCCAGGTTCGGTCAAAGTCTACACTGCCGTCTGAGCGCCGCTGAATTATTGTCCAGCCTCCTCCACTGTTTTCCATATCACAATATGCCTATTAAAATGCAGCAAACGAAGAATTTACTTTCACTTCATTATTTTGGTTGTATCTAATATTTTGGGAAATATACAACAAATGTGCATAGATGTGTATTATGCATAAATGTGCATAATATTTTGGGAAATATACAACAAATGTGCATAGACCAGAATTTTCACTGAGGCCCCTTCCACACAGCTGAATAAAATCCCACATTATCTGCTTTGAACTAGAATATATGGCTGTGTGGAAAGGCCCTGAAAAGTAGGAAGACGATAAAATGAAACCAGCATTACTTGCTTACAGACAGTAAGATATCTGCTGGTTGTTTCTTTGGAAGTTTGAGTGGCACTAATTTTAAGCTGATCAATTTCTTTAAATTTAATAGAATCAAACATCTGTTTAGTGAAGAAGATCCTTGAGCTCATTCTCAGGGAGGCAATTAGAGCCTGTTTATCTAACTACTCTGTGTTATAAGTAAAATATATTCCAGAAGTGATTACAAATATCTTAAGCCTCTTTCCAGCAGGTCTTGTCACTTGCTGCCAATTTTTAGTTTCCAAAACATTTCTGTTTTTGTTTCTGAAGTCTTTTCCCTGTTGTCCTGAGGGGGACCTACAGATAGCTGAAAATAAGGAAGCATCATTCATGGACAGAAGCCTGTATAATCAAAGCTTGGATTCAAAATACAATAAAGGGGAGCATATCTAATCATAATGAAACATTCAAGAAATTAATTTATTTAACTGAACAAGGTAGATTTGAACATTTTAACTACTAGAAGGCATAATTTAACTATCAAAGGAAGGATCATTTTTCAAATTGATGTTGCCATGAAATGTTAAACTGCTACCACATAATTCACAAACTTATTTAATTCCACAGGCTTGTTTTTAGAAATATGCTATAAATAGATTCCACAAAATATGAAACGAAAGCCATAATTTAAAGAACCACATATCCAGAGAGACTTTGGGTATCATTGTCACCAGCAGAGCTCAGAGCAAACAGCTTATTAAATTGATGGTGTTTGTGATGTGGCGTTATGTATGGCAACAGAGGGACAATGTCCCATTGGCCTGCCTAGAGCAATTTCTCAGAAAGTTCCATGTAAAATTTAAATATAGTGTGGAATTGAATTGCCATCTCTTTTTTATTTTACAAAAAGGGGAAATGAGATTTTCAAAAGCATTAGCTGATAAATCTGGGATGAAATAGTAAACAAGTCAGTGTTATGTTACACTTTCTAATCAAGACTTTGTAAAGGAAAAAACAAGATCAGTAGTGTACATTATTCAGGCAGTGTTTATACAGCTCCGGAGAGGCCAGAGCGGGCATTGACAGGAAAAGACCAAAACACAGTCTGGCAAATAAACAATAATTCTGTTTCTCTGCTCAGAACATAATATAAAACAACATAAATTAATAGCTTAAATATATGGCAATTTGAAAGAATAATTAGGAAGCCTAGCCCTCTCTGACAAAAATGTAATCAGCATTTCCTTTATAAGTAATGGTTATAATTCTGTGGCTTCCAGATGAAGAGAGAAATCCACGAGGATTGCATCTGCAAAACTTCAATTTTACAGGGGTGCTAGATAGGGCTCCATAGAAATTGCATTGAAATGAACTCTGCAATAATAGTCTTTGATGGATTGCACTCCTAAGGCTGCGATAATCCATTACATTTCTCCTTCAGCAAATAGCATTATGAGGAAGTCTAAGCATTATAATCGCTGTACTCTATCTGGCAGGTCTGGAAATAAAAATAGTATCATCAGTCATGCTGCCTAAATGCCTGCCTAACAGTGACCTATGTTTGGGGGCATGTTCTTTAAAACATACAGTATGTGACTCTTTTTTACCAGAGAACAGTAAAATTGTGGTTGGTAAAAATCAGAGGACAGTTTGAAATATAGCTGGTAGATTCTCATTGGGTGGTTTGACAGATACTTTTTATCGTGTCAGAAGCAACTTGAGAAACTAGAAGTCACTTTTGGTGTGAGAGAACTGGCTGTCTGCAGAGACGTTGCCCAGGGGACGCCTGTGGGAGGCTTCTTTAATGCCCCTGCATGGGAAGCTGGAGCTGACAGATGGGAGCTCACCCTGTCTCGCAGAGTCAAACTGCCAACCTTCAGGTCAGCAGTTCAGCGGCTCCTTTTTGACAGATACTGAAGAAGAGGGGGGAACTGCTTCAACTGTAAAGTTAGACGTTGCTGTTTAGTGATATGGATGTTGTGATTACCTACTGTGTAAACAAGCTAAAGGAATTTCTCTGCTAACACTCCTTGATGTTCTTTTAATTAGTTTATTCTTCAATGACTTGGTTTGGAAATGTTTGTTCCTGGAGCCATGGTAGAGGGAATAATTTGTAAAAGGAATGGGAGACTGTGGAAGTATGTAGTCCATTTTGAGTCCCTAAACTAAGGGAGGGCAACATACCACCTTCTATATCTTGTTGGACTGCAGCTTCTACTAGCCCCAAGTAGTACAGCCTAGGTAGCATAGTTAGAAATGTTTCAAATGTGGCCCATACTTTGCTTATCTTTGTCCTAAAGAATGACTGATGGTTATCTCTACATCATAATTATAAGTACCCTCTGATATGGAGTGGGCAAAGTAGAAAATATTTGTTCCAATTTCCATTATTTGATAGGCAGGATTCTAACCAAGCTTTTACATTAATACAATCATTTTCTTGTTGCCATTTAACCTGAATGACTATTTACACTTTCTGCTTGCCAAACTATTTGCCAAACATCTTGTTCTAACATGGAAGCAGATTTATAGCTAGTTAGTAAAATAACATAGATTATGTTTGCTGGATTTCATTTCTTAATGCATCTTTGATAGGATGCTGTCTTACCTAATGTATATGAAATGAAAAGTAATGACTGTAATGCTCTCACCTTCAGGTGCTCTAAATGACCCTGGGAGCTTGTGAAAAATTAATACATTTGATCAAAACCAATTAGGCAAATCTGTGTGCATAATGATAGTTTTTAAAGGACCTGTTGGTGTTACCATAATAATTTACACAAAGATAGATTATGAAAAAGAATTTCCGTTCTTCTTTAAGGAGGTTTTTCATCTTGAAAAGTATCTTTTTCTATCTAAACCTAGAGAAGAAAATGTAATACCTTTTTCTCCTCTCCTGTATTAGGCACTGTTAATGTATAGATGCCGCTGGTTGTAAGTCCTGATTTGAAGGCTTCAGTACAGTCCTTGAAATTGATCTGTTCATCTCCAGCCACCAAAGCATTCTTGGATGCTGGGGGGGAAAAACATGAAGACCTGTTGGTTGAATTCAGGATCTCTCTTTTTCTGACAGAAGACTGCTCATCCATCCATTATTCATCACACTCCCTTAGAACTCATAATACTCCATAGTTTCCCCAGGCCTATATGATATTTTCAAGTGGTTGGAAGAACTCCTACAAGCGGGACTCCCCTTCAGCCATCCCAGTTGTACATTCTTAGTGAGAACTACCCAGTAAAATGATCATTGTGGTAGAAACAAATCTCCCAGATTGTCAAGACCCAGGCTGCAGAGCACCAATAACCATGCGCAGAGACCAGAATCTATCTAATATCTTTATTAAGGAAATATATAAAGTCAATAAAAACAAGTGAAGAATATAGTTCAGAAGTAGACCTTTCAGGAAAGGCCAAATATAGTCCAGGAAAATGATGTCCAATATGTGATATTAGAGTCCAAAGTTATAATCCATAAACCGAAACACACACTTTGCCAAGCAATAGTGTGGGGAGATGACAAGGTCTTTTAGTCCATAGAAGCTTGACAACTAGGCTAGAGAACAAACTAGATTCTTGGCAAAACAAGACTTGATACGAGGCAAAACAAGAAGCAAGAACAAGGTCCGTGGCAAACGCGAAACAAGGCAGGCTTGAACTTGATCCGGGAAACAAGGAACTGGAGTCCACACACGATCTCACTCCTCGAGCTGACGAATTGACTCCGCAAGATTTCCTTCGCGGCAAAACACCTAAATAGGGTCTCGTTTCCCGCCAGAAGAACACTTTCCCTGGAGAACTAGAAGTGAAACCCAGCTCTGTCCAGATGCATGACTCCTTAGAATTTCCCAAGGGAAGCAAACCTAATCAGCTAATTGTTTGGCTGCGATTCTGGCACTCCGGCGATTCGCCTCCCTAGTTCCTCTATCTCTATTATAATTGTCTCTCCGGGAAAACGGGGGAGAATTCTGCCCAAGGCTTGTTTGGCTGACTTCTTGAGGGCAAACATCCTCCAAGTGCAGGGGCTCCGATTCTGGCTGAACCGGTGGAAATCCCATGTTTTCCTCTTCGTCTGCCACAATAGTACTAGGAACGGGACTACAAGGCCCATGAGACATCACACTGATCTGACCATTCTTAAACCATTCCATTCCTCAGCGCATTCATGAATCATTTTCTCTCAGCTTTGCAAAGTGTTTACCGTTCAGGCAGGGTTGATATATTTTGTTGGCTTAAAATGCAAGCATGCTTCCAGGCTGCTAATTGTTTTTCCACACTTCTTTGATAGTTGACAGGTTTAGAAGTGTCCCCCTTGACTCTGGCAATTGTTCAGGATTTGTTTTTTCCAGTTGGTGCCAAAGGCAGCAGGGTTTGTTTACTTGTTTGTGCACTGCTATCAGCAGAAACATGCACCGTTTTGGAAATGTTCTTAAGAGACTATTTTTAGGCCTGTCAGGCCATATTGAGCGCCTTGAAAGAAAAAAAAATCTTTTGAAGTGTTATTAAATATTTGTAGATACAAATAGGACCAGCAACAAAAAGTTACAATGCATTCTGCTACTGTCAGTTACCAGCAACATTCTACTTTCAGGATACTCCATTATATTTTTGTTTTTATCTCCTGCCTGCCTGTAGTATTAGTAAGCATTCTGTCCCTCCTGGGCTTTTTAAGACGTTGTCCTGAGTTTTAGTTCACTACCAACTTTCTAAAGGTTGTTGTTGTTTTTACTTCTTCACTCATATAGATTCAATGTGGAGATTCTACATGAGGAGTTCCAGCTCTCCTCAGAGAATGAATCTGCCATTAATATGTCAGATTACCATGATTTATTTATTAGTATACATCTTCTCAAGTTAATCTTTGAATAATGACAAAAGATTTTCCTTTTCAGCTTCTAAGAGTGTTGGGTCAATTTATTTCTGTGCAAGAGAAATTTCTCACATTCTCAAAATTAGAGGAATGGGAAGTGTTTTTGTTGGCATCTTTGTTGCTGGTATTATCAGTGCCAAGACCTTCTGACTCCTCCCAGGGTTAATTTAATTCTGATGCAAGAGGAGAACTAGAATTATGTTTGGCAGGTCTTGTTCATCTATTATTACATTGTTACCAGACCAGAGATCATTGTGGCCCCTCTGAGTAACCCAATCTGCACTATATGGTAGACAGGCAGTTCCCATGTTAGGTTCTGTAGGCTTGTTGAATTTGTTTGTAAGTCAAAACAGGTATATTTTAAGTGTAAGAATGTATATATATTATTTAGCTTTGGATGGCATGGGGAAGAGTTAACACCCCTGCGGTGTTTGTTTTGCTGTCTGTGCTCCAATTCAGATATTGCCTCACTTTCTGTCCCTGTGATAAATGGATTTTGAAAAATTGGGCTTGTTCTGGAAACAAGGATTGCTTATATAGCTTTTGTGGAGCCCCCTTTTCCCATGAAAACTTTTCCAAGAATGAATTTCCCTTCCTAGGGGTAGATTTCTCTCACTATCCATAGATAGGTAGATAGATAGGTAGATAGATAGATAGATAGATAGATAGATAGATAGATAGATAGGGCTGTAATTACACTGAAATATTGTAGCACATTTCTTCTTCGAGTTCTCTGTGAATGCACACTGGTGAAGTATACTGCGCCTGCGCAGGCTCTAACGGAAACTTTCCAAGCTTTACATTTTCAATTTTTGGCGGTAACCACGCCCATTCCTCCCTAGCATATATAAGGCGCTCTGGCTCCGCACTCCCCAGTTCCTTTTTTTCCGCCGCAGCAGCTCGTCGGAACTTCATCCATTTCAAGATTCAGAAGATAATATTCAAGATGCCAGTGCCTCATCTCTAAGGAGAGGCATGTTTTTTGCCTTCTCTGGCACAGGCAAACTTAAACTACGTATCCTGCTTCAAAGTGAAACTCCCCTCGAGCTTCGGATTTTTCTCACGCAACATCCTCGTTGGGCCCGTACAGCCAGAGGCTTTTCCGGAAGGCCTTGCCATATCCTAGCCTCCCTCTCCCTCTCCTTGGGAGCGGCCGTTGCTGAAAGCCTCTGCCGCCCCGTTCTTATCGGGCTCCGGTCAAGCTGACAATAAGCCTCCCCCTCCCCTTTCGTGGGAGCGACGGTTGCTGAAAGCCTCTGCCGCCCCGTTCTTATCGGGCTCCGGTCAAGCTGACAATATGCCTCCCCCTCCCCTTTCGTGGGAGCGACGGTTGCTAAACGCCTCTGCCGCCACGTTTTTAAACGGGCCCCGGCCAAGCTGGCAGTAAATCTAAAATGTTGCCTCCTTACCGGCTGGAAAACTTCGGCAGGAGCTAAGAGGCTGGAAAAAACAAGGACAGCCAGGCTAGGCTTCCCAAGCCATCTCCTCGCATGATTGTCCTTCCTTGGCTGGGCGGGCTCTTTTCACAGCTGCCCTCGCCCTCCCCGGAAGAGTTGTTGGCACAAATATAAAGGCAATCCTCTCCTCTTCGGAGAAATGCCTTGGATCTGGCTGCCTTGGCAGTCGCCAAGCTCCATCTACTGGCTCCAGAAAATCACTGCAGCCATGCCAACCCAACCTTTCACCGTCGACAAGACACAAAACTTGGATGGCTCAAGCCCGGCCTCAATGCTCCTCGGTGTCGACCAGGATGTCTTTTCTCGAACCCGGCGCACAGGTGAGCGGCTCCGAGGCAATGGTCTTCTCTCCATTCTCCTTATCAATGGAGAGACCGCCCAATATCTCCAGCCTCCCTAAGACTCTGAGATGCCTGGAAAAGGGCCATAGATTATTATCCATAGCCCTTGCCCCTCTTCTATGCTCCTTTGAGAGGAGTACGATCTGGGCCTCCCTCACTAAGGGTGATTCTGCCTCTAAATACTGCCGATGTGTGGATCTATCTTGAACTATACCTGACAAACAGCCTAAAAAGGATCAAGCTACACTGTTATTCTAATGCCACAACACCGCCTCCGGCGGGTGTTTGTCATCACAATCCCATCCCTGGCATTTGTCTTCTCTTGCGACAGACCGAGTTTTTCCTTACCGCCCTCACGGCCGATCCTGAATCGGCTCCCGAGGAGAGAAGCACCACGGTATCTACCATAGGCTCTACCATCCAGCACGAGTCACTCTGCTATAATGGATAGATTGTCGTATTACAACTCGACTACCTCGGGTTCGAATCCCAGTTCGGCCAGGTCTCCATGCATCCTGCAGTGTTCGATCAACTCCATAGACTGCTATATACAGAGGTTTCTCGCTACCTGGAGACTCATTCTCCACGCCCCCCGATGCCGAGAAAAGGAAATTCTTCGACATCATTAGTCTTTCCGACATGGAAGACCCTCGGTACCGCTAGCCTATAGGACTCGGCATAAGCCCAGTCCCGCCGATGACAGTGATATCTTAGTCTCAAAACACATAGCTAAAAATACATCCAGCAGTCGGGCCCGTCAGTAGCCCCGATACTTCTACCTAAGCTGAGTCCATCAGTTCAACATTAAAAATGTTGCACCATAATCATATAGCCATTTATCATGGAATTATATTTGCAACAAGTCTCACGGACATCTAGTCTGACCCCCTGTCAAAGGGCAAGACAGAGAGATCCAAAGCCCTAATCTAACAGCACCTCTTCTGAGAGAACTTAGTGCACATCCATCTTTCAATCAGCCCAAAACCCACCAACAACACTCCGCCGACACCGATGTCGGAATCAATAAGGCGCTCGGGACCCAGCCTCCTGGACCATATGCTGTTCTCGCTACTCTCATCAACGCAATATATTGAGACGCCACTAGCTATCTAACACCCGGAGAAGCAGCCCCAGAGCCGATTGCTTCTGACGTGATTCTTTCGCTCCAGAAGGCCCTCCTCTGGATCCTAACAGCTGCCCCGCATGGGCCTACTCCCGAAACCTCCTCTCGGGCTCGAAAAAGTATTTTTCAAAACAACAATTGGTCTCCCTCCCTCCATAGGGAAGGGCCTGACAGTTATATCCTTCCCATCCTCTAGATCAGAGGGAAAATTTCCACTGCTCTTCTCCGCAAGGACGAGATTTTTTCCCTCTACACTATTCCTCTTACACTGATGGTAGATCCAATGCCTCCCATCCTAATATTAGCCTCAATCCCGCTTACTACTGCCATCCCTATAGCTCTTGTTCAGGCTGACGCCTTACTGGCACCCCCTATGGCTGCTATATGGGACCTCCTCCGTCGTCTCTCAAACTCTCCTAGATCCCCTCACTTCCCTAGGGCAATCAATCTAATCTCTGATGCCTACCCTTCAGGGAACACCCGAAAGAGGAGATATTCTAGACCAAGGAAATTCCCCTCTCCGGCTAAAATAATAATAAAAAAAAAACACTTTTCCCCTGACATCGAGTCTGGCCTTTTCCAGCTCTCAGGGTTGCTTTCCGTCTCCACTTATCGGTCAAGGAGCCGGCGCTGTCCGTTGACACCTCCAGGGTCATGTGACCGACAAACCCCTATGGTCCATCATTTCCTCTCCGCCTAAGCGGTGCCTATTCACCTACTCACATTCGTATGTTTTGTTTTGTTTTTTTTTCAACTGCTATGCCGACAGCGGCTCGACCTAACAACGGTCGCTCACTCCGCTCCCCGGATTCAAACCCTGGACCTTTTGGTCTATAGCTTCAGTGGCCCAGCACTTTCACACACTGTGCCACCAGGCACTCCAAGATGAAGCTGGTACCTTCTCTAACATACGACTCACGGCTCCTCGGCTGCCAGGAGACTATAATGTAATAAAATGAAATAAAACAGACCCAAAAAAAAATAAAAATAAATAAGGGATAAAGACCACTATCAGCAAAGAACATGGAATGCTAATCCCAACTCCGATCTCGTGAGTGCCACCCATCACTACACCGATTTAAAGTTTCCTACGTCTCCTCTCGACAAGAACAGCTTAATGTCCGAAACTATACAGTCAACTCTCCGGCATGCCTCCTCACGTTTTTACCCACTATGGGTCATACATGGGAGGCTTAAACCCTCTTGGTTTTAGGTACTCCTTACCTTTATTTCCAACATTTATTTATTTCCAACATTTATATCCCGCCCTTCTCACCCGAAGGGACCTTTACTCCGCCTCGGGATCCAAAGCCTTCATAAAGTGTCCCATGATGGGGTCCTAACTCTGTCACTGACTGCCGAGACCCAAAATCACTTACCAGACTATACATAAAACCATTCCGCAACCGCTCCTTCCACTCGCGGACGCGCCTGACTCCGATCCCAGGACTGCCCGCTGAAGGGCATACCGACGCTGATGACTGACCCATGCTTGATCAGGGTCCTCTCCTGACTTCTTACACAGCCTCTCGTTATGTGGCTATGTTAGTCTCCAAACCGTACCATCTACGCATTAGATATGTGGATAACCATATCCCACAGTCCTGATCCACACTTCTCCTGCTCGGTCGACACTAGTTCTTTCCGAACAGCAGTCTATCCTAGTTGGCACTACTCGCTCTACTCTTCCGTTTTCCTCATATCTCCTCTGGTCACGGCTAACCTCCAGATATGCCCAACTTTAAATTGCCTTGGGCCCACCATAAAACCCTTTCCAACCACATGCCTGACACTAAATCAGAGCTCAACTATTGGAGTCACCAGACATTTCGCAGATTGCGATTCCCTGCTTGTTCTTCAGACTGTACGAATCCGAAATATGTCCAATCGAACCCTTTGTACCAAAGGGCTTTTTGTTTTTGATTCATCAGCAGGCGGCTCCCGCCCTTTTACACGAGTCAAATACTAGCCAACCCTTTACTGTTACGCCCATGGGCTAGTACAAGCATGAGAGCCACCATGCATGTTTTTTCTTCGGACCCGAGAGATCTCCTTACACCCGACCTCTACTTTCCTCACCCTTGGTCTTCTGTCCGCCTCGGCGTCCACAGACTTTGCTCTCTCGTCGCTGGATACATGCTTCTTATCCATCTTCCAGACTCCTCGCTACCCCAAACCTCAGTTTGATATACTTTTCGAGTCACATCTCTCGTGACCGTCACCTCAGCCTACCACCCCTCAGAGTTAGGGGCCTGACGGGTGGATGATCTTTGTTTTTCCCCCTTTTTTTCTGTCTTCCACAAGACACCTTACAGCCCTCGACATGGCTACTGCTTCCTTTTCTCCCACGGTACCGTCATACTCCGCACATGCCAACGCATAGCATGTCCGGTGTTTGTTCTCAGCCCTCGCGTTGCCTATTACTACGTTTTTCTACATCTTCTCGATGGTTGGAGAGCCATCCTCTTCCACAACCAGACGACCCAGTCGATGAAATGTCTTCCCAAATTCTTCACCGCCAATGTCCATACAAACCGGGCATGCTCGGTTCCGACCCAGCTATACTTCCCCATGGAATTACATTGGCCAGGAGCTTCGACCGCCACCTACCAGGCCGTTCCCCACCTCCTTCAGTCGCATCTCGCTTGACCAGAGACCTCCCATCCCTTATGGCCACCCTCCAGAGCACTTCGCTGGCCTCCAGATGCAGGGCGTCCATTTGCACCATCTTGATGACCTTCTCTTCGCAAGTTATAGACTCAAGATGGCATCCCAACCACATGTGGTTCTCCATCAATCTGTGCTGGGCTCCAATTTTCCCTGAGATACCCCTTTTTCCTTATATCCGACTAATTCGGCTTTCAGCCTGATGGTGTTGTTTTCCTTTCTCTGACATAAATATGTCTAGTAGTTCATCCTACTACCAAAAGTTTGTTGACTTGCTGAATGCCAACGACACCTGTGGACTTCCGATCACTACTGACACTTCCCAGCAGTAAGTTGCTGGACAGCTCTATATGACAGCCTATGACTTGATATCTTCTTCATGGCCGTGAACGACCTAACTTGTTAGGTGGCTACCTCCAGCTATGAGTGTCTCTCATATGAAACATTCCTTTGCTGATAAACTGGCGCTCTCGTAAGACTTACTTGGCTCTTTTCTCGTTAATATATACAGTTGAAACAAATTGCTGGGCTTGCTTACTGGTGTCGGTTTGATGCTTGCCCGACCTTCCATAACCTCAGCTTGCTAGTCTCCACCAGTGTGCATTCACAGAGAACTCGAAGAAGAAAGATAGGTTGCTTACCTGTAACCATGTTTCTTCGAGTGATTCTCTGTGAATCCACACTAACCCGCCCGTCCTCCCCTCAACATCAAACCTCCCCCTTTCTACCGACTACTGCGGCTCAGGAACTGGGGAGTGCGGAGCCAGAGCGCCTTATATATGCTAGGGAGGAATGGGCGTGGTTACCGCCAAAAATTGAAAATGTAAAGCTTGGAAAGTTTCCGTTAGAGCCTGCGCAGGTGCAGTATACTTCACCAGTGTGGATTCACAGAGAATCACTCGAAGAAACATGGTTACAGGTAAGCAACCTATCTTTCTCTCAGATCCAGTTGTCTCACCCCCGTTCTTAACTATGAGTTGTTTGTAACCTGGAGACCACCTGTACAATCTTAATACCCAGACACAAAAGTAGGCATGTCAGTTCTCACAGTCTTGCTGAACTCAGGGCAGCTGTGGTTCTTTTTCTTTATACCCAGAGGGGTATATGATAATACTGGCCTAAGGCTATGCATGTCTGATCTAATTACACTTTATATGTTAAGAAAACAGTTGCCCTAATTTGAAGGATGTTCCAGGGTAAATATGGAAATACAAAAAGGACATTTTCTCACTAACAATTCGAGTGTCCAGCTTCACTTACGATTTGGTGTAGAAACAATGGAAAACAGGTTCTGCACAGTCTCCCTCAAATCATGCTGCTGTTTTTGCAGAAGAGAGTTGTTAGCTGTGGCAGTGACCAGCTGTTGCTGCAGTTCTTCAATGATGGAGTTCTGCCTGGAAACTAGCGACTGGAGCTTATCTTTTTCGACTTTTATTGACTGTAGCTGGACTGTGTGCTTGTCTTCCATTTCAAGGACTTTTTTTTCTAAAAAGCTAACAAATACAAAATTGATCCAGTTAAGGAACAGTGGATTGTCCAGCGTATGGCTTTGTCTGAGGTTATTTGATATGAAAAAAAATCTGAGCTTGATGAGACTCTCATTTTTTTTCTCCCCATGGGCAAAATAACATCTGATCCAGGATATAATTTGATTATGTGAATGCAGGATCTATCTAACTACTTGATTTGTCACCAACCCAGGAATAGTGTTTTTTCCACTGCAGCACCAGTGAGCTTTCCAAAACTGTACATTTGCTGTGTGAAGAAAAAAAGAGATCTCCACTCAGACAGTCCAAATTCTGCACATCAGTGTGTGTTGAATTTACCTTAAATCTGATCTAGACATTAAAGGAGTCATCCAAGGTACTGAATCAATTTTGAGAATAAATTTCAGCATCATAGATAAGTCCTATAAAGTTTGAAATAAAACTCTGGGTCCATTCCCCACACCACTGACATAGACCTCTGGCTGCACCTATTCTGCATAGGTGATACAAAGTAACCCAATCTGCATGATTTTTATTTGTATCATTTACAGTTTTACAAACATTATTCTGATTTTGGTCTCGGGACAAGGTAGAAATCCATACAAGGCACTGAATACCAACCTGAAGCCTTGGGATCACATTCAGCTATTTATTTTTTATTCAGCAGGCATTGGCCATATGCATATACACAATATACTTCCTATCTTGTAAATACAGACAGATCTTCAAGATGCTGAATGCATCATTCAATACCAAGCTCAGCACTCCAGCAGAATTGCTGTAAATGTGTAATCCTAGTTGTGGAACTCCCTCCCTAGTGAGATTAGATCAGCCCCTTCCCTACTGTCATTTCGCAAACAAGTGAAAATTTGTCTTTGGCAGCAAGTATTTGGCCCAGCATAATTATCTGTGTATTATAGTTGAAATTGGCATTGGATTGATGAATATGATTATCTGATTATCTGGCTTCGGATCTATGCACAACAGTCATCTAATGTTTACATAAGTTGTTTTAATGTTGTTTTAAATGGTTATATAATTGCTTTTAATTGTTGTTGTTGTTGTTGTTGTTCAGGCATGGAATAATGCCACTCATGTAAGCCACTCTGACTGCTTCATCACACTAGAGCATGAATCCACTTTAAATCCGGTTTCTTCTGCCTGCAGAATTCTGAGGTTTGTAGTTTAGTGAGGCCCAGGACTTTCTGGCTGAGCTGTTTAAAGCCCCTCTCTAAAGTGGATTTAAAGTGGATCCAAGCTCTAGTGTGATGAGTTCCCTTCAGGGTGAGAAGGGCGGGATATAAATATTGTAAATAAATAAATAGTTGTACCGCTTTCTCATAACTCCAATACAGCCTGGATCAAATAGGTTTTCAACTGTTAAGCATCTTGTAGTAGTGCCTTCTTTAATGTAAACATCACCTCTGGGATTATCTTCTAATGAATTATAAACCACATTTTGTATAGAGTTAATGGGTGAAATCCAATCCTATTATTTCACTGATGCATTTGTTTCTGTCATCTTTAAAACTAGGAAATTTCCAGAGCTTGAGGATGGGTAGGTGGGGAAAATTTAGGTATGAGAGGAGAAGAGTGATCATCACACTAGCAAGCATCCACTAGTACTATCTTTAATGTGAATTTTGGTAGCTTCCTGTTTTAATTCTTATTACGCTTGAAAAACTCCTTGTTACACTTTGTTCAGAGATAAACTTCATTTTACTTTTATTAACTTTGAAAGAATCTCATATGGCATATACTTCACTATATACTTGTTCAACAATAGTATCTATTTCAGTAAGTGGCAAATGGAAAATAATGAATTTCCATCATTATTTCTATGCTTGATGCAACAAATGACATGGCAATCCTGAACTCATATTTACTTTGCTCCTCTTGGGTATAATATTTTGTTTGCATAAAACAAACCTTTCAGGAACATACACAAATACAGCAGGAGAGTGAAGACAAATGTGAAAACATGCCCTTTCCCCCTGGTGTTAATGTTTCCAAGAACTGAGGGACCTTATTTCAGCAAAGGCTTCCTACTGAATATACAGTTTTTGTATTCAACCTTGCAGTATATGATGATAAGTAAAGCTTGGGGACCATATAATTTGACACTTGCTTGATCTTTGTTTTAGAAAACAGCTTATTTATCTCCATAATATAGCTGCTGACATATCAGCCTCTCACTATGAAGATTATGAACTGCAAAGCACCACAGATGAACTAATTCCGCATTCATTACTTGATCACTTGCATTGTAGCAAATTGCATTCCAGTTTGGAGAGCAATAATGTTGATTTCTCTTGCATGTGGAACTAGTCAACTATAGGTCAAGCTCAAAGCTTGTTGAGTAAAAGAAGGTCACAACTTCCTTCTCTTCTCTTCTGGACTAATGTGATCCCGGCTCAGTAAGAAATGTTAACAGTTCTTCTGGCCAGCTGTCACTCAACTCTTCTGGGCAAACAAAAAGAATTCAAGAACTTTTGATGTTTCTGTTAGACTCACAACTGATCCAAAAAGGAACATTTACCAAATATTTATCTTTTTGGTAGTTTAACAAAAATAATATTAAAATTGCTGTGGCATTCAGTGCAACTAGATGGACAGATTTTGACTGGCAATGAAATGAGCTTGCACCATTGTTTCCCTTAGTACATTTTTATTATTATACTAGTCCCAAATGTTTCTCCATAAATAGTTTGGATGTAAGCAATATAACTTATTTGAATGTAAACAAGTGGAAGGGAACTGAGGTCTCAGTTCAGCACATGGCTCATTTCATGTCTTCTCAGGATCCTGGTTTCATGTATGCTGCACATACTACACTTGAGCAGTTGCTTCCTATTAAAAATAGCTTTGCACAGCTTTTTTTTACAGAGTTCCCAAATTCCATGTATACACATTATATTTCCTAGCATTTTTCCATTTTAGTCCATTGCCAAAGTATGTTTTTGTGAAAAAATGTCAGAAGTTAACACAACCAAATTACAAACTTATGTAGTTTTACAATTGGTTAAATGACAACTAGTATCTCCAAGAGTTTTGGCACACCGGAAATCTTCGTACCTGTTTTTTTCTTGCAGTTTACCAATCTCACTGGTCTGATCTGAAATCTGCATTTCAAGTTTGTTGGTTGAAAGTGAATGTTTTAGAAGTTGAAGTTCAAGTCTTGATGTTTGATTCAATACCTACATTTTGAGAAAATAAATGTTGAATCCCATTTAAACATTTGGAATAATAAGAAGGTAATAATATGCTTATTTATTAAAGAATTCTATGGGTTGCAACTTAAGTTGTTCTCAGGACTTACCAATCATATCTATACATACAGCCTCCTAAATATGGCAGCATTTTGTGACTACAGGGATACATTCACAAGTTTCGAGTATAACGTGGAGTGGAGTATGTCTACATCATCATATCCGGTGATATTAAAATCATTGCTTTTATTCCATAAAATTACTGAATCTTTTTTTAAGTCCCCTGTATTATTGGAAAGTGTGTGTTGTCTTATTTTGTTATTCATGCCATAGTTTCAGTTTTAGGCTGACGTGACTTGCATCTGCATCTCAGGTGCATTCCTTTTAACTCTCAAGTATGACATCTGCTTTTAAGAATGAGGAAAGAAAACTGTCATGTGGGGTGCTGCTTTCCGTTCCATTCTACCCTATCTTCTTTAATCTGTAACACTTCCCCATTGTGTTTTAAAACAACTGCTTTGATTCATCAAAATTTGGCTACAGTTGGCAGGAGGAATTTACTCATATCCTTCATATTGGACATGATTCAGGACATGATTTCACACTTAAACATATTTCCAAATTGTTCCTAAAGAGTTATTTTTAAGGAAGATTTTAATGATGCCCTTTATCTTATATTTCAAAATGCATGGAACAACATTGAAAAAAGATTAAAACTTAAATTGGGATAGGAAAAATTATTTTAAAAGCTTGGGTAAATAAAACAATTGCTGGGAACCATACAGGGTTTTTTTCTGCACAGGGAAACTGTTATGAGAAGGGTGCTGCATAATAGGATTCTCATGTTCAAGAATCGTATTTCTAATTGAGCACACTAATACCTTACTCCAACAGAAGAAACACATATAGAAATACTTTGGCAGGATAATTTAAAAAACAGTTGAACTGATATGAAAATTCAGGTACTTCGATTCCAAACCATCTATTGTATTTTCAGGTGGTTTATTGTTTAAATTAGTGTTGGAGATGGAAACTCTCTACAGCAATAATAGACCACTTGTCAAATGAGCTGTGTGCTACCAAAAGAGTTTTTCTTCCTTCCTTCAAAATAAAAGTCTTGAAAGCTATGACAGCTATATAAAGGTTCTTCAATACGTCTTGTAAATAATGTAAGGAGTTTTGAAATGAATTTATTTTTTCAGGATATTCTCTTGTTTGCTTTGTAAAAGTAATTGCTTGTGGTTGCTAAGAAAACCACTCTTTTGGATGAATTTGACTAGAGATCTATAGTGAGCCCCCCCCTCCCCCACGCAGCATGAGTATGGGAACATCTCTGTTCCCCTTAAAGAACCACAATTGATTTGGGACTTGGACATCAACTTGAAAACATGTGACAATTTATTTTTCTTTGTAGCTTCCTGTTCTTCCTTAATCTTTCGCCCACTCAGTTCAGTGTTTTCATTTATCCTGCAGTTCAATCGGAACTATTGAAATGTTAAAGCTTATCCTAGTTTCCTTTCAGATTGCTGTCTTACATAGGAGTGCATAATTTCAGCCTCTCCAGGTACATCTACATCAGGCATGGGAAAAATTTGGCCTTCCGGGTGTTTTGGACTTCAACTCCCACAATTCCTAACAGCCTATCGGCTGAGTAGTGCTGAGCCAAAACATGTCTGTGTCTCTCCACCCCCTACCCTTTCAGTTATCTTCCTATCCATATCTCTCTAAATCCCTTTCCCCATTTCTTCCTATCCATCTCTCCAAACTCTTTTTCCATTTTCTTCCTATCCGTATCTCTCCAAACCTCTTTTCCTTTTTCATCCTATCAGTCTCTCCACCCCCTTTACTTTTTCTTCCACTTTTTATCCGATTGCTGCCTCCTGCAAAATTTTGGGATTTGTAGTTTAGTGAGGCCCAGGACCTCCCTGGCCGAGCAGTTTAAAGGTCCCTCCCTAAACTATAACTCCAGAATTCTGCAGGAGGCAGCAATCGGACATAAAGTGGATAGATGCTCTAGTGTGGTGAGGTCCAATATCTCCTTTGTCTTCCCTGTATCTCTCCACCTTTCATTCATGTCTAACACCTCTTTTAATTGGCCTGGCTCAATGCTGTGCAATGTTGGGATTTCTAGTTTGGTGAAAGCCCTGCAGTAGCATTTTTTGGCAGAGAAAGCTACAAGCCTTGTAAAACTACAGCTCCCAGTATTCCATAACAATGGGCAGTTAAAATGGTATCAAACTGCATTCATTCCATAGCATAACTGCACCCCAAGGAAACTGGGGCAGAATAAACAAGAGAGGCTCCTGGAGGGAACGGTTATCTGTTTTTTCCTTCCATTGCTTGGGAAATTTGTTTTTTTAAAAAATAGGGATTATAATCACACAGGAACTGTAATATGTACCTTTTTTGGCCAAATCACAATAAGTGCACTCTTTGCTGGACATGTTCCGACTTACAAATGAATTCAACTTTAAAACAAAAAGACTGTAACATGGAGACTGCCTGTATTGGAACCTCGCTGCCTATTGCAGGTCAGGTGGCCAGGGAGGTGGCCTCTCCCACCTGCAAAGCCCTACTGGAAGCAGCCCTGTGCTCTCCAATCCTCTCCCAGCCCACCGCTAGGAACAAAGGTTGCCTGGTGAGTCAAGAATCCTAATGAGAACAGCTAAGCCTTCTCCCTTGCAATGACTGTTCTCATTAGAACAATTCCTTCTGTGAAGTCCCAGGTAACAAACTTGGCTGGAATCTCCTTCAGTAAGACAGTGGATCCAGTTCAAACAGAAGAATCAGAACTACATAATGGGGAAAACTGCTGTCCAAGGTACTGAACCAATTTTGAAAATAGGTTTCAGCATCATAGGTAAATCCTGTTTTATTTGAAATAGAACCCTGGGTTCATTCACAACAACACTGACATAAAAGACTGGCCTCCCCCATTCTGCATAAATGACACAAATTAACCTAATGGGCATGATTTTTATTTGTATCATTTTGCATACATTAATCTGATGTGTACACTAGGTGAAGCTGGAAGAATTCTATCGCTTCCCTTGGCACATACAGAACTATTTACAACTCCTTTTTGTATCAGTAAATCCAGATCATCCCATGCTTGATTCTGAGGGTTTGCCTTAAAATGTTAAGTAGTTATTTTATTAGTGTTTGTTTTTTTAATTCTTGCACATATTTACATATTGTTACACATAAATGTACTTTATTATTTTACAAATCATATACTGTTAAAAATAGAAATTTTCATGAGTTTTCATGAGATACATTGTGCCCCCATACATTTCATTATTACAATATATGTTTGTATGTGTCCTTTTCTCTTGTAAGGGCTTGGTTTAATCTCCAGTTTGCTAGTAAATTACTGTCAATTACTGTTTTGCAAAATGATTCATGTCAAAAAAGCATGTCACCAACATGAAAAGTTTGGAAGCTCTGCAGTACAGAAATGGAATCATCAACACCATTTGTTTATTTCTTGAAGCTTTTGCATGGCAAAAAATGGTTGTGTGTGTGTGTGTGTGTGTGTGTGTGTGTGTGTGTGTGTATAACATTTAATCATTAAGCCACCTCAAACTACACTGAGAGATAATTTTTGAATTATTACAAACCACAGCAAGACAAATAGGTTAATCAAACAAACTGTTACTTACATGTGCTTCAACATCTGTTAATTTCCGGGTTTGTTCTGCTGTTTGATTTAAAAGGTTTGTGCCTATTTCAATCATTACCGCTGTCTGGTTTTGCACTGCATTCTGCTGGATTTCTACCATTTCTTTTTTCATGTTATCTTGGATATAATTTTCAAGCTGTGTGATAGAAGAAGAAAAAAGATGTTTATGTTTGTGTACTGTTTTGTATCTTCCTTTTTCACAATTCTGCATAGATTGCTAAGCTTTCTTCACATTTAGAGCATTTCCCTCCATAATTTTTATAAAATACTTCATAGGCAAGAGAATTATGGTATAAGTCACAGATTAGCACTAAAGACTCCTGAACTACATTTGGTATCCTGACAGGATCCATCTGTACCAATGAAGAGGCAGAAGGGATGGGGAAAAGAGCAGTTGCTGTGACTGCAGGATTTGCCAGCAATTTACCAGTGGGTAACAGTGGCTTACTCCCTCTTCACAGTCAGCCTTAAAAACATTTACAAAACAAAGCTATATGTTTATTAGGGCTTTATCCAGAAATAAAAACCAGTATGTTCTATATATATCGATATATGCTAATTTATTAAAAACTATTAACATTTTTCATTATATCAAATCCTGAGTAGTATCCAAAAATATAGAAATTAGTGGGATGAGCAGAAACAAAGACTTACCACAATTGATTTATAAGTAGTAAAATCCTTATAAAGCATACATAAGGACAAAATACATCTGTTTACACTTGTTGTCAGATGACAATAGTGTTACACTGAATTGCCAACTAATTCCCAGTTTTTGCCCCAATGCTAGCAAGATGCAGTCATGAAAACTATTTGCTAACTATTTAAGGCAAACAATTGGCATAAAGCATACTGAGTACATTTTAGATAGCAAAGAAAGTGGGATAATGATCACATGGGAGTCGAGGCTCTTCTGGACTCTTGGACCAGTTCTTAAAAATGCTTCATGTGCTTATGTTCCAAGTAGCCAGGAACATACTTAGTCCTAATCATTTTATATGGCTTTTAAACCACATCATTGGATGTGTTGCAATAGCAAATTCCCAAATTAGTGTAGTGTTTACATCTTATTTTCTTTTTTGGTTATTTAATATGTAATGTTTCTTTTACTTTAGTAGTACAGTAGAGTCTCACTTATCCAAGCCTCGCTTATCCAAGCCTCTGGATAATCCAAGCCATTTTTGTAGTCAATGTTTTCAATATATCATGATATTTTGGTGCTAAATTTGTAAATACACTAATTACAACATAACATTACTGCGTATTGAACTACTTTTTCTGTCAAATTTGTTGTATAACATGAAGTTTTGGTGCTTAATTTGTAAAATCATAACCTAATTTGATGTTTAATAGGCTTTTCCTTATCCCTCCTTATTATCCAAGATATTCGCTTATCCAAGCTTCTGCCGGCCCGTTTAGCTTGGATAAGTGAGACTCTACTGTACTTGTTTTTACTATTCTAATGTAGCACAAAATAAATGGCGTATTTTTGACATTAATATTAAAATCTGAAATGTGTACAGAAGGTCTTTTTTGAAAAGAAAATAATAGTGTTAGTAACCAGCTAGGGAAATGACACCATTAGATATGTCTGTTTTGTCCTATTTATGTTTTTTTTGCAGAAAGATAGTACTGCTTTTTAAGTGCCTATCAAGACTAGAACTTTCCTTTGTCTCCAGATATTAAATATCTAAATGAAAATGGAAGCATCTTGACCTTAGGATGCACAGAAATAAACAAGCAAGTGTAGCACACACCTTTCTTTCACTACCTAGGATCTAGGTAGGGAATATAGCTTGCTGAAAGTAGAAACTGTTAAAATAATGGTCATCTCCAGTGTAAGATTAAATGCCGTACTAAACATTATCATCTTTGGCTTTGAAGGCAGGGTTAGATTATGAAATATGTCACATTAAGATAGTCAACCTGACACAAGGTTGCCATGGAAAGTTTGACAAGTTTTGAACTGACCATAATCATTTCCTTAAAATTACATGACAAACCTTTTATCAGAAGCTTGTGTCAGGTAGGCTATTTTAAGTAAATACAATGTGAAATAGAAAGGATAGATTCTTGATGGTGAAGAAGTAAGTTCAGGTGGAGGCTGGTGTGAGAACGGATGCAAAGATATATTCATTCTTATTTCATCTGTGCAGTGTTGAAGAGTGCATTTTTAGCATGTTCTGGACATGCTGTCAACAGCCATGAGAACTTGGCTTCGTGGCTACTTCCCACCTTTGTCGCCTCCAGGGGCACTGCACTGGTGTTAGCAAACAGTGGAAATTTTATTTAGAGATGAGAGCAGCCTATACAAAGGCTGAAGTGTTTAATCGCCTTCCTGGACCAAGAGTTCAAATACGTAAGAATATCTCATACCTACTTGTTAGAGATTAGACAATAAGTCTGGTATGCCATAACAATGTTGTTTGTACATTGTTGCTCAACTTTCAAACAAAACATTAAAAACCAAAGGGTGAGAAACAATGTCTCCCTTCAAAGAATGCCAAAATAATGGTTTCAAAATTATCTTGAGGCACGTTCTCATAACCATTCCAGCATGAGCAGCCAATAGTATATTCCAAGACTTTTGTCAATGGTTGTTTTGTTTGAATTTTAAATATCGCCTATATTAGTAATTGGCAAATGTGATACCTTTCTTTAGGTTCCAAATTCTCTGAATACTGATTCTCCCAACCCTCTCATTCTGTTTCTATCTTAGTTCTAAGTACTAAGACCTCTACTGGCCTCACAAACCTTTTTTTCTACAGCTGGATGCTATTCCACCTCTCATCATTAAATCCCCTTAAAACAGTGGTTCGCAACCTGTGGTCCCCAGATGTTTTTGGCCTTCAACTCCCAGAAATCCTAACAGCTGGTAAACTGGCTGAGAATTCTGGGAGTTGTAGGCCAAAAAATCTGGGGGCACCAGGTTGAGAACCACTGCCTTAAACTAAAACTAATATTTAGCAAAGACTTGATCAAATCTTTCCTTTTATTCCTAATTTATAGAGCCTCCGGTGGCGTAATGGGTTAAAGCCTTGTAACCTGAAGGTTGGGTTGCTGACCTGAAGGCTGCCAGGTTCCAATCCCACCCGGGGAGAGCACGGATGAGCTCCCTCTATCAGCTCCAGCTCCATGTGGGGACATAAGAGAAACCTCCCACAAGGATGGTAAAAACATCAAAACATCTGGGCATCCCCTGGGCAACGTCCTTGCAGACGGCCAATTCTCTCACACCAGAAGCGACTCAGGTTGCTCCTGACACGAAAAAAAATTCCTAATTTGAAAGAATTATGACTGGATCTTTGCTGATATTCATGGGCAATGTCTCTTTTTGCATCACCTTTCCACATGGTCTTTATTTCTTGTTCTTTGGTTATAAATCTCATTTAGACAAGTGTCATATGTATAATGTTCAAGTGCTTCACAGTGTATAAAACTATCTGAAAAACTGATAAAATACCCTTAAGGGGAATTTCATGAGTTTTATATTTTATTTTGTTTAAACTGCCTTTAAAAGTGGGCACCATCAACATCTATCATCATCGCTATCATCAATATTTTAGTAATAAACTTTTTCCACTGGACATTAAAACTTCTAATATAGTTAATTTTCTTCATCTTGCTACTCATTCCAAAGCCCAGTCTCATAGCAGATGCCTGCATAACATATTTATAAAGCATATTTTACCAGAAGTTCGGACATTTACATTTTGGACTGTAATGCCCAGGAAAGGTGACAAAAATGAGCTTCAATGAGACTCTGGATCACACAGCCCTTTCCTACAGTTTGACTACAATAGGTCCGAAAGCTTAGCTTGTTGTGTTGTCTGAATGCTAAATAATGGTTTGACAAGCTAGATAACTGATGGCCATTTAAATATTGTTAGATAGTGGTTCTCATCAGTCGTAGCATAACTGGTGGCAATAGGTTATAGGAGTTACAGACCAACAGCCATCAGGTGCCCACCCTTGAACCTAATCATTGTTTGGTAATATAAGAAGGTACTTTAGTGAGCCATGGTTTCACACTGCCCACTCATAGTTAAGAGTAGCATCTGAATATAACCAGTGATCAAACTTGTTTGACACCATTTCAAAAGCTTAACTAACTGAGCATCTCTTGACCTGTGGAAAATCAGTTGTATATATTAAGAGACAACATGGGTGCTCTTCTTTAAGAAGGAAACCAGATGCATGTTTTCTAAGAGGGTAATGATTCTGCCGTTGTAAAATGAGAGAGAGAAACAGACTGCCTGCAGTTTGTAAGGGAATAGAAAGAAACACAAGTTTTAGCACATACCATTCCTTGTGCATCAGTTTGGTACTACATTATTAATCATTTTAAAGTAAAAAAACAACTAGCCAATTCCTATTTGAAACGAAGACCTCACTGGTCCTTGTTTACATCTGTTTTTGTAGGGCAAGTCAGATGCTAGACTGACAAATTGGTTGTGCCTTTCTGAAGATGTTTTAATTACTCCTCATCTGTGTGATTTATAATTCCACCCTGATGAAGAAGAACTAAGACTTTAAGAGGTCTTCATTTTATTTTCTTTAGTGCTCTTTTAAAAATATAATTACGCATCCGTGTTCTTGGCAGCAGCAGTTAAATGCAGTGCTCCTCATTTTTTGCCAGCTAAGTGCCACCCATTATAAATGGCACAAGTAAATTTTACAAGACATGATGTAGATCACTGTGTGGAAGAAAATTGCCTGGAATGTTTATCAAATTTAATGTTAAAAACATTTTGTAGCCTAGAGACAAGAAGGCCAGAATCCAAAGGACTTGGACACATACACACTGTAGTTCTTTACCCTGTATAGGAATAGCAGATCTCCTATTCCCATATCACACACCCCTCCATGACTGAGCTGTATTTGAAGCCAGCTCTACTTGCTCTGAATCTACTATTCAAACCATCATATTCTGCAGGTTTTCGGTAGAGGAAAGAAGGACAAATGAGAACTGGAGTTAGGGCAACAGAAAATCCTGCCACAGTTTCTCCTGCTGCATCTAGATTATATCTTAGTACAGGCAGTTCCCAAGTTACAAACATCTGACTTACAAATGATTCATAGTTAAGAATGGGGGTGAGACAATAGGAAGTGGGAGAAATCTACCTCTAGGAAGGAAAATTCACTTCTGGAAGAGTTATCATGGGGAAAAGGTGTCTCCACTGAAGCTTTCTCACCAATCCTTGCTTCCACAACAAGCCAAAATGTTCAAAATCCAGTTATCACAAGGAAAGAAAGTAAGACGAAATCTTCTGAAGAGGGGCACAGGGATGTTAATCACCACAGGGATGTTAATTACACTTTTAAAATGTACCTGTTCCAACTTGCATACAAATTCAACATAAGAACAAACCTACAGAACATATCTTCTTCATAACTTGGGGACTGCCTGTATAAGAACAGTACATACATCTATAATTCCTGCCCAGGTGAAAAATAGGCGCTCCATGCAGTCATGCCGGCCACATAACCTTGAAGCTGTCTACGGACAACGCCGGCTCTTCGGCTAAGAAATGGAGATGAGCACCAACCCCCAGAGTCAGACATGACTGGACTTAATGTCAGGGGAAACCTTCACCTTTACTAACAAACCACAGTGGAAGACAGCAGTGACATCACCACCTGCTTTTGAAAGTACAGAACAGAGTTTTAAAAACCTATGTGTCACTATATGATACATTTGGAAAAACAAGTGCCCAAAACTATAACAGGAATATCAAAATTAGTGGAGCTGTTTTGTTTCATTGACAGCCTAAGTGTCTCTAAAATATTATTTTGGTGAATTTAGGAGATGGAGAGAAGGACGTTTCCATGCATGGGTGTTTTTGTGAAATAAACAGGAATGAATATGTTGCAAAATCATAACATACTGTAAATGTGATTAGCTACGGGGTTTTTTAAGGAGCTTGGAATAGTAAATATATTTGAGCTTATTGCTTTTCCTATATTTACTGGGTTTAATATTACCATGAGGAAATTCTGGTTCAGGCTATTTTGGATAAAAGTAGAAATGAAAACAGGATTGCCTAGGTGACTTAAGGTCACCTGATGTTTTGTTTTTCCTTTTCTAAAGGAAAACACATTTCCTGCAGCTTCCTTTTTTCATCATGCAATACAGACTATTGAAGATACACAAGTAGTTTACTAAACCACCCCTTCGTCAGTGGAATATGTAAGGAAATAACAAAAATCTGATTATATTTTGTCTATGAGATTGACATATGTTTGATGCGAGACAAAGATGCGAGTCTTTGTGCCATCCTCATGAAGACCATATGTAGCAGTTCAGTTGAAAAAGAAGGAGCCTCCGGTGGCCTAGGGGATAAAAGCCTTGTGACTTGAAGGTTGGTTTGCTGACTTGAAAGCTGCCAGGTTCGAATCCTACCCAGGGAGACTGCGGATGAGCTCCCTCTATCAGCTCCATGCGGGGACATGAGAGAAGCCTCTCACAAGGATGGTAAAAACATCAAAACATCCGGGCATCCCCTAGGCAACATCCTTGCAGACAGCCAATTCTCTCACTCCAGAAGCAACTCCGGTTGCTCCTGACACAGAAAAAAAAAGTTGAAAAAGAGAGTTAAAAGTGTTGTTTTTTTTCCTCATCCCTCCACCATCACAGAGTGGTTTGGTGGGGAGGTGTGCTTTATTTTTCACCTTTATATCCTTTTATACTGTTTATAATCTTTATAATGTTAATATAATGTGTTTTAATTTTCTATAAAATGTGTGGGGTTTTTTAGCTGATTCTTTCTGTGACTTTCTGCCCTAGATCCCAGTTGGGAGAAAGAACATATATAAATTAATTAAATTTTTCCCCATATTCAATATGTCTTTCTCATAATTAGTAAATAAACAAATCTAAACTTGTTAACTTTTCCTTTATAAAAAAAATAATTTTGGCTAAGCAAAAAAATTCTTCAAATAGGAAACTATGAAAATTTTCCCAATATATCTGGCTTGGTTTTAATCAGGATATGAAGACAAACCAAGCTGCATTTTCTTGGCAAAGGAGAAGTACCGGTATGATAATGACAATTTGTAACCCATTCTGGGGTCACATTTACTTATTGATTGTTTTGAGTCAGTTTGACATTTGCAGATCACATGGAGATCTGTTATAAATATACTGTATATAATAGGATCCGAAGATAACATTTAGAAAATACAGCGAGGTGGAGCTGCCCAAAGCATTCTAGTTCCTTTTCTTGCTGATCTTTTCCTCCATTACGTAATTCCCTTGGCTTCATGTGAGACACCTATCCCTCAATTCCTTGAGATTGTTCCTGGTGTGTTATGACTGGTAGTTCTTACATCCCCTCATTCATTTATTTATAACTGAAATGTTAATCTGTGCTATTGCTGGAGTGGCAGCAGATTGAGTATGTAGGACTGGAGTAACATAGATCCAGGAAATTCCCACTATGGTCCTGGGTACATCATTATACAGAAACACCTCTGCAACCACAGAACCCATACCCACGGTTTTTAGGAATTTGCTAGGTCCTCCAGGCGATTCAATAGCACACTTCCCCAGGAAATTACCATAGACTTCCATTGGAGTATTCTCTCCAATACATATCTATAGTACGATGGGCTCAGAAGTAAGGTAATTCAATGGTGTTCAACTGCATCTGTGGATTCATGCGGTGTCACCAGGAATATATCCCCCACGGATATGGGCATCTTACTGTCTTTCAGCCTAATATGGCTTATAAGATTGTTGTAAGGATAAAATGGAGAGGAGAATCAAAACTACATGTGCTGCCTTGAGGTCTCCAGAGAGAAACTTGGAAGGTTACTGTTCATTTGGATGAGAAAGCATTACTTGGAGAGCAATTGTATGCTCTGCATGCAGACACTAGTTTACCCTCATAAGAAGACCACCCTTTCTAGAAAGTAGAAAATTCATGATTAGCATCCCTCCTTTGGGGCTTATGAACCCAAAGCTGATATGGGAATGATTAGCATTGCTATGCTAAGGAAAATGAGAAGAATGAGTTGCTGTCTTGAACACACCCACCTAGAAATATCTCCACTGAAAATAAAGGGAGCTTCCGCCATGTATAAGTATGGTCAGATGTGGCAGTATTTACAGTGTAGTTTTTTTTTCCTTCAAAATATGGAGTGGTGGATAGTTTCAAAATTTATACTGAAAGAAAAGACTGAGGCTTGCTATGGGGGTGGGGGGTGGGACTGTCACTACTATCTTTTCCCATGGCTTTATCTCAAGGCATTTTTTTAAAAAATGCTACTTGTATCCATTCCTCCAATCCAAAGATGAGTGAGTGAAAGCATCTCCATGACATACAATTAAAACTATCTGAAAGAATATGTCTCCTCACATGTGTTTGACTGAATTTTCTGATCTTTGTGGCAGGGGGTCTTTTTTTAGCGCCTCGTCATTACAGACAGGTGAAGGGAGGACATTGGAGAGGGAGCCTTCTTGGTAGCTGCTCCCAGCCTCCCACCAAATGTTTGCTTTTTTGCTGATAGGCAAATACTATTTTATTTAGGCAGGTTGTGGCTCTTAACTCATATGGGAAAACTAGGTGTCCATTTGGTCATGCAACTACTATTTAAGAAATGTCATTGATCTGTTGTGAACTTCACTGTAATTAGAATTCTCCCCTATTTGCACAATTACGGCATATTGTACAGACATTGGGTTGCTAGGTCTCAGGGCACCTGCCAAATTCTCAGTTACATTCCATCTTCTCATCTGCAGCTGGTTGGATCAGTGCAAATATCAACATGTGTTGCACTCATGCCGTATTAATACATCAAAAAGCAAGTATCAGGAGAATTAGCTGTGAAAAATTGTTGGTGGAGCATGCACTTGTGACATTTGAAGTAAGGGACCAGAACTGCAAATCATGAGCCTTCTTTTGTATAAGTCATGGTAACAGCAGCGCAGTTGGGGACGGCATTCCCTGAGGTCTAGGAATGAGCCTTCCTAAAGCCCCAGAATTTGCACAGGACCTAGAAAAATTCCCTATATTATGTGTACTATAAGTAAAGCTATTATGGTGCAACCATAATAGAAATTTTTCCTACTGGCCAAATTTTGCTGCCCATCCAACGTTTTAAAAAGGATATCCCCCAACATTTCTGGTTGCCATGTTGCCCATTTTGAGCTAATTTGGGGCTCATTGCCCTCCTGCCTGTTTTCAAAATCAGCCTTTGCACAAAGAGTTCAAGCCTGCCTCCCAACCCTTGCTTTTCTCTTGTCCGTTATATCACAAGGATTCATCTCCTGCGATATCATAAAGACCTACAACCTGGCCCAAGGTACTGCCCCTGAAATGTCAGAGTGGAATGGTGCTGATCTGGACACCCTCCGCTGCCATCATAAATTCCAATTACTTTAGTGGCTGTGACCTAAATCCAGTTGCAAGTAAAGTAGATCCACCAAATCAGTGTTTACCTGGTATGCAGTTTCTATTGATTGAATGGAACTGCGAACTGGATTAGGCCTATGTTCCTATGGACGTCAAAGTATATTTGAAATGTCCACTAGTAATTCATCTTGAATCTTGTTTCAATGGTTTAACTAGTTTGATCTGAAGGGAAACATTATATTTTAGTAATTATTTTTGGTGGTTTTCAACTGCGATCACAGAAAAATCACTTTGTATTTTGCAAGAAATTCCAGCTATATGTTATTTTTAAAAAGGAGAGAAAGATTAATCCTTACAAATCCTTATTAATTTGTTCTCAAATTAATCATTTAACATAACTAACCATAAGCAAAAAATATGCAAAATTTGGGAAGGTAACCATCCATATTACTTGTTTGTAATGGCCTCATTAGCTACTGTACTAGGAAGACTACTGAGATAATGTTTTAGCTGAAATTTGTGCAGTCAATGCTCATTATTTTCTTAAAACTCCTTTCCTCAATAATTTGAGCACTGACTAGTATACTTTGCAATTTGTTGTCATTCTAACTTTGTTCAATATAGCCAAAAATTGGCAGAGTCATGCATTCAAATTACATTTTTAGCATAAGATAAGCATTTGTTTGTTTTTAAATCCCTCATAATGTAAGAAAGAGATGAATATGCTCTTTCATATAGTTAAAACATCTCAGTCTGTAATGAGGATTTGTGTCCTATGTATTTACAGGCAAATGAAATGGCAAGTTCATAACTCCAGGCTGGAAAAGAGTCAATTTAAAACTGGTTTACTGCCCTTTTTATTTTGGGCAGGAAGTCCCTGTAGACTTCTGTTGTTTGTCAAGAAAAACAATCCTCTTGAGAATGCAGATGGGAATGCCTGAGAAGCCTACAGTATTAGTTTTATACGCAGCCTGCTGAGAGCAATTCTGTCAGTCCAGACCTCCAGCTATGCTTTCTTATCCCCTTTTCCTGTCAACAAACGAAAAAGGTGAAAGTAACTAAATGAAGACTAACTAGATATTGAGAAAGAGGGAAATGCTCACAGGAACACACACACACACACACACACACACACACACACACACACACACACACTTGAACATGCATATGTACACACACATACACCCCAGCCTGAAAATTTAAATGATAGCCCCTTGAAGTTGGGAACCAAAACTTCTGGGCAAGAAATCATCTGTATGAAAACCATTCACATGCAAAATAACGGAAAGTTACAGTTCTTGAAGTCAAACACACCAACTATTTTTGACTGGTTAAAAAACATTACAGTGCCATTCTATGCTTCAGTTGCTTAGAAAGCTATAACTCAATGTGGCACTTTATTAGGAGAACTCTTGAGAGAACTAAGGGAAACAGAAATTACTATGTGGTGCAAAAGTAAAAGCAGAATGCAAAGGTGGGTTGTGACTTTTATTTGGAGCATTAAAACATAACCAAGGTACCTGATATAAACTAGAAATGTTAGTCAAAACACAGGACCAACTTATCCATGGTTCAGCGTGAGGAGTACTGCACCTCAACTCTTTTGTTTTTCTAAAGGAACCACCCCCTTCCCTGAACAGTGGAGAAAAGTAAGAGCGTAGACCATCCTGAGTGAATATAAAAGAAACAGCAACCCGCTGTTCTCTCTATTGGTTGGTTCTATGGCTTCCAGTGCAAATCTGTGGTTTGTTTCTGTTGGCTGTAAACCATAAAATTGTGATAGAAGACCTAGAAATGCTGGAGAGGTGTTCTCTCTAGGCATTTTTAGACCCTCCAGTGCACTTCTATGATATGCTTGTATAGCTATACAAAAATCATTCATTTTGTAGGGTTTGCAATTTCATATTTCCATGGTACATCCCCCACAAATATGGCAATCATTCCATACAGTAAAAGGCCAATGAAGATGATGTATGAGGTATGAATAAATATACAGCAAGCTCTGTGTTTACTTAAAAGTAAGCCTCATGATTTAATATAGTTAATATATTTATGTGACCTCAAACTTACTCTGATTTATGGGAACCTTACCCTAAGGATATTTGCCATTGCCTTCTTCTGATGCTGAGAGAATATGTCTTGCCCACATTCACCCAGTGGGCTTTGATCCCTGGTTAGAGTTCAAACCCTGATTTCCAGGAGTCCTAATTCAACATTCAAACCAAGATACTCCATGCTTGTCTAATTCCAAGTATTTCATCATAATTGGTGCAATACAACAAAAGCTTATTTTCATACTGTGTTGTGATGTCCACACTGCTGGGGAAGTAGACATATTTATGAGACTTAAATACCGTATTTCTCATATCACAATCCGTGGGTAATAAGATACATTTATTTTCATGAATAATAAATAGTTCTCAGAAGCATGGGCACATTTCTTCATATGTATCAGTATGGGTGGGATCATTACTGAAAAACAGTGACAGCCATTTACTGATCATAGGCGTAAAACTGCTCATGCTGAAAGGCATAATCATGCTAACATCTACCAGATTTGTCAGCCATTCATGTTTCACTGAAATCATAGGGCTTAGAAACCTGGTTCTTACATTCCCTTAAAAATATAGTCACCACACAGCAACTTTTCTGACTGCTAATTTCCGATGCTATGCATTTTTTCTTGAAGAAATTCTGCATGGGCCTGCATAGTCAAATATGTGCCAATCCAGATATCAGAATTAAAACACTGAAATTTGAACACTGAAATAAAGAGATGGAAAAAAATTCTGCTATGACATTTACACAGCAATGGTGATCTTGTGAATTTAGTCTTAGTTTCACTAACCATCACAAGAATTATAATCCTAGCCCAGGTCTGAATATATACTCAGCTACTTGTGCTTATGGAGCCCCGGTGGCAAAGTGCGTTAAAGCACTGAGCTGCTGAACTTGCAGACCAAAAGGTCCCAGGTTCAAACAGCGGGAGCGGCGGGAGCGGCTGCTGTTAGCTCCAGCTCCTGCCAACCTAGCAGTTCGAAAACTTGCCAATGTGAATAGATCAGTAGGTACCACTCCAGTGGGAAGGTAACGGCGCTCCATGCAGTCATGCCGGCCACATGACCTTGGAGCTGTCTATGGACAACGCCGGCTCTTCAGTTTAGAAATGGAGATGAGCACCAACCTCCAGAGTCAGACATGACAGGACTTAACGTCAGGGGAAACCTTTACCTTTACGTACTTGTGCTTACACAGGTCCTGCAGTGAGTACAGAGATACAATGCAGGAATACAAAAGCATATTCTAACATACCTCTACAGTATCCATGCAAAGAATAATGACCCCCTTGTAGTTTCCCATCATTCCACATACACTGTATTTGGAATATTCCCTTTTAAATTCTACCTTCAAACTAAATATGTGTGAGTATCCAGAAGTTTTGCACTGCTGTTATGCCTGCTTCGATGTTTAACATTTTCCTGCATTCCATGGATTGAATGCTTGATGAGCTTCCTTAAATGTAGATTGGATTCCATTACTAACAGTTTTGTGCACTTGAGATCTTTCTAGTATTGCAAGTTGTTACGTGCAGAGATTTCTCTTCGCAGCATGAAAAAAGGGATTTTCAAGGAGATTGGTTTGTCTGCATTCACAAAGGAAAATTTCCCACTTTAGATGACCAGTGAAGAATAATGTTGTGAAGGCTTTCCTGTGATAGAAAACACACCCACATGCAGAACACACACTAAGCTAAAGTTTGCCTTTCTAATGCCTTTTCTATTATTTATTTTTATAACTGTTGGGGTTTTTATTTTATTTAGTACGTCATTTGTACCAGAAGTACAGCCTATTCTATAACTCAAGGTTTTGGTTTTGTATGGCATAAAAAGGAATCCTGAATGCTTTGTATTAAAATTTCTCCCATAAAAAGGATATTAAAGTCACTTTCTTATTTTTGAGAGTGGGCACAATATCAGATTGTAATGTAATGCCAGCATCAGAGACTCCGTCAAGGGGGAAATTGTTTATGTTTCAATTTGCCAAACTATCAGCATCCACACACAAAAATATTCTGGATTTTGCATTCCCATGCCCTGCTGGTTCAGCTTCTTTTTTAGGACTCCTAAGAAACTTGTTAACTGTTACAACATAAGTAGGAAATCAATTGACATATACAAGTCATGGTACAGAGAAGATGACTTATAAGGCCTATCAAATAAATGGCATACAGTCTTGATGTCAGTGACATGAGAATTCTTTAGTTCTTTTTTTAAAGGAGAGCCAATAATAGGATGTGTTCAGAAGCATGTGTTCAGAAGTGTTATACAAGCCTTGAGAATACATTGGCAGAATTTACTAGTAGTCACTGGGATTCCCCTAATGTTTTTAATATCATATGAAATTCTGTTATTTTGGTTAGGAAGAATGCTAAGATGCATTACAGTACAGTGGGTTGTTGTGAGTTTTCCGGGCTGAATGGGCATGTTCCAGAAGCATGCTGTCTTGATGTTTCACCCACATCTGTGACAGGCATCCTCAGAGATTGTGAGGTCTGTTGGAAACTAGGAAAGTGGGGTTTATATATCTGTGAAATGTTCAGGGTGGGAGAAAGAACTCCTGTCTGCATTTCCCCACATTCTAATACTACTTAGCATGCTTCACTTTTCTCTGCTTATAATAGAATAAAAGGTGCATCTTTTATTTGCTGTTTTTCAGAAAGAAATTATCAGTATCTCAATATATGTAGTGTATTTGAAAAGAGAGAAATGTGATGAATTGATTTTCTAGCTGACTGTTTTTTCATGTATATTTAAGTGGTTAGTTTAAGTGGATAAGCTAGGGGCTACATTGGGAAGTAATAAGCCATTTGAGTAGATTGAAGGCGACTTCACAGAAGATCTAGAATAGTTATTAGTGATCCCATATGTAATTCATAAAAGTGATGACCATGCTTGTGAATGCTGAGAAACTACACCATTGTCAGATAACGCAATCTGCTTCCAACATTTTCCGCATTATGTGTGAAATGACTGCATGTTTGTCCCTCCAGTTAGTTGGCAATTCCTTGACTGTTGCAACAAACTACTGATGGAATTTATTGAAAACATAGTGCCCTACAAAAGCCTTCACTTACTCTCCTCTTTTTCTGATGCTTGTCTGTTTTTTCTTACTTAATATTCTATTGGATGGCCAATGTGTGTCTTATATTCTTGTTTTCTCTCTCACCATCCCATCTTTCTCTTGTTATTCATCCAAGTATGTACGTAGTACACTCTCGTTGCTCCATTTTGATTACAGAGCTAGAAGAAGTAATATCCCTTTATTTTGTCTTTTTCCTTTTAAACTTTTCCCTTCCCTCCACCACTCCCTTAGTTTTAAAGTGTAAAACAGTAGGAGTTACCTATTAGTTCAGTTCAATAAAGTGCCATATATACTGATGTTAGGGAACATGCTCTTTTGATCATCCAAACAGTCCTGCATGCAAACAGAGGACATTATGTACAGTGTGCCCTTGGTATGTACTGGAGTTTGGTTCCTGTGGATACCAAAACCTGTGGATGCTCAAGCTGCGTTGTACAAAATGGCATAGTATAATGGTGTACTTCATTTTTTTTAAAAACAGCAAAATTAAGGTTTGCTTTTTGGAATTTTCTTTTGTTTGTAAGGAAGAAGATAATTTCAGGCCATGTATAGCGGAATCCATGGGTGCAGAATTCATGGATATGAAGGGCCAACTACATACATAAATCAGAGGTACTTGATGGTATCATTTTTAAAACCTGTATGAACACTTACCAATACTCTGACAAAGATAGTATAGTAGCTCAGTTTACATTGTCTTGGAAGAAAAAAAATGGTCATGGTTACATGGAACAGTAAACCCGAGATCCACAGGAACCTTGCTTTGCCATGGTTGAGTAACATGTTGAAAAATGCATCTTGTTAATTCCCGCTTGAAGTGATAGCTACCAACCAAGCAATAAAGCTTTCTTCTACTTGTATTATTTGTTTATAATGTTATATGAACTTCGATACAGCTGCCACTGTACTTTGATTTGTTTTGCCCCCCCACAAAAATAGAGATGGAATCCATGAACGGGAGCGATTTGGTAGAATAAACCAACATAGTTTGCCCTTGTTTAAATCACATTTCCTGTGGTCCTGTGGCTTATTGTATCATGTAAGCTCTGTCACTATGCTGTGCAAAAACCTTGAATTAGCAGTCTGATGACTTTGAGGAAAGATAGGCAGGCAAGCAATTTGATGGAGAGGGAAGAGCACATTATTTGTGAGAGAGTGTGCCCTGATTCCCTGGGGTGGATCAAGGAGGAAATTGGCATCCTCCACCCCATCCATGAGCACAGAGAAATAGTTTCTGTTCATGTCAAGCCACAAGGTTTAATTGTTGATGCAAACTGCCATCTGTTAATGCATCACAGGTTATAACTTGCCTTCAGAGATAATTTTATTTGTCTCCGGATCCCAGCTGTGAAACGCCTCACATTTTATTGCTGACTACTTTTTTTGTGGAAAGCAACTGAGTTGGCTTTGCTTTCATGCTAGATTTATATAGCAATAAAGGGACTACTCTGATTTCCCAAGCATGCTGCTTGTGTTTTAGCTTCCAGAGTACCTATCTGCTGGTTGCCAAGCATTGGTCCCAACAAAAATAATATTGCAGTTGAAGGTAATTGGTCTCAAAATAATGTGTTTTGGATGGATATAAATGTCTCTGCTTGTAACTGAGCACAGCGTTTGGTTTTCTTGATAACCATTTGAAAAAGTTCATATTTATAATTTTAAACAGCTTGCAAAGGCATAATATGGCTCTACAAAAAGATAATTATCCAGTAGGCAGAACTGTCTTAGATATTTACAGTGTTTTCTACTACAGATAGCCATCTGTTTTTAAATAAAAATATTATGTGCTGGTGATTGTTGTAGTATCTTACATGTACTAAGATACATGAGTTGCTAAAGATGAAACTGAACTGCATTTAAAGTGATAGTTAGGACACACTTGCTTTCTGCACAAATTGGTGGATTATGGTTTTGTTTTTTTTGTTTTGTTTTGCTTCTAATTACCTACATACAGACACATACAGTTGGCTCTCAGCACATGGATTCTACATCCATGGATTCAACGATCCATGACTTGAAAATATATTTTTAAAGTTCCAAAAAGCAAACCTTGATTTTACCATATTATATGTATATAACTGAACTTAAGCACCCATGGATTTTGGCATCCATGAGGGGTACAAACACCAGCAGATAAAGAGGACTCAATGTGCACACACATACTGTACTGTATTTGGAGGATTAATCTGTGGCTGCAATCTATATATATAAAAGAGTGATGGCATCACGGCAATTCACAAAACAACAAAAGTACAGGCCCCCCAACCTCAAAATTTGACAACACAACCCATCATCCACGCCTCAAGGTTGATACAACAAAAAGAAAAGAAAAATAAAGTCCTAATTAGAGGGAGAGCAATAATTTTTTTTATCCAATTGCCAGTTTAGAGGGCTAATCTCTGCCCACTTGGTTGCCTAGCAACCAAGGGACAGCCAGGTTTCAGTTAGGGGACAGGCCGATTTAGGCCTCACTTAGACTTCTTCCACAGATTATCTAATTTGCACTGGATTATATGGCAGTGTAGACTCAAGGCCCTTCCACACAGCTATATAACCCATTTATAATCTTATATTATCTGCTTTGCACTGGATTATCTTGATTCCACACTACCATATAATCCACTTCAGTGTGCATTTTATACAGCTGTGAAGAAGGGGCCTCAGATAATCCAGTTCTGAGCAGATAATATAAGATTAGAAATATACAGTAGAGTCTCACTTATCCAACGTAAACAGGCCGGCAGGATAAGTGAATATGTTGGATAATAAGAAGGGATTCAGGAAAAGCCAATTAAACATCAAATTAGTTAATCGTTATACAAATTAAGCACCAAAACATCATATTATACAACAAATTTGACAGAAAAAGTAGTTCCATGCGCAGTAATGCTATGTAGTATTTACAGTAGAGTCTCGCTTATCCAACAATCGCTTATCCAACGTTCTGGATTATCCAACGCATTTTTGTAGTCAATGCTTTCAATATATCGTGATATTTTGGTGCTAAATTCATAAATACAGTAATTACTATATAGCATTACTGTGTACTGAACTACTTTTTCTGACAAATTTGTTGCCTAACATGATGTTTTGGTGCTTAATTTGTAAAATCATAACTTAATTTGATGTTTAATAGGGTTATCCTTAATTCCTCATTATCCAACATATTCACTTATCCAACGTTCTGCCGGCCCGTTTATGTTGGATAAGTGAGACTCTACTGTACTGTATTTACAAATTTACCACTAAAATATCACAATGAATTTAAAACACTGACTACAAAAACATTGATTATGAAAAGGCAGACTGCGTTGGATAATCCAGAACATTGTATAAGCGAATGTTGGATAAGTGAGATTCTTCTTTAATATGAAATAATTACTGGGATAGAATAATGCAGAACAATATAATCTCTAAAACCAGGACAGTAAATAAACAGGGGAATTCCACACAGGAAAAAATCAGGGCCAGCTAACACCTCCCAACAAAGTATTCCCATCATCAAAGTCTGGCAAATCCTGTTTTCTCAGGGCCACAGACAGTAGAAGCACATAAAATATCGCAAACAACACCACTCTGAAAACAAGGGAATTCCAAACAGGAAAGAATCAGGGCCAGCTAACACCTCCCAACAAAGTATTCCCATCATCAAAGTCTGGAAAATCCTCTGTTTTCTCAGGGCCACAGACAGTAGAAGCACATAAAATATCGCAAACAACACCACTCTGAAAACAAGGGAATTCCAGACAGGAAACAATCAGGGCCAGCTAACACCTCCCAACAAAGTATTCCCATCATCAAAGTCTGGAAAATCCTCTGTTTTCTCAGGGCCACAGACAGTAGAAGCACATAAAATATCGCAAACAACACCACTCTGAAAACAAGGGAATTCCAGACAGGAAACAATCAGGGCCAGCTAACACCTCCCAACAAAAAATTCACTCAGGGAGGAAACAGCCAGGCTTTAAAGCTGCAAGGCCATTACATCCTAATCATTTTTCCTAATTGCAGCATTCATACTTGCCTCCAACAAACAAAAAAAACCAATCAGAAATATTGTATATTCACAACCTTTAGGAAATAATATCCCCTGATGGCGCAGCGTGTTAAAGCGCTGAGCTGCTGAACTTCTGGACCGAAAGGCCACAGGTTTGAATTGGGGGAGTGGAGAGAGCCCCCACTGTTAGCCCCAGCTTCTGCCAACCCAGAAGTTCGAAAACATGCAAATGTGAGTGCATCAATAGGTACTGCTCCGGCGGGAAGGTAACGTTGCTCCATGTAGTCATCCCACATGACCTTGGAGGAGTCTACGGACAACGCCGGCTCTTCGGCTTAGAAATGGAGATGAGCACCAACCTCCAGAGTAAGACACGACTGGACTTAATCTCTGGGGAAAACCTTTACCCTTGACCTTAACTACCACCAATTCCTCAATACTTTATTTCCCATACCACCAGACTTCGCCACAGCAACGCGTGGCCGGGCACAGCTAGTCTATATATATAAAAGACAAATGGTGTCCTCCCCTGCCACTAAACAACAAAAGTACAAGCCCCAGAACCTAGAAATTTGGCAGCACAATCCACCATCCTTGCCCTTACGTTCCGACAACAAAAAGAAAAGAAAAATAAAGTCCTAATTAGAGGGAGAGGAATAATTGTCTTTAGCCAATTGCTGCCAGTTAGAAGACTAAGCCCCGCCCACTTGGTCGCCTAGCAACCTACTCAGGCCTCACTCTCTCTTCCACACTGCCTATAAAATACAGATTATCTAATTTGCACTGGATTATATTGCATTGTAGACTCAAGGCCCTTCCACACAGCTATATAACCAATTTATAATCTTATATTATCTGCTTTGAACTGGATTATCTTGGGTCCACACTGCCATATAATCCACTTCAGTGTGCATTTTATTCAGCTCTGTAGAAGGAGCCTCATATAATCCAGTTCTAAGCAGATAATATAAGATTAGAAATATACAGTAAAGTCTCACTTATCCAACATAAACACCCTGGCAGAACATTGGATAACTGAATATGTTGGATAATAAGAAGGGATTCAGGAAAAGCCTATTAAACCTCCCATTCCCTCATGACCCTATCTGCTGCCAAACTGCCATCCATGTCTATGCCAGGCATCCACAGAGATTATGAGATCTGTTTGAAAACAGACAAGTGGGATGTTTATTTCTATCTCAGCAATGATATCCAGGATGGGACAACTCTGATCTGTCTCAGGCGACTGAATATTCCCCTTGGCCACCTTGATTACCATTGAATGCCCTTGCACCTTCAAGGCCTGCCTGCTTCCTGCTTCAGAGAGGAATCCTTTGTTGGGAGATGTTAGCTGGCCCTCAGTACATCATGTCTGGAATTCCCTGATTGCTCAGTGCTGTTCTTTAGTTAACTGTTCTGATTTCACAGATTTTTTTAATACTGGGAGCCACATTTTGTTCATTCCAGGCAGGCAGGAACCATCCAGGCTTTGAAGCTACAAGGCTATTCAGTGCCAATTTCAACATTCACACTTGCCCAAAGCAGACAACAGTTCATTCTTCCACCCTGGTCATTCCACAGATATATAAACCCCTCTTCCTTTCGTTACAACACATTTCACAACCTCTGAGGATGCCTGCGAAACATCGGGAGAGAATACATTTGGAACATGACCAGGCAGACCACAGAACTCAGAGCAACCCAATACAAAGAGAAACAAAAATAATAAAATAAATACAAAAAACAAAATAAAATAATACAATTAAAAAAACATAAATAAAAATAATATAATCAATTAATAAAATATAATACATACAAATAATAAAATAAAATAATAAAAACACAAATAATAATGAAAGAATAAAAATAAAATAAATACAAATAATACAATAATAATAAAAAAACACTAAAAATAATTAAAAACACTAAAAATTAATACAATAAAATACTATAATAACACAAAATAACTAACAATAATACAAGAAAATAATAAAATATATTAAATAAAAAAGATAAGTTACAATAAAATTAATTAAAAAATACAAATAACATCAAATAAAAATTCCACAACAATTTTTAACCAATACCACCACCACTTTGCCACAGCAACGTGTGGCTGGGCACAGCTAGTGATACATAAGTGAGATGACGTCACCTAAATTCTCTCCATATTCCCTCACTTATCGCAGGTGTTACGTTCCAGGATCACCCATGAAAAGTGAAAATCTGTGAAGTAGGGACGCTATATTTGTGTTTTTTACAATCTCACTCGGGAAGTAGCGTCTCTGCCCCCTCCACTCCTCTCAAGCACGTGCATGCGCGCTGCCGCGGGTGCTGCTGCCGCGGGTGCCGTTGCCTTGTAAGGCAAAAACGAAGCTGCTTCAGCCTCCTTTTCTCTCCCTTTGGCTTCTCCTTCCTTCCTTCCTTCCTTCCTTCCTTCCTTCCTTCCTTCCTTCCTTCCTTCCTTCCTTCTTCGGCTTCTCCTTAGGAAGGAAAAGGAGGCGGTGCCATGTTCCCCTCCCTCTTTCTTCCCGCCTCCTTCTCCTCTCACTGCCGCTTGGGCTCCTTCTCCACCCCACCCTGCCGCCTGCACCCGACAGAGACCACCACCACTGTAAATAATTTTTTAAGACAATTTTTCCAATAATGTAGCCCCAAGCATCATACAAGATATATAACAATCAGCAGCTTGAATTGAGCTCAGAACTAAAGTGGAAGCGCAAGTGTTTAGGACATACAATAATCTTTCACCACATCAGTCAAGAATGCATTATTTTGAGTATATGGAGAAAACTGGAGAAAAATCTGGAGAATGATGCTTTGGCAACATAATTCATATCCTGCTTGTAACAAGTTGATTTAAGTAATGTGTAAGAAATCTGCAACATGTCCTCTGTGTATTGAAAAGGAACATCCACTCCTGGCGATTTTCCTCTGTAAAGAATTGAGCTGGTCTGTCACATAGGTTTTTATACATCTACTGGACTAGCCTACATCCTTCAGATGAAGTGGAAGGCATTATCCTTTACTATTGGTAAAGTAAAATTAAATCCCCACTCCATTTGGCTTCTTTACATGGAATGGCAGGAAGAACTGTCTCAAACAGGAGAATGTTAGCCCTGTAAATTAACTAGAGGGAGGCTTTCACATTCCAGAGATCTCCAATATCTGTTAATGGCGGCACATGAAACTCTTCCAAGGATATATGTGTTTTAACTTATCGACTCAGCTTTTAATATTTGCACAGATTACTTATTTGATTATGTTTTTACTGATTTATTATTGTTTATCTTGTTTACTTTTGTTATATCACTTGGTTATTTATTATGTATGTCTGGCATCAAATGGCTGCCATTTTTGTTGTGAACCATCCCAATTCCCTTGCGGGGAGATGGGGCAGGGATACAAATGGTTATTTATTATTATTATTATTAGTATTATTATTATTATTATATATGGCAAGTTATGTATTATCTCCATGACAATATTAAAGGATTTGGAAAGGTCAGTATATCTTCCTTTGCCTGATTTACCTCAAATTTCCAAAGCAAATAAAGTTTACCAAGTGAAATAAGCATATCCAGAACCAATGTTAGTAATTGATAGTATATAAATATTATTAAAATTTAATAAATATTCTGCCTGAGATGCTAAAATATATGCATCGGTTATTTGTGATTTCACTATATGCTACCGTATGGATTTAATTAGAAGCCTTTGCATTTCATAACCTAAAAATCCTGTTTAAATTAAACCCCAGGCAAACACAGTGAGCTCTCTTTAAAAGATTGTGTCCTGAACTCTGGGGTAGTAATTCTAGGATCTAGCTGAGGACCACTACCTGAGGACCACTTCTATGCAATCAGGTATAGTGCCTTGTTGATCTGTTTGAAAAGAATCAACCACAGAGCCTTGACAATAGAATAAAGTCTGTTTGTGTGCCACTGTACAAATTTAAATGTGGATAGGGGAGTACCCGAACTACAGCTCCCAGGATCACTCATTCAAACTGGTTATGCTAGCGGAGGCATTCTGAGTGTTGCAGTCCATTAGCTTTTCTAGCAGGCTCTGCACCTATTATCCTATTCAGGCCAGCTGTTCCCAATATTTTGGGTATCACTGAACTGAATAAGCAAATATTAAACATGTATAAACAATATCTGATCTTGAATGAGGCCAGGGTTCCATCTAAGTGCATTGTGTGAGAGTGGTTCTCTAAGGTCTTCTCCTGCCCTTGGGAAAGCCTTGGGAAACAGCAGGGATTAAGAAAGGAATGTGTTAGTAAAGGATATACTTTATCATCAACCTAAGGTTTCCATTGACTGCATATTATGTAAGAATGAACTGATCTGATGTTTTTCATTTTTACATGTGACTTTTTTTAAAAAGTTGCGTCCTTCACATGATAAAGAGTTGTATAATGTGTAATTATTTTGTATTCCACTCCCCCCTTTTTTTCTTTTCTTTTTGGTAACTGCTTATACTAACAAGAAAAGTGCTGAACCTCTTGCACAGAATCAAAAACCTATTTGATGGCTGACAAATTGTTGAGGAGTTGTATCATCAAAAGTGACAGCCTTATTGCTCTCACAAAAATGAAAAGTTGGACAGTTGAGAAATTTTTAGTGAGGTACCACGACCCGTCAAGATGCCCTTTTTGGTTAACAATAAGAAAGAAAAAAACATTATTCTTTATACCCCTGCTGTTACCCGACCATGGTAAAATATTTTCTGATATCTGTACAAACCAGTATAATAAGTTCTAATGACACCCCTTTTCTCTATGCTTTAGTGATTTCTGATAGCATGGTTGGAAGGGTTTCCAGTTCTCCTGCCCTACTGGAATCAGAGGAACCTAAAAATTTATTTATTTATTTATTTATTTATTTATTTACAGTATTTATATTCCACCCTTCTCACCCCGAAGGGGACTCAGGGCGGATCACATTACACATATAAGGAAACATTCAATGCCTTAACATAGAACAAAGACAGAGACAAACGCAGGCTCCGAGCTGGCCTCGAACTCATGACCTCTTGGTCAGAGTGATTTGTTGCAGCTGGCTGCAGCCGGCTGCTCACCAGCCTGCACCACAGCCCAGGCCCAAATGACATTTTTAAAGCCTTCCAACTTTCTCCAGAGTTTTCCTCCAGTACGTCCAGTTAAGCTATCTTCCAAGGTTCAGGTTCTCTCATAGATACCAAAATCCATGGATGCTCAAATTCTGTTATATACAATGACATAGTAAAGTGGTGCTCCTTATATGAAATGGCAAACAACTCTAATAAGTGTCGGAGAAAGCCCGAGAATCCTTGAAATTGTGGGGGACTACAACAAGATATTAAAGTGGTACAAAAAAGTGATCTTGTTTTATTGTTTTATTGCTGTTATTGTATTGTTGTCAGGCATTGCCCCATGTAAGCCGCTCCGAGTCCCTTCGGGGAGATGGGGCGGGATATAAAAATAAAGTTGTTATTATTATTATTATTATTATTATTATTATTATTATTATTATTACAACTGCAAGATGGCCAAACTGCCAAGGAATAAAGGATCTACAAATCATATAGTGCAGACATATGCGCTATGAATGCTTTGCATTACAAATGCACACAGACTGTGGTGTACTATCAACCTCCATCCATAAGAGCACCAAGAAGATAGTTGGCACACTGTGCATTTGATGAAACCACATACATTTCTGTTAATCTCCCATAAATCATAGAAATAAGTGAGTCATCCCAGAGTATCAGAGTTTTCATCCTGTTAATGCTTGTCATCTCAACCAAAGACCCAATTCAGGCATTGGGGGAGGTCTATGCCGTCTCCAGTAGCTACATTGTTATTATGTGCCTTCAAATCATTTCTGATTGGTGATCACCCTATGGTTAATCTAACATGACATTCCACTGGTAGAATTTGTTCAGAATTTGCTGAAGCTGAGAGAATGTGATGTGTCCAAGGTGGGTTTCCATGGCTAAGTCAGGATTAAACCTGGTCTCTCCATGTCCTGGTCTAATACCCAGACCACTACACCATACCAGTTTCCCCAATACACAACACTGGTTGTCCCCCTCCTCAGTATACCAAACGAAATTGTTGTTTTTTCTTTTTGAAGTAATATACAGCTATTAAACTAATAATGTATATGTAAGAGAGTGTGTATAATTTAACCCTTAGGAGCAAGAAGTAAAGAACAGGAGATCCTATAGTTTCCTAGAGTGTCTATACTTTATGAGGAAGCATTTTCTTAATAATAGAATGACACTTTAATCATGCTGAGCAGTACGTTACAAGGAAGTTTTTTTCCATTTAAAATTATTTCTGCATACATCTAAAGGCACTCTACTCTGCATGGCATAATGATTATACAGAAAAGGTAAAACACAAGTATCTAGGAAGAAGGACTACCACTGAGTCAACTGTGTTTGCTGTGGGAAGAAGTTGGCAATCCGATACTCTCCAGATGTTTTGGACTATGGCTCCTCTAATCTCCAATAATTGGCCATATTGACTAAGTTATATGAGTTTCAGTCCAAAACATCTGGGAGGCACCAGGTGGCTTACCCTTGCTTTGAAGCTTCTGAGAGAGAATGAGCTGTCACAGACAGCTACTGTATTTTCTGTGCTGTTAAATCAACAGAATATCTTGCAACCCCCTCATCTCATTTAAAACTAAACACACAGACAGTGTGGCCTTTGGTCGGCTTTGCAGCACTCTGTGAATTTCGTGCCTTCTGTTCCCAACAATCAATACAGATTATAAGAGCAGCTTATAGAATTTGATAGTAATAAATGTTATATTAATGGGTTGAGATCTTGGAAAAGGAAATTGGACAACGATTAAGTAGATATGGGAAAGAAAATTGTAAATAAATTATGTAGAAGACAGTGAGAAATAATATATCCCCTGCCTTGGTACTCTGGTAAGTATTGGTACCATATTTGAGGAATCTGGAAGGTATTTTCCAAATTTTGAAAAATGTGTGTGAGTAAATGTGTATACATGTGTGTGCATGAATATAAAATGCAACATTTATGAGAGAGTAGATGCAAAGATTGGTCTATTCTTGACACAATTTTATATGCATAAAACTTGACCTATCAATTGTTATATTGTATATTTATTAGTTTTAGACTACTGGTATACTGGGAAAATAATTATAAGCAATATTATATGTTTGTCTATAGTTGTCAGTGAAGACTGGTTCTCAATGAACCTGTGCAATTCTGTCTTTCATTGTGTTGGGTTCCAGAGTCCCTAGCCTCTGTGATTTCCACACTCTTTCATTCAGTTAGGTATCCATTCAAAAACATAACATTTCCTCTGATGAGTGATTAAAGATGGGAAGTGTAATACTGTTTGAGGATGTAGAATACACTTGGCACAAAGCTTTTCTGGATAACTAAAGAGAATTGCATGTTGACAGTATTATTTCAGTCACATGTCAGACAGAAGTGTTTATTTTCCTCGCCTGAAACTAGAATTCATATTGAGTGTGTAGGACACCTTCTAAATGAGAAAGGAATAGGAATCTAATCTGTCAGATATAACAAAGGTGTTCTTCAAGGTTGTGATTTTTAACATATGAATTAAATGAACTGTTCAGTTACAAAGTAATGTTGGAAGGCACAAAAATGTTATCAATATAATGATTAATTAATAAAAAAATATTTTTAGTAAACAGAGTTAACCCCCTAAAGATTTTCCTTTTTGTTGCTTTCATTGAGCAGGTATCATTTTGAAAAATACATTTTGAATACAGACCTACTGAGAATAGACATTATAGCTGTATCTGCACTGCTGAATTAATAGAATCATAGAATCATAGAATAGTAGAATTGGAAGAGACCTCACAAGCCATCCAGTCCAACCCCCTGCCAAGAAGCAGTAAATCTCATTTAAAGCACCCCCAACAGATGGCCATCCAGCTTCTGCTTAAAAGCCTCCAAAGAAGGAGCCTCCACCACACTATGGGGCAGAGAGTTCCACTGCCGAACAGCTCTCACAGTGAGGAAGTTCTTCCTGATGTTCAGGTGGAATCTCCTTTCCTGTAGTTTGAAACCATTGTTCCACATCCTAGTCTGCAGGGCAGCAGAAAACAAGCTTGTTCTCTCCTCCCTATGACTTCCCCTCAATGCAATGGAATTGTGGGAGTTGTAGTTTTATAAGGTATTTAGCCTTCTCTGCCAAATAACTAGTGCTTCGCTGAACTACAAATCCCAGGAATCTATAGCATTGAGCCATGGCAATTAAAGTAATATTATTTATAATTATTCACTTTATTTATACCTCACCTTTCTCCCAATGGGGACTCAAGGCGGCTAGCAATCCCAGTATCAAACTGCATTAATTCTACAGTGTCAGTATCCTAAAACAGCATAAGCACCAAGCGTGAAAGAACTGGCAACCCAAACATAAAGCTATACCAATTGATAAAGTTCAGTTGATAAAATATAGACATAATTAAATGTTTGATTTATATTTGATTATGTTTTAGTACAATATGTTATTGGGTTTATTTGTTTCTTTTTGGCCATGTTAATAAACCTTTCGATCATCAAATAAATCTATTAACCTAAATGATAACTTAATTTCTTCAGCTTCATTTCTTTATTTCTATGATCTCTTGTCCTTATATATGTTTATTCTGAACAGCCTAATAACCTAAATAAATCTTCAGGTTTTCCAATACTGCCTTAAATGCTGAGGTTACTGTTTGAACCCATTTCAGACATCATATGATATGTTTAAACGGCCAGCTGGCTTAACAAAAAATATGAAAATGTGTTCCTAGATACATGGCTGAAAGAAACAAGTTCCAATTATGATGGACTGGGAGTGTGGAGGGAGACATATTAATCTATAGTCCCTGTCTCAATAAACAGTTGGTTGAAAAGTTCACAGGCTTATACAAGATTATATGTTTAACCCTCATTCAGACAGGCAGGATTTAGTCCCCTAGAGTCATGATTTGTTGCAGCAATAATAGTTTTAAGGTACAGACAGCTACTCAAAACAGACAATCCATCTATTGAGTACTGTGTTTTCTGACTATTGTTTGTTTATTGTAGAATACCACTATTCCTTAGCAAATTTATTAGGGAATTTATGCCATGCAGTTCAAGGAGGCCTACTTTTAAATGAATCTGCCTACATTTTCAGCCACGTGTTTCTTTCTTAGAATGTAGTTGTTGGATCAGGAGACACTGTTAAGACACCTGGCACTTTAGTTGGACTTTGTTTTCAATTAGTCCTGGTGGCTTATTTAAGATGACATTTTCATATTTACTTGAAAATAAAGCCCATTGAATTCAGTATGGCTCAGAATAAACATATATGATGGAGCTCTAAATGAATAATAGCGCTAAAAATAATCTTCTTTGGGTTATTTTCTGTGCAAGCAGCTTATTTTGTTCCTATAATTAACCCTTTCTGATATTTATATATCCAACCATTTATAGTGCAGAAATTACACTGAGACCTTAAGAAAATGTTATCTGTTCACATCCCTCTATGCAACCGTATTAATAATCAGGTCTAGTTTTCTTAAATTCTACTCTTTGTTCTATAGCTAGAAATCATAAATTCACTTACAGCAATAATTGAAATTGGTTTGTTTTGTTTTTTTTTTGGTTTTTTTACAAATCTATTCTATAATCCACTGGCTACTTATTCCCAAATGCTGTTACTGAAATGCCAAGAGAATTAGAATCCCTCAAAACAGTATACAGTGGGTATCTGGTCTTTCTGCTAATGCCTTTACTGCTTTTTAGACTGTAGTCAACACTCCTAAACAAATTTAAACTGGAAGGAAATTCCGTTGGAATTTATGTGTCTGGGAATGTGATGCCAAATATGAATCAGAGTTTAAGTCTTTAGATGCAGAGTTTAAGCATAACTTTCTAAGAAGATAATATAGGGAGGAATAAAATAGCTACTATTCTTTAAAAAACACTTGAAAACTTTCTCTAAAAAGTAGAATACAATGTTTTGGAATAAGTCATCAATGAATCACTTTAACTCGTTCAAGAAAGCAGCATCCAATGCTGAATTTTTCACATGGCTCTAAAAAGCATGCCACCTCTCTTCATAGTTTTCAGTAAAGTCATTTGCATTGAATAACATGTCCTGAAATGCATTCTACCCTCCCTACAAAAACATTAGGAAAAGATATTGATATTTTCTGTAGTAAAGCCAGAGCTTTCATAAAGGATAGCAGTTAGGCTCTTGTTGCTTTTTTGTTTGTTTGTTTTGTTACCTTCATTAGCCATTGAGTGTTGTTTTCCAGGATGTTTTCAAGAAGCTGAAGCCTTTGTACGGAATCATCATAATCTAAGGGTGCATCCCTCTGGACTGCATTTGAGACATAGGAAGTTGAAGCCGATCGACAGTTGTCCATCTCAGGCAGGAGAAAAGTATAGCTACACAATCCATGTTGGACTTGATATTGTTTCTTGCCTAGGGTCTCTATGCTTTTCCGAAATGAGTTGTATCCTGAAACTAGAAGAAGACTGCAGCTCACAGAAAAACAAACAGGCAGCCACATTTTCTCTTGTCTAATAGTCAGCAGGGTGGGTGTTGTTAAACAGCTCAGGTTATCTAGATTGCCCCTTGCAACCGTCTGTCAGTACCTCACTGACATGGGTAAGTCTGGGCAAAGAATCCCAAGTTCTCCTTATATCCCAAACGTGGTTAAAAAGTTGCAGACTGTTCCATGCAGATCTCTCTCAGCTGCTGTCAGATCCGTAACCCAGGTTTAGCCATCGAGAAGTATTTTCCCCCTCCTTATACAGCGCTCCTCTCTCTTTACTCAAATGTCTTGATAAGAGGACATAAGCATGTGCAGTTGAAAAGCTTCCTCCCTCTTTGGGCATCCGTGTTCTTCCTGGTGAGGGTCCTGTTGTGAAGGCAGTGTGCCTGTTCAGAGCATGCTGTTTTATCCATTGAGCTGCAGGAAACGGAGAGGGAGGGGGGAGAGATCAGCTGCAGGAACACGCTGGATTTCCAAAGCACCTCCCCACTTCAGGGTCCCTCACAGTCCCTGGAAATCTCCTCTTGTGTGGATCTTAGTTTGGTGCTGCATGTGTATATTTTTCATTTTCAATACTTTAAAGGCATGGTCACAGGCATGTCTTTGCTTCCTTTTGGAGAGATGGGGAAATTCCCTTTTCCCCTCATGATTTACTTAACATGTGGCTGGGGAAGCTATTTCAGCTCAAAGACTGAATTTGTTCTTGACAAGCAAGACAGCAGGGTGCATACCTTACTGTCATGTATAGACACTTGCATACTATGGATCTCACCTGTCACTTTTTACCCAGTTTTCCCAAAGTCTGTCAGTAGCAGCTAATGGCACAGTAATATGACTAGCTTGATTAATTCTCCCTGTGTTTTGATCCAGACTTTACATGATTCCCTTAACCTGTCTTGTTGGCGCAGGGGGGACTCTGCATGCTGGTTAGCATCTTTGTAGTTCAAACTAAAACCCAGGCAAATCCACCCCCCACCCCTCACTGGCATGGAAGCCATCAGTCATCACTGTAGTCTTTGAGATGCCAGCTAAGTCCAGAACTGATTTTGCCCATCACTGGCTTTATCCACCCATCCCATTTCCCAATCCAGGAAAGCAATGACCTTGGAGACATGGCTCAGGACCTATTCCCCTATCCCTTTTTCTCTTCTAAGATCCTGTGGCTTAAGAGAGTGAGGAACCTCACCTGACATCTTTGCATAGTGAGGCCAGGCAAGCCTCATGCCAGCAATCCATCTGACATTTTCACTTCATACTAAGAATATTCACTGAACATATCCATAACAGCAACAAAATTACTTTCAGTCCATACCATATATTTCAATGAGGCTAGTGTGCAGAATAATGTTGGAGTCTGGACTGGTACCAATGTCATTCCCCTTGTATGCCCACATGCATTCCCTAAAACCTGTGAATATAGCTAATATTGCCCTGTGCAGTGTGCAGCACTTCATATCCATGAATCCTATATCCAAGAATTCAACCATCTATGCTTTGAAAATATAAAATCCAAAAAGCAAAGCTTGATTTTTCCATTTTATATCAAGTGCACCATTTTACTGTGTCATTGTATATATTGGGTATCCTTGGGGGTGGGATCCTGGAAGTAAACCCCAGTGAATACCAATGGCTCACTGTATTAGCTTTCAGTGGAACTTTGACTTGAACGTATTACTGGAAATCACAACTAAATACTCATCTCACACACTCAGGTTTATATATGTGGTACCAACTTAGACAAATATAAATGTACAATTTGGTAACTACCAGCATGAAGGCATCATATCTGTATAGAAGAGATGGCTAGAGTACAATATGACTCCCATATCTGCAGTGAATAGTTTCCAGATTTCACATGGATACCTGAAAATACAGGTAAATAGCAAACCCTGTTATTTGTATTGAGACAAACAGTGGAGTTACTGAGAAGAGGTTGTTACTTGTACTGAAAGCCTAGGATGCAGAACAATGGCTTCAAACTTCAGGAAAGGAGATTCCACCTGAACATAAGAAAGAACTTCCTGACTGTGAGAGCTGTTCAGCAGTGGAACTCTCAGCCCCGGAGTGTGGTGGAGACTCTTTCTTTGAAGGCTTTTAAACAGAGGCTGGATGGCCGCCTGTCAGGGGTGCTTTGAATGCAATTTTCCTGCTTCTTGGCAGGGGGTTAGACTGAATGGCCCATGAGGTCTCTTCCAACTCTATGATTCTTTGATTCTAAGTTAATAAATTAAATCATGGATAAGTGAAACTGCAAATACAGGGGTCATATTGAGATCTTTCTTTTTATCTATCATGATGAGTTTGCCTAAGCTAGTATTCAAATTGAAGTGCATGCTCCTATTAGAAAAGGAGGGACCATTTTCCCATATCAAATTAAGTTTATATGATGCGTACGCTGTCATGCTGTCTACATTGTTGTATGCAGAAAATCTCAGATCCAGATTGTGGCATTTTCAGTTTTAAAGAATCATGCAGCAAGTAATGGCAAAAACTGCTGCTCAGAATGGTTGCTGAAAATCAGAGTAGATTGTACAGTGTTACAGTGATTTTGCCCCCCAACTGGACAAATAGCCTGACATGGAATGAGACAATTTCCTAAAGTAGGTAATTGTGAAATATGCTTCTTTCCAGCTGGCCAAACTGTTACTAGTAGAAATTTAAAAATGGTAACTATCTATCTATCCTTCTAAGTGAAGAGAAAATTGTTTGACCACATTTCATTAAAAATTATGCTTACATTCTTAGGAATCCTAAAAATTCTTGTCCAAAAAGGAAGCAAGATTAGTCTAACTCAATTTGTCATGTTTTGCTTGGCTGAGTGGGTTGATTTTTTTTGTGTGGTGAAGGCCTTGTTTTGTGGATTTGTCAAGCCAACCATGCATTAGCCTTCTGTTCTTGGTGCACTTTCTCATCATCAATGGCATGGTCAGAAGCCTGAGGAGGAGGGATCGTGGTTGGAATCTCCCATACTATCCTGCTAATTTTACCACAGGATGTTGACATGGCAAGAGTTGGGCGCCAAAAAGAGATTCTTGGCTTGTTCTCCGTGATCTAGAAGGTCTTCCACTCCCACATTGCTATTTGAGATCTTTCCGAGGTTCACATAGTTCCCAAACTGTGCTGTTTCACTGATAAACCCACATAGTGAGTCTAACATAAAATAGACATAATTATAGTCCCTGTTCCTCTCAGAGCAGTCAACACAGCCACAAAACCTTGACCCCACTAAATGTCTCTCCTCCATCAAGCCCCCAGAAAAGCTGGAGAACATGAAACTTGCTAACTCTTTTGTGCCATTTAAGCTATTCTTGATAAATGGGTTATTTGTGGGGGCATTTCGCCCTGACGGCTGACTACCACCATCTTTTGTACAGCCATTTCAGTGCATGCCAAATAATAGACTCAATATATATAAATATTTGTATGCATATGTGTGTGTGTGTGTGTGTGTGTGTGTGGCCATATTAACTCTGTAACTGCAGTTTTTTTTTCTTATTTGAGATAATCTGGAGTCTATATGATGATACCCAGTTGTGTATAGAACATTTTCACTTTTATTATGTCTTCTAAAGTGAAAAATAGATTTTGAAATCTTCTAAAAAGTCCAAAAAAGTTAAATGCATACATGTGTGCTATCTTATTGGTGTACAGTGGAGCCTTGGTGTCCACTGGGGGCTGATTTCAGGACCCCCCATGGATAATAAAATCCATGGATACTCAAATTCTATTATAGAATCATAGAATAGTAGAATTGGAAGAGATCTCATGGGCCATCCAGTCCAACCCCCTGCCAAGAAGCAGGAAATCGCATTCAAAGCACCCCCGACAGATAGCCATCCAGCCTCTGCTTAAAAGCCTCCAAAGAAGGAGCCTCCACCACAGTCCGGGGCAGAGATTTCCACTGCCGAACAGCCCTCACAGTGAGGAAGTTTTTCCTGATGTTCAGGTGGAATCTCCTTTCCTGTAGTTTGAAGCCATTGTTCCGCGTCCTAGTCTGCAGGGCAGCAGAAAACAAGCTTGCTCCCTCCTCCCTATGACTTCCCCTCACATATTTATGCATGGCTATCATGTCTCCTCTCAGCCTTCTCTTCTGCAGGCTAAACATGCCCAGTTCTTTAAGCCGCTCCTCATAGGGCTTGTTCTCCAGACCCTTGATCATTTTAGTTGCCCTCCTCTGGACACCTTCCAGCTTGTCAACATCTCCCTTCGATTGCGGTGCCCAGAATTGGACACAGTATTCCAGGTGTGGTCTGACCAAGGCAGAATAGAGGGGGAGCATGACTTCCCTGGATCTAGATGCTATACCCCTATTGATGCAGGCCAAAATCCCATTGGCTTTCTTAGCAGCCGCATCACATTGCTGGCTCATGTTTAACTTGTTGTCTACAAGGACTCCAAGATCTTTTTCACATGTATTGCTCTCTAGCCAGGCGTCCCCCATTCTGTATCTTTGTATTCCATTTTTTCTGCCGAAGTGGAGTATCTTGCATTTATCCCTGTTGAACTTCATTTTGTTAGTTTCGGCCCATCTCTCTAGTCTGTTAAGATCATTTTGAATTCTGCTCCTTTCTCCTGGGGTGTTGGCTATCCCTCCCAGTTTGGTGTCATCTGCAAACTTGATGATCGCGCCTTCTAACCCTTCGTCTAAGTCGTTAATAAAGATGTTGAACAGAACCGGGCCCAGTTGAACAGAACCGGGCCCTGTGGCACTCCACTCATGACTTCTTCCCAAGATGAAGACGACGCATTGGTGAGCACCCTTTGGGTTCATTTGCTTAGCCAATTACAGATCCACCTAACTGTAGTTTTGTCTAGCCCACATTTTACTAGTTTGTTTGCCAGAAGGTTGTGAGGGACTTTGTCGAAGGCCTTACTGAAATCTAGGTACGCTACATCCACGGCATTCCCTGTATCGACCCAACTCGTAACTCAAAAAAGAGATCAGATTAGTCTGGCATGACTTGTTTTTGGTAAATCCGTGTTGATTATTAGCAATGACTGCATTTGTTTCTAAGTGTTTGCAGACCACTTCCTTAATGATCTTTTCCAGAATCTTGCCTGGTATCTACGTGAGGCTGACCGGACGGTAATTGTTTGGGTCGTTCTTTTTTCCCTTCTTGAAGACAGGGACCACATTTGCCCTCCTCCAATCTTCTGGGACTTCTCCTGTTCTCCTAGAACTCTCGAAGATAATTGCCAGTGGTTCTGAAATAACCTCAGCTAGTTCCTTCAATACTCTTGGATGTAGCTGATCTGGCCCTGGGGACTTGAATTCGTTTAGAGAGGCCAGGTGTTCCTGGACAACTTGTTTCCCTATTTGGGGTTGGATTTCTCCGAATCCTTCGTCCATTTCATGTTGCTGAGGTCAAAGATGGCTTTCTTTTTGTGAGAAGACCGAGGCAAAGAAGGCATTAAGCAGTTCTGCCTTTTCCTTGTCCCCTGTCGCCATCACCCTATCTTCTCCTCGCAGAGGCCCTATCGCCTCCTTGTTCTTCATTTTTCTACCAACATAAGCAAAAAAGCCCTTTTTGTTGTTTTTAATGTCCCTGGCAAGCCTGAGCTCATTTTGCGCTTTAGCCTTGTGAACATTTTCCCTACAGGAGTTGGCTATACGTTTGAATTCTTCTTTGGTGATTTCTCCCATTTTCCACTTCTTGTGCATGTCTCTTTTGAGTCTTAGCCCGGTTAGAAGTTCTTTGGACATCCATTCTGGCTTCTTTGCACTTGTCATGTTTTTTTTTTCTTTGTTGGCACTGTTTGCATTTGTGCCTTGAGTATTTCACTTTTAAAAGCTCCCATCCATCCTTAACTCCCTTGTCTTTTTTTTATATTGTTGTCCATGGAATGCTGCTCAGTAATTCCTTCATTTTTTGGAAGTCAGCTCTCTTAAAGTCCAGAATGCGTGTTTGACTTGTCTTAGTTTCAGCCTTCCTTTGTATTGCAAACTGCAGGAGCACATGGTCACTTGCCCTTAAGGATCCGTCTTCCACATTTGTTAAGATTAGATCAAGAGTTGCTGATCCCCTTGTTGTCTCTTCTACCTTTTGGACCATTATACCATATATACAATGGTGTAATAAAGTAGAGTTTCATATATAAAATAACTAGATTAAGTTTGCTTGGAGGGGTTACTTTCAAGCGTAGATTGTATATCATGTTTGCCTTCCCTATGAAATCTCATGTAATAAGAAATATTCTGCAGATGGAAGCCCAATAGTGCAACAGGCCTTTCCTTCTCTTTCACCTCCAACTGCCAGTGCCTAGTATCCCTCTGTGCCAACCACAAATATGCTCTGGAGGATTGCCAAGGCATTCAGAACAGATTTTGAGGGCAAAAGGAAGAATTGATCCCTTGTCAAGCTTTGGAAATAATTATGTCAACAGAATTATATTGCTGAACGCAAGTTATAGTACGCAACCAGGAATGCAGAAGGTGTCTTATGTTACAAATATGGTTTTGCAGTCAATGTACTTTTACTGGGTGGTCCCTGTGGGATCTTTAAAAAGAAGCAATTGATCACAATCCTTTTTTCTCTTGGTCACTAATGCCTTCTTATCTTCTTTTTAAATGCTTTTGTTGCAAGTACCTTAGAGGCTTATATTCAAGCAAAAGGGCAGGATATAAGTATTTTAAATAAATAAAACAAGAAGAATGCAAATCTTTTCTTAGATTGTTTGCCCTTGGGAACAAAAGTATTAACATTCAGAAAAATTAAACCGGAAAATATGCAATGAACTCTCCTTGAACCATTGGAAAGAGTGGGATATAAATCAAATAATTTTTGAGCCACTTTTTTTTTCATATGTTTATATTTGGGGTTTTTCCAGCCTTTCATTTCCATCTGCTCTTGTAGTCATAACCACGCCTTGGGAGAGGGAGATTTTGGGTCATTTAATTGCATCATATTAATTCTATTCTATTCTGTTTTGTATTATTCCCCATGTTATTTGCTTTTCCATCTTTGTCTTTGTTGGATTCCTCAAACTGAATTGTTATTATGTTTTGATTATTTGCTTTTGATGGATTATATACTTGTTGACATAAAAAAGCAAAGCTAGCTCAGTTAAATTTATCTTTTTTAACAACAGTAACAGGACTCAGTTCACTCAGCATAACTCACCTTATCAAGGAGGAGGTAGAAAGATAGACTTTGCCAGATGTTGTGTTTCTGGTAATTATCTTTCCTGGGAAACAATAATTTCCCCTTCCTCAGGCAATTTCTCTTTAAATGAATGAATAAATAAATGCACACATCATATTGCTTTTCTCCTTTAAAAGACATCACCGTACCCCATAGGCATTAAAAAATTTGGTACCAGCTGTATGGCTATTTTCAGCGAGTAGGTAGTGGTATGCTATTGAGAGATTTTTCACTCCAGAAGCTGGGGAACTTAAACACATGAGAAGTAATATAAAATTGTACAGATCCTCAATATTTTTCTTTGCAAGACCATCTCATTGATTTCACATGAACTTCAATTTCAATAATCTAGCTTGGAAACATTGTAGTACTGGAGCCCAATGAGTATGGGGCAGTAAAGAATTCATGAAAACATAGGCCTTTGTGTTATATTCTCCAGATTGTCATATTCATTGGGATGGGAATTTAGACCTACCCCTTTCCCTTACATCAGTGGTTCCCAACCTTTTTTTGACCATGGCCCACTTTGACCAGGGCTCACTTTGACCAGGACCCACTTAACCAGGGACCACTTTGACCAGGGACCACTCTCCAACATTAGTACCAAAAGGGTTACGAAACAGTTTTTGGTCAACTTTAGATTCAGTTTGGTTATTTGGGGTGCTGATTCAGAAAATTGCATTGGATAGACTACATCAGCTCTAGTTTCTGAAACAACATATGCCATCAAGTAGTTGCTATCTGTTTGCCCACAGAAAACCACGTGGTCTATCTAATGCAATGGTCAGCTCTGCGGAAAGGGGTGAAATAAAATTAATAAAATAAATAAAGAGGAAGAAGGTTTGTGGACCAGATTTTTGCTCTTGCAGCCCACTGCTGGGCCACGGCCCACAGGTTGAGAACCACGGCCTTACATCAACAGAGTCTTATATCTATTAGGCTTTTACACAGACTCCTGTGTGGATAATTAGAGATAATCTATATAAATGTTTCATTCTTCCTCCAGTATCACTCCTCACATAATGAGCTACATCCATTTGCCCCTCTAGAAATCTAGCTATGGACAGTGACAACTTCCATTGGCAGAAAGTAACTGCCTTGCAATCCCTGAATTGGTGTTTAGGTATCACTTATACCACGATCTATAGTACTGTGGTTACCTTGTAGCAAAATTAATCACCTTCTGCTGTGCTTTCCTAAGAGAAAGGGTGCAGATTTTTTTTCAGCTCGGCTGCTAGAAATAGTAATTTGAATCCCAATCAGGTAAGAAGACAAGTCAATGTAGGTGATAATGCTCTGTACAGTCAATAGGAAAGAATAGATCTGCTTTCCCTGCTGGCTGTCTCCCTCCTTTACACAATTTTCCCCAGAAAAAGCTTATGGCTTCCATATGGAGGTATCAGTGAATTTGCTCCAAGTTTTTAGGTTAGAGTTGCAAAACAGATTCAGCACATTTCATAGCAGCTTTAAAGTTTGGACTAAGAAACTTGTCACACTGATGAGGTCCCCCGTATCGATTCACCAGCCTCCATAGTGAATTGATGGGGCAATCCTGGTGCCTTGCACCCCCTCCCAGGCAGCAGCAACATTTCCCATCACACGTGGGGATATGTCGCTGCACAGCTTGTCCCTGCAGTAGCCCTGTTGTTCCAAATGGAACACAGGAAGGCTCCCCTTTTGGCGCCACAGCGTCCTACTACAATGCCACCCCAGTTGACCTACAGCTCCTTGCTGGAAGTGAGGCTACATTGTGTGATGGGCGGCATGGGGCTCTGTCACTCAACCGGGGTGGCAGAGTCCTAGAACGCTAAAAATCCCTCATGTGATGGGTCCTAGAACCCAGAGTGGATTCTGCATCCCACTAAGATGAAAGCCATTTTGCAAGGGTTCTGCCAACTGTTTCTAAGTTTCAGCCCAAAAGATGTGGAATAAAAGAATAATAGAGTTAGAAGAGACCACATGGGCCATCCAGTCCAACTCCCAGCCATGCAGGAAAAGTACAATCAAAGCACCCTGACAGATGGCCATCCAGCCTCTGTTTAAAAGCCTCCAAAGAAGGAGCCTCCTCCACAGCCCAAGGCAGAGAGTTCCACTGATGAACAGCTTTTAATTCATACAGCTCTCTGTATTAATTATAAAAGGGCAAGAAGTCAAGCTGCATTCCTGTTTAGCTGGTTGATGAGCTTTTGAGTTATACTATCAATTTTACCTATCTCTAGGAAGAAAAAAAGAAAGAAACGTACAATCTTTCTCATGTGGACTTTCTTGCTCAAAGAGTAGAAAGACATAACATAATAAAGACCATGTGAAAGTTTTAAAACACAAGCCAGTTTTGGAGTCATGTACATGGGAAACATTTCTAGGAAATCCCCCTTTAAAATAACTTAGCCAAATATCCAAATATTTTTTAAAGGACTTATTTGGGAAAGGGGGAAATAGGGGGAAACAAGACATAAGCTCATTCACATTGCTCAATTATAGGACTATGATTCTATTTCCCATCCTATGGATTCATGGTACATATTTGTAGTTTTAGAACTCTTTAACACCTATTAAACCACAAATTCCAGGGTTCCATAAGAAGTAACCATGGTAATTGAAATGGAGTATAGCACTATATTATGTGTAGTATGACTTTTCCAGTTACACATAAAGAATTCCAAATAAAATTTGTAAATTTGATCAACTAGATACATGTTCCCAAGTCAAACATAAGATTATATGGAGTTAATTGCAGAAAGGATGGTCTGGGAAAAGTAGTTTAGAGACCTATTGCATGAGGCAGATAGATCACAGTTGCTTCAAGACAATAGCTCCTTTGGTTGAGGCCTATTAACATTTTTGCTCATTTGGAATATTTTATTTAATTAACATAAAAGAAATGCATTAATGACCTCCTTTCCCACTTCTGTAATGCTGTGATTTCCTGTGCAAAAGTTCAATTGTGCATTTATTCGCATTTTTTGTGATCAGGGAGTGGCCAGTGGACATGTTTTGCATGGGGATACATCAAGGGAGAAGGAAACAGGTGGACATTACAATATGAATGTTTTTTCCATTGGCAAAGTAACAGGTGAAAACTTTTTTCTCTCTATAGCAGTGGTACTCAACCTTTTCTTCACTGTGGACCCCTTTTAAAAAATGTTTTAAATACCTTTTGTGGACATGAACCCACAAGACTTGACTCAAGATGTAAGGCACTAGAGTGCATCTAAAATGCTTTCCTCCATTTCTTTGTCCCTTTCTTCCTATCAGTCCATGTGTGTTCTCTTTTCTGTGTCTTTCTCTTGTGCTTTTTATACCAATAATAATAATAATAATAATAATAATAATAATAATAATAATAATAATAATAATATACTTTATTTATATTCCGCTCTATCTTCCTGAGGAGACTCAGAGCGGATTACATGTACATATATGGCAAACATTCAATGCTATTATACAATTGACAAAGACAGACAGTAAATAAACAGAGGCAAGCCTTCCCTCTTTTGATCTCTGGCATCCAGCTGTGCCCGACTCGGCCATGGGGAGATGCTGTTGTTTCATTTTCCACGCCGAGGAGCCAGACATCCATGGACACCTTCCTGTCGGGTTTTGCTGGCATGTTTTTCAGGGCGCCTTTTACCTCCTCACCAAAGCAATACCTATTTATCTACGTACGTTGTTGTTTTCGAACTGCTAGGTAAACAGAAGCTGGGCTGATGGTGGGAGCTCATCCTGACCCCCAACTTTGAACTACCAACCTTCTGATTGGCAGCATCTTCTATAGCTGGCAGTTTAACTTGCTGTGCTAGCCGCAGCTGTGCAAGAAAGGGTGTCACTCTTTTGTATTAATAATTTATACATATTGTATACCTTTTAATTCCAAAAAAAAATAGCAATACAATCATCTGCACCTCTACGTTAAAAAAAGTTCTGTTATATTAAATAAACTTATACTAAGGTAGAAAATTGTAGCCTAAAACATTTAGCAGAAAAATGTCCTGCAGCATTGTGAAATACAGTAATGAACACACATACATATTCCAGTATCTAGAACAGGACAATACATATATAAACAAAAAAGAATGAACATTCCAAGCATTGCTTTTATCCTTCTCTAATTATTCATATATCAGTATTTTGAATGGGAGAACAACATTTATTTAGCTGTTCAGACTATTTAGATTTGAATTATTTAGATTTGGAGTAGGTATTTGAACAACATAATGATTTTAATTAAAAATGCATTTTTAAAATGTCCGTTTGAGAATTGTATGGCCAAAATGGTGCACATTCAGGTTCCATTGATCTCAGTGAAGGGGGTGCTTAATTTTGTAACTGAAACCAATTATGGTTTCCAATGGTCAGTTTTCATTCAACTGTTTCAGGTCTTCAAAAAATAAAATCTACATTATAGTTCCTTTTTCTTCTCTTTAGCAAAAAGACACATTTATGCAACTGTTTCTTCATTCTGGTAACTGAAAATTTTAATGTAACTTTCAACTGTTGCTCATGATGGTAGACGTTGCTGTCACTAACATGTTTGGGGACACATCAACAGATTTTGCCTTAATTGTTAGGCTTGAAGACCCTTTCGGTTTTTGTCAAAGCTGAGAAACTACAGCTACCTTCCAATATGAAGTTAGAGATTTTAGGTGCAGTTTATATATAGGGGTTTCTCAAAGAGTTCCCATTGTCTATAATGGGAAACAGATTTTACAGCAGATAGTTTTCATTTAGAAGTTATCTGAAATTGATTTCACAATTTAATTCTCACCTAAATTACAAACATTCCCTAAAATGTTGTCTTTTCTTCCCCTTAAAACTGAGGTTTCAGAAAGAAAGGAAACATGTATCATTTTCCTCAGGCAAAGTTTCCTAGTTGACTTCTTTAAACATTTTAATCATTTAACGTTTATTCTGTCTTCCATACAACTAGAACATTCCCATTTTAAGCTGGTATCAATGTATAAATACATGTTACCTCAACTTTTGGAGTCATATGACTCATTCAATATTGATGTCAGAGCGAATGAAAAGGAAGTGAGAAACTGGGTAAAAGGAATAAACATCCATTTTAGAGCAAAAGGATGCTTATGGCACGAGTAAAGTAATTAGTTCCTGACATCTGTTTCCCTCATAGAAAAGGGCAGTCACATGTTAAGTGTTTTCTAAAAGCAAGAAATTGTGGTAGGAAATGTGGACTCTAATGCATGTCAGTGTGATTTTCCCAATGGATAGGGTTTCTATATGGTACTGGCCTGTATTCATGGACTGCAAACCCCCTCTGAGCTAACCTTGCCAAGAAAAGGTCTACCTTAGGATGGCCATAAATTGGAAATGACTTGAAGACACACAACAACAGAAAGTACTTGCCTAGGTAAAATCCCAAATGCCAGATATGAGGTGTCTACATTCACTAAGGATTTTCTTGTCCTCTTTACCCACTGCAGTACTTTATGAACTCTGCGAAGCTACCCTTGAAGATAATAGAATGGGGCAACATTAAATTTACAGCAGAGGGTTGCAACTGAAAGGAGAACTGGAAAACATCCTAGACATATATAAAGGATCTTGGGATCCTAGCTGATCTGTCAAAGAGTACCATATTCCATAATTCTGTACTTGTTTTCCTGGCTACAATATGTATTGCTTTAACCTTCATCTGCCACTGAGGCACTGTTACATATCAAACAGTCACTGCAATGCTTAAGTTTCATACAACCAACACTCTTGTTTTCAGGCATCCTAGAATTTAATACTATACAGATTTTGTGTTCTAGGTCTGCTTCGCAAATGATACACCATTGTATCATTTGTATCATTCTTGATCTGAGTATTAGGAATTACTCTCTTACGAATTAGTGAGGAGCAAAATTCCACTCCAAGACTATGCTTTCAAATATAGTTTCCAGGACTTCCAAATTCTTGAAGTGTGAGAGTACATCCTTTCTTTACTATCTTGAATCAGTCTATGAGCGATTATATAAAATACTATAGGTGAAGCATCCCTGTTCGTGTAACTTCACTTTCTAAGCAAGCTTATATTCATTTAATACAGTTAATGCTGAAAGAAGGGAAATCAGAATTGTTGGGTGCCTACAGCAACTCTAAGGTGATTCTATTGAAAAGGTTTTCTTAGCAAGATTTGTTCAAAGTGTGTGTGTGTGTGTGTGTGTGTGTGTGTGTTGGAGGGTGCTTTTTCCTTCCTCTGAGGTGGCTTGACCAAGGTCATCAACTAAGTTTCCATGGCCAAGTGTGGATTCAAACTCTGGTCTCCAGAGCCCTAATCCAATACTCCAACCACTACATCACATTGGTTCTCAAAATCAGAATAAACCTCCTAAAGACAAAATATATTTTTTGAAATATATTTTATCCAAATACATGCTTTATCCAAATATATCACAAAACATGATAAAGGAAATTTCTGAATGAGCATGAACATTCTTATATAAATAAGAACTTGGGCAGGGAAGGGAGATTCAACACCTTCCCTGAAACTCAGTACTCATGCCAAATACCAGTAGTCCTCTAGAATAAATTTAGTACCAATGTATGACATTGTTTGACAAATCATAGTTTGTAATCCAGGGCTTCAGATCGCTCACTTCCATTTACACTGGCTGTCCTTCTTGGAGAAATACAAGGCTGAAAAACAGAAAACCAATTAAAGTTTTTTAAAAATGGGTGATTATATTTGGCATATTTATGCCATCCATCCAAATTAATCCAGATTCTGAACATGCCTCAAAAGGACTCTATACCTGGATGCAACCAGAATACAAATATTAGCACTGATGCTTGCCTCTGTCTAAAAAAGAGTTGTAGTGGGCACACCACCATGTAAGGAAGTATGAGTTTTGTATTCATGTTTGTTGTGTTTAACTATGTGCTTGTGGTTTGGTTGGATAGGTGTGAGACGGCAGCAGCCATTTAGTGGCTCTCCTCTGAGGCAGTTGCCATGGAGATGTGGGCGGAACCATCTGCCGAGGGGAGGAGAAGTGAAGAGGTTTTTAAAAGTGAAGCCTCAGTCTGTGCTCTGATGAGGCACAGGGAAGATTGATTCCAGGTTGATGGGATCAAGGAGACTCAATTGTTCATTTTGAGTCGGTTTCAAATAAATTTGGTGACTTATTTAATGTAGTCTGTGTCCTGGAAAGGCACAGAGATTCTGTGATAGTATATCACAGGGGTGACTGTGGTTTAAAGTCACTGGATAGTCCAAGTTTCAGACTTTGGGAACCAATCCCAGCTGGACTCACAGAGATCCGTTGAAGTAACAGTTTAGAAAAGAGCAGAGGAAGAAGTTTTAACTACTTTAAGTAAAAGAAGTGATACTTTAGAGAGTTTGATTCATCTCATTCTAGTAACTGTTAATAAGAATACCTCTAAGTGAAATATCTTTTGTAACCACCAAGCTTGTGCCTGAATAAACTTGATATTGTTCTTTTTACTCTACTCAACAGCACGGCCCGAAAGGGCAGTGTGAAGAGATCTTTAAACACATTGCCCAAAAAGGACACATATATTACCTGCTCATATAGCTGGTTAGTGGAGCCAAGTGGCCTCATTGCTTTTTCTGCTAAAGTGACCAGATTGCTGCTCTTATTAATGCAGCCCAAATAATTTCTATTATGATACAAGGTGATAAGAAAGTTATTCTGCTATATTTTGTCAACCATGACTGTTTCATACATGCCAAGTGAAACAAGTTTCACATATACCAACTGATCCCTAGTGGCAAATACTTGGTGAACAGAATTTTTTGAGCCAATTCCCAATCAAACCATGATAGGTGGAAATATGGATAAGTAGACATAGATATGGTCTCCATAATGTTTCCATAATGCATTCAAGAATGCTTCCCTTGACTAGGGGTTGCACTTTATATGTGTATTCTGTGTTTTCTTTTTCTTTTTCTTTTTATAAAGATTGGAGTATTGCAGGTAGCGATGTGGCATTTTATGTAGTATTTTGGACATATGGGAGTTAAAATTCATGTCCCCATATAGACCCTCAATAAGTATGCCTATTGTCTGTGTACAGTTTAATTACAATATGGTACCAATAAACAATGTATTTAGCAGAGAGAGTTTGGGTGAACACCACAGGATGGCTGGAATGTAAGGAAGAGGCCATGTCATGGTATTTGACCCAGTGCAAATCCAGCTGTTTTTGAGATGGGTCTATGATTCCTGCCAAAGTTTGTACATTCTTATTTCTTTTCTTTTTGGCTGTCTCAAATAATTTTTAATATTCAAAGCCTGAAAGGGCAAGATACTTTGGCCAGCGTTCTTTTAGATACAGAACTGGAAAGTTACACTAAATCATTTCAAATAGTTCTGACATGTTGGATTTATTATATATTTAATGTGTATATAGAAAGTTATAAAAATGTGAAATGTCTATTAACATAATTTCTATTGAATTGTTTAAAATTGTTTCTTCTGGATAATTAACCATTTGTTGTGCAGCTTGTTCTCATTTCTGACTTACGGCAATCTAAAACAACTGTCTCACTGGGACTTTTTAAAGCAAGATTTGATCAGATGGTATTTGTCATCTATGGATTTCCATGGCTAAGCCTCAGTTTTAATCTTGTCTTCTGGGCTCAAATCACTCCATAACACTGGTTCATCACCATGCTCCCATTCTGTTATTTAATCATAGAATTGTACAGTTGTGATTTGGAAACTTTTCCAAAGGTTATGTACGTAGTCCAACGTCCTACCAACCCATGGCAGAAGCCTTACAACCTCTGACCAACAAAGAATACGCCATAATCTTCTAAAGTAGTCAGTTCTTCTGCCAGGATGTTCTGCTTAATATTTAATCAGAATTACCTTTGTTGTAATTTAAACCCATTGGTTTGGGGGCTTACCCTTTGGGGCATTAGAAAAGACGTTTTCTCTATCTTCCATGTAATAGCCCTTTTGATACTTAAAGCTTATTATAGATTATTTATGAATGTCACCCAGTTGGCCAGCTTTTAACTTGTCAAAGCATATGATATCTGGAGATATGAAACACAGAAGTGCATGCAAATAAGATCAAAACAAGAGGTCTTGTAAAATAATTTATTTGAAAAGGTACAGTACAGCACAACCATGCTAGCACTGGTTAATTTCACCTATAGTGGATTTGGATGAATAATTTGCACCCATGGAAGATGAACGTATGGCCTAGTTGACATTATGAACCAGCAGAAAGCACCGATGATGTGGCTAATGTTGAGCAATCACCACAGTGTTTGGTTTTTCCAATCAAATATTTAACAGCACTCCATGTGATGATAAAGATGATTATGATGATGATATGTTTTATATTTTAGTAACTTCTCTGCAAGGCTTGTTGCATGTTACAACAGAGTTAAAATACATTAGATAAATACATGACAATAGATACAATCAAAATCTATTTAAAACATATAGATTTAAAAACTTAGACAAGATTAAAACACAGCAAAATCAATCATAGCTATACAAAACCAATTTAAAATTCATAAATTAAAATTGACTGAGTAAACCTGCCAGAAGAGATGGATCTTTAATTTTTGCTGTTGTTGTTTATAGTTGTGGGCGCGTATACAAAAATCCCGTTGTCCATGACTTCAAGAGTGTATCTGCCCTTCTGCATGCATGCCTCCATCTATGTGGAGAAAAAACACCTTAATTTCATATTCTTTTCAGAGATTAAGAGTTCTGTCATGAAATAATTCTCTAATTTGCAGGATACTAATTTGCAGGCTGAGAGACCATTTTCCCTCAAATATGTGATGACTCGGATAATAATCAGCTTGCACATCTGTTATACAATAATAGATTTCATTTGAGGAAATTATACTTCTCAGCCTCTTTTTTCTACAGTGTTTACTTAAATTCGAATTATCTTCAAATACTATACCAGTGTGTGCTAAAGATTTGGATGCAAAATACATTACACTGAGAACTTATTTATTTGCCATGTGAAATAGATAAGACATTTTTATTTAGTTAATACTGTATAAGCGACAATTTACTGCAGCTTTAGACAGAACAGCTGAAGAAACAGATCTTCATTTATAGCCATCTTAAATCATAAAACAGAAAAAAACATAGTTTGTCAGTATTAGGCAGTTGTTTGAACATCTTTATTGGCTCTTGATTAATATTAATTTAATACACTCTATCGAGTAATTAAGAAGTCAAAAATTTGCTTTGCCTACTATATGGACAAATTTGATTTTTCTTTCTGTGCATGTGGGAGGGAATGTTCCTGTAAGTTCATGTGTCTTGTTTTTAGCTCATGCTTTACATTTGTAATTCCTTTCAATAAATATTTCTGTGCTGTCACTTATAAGCAGAGAACTCAGGGTAGAGCCAAGAATGTTAGATTTGAACATTAACTGACAATATTAACTGTTAGAAATTTGAAAATTAGTTCACTAGCATAAGCACCAATAACTAAATTGATTTAATTTGCTAAATTATCAATAATTAACTCATGGTGAAAATGTTAATAGGTGGCCAGATTATAGCATTTATAGTAATGGCATGAAGATTGTCCTGTAATTAACCCTAGGAGAACATGTTTTATTTATGGTTTCTTCAGGGGGGGCTTGTTTTTCTTTAAAAGTACCTACCTCCAATTTAAAATTTCCCTTCCAAACGGAATACAAAATCCATAATAGGGGTGTTGCCTAAGAATGGCAGGAGACAAGCAAATTTGAGAACTATCATGTTGGGAAAGGTTGTTCCCAGTATGGGAACTCACCTGACAGCTTCATTAGTTCAGCTTGGCATTCCCCTGTAGAGCTCCTTTCTTTCACATACTCTTCCCTCACTCTTCAAATGCGCTGCTTTCTAAAGGTTAATAAGGAATGGCTCTTTTCAATTAGCAATAAGGGCCTCATCAGATGAGATAAATTTAGCATCTTAGGATGCTTTTGCCCTACTGTAGGGATGGAGCCCCACACCAGCCATTACACAATGTCATGTGAATTCTGGCAGAGGCCCAGCTGTTGCACCCCTGGGCAGCATAGGCACCTCAAAACCACACTGGAGCTCCAGAATATAAACATGCAAGCTGTTTATTGAAGATTATATGCAAGCAATAGCACATTAAATTTCAGAGTCAATAAAATGGGTTTAAATCCACAAGAACAAAGTACTTGATAAACTTGAAGCAAGAGTCTATGAAAATTACTCAAAGAACGTAGTCCAAACTGGATATCAAAGTAAGTCTCACGAAAGAGCTCACTAATAGTCCAAACAAGAGTTTCTAGGATTAATCCAAGGCATGAATCAAACTGGAAACACAGGAAAGTACACTAGAAAGCAGGAACAAGACTCCAAATTTAGTCCAAGGTACAGAGTCCAAGCTGATCACACAACAAGGGTCTTGGCTGGAACACAAGGCAACGGTCTTGGCTGGAACACAATCCAAACTGCAAAATCAACTGGAAACACAAGAAAAAGCAAGGCTGGAACTTGAATCAAAATACAAGGCCACAGACATACACACGGAGCAAAGATCTTCTTGAATTAGCAACGCTACCACCTCTGGCTGTGTAAGAGAAAGCAAGGCTTCTTATGGGAAATTCAAGTTCCCATACCGTGAGAAGGTAGCTCATTATTTTGTTTCAAAAGCTGACGCCTACTCCTCTTAATACACTCCTTTTCTTTTCTCAACTGAGTTATAGCTCTCCTCCTGTCAAGATCATTATTCCTCCCCACTTTATCAGTTCCTACATCCAAACTAGAATGTCCATCTGGCACCTGGAGATCCAACCTTGACTGCTGTGAGGAATGCAGTTTAAACTGCCTACTTACAACCATTCTGTCTCTGGTCCCAGAGTCTACTGGGACAAACTCTTGCTGAATCTCAGGCCCAAACCCAGAGTCCTCTGGCAAGGCAGGTGGGGGAACAACTCTGGCTGCACCTCTGACAAGGCAGGTACAGGGACAATAACAGGCTGAATGGGGCCAACCTCATGCTCATCTGACAGCTCAGATGGAGGCTGGGCTACAACACCAGCCCCCAATCGGGGTGGAAGCGCAAGAGTACATGTAGTGCTGGCTCCACTGGATCCTCCACATGGGTCCTCCACAGATTGACAGCGTTTTCCATGTTTGATGAGGAAAGCATCACCGAGAGGGAGCTGTACGTAGGGTGAAAGAGTTGTCCCGCTGCCCCTCTCTTTTCATCGTGATGGCAGGCAAAGCAGAACATTTCTCCTGGCCTTTCTGATGAGGTCCTAAGTGGATAATTCTGAAGATCTTGATTTTATGAATCAAGAGTAGAGAAGTCGGCATGCCACCAAATTTAGCCCCATGTGAGGAGGTTGTTAGACTGTGGAGAACAGTATTCAAATCCCCACTCAGCCATGGAAACCTATTGGATTATCTTGGGCAAGTCACACTCTCTCAGAGAAAAGCAGGAGCCAGCCCCTCCTATACAAATGTTTTCATGAAAACCACATGATAGATGGAAGAGGACAATCCCAGATAGAAGGAGTACACCACTCCACAATCAATAGTATGCCCTTCCTATTACTACTTCTTATGAAACGACTCTCCACCAAAATTTTACTGCTTTTGTATTGATAAATACAAAATTTTGCTTCTTCTTCATGGTATCTGTGAATCACATGAAAGATTTTATCTGCACAGTACATCATTCAGAACAGATGAGCAACTTCTGTGCATACTTACAAGAACATTAATCCTTTTTTTCTAGAAGTGGTATTGCACAGTGATTCTTTAATATAGCCATTGGTTTTTTTGTGTGTTATCATTCAAATCCAGAGAACATACATCTAAAATGAGAGTTCTAAAATTAATAAAAGTTTAGTTCCTGAAAGTGTTAGATAGTTATACTGCTGTACATTGCAAAACAAATATATCTGCATGTACTTCCTTTTTTCACATTTTCAAATTTATCTTTTCAAAGAGCTAGATAACAAGGATGGAAAACTACTTCCGTCATCTAACTGTTGAAAGAAATATGAAAAAATCAGCCATTACTGAAAAATAAAGCACGGTTCCTAAAAGCATCCAGTTTTTATTCCTAAATATTACCAAGGGACCCAATAAAGTGTTTCAGAGTCCTTTCATTGTGCTTTACCAGAGGGACTACTTACACGGATGCATTCAGTTGTGCTAGTGAGTTCTTTTGCTCTTTTTTGTAATTGATTTACCCTGCTATTTAAGTTAAAATAAATCTGCAGATCTGAAGGATTGTATTAAGAAAACTTTAGGTATTTTGCTTCACACAAAGTGTTTGTTTTTCCATAGTTTTAATAAATGTGGTGATGTTGATTCTGGAATGGGTCAGATGCTGTTGGATGTACTATAACTCTGCATCCCTAGCAATGCTCACTGCTGAGGAAGGCTGAGAATTGTAGTTGGAAATGGTTTCCATTGCTGCTATAGTTGAACTATGGCTAAAAAGACTTGTTGAGAAGTGGCAGAGGGATGGTAATAATGAACCTTTTTTTTCTTGCATTAACATTGAAAAATACCATTTTGTTCCATGCATGTTGTGTGTTGATTCAATACATTTTGGTATCTCTTCCTGGCATTTTGAATCTTCTTAGTCCTGGAATAAATAAACTGTCACCTAAATATTTAAAATGACACGTTTTGCTTCAGTTCTTTTTAATGTGACCTTCCAAAGAACAGCTGGAAAAACCACAGATTTTTTTTAACCCAAGTCTGGGGATGAGTAGGTGAATTATTGTCCACAAAAAATCCAGTGATAATGGCATCCCCCAGAGGTTGTAATGAACCGGACACAATAATAGGCCTTGCCTCGTGGCCTATTCACCTCTACCTTCCTTCTCCTCTTGCTATTGTTTCCCACTCAACTGAAATTTAGACAATAAGCCCCATGGAGCAGAGACCTGTCGCTGGCACATTCAGCTCTGTCAGCCAGTACATGGCATTTTATAAGAAATAATAAATCAGTCCTCTCACTAACACAGTGTTCTTGGAGCATTTCTATTCCTCGAGAACATGCAGAAGGCAAAAAAAAGAGATGCTATCCTTTTCAGAGCCAGGAAAGTAACTTAACAGCACAGTGTTCTTTCAAATGTTTGCGGAGTCTGTGATGAATGATGCTTGTTTTCCTCCATTTCTTTAATTAAAGTGTTTTTACGTTTGCCAAAAAAAAAAAATTGGAATGTGGTCAAAAAAACTGAAATTATAGGAACAGGGCTTGATGCAATATCTTATTTGTATAGAAAACACTATGTTTGTTTTTTTATATATTAAAACAGGAAGTTCAGCAGTCCGTTTGCAGCAGAAACAAAAAAGTTTTCAGGTGTTAATTGAGTCATCTGCTGTTAACTGCAATCACATTCACCCAATTTGTTTTTCAAGTTTAGTTTAGCTTAATTTTGAATTTGAAAATTATGCACAATTTTAACTCTTTAATATGGATGTGTGAACCCAAGAGCAGTCAATTTCAGTACCTCAGCACTGTAAGCATCATGCTGTGTAGATCCTAGAAGAGGTTTATTTTAGAAAATACAATCAAATTCTACAGGATCCATGGTTTTCTGCAAATCTATCAAAATGCAGCTTTAAGTCAAAGTTCAGAGCAATGTTAGCTAGCAGCTCCATGTCAATGGGATAGTATATCTGCTCTCATTTTTAATCTGAACTTCAAAAGTGCTGTACAACCATGAATCCTATACTTCAAATATAGCAATCACTATGGACATTTGAAATGAAACTCAGAGTAGATTCCCTAGCCAACTGACATAAGAGTCTCCAGTCACCAGTGGTTTGCAGTCGGCTCTCTGTTTTTGTTGAAACTTTAGGTTCTAATCTTGAAATGGAAACCTGTAGGAAGATGAGTCCACTATCTTTGATGTTAGTGCATTAAACAAAGCTTCTAAGATCTTAAACCAGAACGGGGACCTGTGTTCGACAGGCCATGCATGTCTCTCAGAACCATCGCATCTCCAACCTGATTCCTTTCCGTCTGCACCTCTGATCTTCCTCCACATTCTCCCACTGTGTATGTATATTATGTGGATAGGAATAATAGTGTGCATATGTGTGTTCTTGTGGCAATATTAATGGTAATTTATGGGGCTTGGACAATCATATTGTGGGCCTGCCTACTTTGAGATGTGACCTGTTTAACTTCTGGCACACAGCCATATTTGCTTGCGTGGAAAGCATTCAGCCTCGGGCCAATGAGGTTCCCCACCCATGACCTAAAGGATGAAAGTGGGACACAGTCTTTTTCAAAACTTATTTGTAGATTCCCAGGAGATTTTTGTTCCCTTCCCATCACTTAACTCCAGTGGCTGAAGCAGAAAGGATGCTTGAATTTGACTTTATTTTATTTTTTATAAATTTGGCACAGCGCAAGGTACTGTAGGGCGTCTTAATGGCATCTAAAATTAAAGAATAAAGAATGTACTCTGCCTGTGCTTTTAATAATTGTAGTTTGTTTTAGATAGAACAGAGGGTCTAGCATAATACATATTTTTGGTTAATAAAATAAAGAGTGACTCTTAATGTAGTACTTCATTTATGATGAACTAACAACATTGTTTGGGAAAGAAATCTTTAGGGAGCATGTTTGCCAGGCTTTTGCTTTCAGCAGAACCTCTGACACTGTTATTATTGGAATAAAAGCTCTTTCTATGCATCTGAGCATTAAACATTCAGAAGTTGCCTTGTATAGTCCAAGCAAGGCAGAATTGGACCCTAACATTAAGAAATGGTACTCTCGTGAATGAGCACAACAGCCAAAGGGAAATGGAAAATTGATTCCATCAACTCTAGAGGTTTGGTGATTCCCGTCCACATCTGAAACAAGAATTCTTTATGCTTCTTATAACACCTTGTATCCAAAGGTTTCCTGGTTGGTACATCCTAATAGACCAGGTAGCAGACGACATGCAGACCTCAGCCTGAGATTCCAGCAGGATTGCTGGAATCCTGCTGGACAATACATACCTAGATGAACAGACAACCTGGCCTGGCAAAACGTAGATTTGTCCCAAAGAAATATCATTAGATTTGCAACAGTGTGCCAGTTTTCAAAACAGGAAAAATTGAAGGTATGCTATGGAGACCCAGACCTTGATGTCGTAAGTCTTGCCTGTAATATTACTTTTTCTGATAACTCGGGCGCAACAACTTCCCTCTTTAAATAGTGATGGGTAATGTTTCTCTTTCTTCTTCTTGTAATGAGTAACATATAAAAGGTAAAGATTTCCCCTTGACATTAAGTCTAGTCGAGCCTGACTGTAGGGGGTGGTGCTCGTGCATCTCAATTTCTAAGCCGAAGAGCCAGTGTTGTCTGTAGACGCCTCCTAGGTCATGTGGCCAGCATGACTGCATGGAGCGCCATTACCTTCCTGCTGAAGGTACTACTCACATTTGATCTACTCACATTTGAATGTTTTCAAACTGCTAGGTTGGCAGAAGCTGGGGCTAACAACAGGAGCTCACTTCGCCCCACAGATTTGAATTGTTGACCTTCCGGTCAGCAAGTTCTGCAGCTTTGCAGTTTAACCCGCTGCAGCATTGCGGCCCCATATACTCTACTTGTATTACTTCTACTTGTTACTAGCAGAGCATTTTGAAGGGACTTTTACTTGAATCTGTGGTCATTTTCTTGATGTTTTAGAATGATAGATGGATTGTTCACATCTACATAAGTAAGAAAAAGTAACATGTAACAATATCACTACCTTTAGTTAGTCAGTTTGCAAATCATAATGAATAATGACAAAGAGTTTGTTTTAAAAAATGTGTTGAATAACATTAACATTTTACCACCAGATCCAGTTAATGTACACACTGAATATATAGTGCATGAAGCAGGATTAGACTTGGAGGGAGGTGTGAACAGTTTTCACAGGAAGGAAGGAAGATGCATCAACAGTTTAAAATACGCAGATGATACCATGTTTCTAGCGAAAATATTGCAAAGGCTTTGAGCGGTTACTGAAGAAAGTCCAAATAAGAAAATGAAAAAACGAGGTTACAGTTGAACATCAAGAAAACAAACAAAAAACAAACCCTTAAAGCAGACAATTTTCCTTACTTTGGTTCAGTATACTATCAGGCCAGTGTACCCAAAAAGCCATAATCACCTCAAACTTGGTATTATCAGACCAGAAAATTTCAGGTCATTTCTGCTTCTTTTAGCCTTTAGTATGATTTAAGATAACTTGTTAATTACTTCAGAACTTCCAAGAAACTCTGGTGTACACTCCTCCCCCCTCTTGTGTCGTTGAAATGTGGACAGTGCATCTCCCTCTAAGAACCACTGCGGAGATTAAGATCTTCCAGGGAGGCCCTGCTCTCGGTTCCGCCACTGTCACAGGCGCAATTGGCGGGGACGAGAGACAGGGCCTTCTCGGTGATTGCCCCCCATCTATGGAACTCCCTCCCTAGTGAGATTAGATCAGCCTCCTCCCTCCTGTCCTTCTGAAAGATGGTAAAGAGCTGGCTTTGCAACCAAGCCTTTGGGGCAGTGTAATGAGGCAATAATAGGAAATCTGGCGCATGGTGTCCTGATTTGGTTTAAATAGCTGATTTTTAAGTAGACGTAACTGATTTAAATGTTTAATGTTTTTAATGTTTTAATTTTTGTTTAGATTTATAATTATTTTATGTCTTAGCATGGAATACTTGCCGTATATATGTTGTGCTCCACCCTGAGTCCCCTTTGGGATGAGAAGGGTGGAATATAAATGTTTTAAATAAAATTTAAAAAAATTAAAAATCAGGTTGGATTTGGGGTGATCCATCTGGATGATAGCCAATAAACTGAAGCTGATTCTCCATGCTCAGTGTTGGTGGAGGTTTTGTGGACTAGTGGTTCCTATGTGGACGCTTTGTGGACTGGTGGTTCTTATATGGAGGCTTTGTGATTAGTGGTTCTTATATGTATTTATTACATAAGCAACCTACCCAGCTCACCCTAAAAGAGCAAGTGAGTCACTTGGAAATAGCTGTCATTGAAAACCCAGATGGACTCTGATGCAGTTACGGATTCATTATAGATCTGTAACTGTTCTGCATTAAGTAAGACAATCATGGCACTTTACCATACTCATAAATGTTTGTCCCAGCCCACTTTTAACAGCCAGCATCAACATTGAGCATCTTGTTCAAGGAGGATATTTCCAGCCCTCTTCCAGTAAATAGTGAAGCTAAAATGAGGAAATCTGACAGGATCCTGTCTGTATTTGTTGCAGCCTCCAATACTAATGTGAGGAGGCTAGAAACATTGTCCTTGCACACCAAACGGCAACTGAACAATACCTCTACGCTCAGTATGGCAGAGTTTGAACAGGAGACTACTTCATTATGCATTTGTAATATTTGAAAAAAATGTGATTACGTTTCACATATTTCTAAAAGGCTATGTTTTTAAACTTTTAGAATCACTTTTATTGTTTGCATTTTTAAAAAATGGTCAAGTTGATAGTTCCCCACCCCCCACCCCCCGATGGCTATTGGGTGTGTGTTATCACATACATATGAGCTTATAGTACTCTGTTTCTCTTCAGATCCTATATATTTTGTGTCAGTTGTGTCACACTGTGCCATTATGAAGGATGTGGTTTTTTTGCTGTTAATCGGCAACTCTCTTTCTATCCTATCCTGGGCATATCTTTGTTGGGACCATTACTCACAAAATTTGGAATACAATATAGATGTGAGGAAAAAGTAATAATGCAATATGGAGTGAGAGCCAGAACAATTCTCAGATCACTAGACATGTAATCACCAGTCTGTATTAAAGTCAAATCGTTTGGAATGTGAATTAATTTACTCTTTATTTTAAAAATTAGGGGTGGGGGAGTTAACAGCAATAAGATTATTAATAAAATGTGCTTAGTGGGGTTTTTTAAATGTATTTTATACACATTGTTTGGTATTTCAGATACATTTAGAATGTGAACACAAACAATTCTTCTGATAGAAATGTTGTTTGCCTCACAGGAAAAAGTCATTCAAACATCATCAAGTATGAATTTGAATATTTGCCAGACAGTAGATTTATCTGCCAAACATTTTCACAGGATATTCCCACTGGAATATTGTCTTTCAGACAATTATTGAATCTTAGCTTTTCTTATCCGTGTGTGAGAGAAGTAAGGCTTATACCAGTTCACATTGTTAAGTCACATTTTAGTCGCATTGTCTGAATTTTAGTTTCCTCTTCTTTCTTGGATGTAGGATATACTTGAACAGGGAAGAGAGCACAACCCTGTCTGTGTTTTCTTGGAAGTACAATCCACTGAACTCAATATAACTTATCACACAAGTGTGTATGGGATTTCTGTCTTCATGTAGCCCATTGGCCTTTCAACTGGAAATGAACACACAATGGAAGCAAAACTTGCAGAAGTTCCTTTTTGGACTACACCTTCCAGAATTCCACAACCAGCAAGGTCAATGACTTGCAGGTAGAGGACACTGAAGGTCGAAGTCCAAAAAGCAACTTCTCTGAAAGGAAGTAGGATAGCATTGCACACACAAACCAACCCATATCTTATTTGTGATGACACCCTACAAAGTGGAAATGGGGAACTTCTGGATTGCTTTGCATTGGCTTCACAAACTCAAAAGAGGACTGGATAAGATCTGTCTTGCCAGTGGAGAGTGACATTCTTAAAACAGTTATTTTCACCTACACTCAGTTGTGTTTTTTGGACTATGGTTTCTTTTCCTTGGCCCTCCTGGGGGAAACTCACAGGGACTGTGGGCCAAAACACTTGAAGGGCCAAAGTTTACTCTTCCTTGCATAAATGTGCATGGAATCCTTGTTTGTGAGGCTATGTATGACATAACTACCAATGGCCTAACAGCCCATCCTAGGTTCACATGTGAGCTTGGGTGTCAACTTCATTGATGCAATAGAGTTTGAATACACATACGTTTTAGCCATTTTTGTAAAAAATGTGACTGGGGAATACATCTCAGTGAATCCACTTGTATTTTGGTCTTAGGTCCAATTTTAAAGGGCTTTGGGGAACATTTTTGAAATCCCAATCATGCAGCCCCCAAGTATATTTGAATATACAGTACAGTTTGATATCACTAAAAGACTTGGGTCTTTTAATTTTGGTGTGTAGTGATTTCTGACTTTTATTTTGAAAGATATAGAATAGAAGGCCCACCCCCACGCTCTAGTTTTCTTGTCAACTTAAGCATATTTTCAGAATAATAAGAAAAGACGCTGTAAAAATGAAACGACTCTTTTATTACAACCACAGCAAATAAAGACTTTCAGAAACAAGGTTGAACAAGCAGGAATTCCACAGATCTTTTAAAACATTTCTTCCAAAATGTGTAAAACAGCAGGATCACAATCAAGTTAAACTGTATGTATGTTCCTTGTGGCAATGTAAGGCTCTTGCTGGGTTTTGAACATAAACAGAGTTTGTCAGTTCTAATCAGCTTCAGATTGGGACTTTTAGAGCTTCAGGCTAGCAAAAGCGACAGGACAATTTTAGCACAACATCTCTTGAAATCTAATTTGATTATTAATTTTAGATAAAGTTATGCTAGATTAAAGTCTCCTGCAGATTGTTTTTTCTTCTTTTGGTTTTCCATGATTAGCCTAAACAGGAGATTACTTGCTGTCTAATAAGAGGGAAATATTTTTTTAGTACTTAAAAAGTTTGAATTATATAGTGAAGTGGTTCTAGCATTTTAAAAATCATATATAATACCAATGTTTATGTGAACATTTAACTGTTGAGCTGAAACACTTTATCTTTTCCTGATAAATATGTTGCAGTTTATTAAAGTCAGTATACTGTATAGAAAATACATACTATTGCTTAACTATGACTGAAAAATCGAGCTTACATGCTTTCTCTGTCATCATCTCTTAGGTATAATTCCTATTTTGTTCCTAGCATTAACTATCCTTGAGTCTTACTTTTTACTCTGACAATAGCACAATTAATATAGATTTCTATTAATATTACAGTAATGTTATTAATTTTCTCCGGGTCAATGTATATGTAGAGTATCTCCCTTTCTTTATCCTTATAACCTCTCACTGTTACTAAGAGTGACAAGCCTATGCTCAGCCAGGAAACTTCATGAATGTGGAGGGACTTAAACCAAGACTAACATTAAATGCAGTACTGTATTAAATCCTCATCAATACCACAGTATTGTCCATACTCTTCTGCTTGTTTTCTGTCTCTTTAAAGATCAAACATACGTAGCAGATTTTTAAATTTCTCCCCACTAACCTGATATTAATTTGAATATCTCAAGTATTTAGCTACAGTTTTAATAAAATCCAAGAAATACCTGTTTAATGTGCCCTAATAACTGATGCCTCTGTAACTCCATGAAGAGGGAGAAAAAGGTTCATTCCATTCTGAAAATCTAGTACATATGTTCAGCACATTATATTATGTCAGCATAGTCTTATGGAATTATAGGATGAATCTAAAAGGATCCCTAAATCACTGGATGATACAGATTTTCCTGTATTAGATATATCATAAGCTATTTAGATCCTATTACGAGGGTTATCCAGAAAGTAGATTACGTTTTGGAATTAAAAATGAACAAAGTATAGGAGAAAACATTTACCATATGCAGTTGAAAGCCACACCCAAATACAACTTCTCAACATAGTCACCATTCAAATCTAGGCATTTATCATACCCTGTTTCCCCTAAAATAAGACATCCCCAGAAAATAAGACCTAGTAGAGGTTTTGCTGAATTGCTAAATATAAGGCCTCCCCCGAAAGTAAGACCTAGCAAAGTTTTTGTTTGGAAGCATGCCCGCCTAACAGAACACCAGAGCATTCAGGATCAGTAAATGTACGTACCATAAAGTGTTGTACATGGAAATATTGGTAGTAACAAGAAATTATTTATAGGATTCACAGTTTGTCTGGTTATGCTGGTTTATGATGACAACTACTGTACAGTATATAATAAATGTTCATTTTTTTGTTCAACAATAAATGTGAATTCTTCTTCATGGAAGAATAAGACATCCCCTGAAAATAAGACCTAGAGTGTCAGGACCCAGGCTGCAGAACACCAATAACCATGCGCAGAGGCCAGACTCTATCTAATATCTTTATTAAAGAAATATATAAAAACAATAAAAACAAGTGAAGAATATAGTTCAGAAGCAGACCTTTCAGATGAGGTCAAATATAGTCCAGAAATGTATTGTCCAATATAAGATATTAGAGTTCAAAGTTTTAATCCACTTGACCGAAACACACACTTTGCCAAGCAATCATGTGGGGAAATGACAGAGTCTTTAAAGTCCAATGTAGCTTGACAACAAGGCTGGAAAATAAACTTGATTCTAGGCTAGATCAAAGACTTGAAACGAGGCAAACATGAAGCATGAAACAAAGTCCGTGGCAAAACGTGAAACAAGGCAGGCTTGAAACTTGATCCGGGAAGCAAGGAACTGGGGTTACGAAGTCCACACACGATCTCTCTCCTCAAGCTGATCAATTGACTCCGCAAAGTTCCTCTTGCGACAAACACCTTTATTGGGTCTCGTTTTCCCGCCAACAGAACACTTTCCCTAGAGAACGAGAAGCGAAACCCAACTCTGTCCAGATGCATGACTCCTTAGAATTTCCCAAGGGAAGCAGACCTAATCAGCTAGTTGTTTGGCAGCAATTCTCAGGCTCCGGCGATTAGCCTCTCTGACTCCTCTATCTCTAGTATAATTGTCCCTCCGGGAAAACGGGGGGGAGTTCTGCCCAAGGCCTGTTTGGCTGAATTCTTGAGGGCAAACATCCTCCAGGTGGAGAGGCTCCGGCTCTGGCTGAACCGGCGAAAATCCCATGTTTTCCTCTTCGTCTGCCACAATAGTACTAGGAACAGGACTACAAGGCCCATGAGTCATCACATAGAGCATCTTTGGGAGCAAAAATTAATATAAGACACTGTCTTATTTTCGGGGAAACACGGTAGCAATGAATGAACTTGACAAATCCTTCCCCACAAAATTCTGCTGCTTGCATCCTCAACCAACCGGTCACCCCTTCCTGCAGCTGCGATCCAGGACGAGTGTGGGGGAAAGTTGAGCACGGGGATTTTGCTTTTTCATGGGGACGTCTGGCCCCACACGGCGGGTCGCACATGTGAAGTTCTGGAGTCTTCTGGGTGGGAGTTGTTTCCTCATCCGCCATGCAAAATCCCCGCGCTCAACTTTCCCCCACGCTCGTCCTGGATCGCAGCTGTGGGAAGGGGTGACCGGCTGGTTGAGGACGCAAGTGGCAGAGTTTTGTCGGGAAGGAGTTGCCAAACTCATTCATCACTATGATAAGTGCCTAGATTTGAATAGTGACTATGTTGAGAAGTGGTATTTGGGTGTGGCTTTCAACTGCATATGGTAAATGTTTTCTCCTATACTTTGTTCATTTTTAATTCCAAAATGTAATCAACTTTCTGGATAACCCTCATATCTTTGTAGTTGTTACACTGGTTTAGCAGAATCTTAATGTCAATATGCCCTTGATTCATTGCACTTGATTCAGTTTTTACTGTTTCAAGATTGAAGTAGCAGTGATGAAATTTTATTCAATGGAATTTATATTCTGGTTGTCTATTCCTAGAATAATAGAGGTGGAGTAGCAGACCCAAATCAAGATACATAAAGCCAGCCAAATTATTCCAGCACAAAATTTCTCAAAATAGCAATTATCAAGCAACCAACAATTTGCTTGTGGAGGACAACCCAAATCTGGTGCTTCTACCAGGCACATTGATTTCACTAACACTTGATGACGCTCTGGTGCAAACATCAAAACATAATAATGTGACGTTCCCCCTCCCCTTCTTTAATACAGATCTGCCGATTTCAGCGCTATCTACCAAACAGGAAAGATCACCAGAAACTTTTTTCAGATCAGCCCATAATGTTCATCTCAAGTACAAGTCAACCTCCCTGCAAGAAACTCTGTAAGTTAGTCGAGCTTTGTGGAGGAAAAGTGTGTAAAACAATCCGTGATGCTAAAATCTGTATCGGCAAATGCAAGATAGGCCAGCACAATGACATACATTGTTTATCAGAAAAATGGATTCTAGGTAAGAAACCATATATTTACTTTCTAGCTTAAAACTATTGTACCCAATTCTTGAAATAAATATATTTGTCATGGCTTATAATTTTTCCTATTCCTAGGATTAGGAAAAAAAAATCCTGTTGTCATATCCATTTATCACCTGAATTCATTCAAAGATTTCACCATTTAATGCATGCATGATAAAGGGATGCTCATAGGGGCTTACTCAGAGAGATTGTTGTGTAATTTTGTTGTCTGAACAGTGACAGCTGTACCAAGTACATGTACATTACTTCCCTTCGACAAAACCCTTTGGTATAGAGAGAATTTATGAGTGAGGCTTGTACTTAGAAGTAGAGTCATCCTTAGGTAATTTTCATGAGTAGGCAATAAGAATTTTGCCCCCCCCCCCCGAATGTTGGCGCCCCCTCCCCCCCCCAAATTTTGGCGGGGCCGAGCAGCAGGGAGGGGAGGATCAGGGCCTTCCGGGGCTTCCGCTCCTGGGACCTGCGACCCCCGCAGACTTACAGCGAGGTGCAGCGCTTGGCGCTGGAGGAGCTGATCGCAGGCGGGCAGGCAGCTTTCCAAGCTTTCCTGTGGCAGGAAAAGCGGGCGCCGCTTCTCTTCTCTGCAAAGCGCCGAGGAATGCCTTCCTTCTTGCTGGGAAGGCATTCCTGGGCACTTTGCAGAGGAGAGAAGCCATGGGGCCAGTCCTCAATGGCACCCCCTACAAGATGGCACCACAGGCAAGTGCCTAGTTGGCCTGGTGGTTGAACCACCTCTGCTTAGAAGAGGTAAGGGAGCAGTTAGTATGCTCCCATCAACTTATATTAATTCAACACATTGTTAGAATTGGGGAATAAAGCTTCAGTGGTTTCATGATCCAGAGTAAAAGAAGATCCAGTTTTCTATTTGATTTTATGCAGAGACTGGGAAGAGATGCACACATCCAAAAGCTGCTCCTAATTTCACCATATATCAAAATATTGTCTGAGCTTTAGTGACATTCCTGTGATCAACAGGATAATTTTTTTCTAAACAGTCTGCTAAAAATCAATGTCTAGACTTTTCTTATTAAAAATCATAGTCTTAATGTTGTATATTTTCAGTTTTATACTAAACTACATCTCAGATGGATGAATTAAGTGAACTGAAACTTAGCACTGCTTGTCACTTTTTGGCACTTTAGGACACTTTTTCTTGTCTGAACAATGTAGGAATATGCTGTTTTTATACTATGATAGAATGTCACTTTTTTACATATTAGAGCAAATGATACATGCTCAGATGTAAAGATCTGTTGATTCTGTGTTCATTCTAAATAATATTTTTCATTTTCCATCCAGATTCAATAACCCAGCACAAGATCTGTCCCCTGGAAAACTACATATTTCACAATAAATTTTAGTAGCTATAGGATTATTAATTAATGTCACAATCTTTGAAATTCATCTAGCAAACTGAACATTGCAAGCTTCACTTCGTCAATGGAACATTATTTAAAAAGTTGAAAAATACAAGCTTTACAAATATGACTCCAGGAACTTCCAATATTGAGACGTAAGAGAACGAACATAAGTCACATGTTTAGTTTTGCATACTGTAGAGTCCAAGGCAGGGAAGAGTTAGTGAGCATTACATAGAGAATCCTATTGTGTTAAAACCAGCATTTTAATTCAGTGAATGTTACATAGGACTGCAAATAACCTTTATCTGGTTGCTCATGAAGTCAAGGCCTAGAAATTATGATGACAAATAAGATGAAAACTTTCAGCTTTAAAAATATTTGTGTTCTTTATAAAATCTCAGCCATTACCTTTGGACAAATGTTCAATAAAGATGTCAATAGAAGACTGTCTGCTACCTTTCATGGACAACCATATGAACCCTTGACTGGGGAACAACTTGTTGCTGAGACAACAATATATCATAGGCTAAAACAGAAATATTTTAATCAAAATTGACATGTGAACACATGGTTCCAAGTAAACAAAAGAATATGATGTTTAAAATGTTACCAAAGTCTTTTAGCCCTCATAAATGTTTTTACACACAAAAACCGCTGTCATCACTGATTTATGTAACCAAACAGTCTAAACTGGTTTTGTCATAAATTCTCTTGAAATGAATTTTAAGTTGTGAACAGGGCAACCTCTTGGGACAACTGTTCATTTTTATTAGGCACATGTGTAACAATTTTTATAGTGAGAGATTAATAAAGATATTTACATCAAATGTATTTATAGATGACAGCCTGGAAGCCATTGCTTTCGTAAAAATATGTCCCACTTGGCAAATACGGGGTTTTGTCAATACAGATTCATCATTAAACATACTTGATTTAGCTATTAGCATGAAAATTTGTCCTGGGGTATCAATACTTATTGGAGCATATGCACTATGGCATGTTTTGTTTTATACCACTTCATCACACTAGAGTTTGGATTCACTTTAAATCCACTTTAGGGAGGGGCCTTTAAACAGCTCAGCCAGACAAGTCCTGGGCCTCACCAAACTACAAACCCCAGAATTCTGCAGGAGGCAGAAACCGGATTTAAAGTGGATAAATGCTCAAGTGTGATTTACAAAAAGGCCTCTGAACAACCCACCACAGGCAGAAATATATCCTCTTCCTCTTGAGGCAGTTTCACTCACTGCATAGCTAAAGATCAGGTTTGCCACCAGTTCTACACTCAACCAGATGTTTTATCTTTATAATATACGAGTTTTCAGACCTGTTCTGTTTCATTAAGAGACATAAAAGTTACTTTCAGATCTAGATCATTGAAATATAAAGGCCAGTGAGGCAATTTCTGAACATTCTGTGAATGAGGTATTATGGAAAGTTAGCCTGTTGACAGGCATAATCCTCTCAAAGACTGGAGATGATTTAATGGTCTTTTCTGTAGAACAGTGATTCCCAACTCATGGGCCGTGGCCCAGCAGTGAGCCGCGAGAATGAAAATCCGGTCTGTGAACCTCCTTCCTCTTTATTTTATTTCCACTCCTTTCTGCAGAGCTGACCACTGCATTGGATAGACCACATCAGCTCTAGATTATTAAATATGGTTTTCTGTGGGCGAGCAGATGGTTACTACTAGATGACATATGTTCTGTATCAGAAACTACAGCTGATGTGATCTATCCAATACAATTTTCTGAATCAGCACCCCAAATAACCCAACTAAATCTAAAGTTGACCAAAAACTGATTCGTAATCCTTTTGGTACTAATGTTGGAGAGTGGGCCCTGGTCAAAGTGGGCCCTGGTCAAGGGAGCCTTGGTAAAAAAAAAAAGGTTGTGAACCACTGCTATAGAAGAAACAGCAAATCAAGAGAGATAATCATTCTTGCATGTTTTTCAAGCACATGTCAAATCTGATGGGGAAAATTATTAAGAGCCTAGCCTGTCCTTTAGATGACAAAAGATGTTCGCCTGCTCCCCAAAGCTATGACTCTTCATAAGGTAAGTATGGCTCTGGCAGAGTCAACAAAACCAAATGCATTAAGCAACACCATTTTTATCTTTTTCAAGTAGTTTGCCATAGGCCAGTTGACATGCAGAATTTCCTGTTTGCAGGCATAGATGGTGTAGGGCCTTGGCTTACTTATCGGAAATTATAACTATAGTCATATTCCAACATAGTTTGTACAACATGCTCTTTCTCCCTTAAAAGAGTAGAGTAGATCTGTTCCTCAGTAGAAGCCACTTACAGAAAGCAGGTCTTCTAGATAGTATTGTAATTATAAGATAGTCTCCCCAAAGGGAAGATTATCCACCCATGAATTCACTGGTTTTTGAAATTGAAACTGAATCCAGACAAGACAAAGGTCCTCCTGGTCAGTCGGAAGGCCAAACAGGGTATAGGGTTACAACCTGTGCTGGATGGGGTCACACTCCCCCTAAAGGCACAGGTTTGCAGTCTGGGGGTGATCATAGATTCATCATTGAGCCTGGAGCCTCAGGTCTCAGCGGTGGCTAGGGGAGCCTTTGCACAGTTAATACTCGTGCGCCAGCTGTGCCCATAGCTTGGGAAGCCGGACTTGGCCACGGTGGTCCACGATCTTGTTACATCCCATCTAGACTACTGCAACGCACTCTACGTGGGGCTGCCTTTGAAGACTGTTTGGAAGCTTCAATTAGTCCAACGGGAGGCAGCCCGGTTAATAACCAGAGCAGCGTACAGGGAGCGCACTATTCCTCTGTTACGCCAACTCCACTGGCTGCTGATCAGCTACCAAGCACAATTCAAAGTGCTGGCTTTAACCTATAAAGCTCTAAATGGTTCCAGCCCAGCTTATCTGTCCGAACGTGCTTCTCGCCACGACCCACCTCGAAGTTTAAGATCTTCAGGTGAGGCCCTGCTCTCGCTCCCGCCAGCCTCACAGGTGCTGCTGGCGGGGACGAGAGACAGGGCCTTTTCAGTGGTGGCTCCCCGCCTATGGAACGCCCTCCCCATTGAAGTCAGGGTGGCTCCCTCCCTCTTATCCTTTCGTAGGAAAGTTAAGACCTGGTTGTGGGACCAGGCCTTCAAACAACACTAGCAGCATTAAGTATTCTAATGTGTGCTGGAATTCAATTTGATAGACTCGTATTTTTAGATCTGATTGCGCCTATCTGCTATTTAGTATTGTATTTTATGAATGTTGCTGTAATTAATTAGTTAACTATTTTAATTGATTTGTATTGTATTTTATATTTTTATATACATGTGTTTTATTTGTAAGCTGCCCTGAGTCCCCTTTTGGGTGAGAAGGGCGGGATAAAAATGTTGTAATAAATAAATAAAATAAATAAACATTCCCAAATGTCAATATTTTCTTGCGTTTGGACAAGAAATGGACTGTGTCTCTTGGAAGATACAAGGGATTATCTCTCTCCTTTCTTTCCTGGCCTTTTCTGATACAGACCTTGGAACTAATCATTATTTGTATCAAATGATTAATTCCCTTTTCCATACCAATGACAGTATAATTATATTGCATTACCATTACAAATTGAGGGTTAGCTTTGTCCTTTTGTGATGTAATTGTACCTTTTTTATTGTTTTATGGACTATGGCATCATTACAATGAAGGAAAAATACCACATTATTTATTCAGAGGACAGCTTACTATGTGCCATATGCTGCTGAATAAAAAAAATTCCACTTTTAAAAAGAACAGCTAATTAGTTTTAATTAATTTTGAGAAAATATAATGAAAAGTAATTAATAAAGTGTTGAATTATAAAGGTATTGAATTTTAAAAGGTAATAATAATGTTGATTGAGCTTTGTTTGTTTTGTTGAAGAGGAACTTGCCTATCCTTTTCAACCATTCTTTATTACCAATCTGAGAAATCCTATTCTACAGTTACATTAATGGGTTATAGGCATTTTAGTCTGATCTTATTGTTATACTGAATTCCTTTTCAATCACTTAGCAGGTAGTAACATTAGTCATGAGATTGTCTGGAGGTGCTTGTTGGCAAAGATGAAAACTAGTGATAAGTGGGTGGAGCTGAGATCTTATTTATTGCATAGAGCCTTCCATTATATAGATCTCAAGGTAGCATATATTGTATAATCAACCCTTCATATCCACAGATTCAATTTATCCATGGCTAAAAAATATTGTTGAAAAATCTCAAAATGGAAAACTTGATCTTTGCCATTTTATATTTTATTATGTCATTGTATGTAAAGGGACTTGAGCATCCATGGATGTTGATAACCATGTGGGTCCTTGGACCAAATTGGTAAATACCAAAGGCCCACTGTATTGTAGATAACCAGTAAGTTAATGACTATACAGGTGTCAGAAAATCTGAATAGCTTTCCTAGGGCGTAAATTGATTTCATGGTGGATGCTTTCATGTCCTTCTCTTGTTTAGGAGCAAACACTTTGAAGGTCTTGTTTACAAGCAAATACTTGTCAAACCCTTAAGATGTTTGCATTGTGTAACAGCATTTTTTGGATTCCTGTATCCTGTGATCAGATGTTGTTATATTATTTGAAGTCAGGAAGCTGTTAAATCTCATTCCAGTTTCCCACTGAATGACTAAAACACAGACAGGGAATGAGTTATCCCCCTTCAGATGTGATTGGACTGCAACTTCTATTGTCTCATGCCGTTATTGGTGTGGACTAAGCTAATGGGAATTGCAATCCAACAACATCTGAAGTGTTGTTTTCCTATCCCTGGCCAAATCATTTTGACTGAACATAAGCTTTTCAAGCAAATTCTTTATGTAGCCTGGCACAAAATTGCCTTGTGGGATAGCATATTTTCAGCAACATCAATTTGTAGTGAATGGTATTTTGGAACATCTCCTTTTCTTTCCATTTCCCTGGACCTGCCCATAAGTGTTTTGGGGCAAGGTATAGGCTGAATGGGGGTGTTTTAAGTACCTTCCTATCTTTAGTATGAACAATCCCTAGAAAATGTAAACAAATGTGCCCACCTGATTTTTTTTATCTGTAGTCTTGCATTACAACTTTTAAACACTTAAAGCAGCATCTTATGTGACGCAAGAGCAGTGTCTGAGCTTCTAACATTGAGATATCCCTTAGGAGTGCTGAAATCATTATTATGGGGAGAGGGAAACTATCAATTCCCTCCTCTAGTTTTAAGAAGATAATCATGTCAATCAGGAAAAAAAGCAGTGGGCCACTCCATGTACTTTTTAACTACAGTCCTCATCAGCTTATATAGTCAGTGGTATAGAATTATTGGAATTGAGATTGCCCACCTTGACTATGGGACTAATTTTTTTAGCGCTGAAGAAAGCAAGTAACGTATCTATCACTTCCTGGAATGCAAACTACTCCTGCACTAGCAGAATCCTGGACATATTTATTGCAAGGAAATTCTCCCACCTTTGTCCAGGCTATTTCCTCCCAGTTTAAACCACTTTTAAGCTGGTGTTCATTTGATATTTAGATGTAAATATCCTGTGTCCTGTTCAGCACGGGAGACATGATATCATATTTTTAATCTGTAAACATCAGTATTTCCTCAGTTGTCTCAAAACAAAATGAGCTCTTTACTTTCTTTTTTCTGCATGATTTGTTCCAAAAGTATGATGATGATGTCCAGCTATATTTCTCTTTTCCACCTAATTCCAAGGAATTTGTTCCTATGCTAAAGCAGTTTCTGAAATCAGTAATGGACTTGGGTAAGGGGGAACAAACTGAAGTTTAATCCAAACCAGTTAGAAATGCTCCAGTTAGAAAGATCACAGACCTGAGATTCAGCTTGTGCTAGATGGGGTCACTCTCATCCCTGAAGACACATGTTTTCAATTTGGATGTACTCCTGGATTCAGGCCTGAACCAGAAACCAGCCAAAGTGCCTCCAAACAATTAAAGCTAGTGCACCAGCTGTGCCCAGTCCAGAGAGTGTCTGGTCTGGCCATGTCTGGTCTGTTTATGTGACATAAACAATGTACAGCAATATAGTCTGTGGGGGAGACACTTTTGAAAACTGCCAAGAAATTTTAGTTGGACCAAAGAGCCAAATTATCAACCAGGATTAGTAGGGAGCATACAACTCTCTTACTGCAATAGTTCCAGATGGCTGCTGGTCCATTTCCCAGGACAATCCAAAGTGCTGGTTATGACCTATGCAACCTACATGGCTAAGATCCAGCCTATGTGGAGAACCTACTTTGTCTCTATGATTTTCAAAGGTATGAACACATACTTACATTTCTTATGGAATTCTGCTAATTATCATTATCATCATACCTTTTTCATACAACATGCTTTGAACAGAACATTCTCCTAACAGTGGATTCAGCAGCTTTTTAGATTAGATCAGTATCCTAAGATTGCCAAGCAGAGTCTTTGTTGAGTTTTCCTTCCCTTATCCAGTCATACTGCCATCAAATTTGATAGCAGGACAGGGATCATCATTATCATCATTTAATTACTTATTAATCGCCCTCCATCCAAGATGCTCTAGGCGATTTACAAGCTAAATTATAAAGGATAAAAATACATACATACAAATATTGATAAAATTAACATAGATCAAAAGCTCTAGTAAAAAGCCAGGTCTTAAGTGCTAGGGTAAAAGGCCCTAACTCACACATGGCTAAGCTAAGATGGCGGCGTGGCAGCAACAGCCTTGACGGGCTCTGTGGCTAGAAGATCCAAATTGCCACAAAAAGGCTCGCCTATTTTGCTTCCTATCTCCCCAAACCCTGTTTAATACCTGAGGGTTGGGGTGCTGGCGTTGGCAAGAGCCTACGGTGTCGGGCTGAGCAGCGAGAGGCTGTGGGAAGAGAAGGAAGACCGGGAGGTAGTCGAGCGGTCGCCATTTCACCATTCCGCTGTTTCTCTCCCTCTCCGTGATTCTCCATGGCCTCTTGGTTGGAGCTGTTGCAGCCTCTCGGCCCCGCTGAATCGGCGGGGGGGGGGGAGGGGGACTATAAGATTGGGCGTTTGCCCTTTTGTTTTCGGCTTCTCCCATCCCTAGCGTTGGAGGAGATCCTCCGGAGGGCTTCTGGCGGGCCAAGGCGGCTCCGTTTGGCCCAAACGACCTCCAAGCGGCCCCTGAACTGGATGACCCCGGGCCGGGAGATCTTTTTTTCAGCGTTGTTATCTTGTCATATTGGGAGGTAGGCCATCCAGGGACCTATTCTTATTCTTAGGGTAAGGTCCTTTGATGTCTGTCCCCTCTCCGCCTGTGACCTCCGTGTGGCTCCTTCCCCCCCCCCCCCCCCGCTGCTGCTGCTGTATTAAGGGGCTGCAAGTGTGTCTCCGAGAGGAGGAGGAGAGGAAGAAGAAGGAGATCAGGAACGACTCTTGTAGCCACCATTGTTCAGCTTGTGGCGCTTTCTCTCCCCTCCCTGGCCCTTTTTGGACTGAGGCCCTGGGTTAATCACCCTCAACAACTTGTGGAGACTTGGTCTAAACATCATCGGGAGGGACCTCTGGAGGAAGCAGGAGGTATTGACTTATGGAGCCCTCTTATTAGGAAAGAAGCTTCTGTGCTGCTTGCTGCATTACATCCAGCCGCCAGACTGCTTATAAGGACTATACCATCGTTCCCATATTGTCCCATACTTTGCTAGTAGTTCCTGCGGCAGCCAAGTGTACAATTACGGCCTGGAGCCTCCTCCTCAACCGGGCGGAGTTTCCACACAAGACTAAAGGCACATTCCATCTTCTGGTCCCTGCTATTCAGTGAGTCAGCTTGCCAATCCACTCAGTCTGCTGACCCACTTAGGCCAGCAGGGCCTGTGCATTGTTTTCCCACCCAACCATCACTGAACTGCTCCAGCACCGCATTCCATCTAGAAATGCACTGTTAGCACTTTATTGATGATCATCTGGACTGAGCACTTTATCTAGCCATCATAATTGATTGTTATGAATTTTCCATGCTGCTATGAATTGTGTTCAGCCGTGTTAACTCAGAGCTACAAGTTGAGGGTTGGGGTGGGTTGCCTAAGAAGCTAGGGGAGGGTGTGCCTTATTCACCTTCAGAACAGCTGTAGTCTTACCGGGGATGTTGAAGCACAAAGTCACCTTATTATTGGAAGAACTGTATAACGCTGTAGTAAGAGCTAAAGCTTCTGGCACTTTAATGGTGATTTTATTGTTATCCCTTAGCTTGTTGATCTACCTCCCTCACCCTATTGATTCTATTAGAACAATCTATGAACTAGATTCCCCTCCACCTTTAGCACTTTGCACTTTTGGGAAATTAAAGAACTTTATATTACACTTTACGCTAGTAACTCCCAAGTGGGGGGAATGGGGAGATGAAAGAGCTACATCCAAAGGAGAGTGGAGTGAGATACAATTTAAGCAGGGATCTGGCTTATATTTGAAAGCTAGTGCCAGCCCAATGACGGAAGAAGGGGAGAGGGGCCATGGAGGGGGGGAGGATGTCCACTAGCCGAGGGGCCCCCATAGAGGTAATCCAGGGGAGGGGGAGATACGGGAAAGGGAGGCCAAAACTGATTCGGCCTAGGGAGAGGAAGAGATTTCTTGTAGATTTAAAACGGCCTCCTGATATGGTAAACTTGGATACCCAGGTTGGTGGTTCATCCGGATTAAAGGTGGTGCTGTTGAACGCCAGGTCTGTAAATGGAAAAACAGCAATCATCCAAGACCTCATCTTGGATGAACGGGCAGACCTGGCGTGCATAACGGAGACCTGGTTGGATGACCGGGTGGGGTCAATCTCACCCAGCTTTGTCCTCCCGGGTATGCCGTGCAGCACCAACCAAGATCCGGAGGACAGGGAGGCGGTGTTGCACTGGTCTATAAGGAGTCTATCCCCCTGATCAGGTGCCCCATCCCGCAGTCAACCTTGTTTGAATGTGTCCACCTGAGGGTGAGTGACCGGGACAGATTGGGGATTCTGTTAGTGTACCGCCCACCCCGCTGCACTACAGTCTCCCTACCTGAGCTAGCGGGGGTGGACTCGGGCCTGGCATTGGAGTCCCAGCGGCTTTTAGTGCTGGGGGACTTCAATGTCCATGCTGAGACCATCCTGACTGGTGCGGCTCAGGACTTCATGGCCTCCATGGCAACAATGGGGCTGTCCCAATTGGTATCTGGTCCCATCCACAGAGCGGGGCACACACTTGACTTGGTTTTCTGCCAGGGATGGGAGGAAGGTGGCGGTGTGGAGGAGCTTACCATCGCTCCTTTGCCATGGACCGACCATCACCTGATCAGGTTTAGGCTGAATGCACCACCTAACCTCCGCAGGGGTGGGGGACCTATAAAAATGGTCCGCCCCCGGAGGCTTATGGATCCAGATGGATTCCTGACGGCTCTTGGGGAGGTTCCCGCCACCTCGGTTGGTGATCCTGTTGATGCCCTGGTCTCTCTCTGGAATAGGGAAATGACTAGGGCAGTAGACACTATTGCTCCGGAACGTCCCCTCTCGAGTAACCGAGCTAAACCAGCTCCTTGGTTTACTGAGGAGTTGGCAGCGATGAAGCGAAAAAAGAGGGAATTAGAGCGCGTGTGGCGTTCAGAGTGGAACGAATCAGACCGAACACGGCTGTGTCTCTACCTCAGGGCATATGCCGCGGCAATAGATGCTGCAAAGAATGCTTTCTTGGCAGCTAATATTGCATCTGCAAAGAACCGTCTGGCGGAGCTGTTCCGGGTTGTCAGAGGCTTGTTAAATCCCGTCACTCAAGACGGGATTCCTGACAACTCGGCAGCCCGCTGCGAAGCATTTGCTCGGTTCTTTGCGGACAAAGTCGCTCTGATCCGCTCTGGCTTTGACACCATATTAATGGCAGTCTCCGAGGATGTAACACGAGCACCTGCTTGTCCTATTTTGTTGGATTCTTTTCAATTGGTTCAGCCTGAGGATGTGGACAAGGTGCTTGGAGAGGTGAGGGCTACCACATGCATCCTAGACCCCTGCCCATCCTGGCTGATAAAGGAAGCCAGAGGGGGGTTGGCCGAGTGGGTGAAGGTGGTGGTGAATGCCTCCCTTCAGGAAGGCATTTTTCCAGCAAGCCTCAAATTGACTGTGATCAAACCGCTGTTGAAGAAGCCATCACTGGACCCCACTCAATTGGAGAACTTTCGGCCTATTTTCAATCTCCCCTTTTTGGGCAAGGTCATGGAACGTGTGGTGGCCGCACAACTCCAGGCATTCTTGGTTGACACTGATTTTCTGGATCCGGCGCAGTCTGGCTTCAGGCCGGGGCATGGTACCGAGACAGCCTTGGTCGCCTTAGTCGATGATCTACGCCGGGAACTGGACAGGGGGAGTGTGTCCCTGCTGGTTCTGCTGGACCTCTCAGTGGCCTTCGATACCGTCAATCACGGTATCCTTCTGGGGCGCCTTGCCGGGATGGGGCTTGGAGGTACTGTTCTGCAGTGGCTCCGGTCCTTCCTGGAGGGTCGGTCCCAGATGGTGTCCTTGGGGGACACCTGCTCGGCCCCACAACCATTGACTTGTGGAGTCCCGCAGGGGTCAGTACTGTCCCCCATGTTGTTCAACATATACATGAAGCCGCTGGGAGAGATCATCCGGGGTTTCGGCATGCGGTGTCATCTGTACGCAGATGATGTCCAGCTCTGTCACTCCTTCCCACCTGTCACTAAGGAGGCTGTCCAGGTCCTGAACCGGTGTCTGGCCGCTGTGTCGGACTGGATGAGGGCTAACAAATTGAAATTGAATCCAGACAAGACAGAGGTCCTCCTGGTCAGTCGTAAGGCTGAACAGGGAATAGGGTTACAGCCTGTGTTGAACGGGGTCGCACTCCCCCTGAAGACACAGGTTCGCAGTCTGGGGGTTCTCCTGGACTCGTCTCTGAGCCTGGAACCCCAGGTCTCGGCGGTGGCCAGGGGAGCCTTTGCACAACTCAGACTTGTGCGCCAGCTGCGCCCGTTCCTTGGGAGGTCTGACTTGGCCACGGTGGTCCACGCTCTGGTTACAGCTCGTTTGGACTACTGCAACGCTCTCTACGTGGGGCTGCCTTTGAAGACGGCCCGGAAGCTTCAATTAGTACAACGAGTGGCAGCCAGGCTTATAACTGGAGCGGCGTACAGGGAGCACACCACTCCTCTGTTGCGTCAGCTCCACTGGCTGCCAATATGCTACCGAGTCCAATTCAAAGTGCTGGTTTTGGCCTACAAAGCCCTAAACGGTTCCGGTCCAACTTTCCTATCCGAACGTATCTCCTCCTATGAGCCCATGAGAACTTTAAGATAGTCTGGGGAGGCCCTGCTCTCGGTCCCACCTGCCTCACAAGTGCGGCTAGTGGGAACGAGGGACAGGGCCTTCTCGGTGGTGGCTCCTCGGCTGTGGAACTCCCTCCCCAGTGACATCCGGCAGGCTCCATCCCTTCTGAGTTTTAGAAAAAAGGTAAAGACCTGGCTTTGCGAACAAGCGTTTAATGAATGAATTATGATGGCTTTAACTCGGTCCGGACTAAGGTTTACGTGCAAGGTTTATGTGGACGAATGGATTAAGTATTTTATTATCCTGTTTTAAATGTATTTATTGGATTGTTTTAAATTGATTGTTTTAATTGCTATGTTTTATTTTTCTACTGTATTGTGAGCCGCCCTGAGTCCCTTCGGGTGAGAAGGGCGGCATATAAATGATGGAAATAAATAAATAAATAAATAAATATAGGGCGGCAAGGCATTCCATAAGGCAGGGGCAGAAATAGAAAAAGCTCTGCGTCTGCTCCTTTCCAAGTGCACTTCTCTAGGACCCAGTATATAAAGTAAGTCGCGTTGGGATGGTCGTTGCGACCTCCAATGATGGGAGAAGGAGAGACGGTCCCTAAGGTACGATGGGCCCTGGCCATAAAGAATTTTAAAGGTCAGAACTAGCATCTTATATAGACCACGGTAATCAGTTGGAAGCCAATGCAAATGCTGCAGCACTGGTGTTATATGGCATTTCATGGGTGTTCTTGTGAGTAGCCTGGCTGCCGCATTCTGAATAATACGGAGCTTTCGGGTCATAGACATCGGAAGGCCAACATACAGGGCGTCCAGTCTAGACGTGACCGTGGCATGGATGACTGTTGCCAGAGCCTCATCAGATAGATAGGGTGCCAATTGCCTCACTTGTCGTAGGTGGAAAAAGACCTGTTTGCTGGCAGCAGCGACCTGAGCTTCCATTGTCAGCTGCAAATCCAAAATGACACCCAAGCTCTTAACGGTAGGCGAAGGAGATAGGGCAGCACCATCGAAGGTGGGTAGTAAATGGGTCAGACCAAACGAGCAGCCATGCCAGAGAATCTCAGTCTTTGCCGGGTTCACCTTCAGTCTACTAGCACGTAGCCAGTTCGACAGAGCCTCCAGACATAAGGTGAAATTGTCTGGTATTGACGTTGCTCCAGGCTCCAAGCTCAGAAGGAGTTGAGTGTCGTCCGCATATTGATAGCAGTCTAGGCTGAAACTCCGAGCCAAACTAGCAAGGGGTCTAACGTAGATGTTGAAGAGAAGAGGGGAGAGAATTGCACCTTGGGGTACCCCACATAGAAGGGGAGATCTGTCAGAGACTTGATCCATATACTCCACACATTGGCTCCGGTTTCGGAGAAATGAGTTGAACCAATTGAGGGCCTGACTGCGAACTCCGGACATGGCAAGACAGTGAATAATTAGATCGTAGTCAACGGTGTCAAACGCTGCAGTAAGGTTGAGAAGTACCAGTAGTGCTGATCCGCCGCTATCAGACTGGCAACGAAGTTCATCTGTAATGGCAACCAGGAGTGCCTCTGTCCCATGGCCAGGGCGGAAACCTGACTGGAAAGGGTCCAGGCGGGCTGTATCATCCAAAAATTGTTGCAGTTGTCCCAGTACAGCCCACTCTATCATCTTACCTAAGAATGGAAGGTTAGAGACAGGACGATAATTGGCAAGGGTCATGGGATCCAAGCTAGGCTTCTTTAGCAAGGGACGAACCCTTGCCTCCTTTAGGTTGTCCAGGAAGACCCCCTGTTCAAGAGAGCCATTGATTATATTACTCAACAGATCGAGTAGACCTTCCAGGCAGCTCTTCACCAGCCAAGAGGGGCACGGATCAAGGGAACAGGTGGTTGGTTTTGCAACAGCCAGGATTCTAGCGACATCTTCCCTGTCAAGCGGAGTAAATCGGTCAAAGATAGGCCCACTAAGCGGCCACAAAGTCTCGAGCTCGCTCAAAGTATCAACTGTAGGGGGCAGTTCCTGCCGAAGCACAGTGATTTTATCAGTGAAAAACTTCTGGAATGCCTCTGCTGTAAGAGCCGTGGTTGCTGGGTTTTGGACTAAGGGAGCCGGACTGGTCAAAGCACGAACGATTTTGAATAATTGTGCTGGGCGCGATCTAGCAGAGGCTATTAAGGAGGAATTGTAAGATTTTTTAGCATCCTTGACAGCTGATTCGTAGGACCTGCGAAAAGCCTTGAAAGCAGACACTGACACCTCGTCGGGTTTCCGTCACCATTGGCGTTCCAGCCGCTTTTGTGCTTGCTTCGTCGTCCGTAGCTCATTAGTGTACCAAGGGGAGCAATTCTGGCAAGGGCGAAGGAGGCGTCTGGGGGCAATCTCATCCAAGGCAGCCAACAAACTGACATTCCAGTTGTTGACTAGCTCATTGAGAGTGACGCACACAGTTCCCAGGCCATTAAGGGCATTCAAGAACCTAGCAGGTTCCATGAGTCTCCTAGACCGAGCAAAGATTGGTTTGGCAAGATGGGAGGAGGAGATGGAATCTCAATCCGGGCCTTCAGGACAGCTGATCAGACCAGGGAACATCAATTACCATGGATAGAGATGTTCGTACTCCAATATTAAAAATCAAGTCTAGAGTGTGACCGGCCTAATGAGTAGGGCGAGTCTCGAGTAATGAGAGCCCCAGAGCTTCAAAGGTTGGTACTAGGTCCTTAGTCACTGATGAAGATGACAGTGCCTCGACATGTACATTAAAGTCACCCAGAACAATAAGTCTGGGGAACTTCAAGACTCTTCATAGAAATCCTATGAAGAAATGTGAAATATTCTATTTCCTGTTGGTCTGGGATAGGATTACCATTGCCTGCTCACAGATCCATTGTCTTCTCTATTTCACAGAGACCTTGATAAAGTATTTCCTTATTAATCTCTCCGCCAACTTGGCCATGGTCTCTTAGAGAATTCTGCACATTTTAATCTAAAAAATAATTTACCAAACAAATCCCCAGTGCCATCAAGAAGAAGAAAACAGGCAAACAAGCTAATGCTGACAAAATTCAGTTACTAGTCTGGACTAGATTAGTCCTGTGAAAGCAATGGAATTTATATAATTTATCTCTTGGCAGCCTAATTCTAGTTGGGCTGCCAACTTTAGGATACTCCTATAACTTGCACATTTTGTATTGACTAGAGCGGTGGTTCCCAAACTTATTTGGCCTGCCACCCCCTTTCCAGAAAAAATATGACTCAGCGCCCCCTGGAAGGGGGCATGGCTTAGAGGGGTGGGCGTGGCTCCTGCTCAAGAGGGCGGGGCTGAGCCTCTCCCCTAGTCCAAGATGCAAGGCTGCGAGGGGAGGTGGGCGGGGCCACAAATGGGCGGCCAGGACTGGGATGGGTGGAGTTACGATCTCTGAGGCAGGGTTGAGCTTCTATCCCTGTCCTGCGGCACCTACCAGGACACCGGGGGGGGGGGCTAGAGGAGGGGGCGGGGCCTCTTCCCAAGTGCCTGATGGGGCTGAACCTCTATACCCCGCCCCCATGTTCTAACAAGCACCTTCTAATAAGAGCCCTGTCTCACGCTCTTGGAAAGAGGCCCCGCCACCACCACTAGCCCCGCACTTTAGTCCTCAGGAGAGGCTCAGCCCTGCCTCGGGCTTTTGGAAGGAGGCCCCACTCCTTTCCCTAGCTCCACCCTCTGTTTCCCAACAAGTGCCTCAGGAGAGGTATAGATTCCCTGCCCTGTCTCGGGCTCTTGGGAAGAAGCCATGCCCACTCCTCTAGCTCCACCCCCTGTGTGTCCTAACAGGCGCCTCAGATGCTCAACCCTGTCTCTGGCACTTGGAAAGAGGCCCCGCTCCTCCTCTGGCCTAATAGGTGCCATCACCACCCCCTGGATCAGGGGGCGGTAGCGCCCACTTTGGGAATTATTGGACTAGAGGAAGAGAGAGCATGGAGGGGGCAATGGCAAGAGGGCAAGCAAAAGGACTGGAGGGCTAGAATCAGTAGTTCTTGCTGAATTTTAGGACCAGACATGGTGATATCAGTCCTGGGCAATGGACTCCAGGAGGGGTTTCAGGATGTGATTCCTATATGACCAATTTCTTTAAAGAAATTGGCAACTGCAGATTCCAGTCATAACCATGGAGCTATGCCCCATGTTGGCAGATCTAGAACAAGGTCACTGCACAGTTCATGGAGCTCATGAAAGTGACAAAGGGAGAAATGTGAAATCAACATGATTGTGTGAACCTGCCATTCCATAGTGCCTCCCCACTTACAACATCTTATTTTAATTGTGCACAGGAACTGCTAATTGCAGAGTTATAGGGCAATTTTATTGCAGATAATTGATATTTTCTCTGATATTACCCAGAGAAAATATATCTGAAAGCAGCATCTGGTCTGGGAAACAACGATATTGTTTTGTTCCCATTAAATTCCTTCTCTTATTTTAAATGTTTAATACCTTTCAGTTTCCCTTTGAAAAATCCAGGTGGCAAAAAGAAGTCTTTTGAAGACTTCTGGAAGGAAATCCTTAGAATTGGCCTTTAATTTGGTATTGTATTAATTTATTTATTTATTTACAACATTTTTACCCCGCCTTTCTCACCCGAGGGGACTCAAGGCAGCTTACAACACCCGGCATTCAATGCCAAACAATCAATAAAATTAACAACACATTTAAAACCATTAACAGTAATCAATAAAAATACATTATACAAACATTAAAAAGCATTAAAAACATATAAATTACTTAATTCCATTCTTCCAAGAACCTTGTACATAGACCTTAATTCAGACCGTGTCAATATTTGCTTACTCATTGAATGCTTGCGCACAAGGCCATGTCTTTACGTTCTTCCTGAAGCCCAGAAGGGTCGGGGCCTGCCGGATGTTACTGGGGAGGGCATTCCACAGCCGAGGAGCCACCACTGAGAAGGCCCTGTCCCTTGTTCCCACCAGCCACGCCTGAGAGGCAAGTGTGACCGAGAGCAGGGCCTCTCCTGATGATCTTAGCGTTCTTGATGATTCATAGGAGGAGATACGTTCGGACAGGTAAGCTGGACCAGAACCGTTTAGGGTTTTGTAGGTCAAAACCAGCACTTTGAATTGGGCTCGGTAGCATATCGGTAGCCAGTGGAACTGGCATAACAGTGGAGTAGTATGCTCCCTGTATGTCGCCCCAGTTAACAATCTGGCTGCTGCCCGTTGTACTAATTGGAGCTTCCCGGCCGTCTTCAAAGGCAGCCCCACGTAGAGCGCATTGCAGTAATCCAAACGGTATGTAACCAGAGCGTGGACCACTGTGGCCAAGTCAGACCTCCCAAGGAATGGGCGCAGCTAGCGCACAAGTCTCAGTTGTGCAAATGCTCCCCTGGCCACCGCCGAGACCTCTGGCTCCAGGCTCAACGATGAGTCCAGGACACCCAGACTGCGAACCTGTGTCTTCAGGGGGAGTGCGACCCCGCTCAACACAAGCTGTAACCCTATTCCCTGTTCAGCCTTACGACTGACCAGGAGGACCTCTGTCTTGTCTGGATTCAATTGATTCTTTGGTCCCTCAAGCATGCAGCGCTTTCTTAATAAGGGGAAGAGCCCTAGGGTATGTCTACATTGTAGAATTAATGCAGTTTGACACCACTTTATATGCCATCGGGCAATGCTAGAGAATCATGGCTTTTAGGCTTCTCTGACATAGAGTACTGATGCCTCACTAAACTAGCTCCAAATGTGTGATGCAAACATGTATCCTTCCTACATAGATTCAGAAAAAGAGATGATTACTTGAGAAAGATCTGTATAATTGGCCCTGAATTGTTAGAGATTATAGCAGCACTATAGGATGAAATCAAAGAACAGCTCCTGCACATCTAAGGAGCATGAGATGAAACAAATACATCCCTTTCCCATGACCCCATCACAACCTTATGAAACTGGTAAGAACCCAGGAATCAGGTGTACATACATTCAGCCACAGACACATATTGCACACAGCTGTTGAATGTGCGCAGGCTTCCTGTCCAAACACCTATATGGAGTCCCTTTGCTTCAGACATCTGGTAGTGCTTTTGTATTTCTGTTATATCGCTGCTTAGTGGTATAAGCCAGGCTCAATTGATTTTTTTTCTAAGTTATTTTTCTTCATTTCTATATGCCTGTCTTGATATTTTCTTAAATGAAGCTTATCGTTCTTAACTAACTGATAAAAGTGCAGAAATGAGCACAGCTCCATCTTTTCACCAAAGGCATTCCTATAAATAGGCACATAATGTCTGGGATCTCCACAGCTTAAGTGCTACTATAAATAGTTTTTCACATTTTCCCACTTCATGCTTTTGAAAAGAACATTCCCCACTTCCTTTCTTGGAGAACCCTTGGGAATTGTGCTGGAGCACCATTGCTCAGAAATATGTATGTTAGAAGAGTTATAGAAACAGAGTTAACAAATTTGGTAACAGCCTCTACAGAATCTATTGAATGCACAGAAAGGCCCCATATCCCAGGATTCCATCCCAAGTTTTCTGCTTTAAACTGGAATATATGAGTACGCACTGCCAGATAATCTGGGATAAACAGAAAAGCTGGGATCAGATCCTAGCATAAAGGGTCTGTCTGGAAGGGCCCTGAGTTAACACAATCCAAGTTACTATACATACCAAAGTGTCTAAAACAATGACTTCTCTTCAGTTTGGTTCAGGAAGAGTTTTCTAAACTCCCTTTTTATTTAGGAATTTCAGTTGCCGAACTTCATGAAAATCAGTGGTTGAATTTTGGGAATTAAAGTAAGTAAAGCAGACATTAAAAACCATATATCCACATTGTAGAGTTAATAGTTTTCTTGGTGTAATAACTTTCTCCACCTCACAATATTTGTGTGTTCAATTTTTTTTCTTAAAAATAGACTTCTTAGATAAAGTGACACATAAATTGCTTTGTGATTGATTTCCAATGAGATATATCAACTGACTAACCTTTTAGCACACCCTGCTGGCTAAGAAAGTAAGGATGAAGGACAAAAAGGATATACAGGCAATCTCCAAGTTACAAACAAGATATAGGTTCTGTAGGTTTGTTCTTAAGTTGAATTTGTGTATGCAAGTTGGAACAGATACCATATAGATAGAGATAGATAGATAGATAGATAGATAGATAGATAGATAGATAGATAGATAGATAGATAGATAGACAGACAGACAGATAGATCGAGTATAGGGAGTTTGTTTAGCTGTGTTCAGAAGATTTCACCTAACTTCCTGTCCCTGTGACAATTGGATTCTCCAAAATTTGGCTTCTTGTGGAAACAAGGATTGATGATAAAGCTTTTCTCCATGATAACTCTTTCAGCAGTAAATGCCCCTCTACATTTTATGGATTATTCATTGAATATAGAGTGTTTATTAATCGGCCAGTTATTCACTGAGCATTGGTCAGCCTTTCAAGAGAAATATGTCTCCATGAAATCAGTGAGTCAATCAAAGTGAATCACCTATTCCATTTGTGGTGAACTTGTATCCGGTTGCTCTTAACTATCACATGACAATCAAGGAATTCTCAATGCTCTGCTAAAGCTATCAGTGAGCTTCCCGTTATAACTTTCCATTAGTATACAAAATGATGGGGGTGGTGATTCAGAGCTGCTCTCATTGTCCACTGGCAATCCTGGATCATGCCTTTCTAAATCCAGTGTGTATATGAGAAAGTCACTCTAAAGATCATTGCAACTGGCTGAATGCGCATTAACGGATATCACGTACAGATCTTGCACTCTCATTTATAAAATTGAGTGCAGACATCCAGCAGCACAACAGGGGTGGGCAAATGTGAATGTGCCGGGGCTGCATGAGACCCCAGCAGATCTTGGAAGACTACATACACCTGCTCAGCTCCTCCCAAACAAAACATTCTGACTCAAAATGGCTCCTGGGGGCAAGGATTGCAATTCCCACCATGTTCTGGGTGTTTCCTAGGCCATCTTAGACCTAGGTGAAGATTTTTTATTAACAGGAAGTGAGTCACTCTAATAAGCAGTAGTGTGTAATAATACACATCTTTAAATCCTTGAAATTGTAACTTCAAAACTTGATTTCCAAGGTTTCAACTGTTTGCACTGAAGTGCTTTGCATTCAGTATATAGAATGGGCCCTTGATATGCATTGGGAATTGGTTCCAGGACACTAATTCCCATGAATGCCAAAATCAATGGAAGCTCAGATCTCCTTACATATGTTGCCATAATAAAATTGTGTCCTTCATATAAAATGGGTGGTTTAATCTGTGGATGGAGAATTCATGGATACAGATGATCAATTATATAACTCAGCAGAAGAGCGTCAGCAGAAGGAGGAGGAAATATTTCCCTTCTCAATGGGCTTGGGCAAAAGCAAATCTGTTGCAGCCTCTCCTAGCATGTGGATTCTGCCTCGGTAACATTTGTCATATTTATTACAATCTGATGTTTCTTGTTTGTACAAATCCCAGTTTTCTACTTGTAATGCTGGAAATTTGTTAAGGCACATTCATTGTCTTAAGACAATGCTGGGGATGTTCCATCCACGGACTGCAAATGTGAAGTAATCTTACTGAAAACAAGGCATGGCTTGGTCCAAACTAAAGAACCGCAGGTAGCTAAAACCCTAGTACTTTCCTGCTCTGCAGTTCTGGTTTAGTGAAGAAAGCAGAGTAGAAACTTAGTAGAAATCAGAATTTCTACTGCTCAGTGTCTTTCCAAATTAAAATCCTCAATAATTCTTGGTTATAAGTCACAGCAGTTTAACTGCTGTAAAATGATATCAATCAGACTGTTATATACCAATCAATATATTAAACCTGTTATATGCCAGTCAAATGGGTACATAGACAATTATATAGAAGATATGCTGAAGAACTTAATCTTTATCATGCCATTTCCCGTTACATTGCCTCTCAAGAAAGAAGAAATAATGATTTTAAAGCCTATTAATGATTGCTGTCTGATAATGGTTCTAAACTAATGTATCCATCCTGAAACACTATATTCTGCCAAAGTGCAGCAAACACGGAATTGGCATTCATGGGAATGAAATACCATTGTTCTGGTCAGTTAGAAAAAGGCTCATGGCTGCATTGTGAGAGCTTCAGCAAAAAGAGTTGCAGTGACCGACCTTAAGATCAACATAACTGTTTTCTGAATCTGTCAAATTGAATACAGAGCGGCTAGGCTATTAAAAATAAAATATTAAGCCCTTCATGCTGGCTTTACAAAATAAAAGTCATAATTTGGTCATGACCCTTTCGTGGTAAGAGGATTGTTTAGACAGATAAAAATGTTGCTTGGAATCTAAACAGGAAGCCACAAAGAGCAAAAGAAAAAAAAAGAAAAAAAAGGGAGCAGGGGAATGGAGGCCAGAGAGATGGATCCCAAAGATAGCAGGCAGAGAGTCTAATTGTGACCCCTCTTATTTAAAACCAAAGGAAGCTGAGGCTATTTAAATGATGGTAATAATGATTTCAATGGGAGAGGAAAAAAGAAATTGTGTCATGAGTCTAATCTTTGCAGATATATCCCTGTACCAATTTAACACGTGTCCTGGGCTATGTGAGGAATGCATGAAGCTGGGGATAATAGCAAACCCTACTTTTTCATGGTCAAGGTCAAAATAACCCCTCTTATTCATCTGCTGTCCCATGGGGTGCATCTACACCAGGGGTCCCCAAACTACGACCCGGGGGCCACATGCGGCCCATCGAAGCCATTTATCCGGCCCCCACAGTAGCATCTCCCTCCTCCTGCACCGAGGAAGGCACATGCGGCGCAAGGGAGAAGGGAAAGGTGTGCTCCTTTCCTGCCTCCTCTCTTGCCCGGTGCACTCATTCCAAAGCTTTGCTTGCTTATAATGGTATTTTAATTATCATTTAATTAATAATTAATTATTAAGGGGTACTTTGCTAGTACTTTTGGTGCGCCAAGGCAGAAGCGGGCTGGACTAAATGGCCCAAGGGGTCTCTTCCAACCCTCTATTATTATTATTATTATTATTATTATTATTATTATTATTATTGACACAAAGACACAGTATAAAACAGCAAATGAGATATATATGCTGGATTTCGTATCACAAAATCACAAGTCAAACACTTCCCAAGCATTTAGGACTGTGTGATATTTATTATTATTATTATTATTATTATTATAGTAGAGTCTCACTTATCCAAGCTAAACGGGCCGGCAGAAGCTTGGATAAGCGAATATCTTGGATAATAAGGAGGGATTAAGGAAAAGCCTATTAAACATCAAATTAGGTGATGATTTTACAAATTAAGCACCAAAACTTCATGTTATACAACAAATTTGACAGAAAAAGTAGTTTAATGCGCAGTAATGCTATGTTGTAATTACTGTATTTATGAATTTAGCACCAAAATATCACAAAATATTGAAAACATTGACTACAAAAATGGCTTGGATTATCCAGAGGCTTGGATAAGCGAGGCTTGGATAAGTTAGACTCTACTGTATTATCATCATCAACATTGAGGCAGGGTGGCCATCTGTCAGGGGTGCTTTGCTTGTGCTTTTGATGCACAAAGGCAGAAAGGGGTTGGACTAAATGGCCCAAGGGGTCTCTTCCAACCCTCTTTATCATTTTTATTATGATTATGATTATTAACACTGAGGCTGTATTTGTTCCCGTTTTGTTTTTTTACTTCAAAATAAGATATGTGCAGTGTTCATAGGTTTTTTAGTCCAGCCCTCCAATGGTCTGAGGGACCGTGAACTGGCCCCCTGTTTAAAAAGTTTGGGGACCCCTGATCTACACTATACAATCAATGCAGATTGAAACCACTTTAATTGTCATGGTTTAAAGCTATGGAATTAACCGTTTGGTGAGGCACTACCTTTGGTAGAGAAGGGTAAAGGCCTTACAAAACGACAACTCCCAGAACTCCATACCATTGGACTATGGCAGTTTAAGTAAGGTCAAACTTCATGGGTGCACCTCCAGTGTAGATGCACCCATGGAGGGGAGAGTATCTGTCTCAGCAGGGTAAAGGAACAGAATAGATGAGAAAGGACTGCAGCTGACAAAAGCAACCATGAGTCACATAGGTAAGTTAAACTGCAGGTACTAGTCCCATCAATAGAGGAGTTGTATCTTATTGTGCATTTGTCCAAAGCTGAAGATACTGCTTACGGATAATAAAGGCACCTCTCTTGCTGCCAACCAGTCTCCCTGCCCTTGATTTTATTGATTGATTGATTTTATATATATATTTAAACCTGATAGACAGGCTTGCTGCAAGGTGAAGCACCAGTCTCTAACAATGTGTAGGCTCCATAGGCATTCCTGGAAAATAAAAACAGTGGGTGACTATAATCAAGCCTATTGTTTGGAAGAATGTACAACTGCAAAAAGAAAAATGCTAAGTTGGTGATGACGATGATTTGTTATGCACATGTCAGGGGAAAGGGCAAAGCAGCAACACTCATCTTGTCCTGTCCCCACCATGTGATAGAGGAGGGAGGGAGGCCGTGCGGGGCACCACAAGTTGCTATTTTGCCCCAGGGGCTGTGTGAAGAGGTCCCTACTCAAAAATACAGCGTTCTCTCAAGCTGCTTTTACACCAGGCAGGTTACTCTGGTGTAAATCTGCACTGGAGCAACACTGGATCCATCATGTATGTGCTGAATCTGAGGCTCATGTCCAGGCATGTTGGGTCCATGTTGGCTTTGCTGGGCCTTGTCCCCTGCCTCCTCCTCCCAGGGTCGCACAATCCTGGGACTGGGAGGAGGAGGAGGCAGGGGAGGGAGTGTGCATGCATCCCTCGGAGGGATGCATGTGCGCACGCACACACACCCCTGCGCTTCTCCTGCCAGGATCGTGCGACCCTGGGAGGAGAAGGCGGGGAAGTGAGTGCACATGCATCCCTCCGAGGGATGCATGTGCACGCACACCCTCGTGCCTCCTCCTTTCCCGCAATGCTCACCTGTTGCAGCCACTGACTGTTTGGGCTTTGGCGGTTCCTCCCCCTCTCCTCTCCTTCCCACACTTCCACGTGTGCAGTGGGCACTCAAGCAGACTGGTAAGCCCTCAGCTGGGAAGGGGGGGAGGAAGACAATCCCTCCTCCGGCCGCAAATATACAAGCAGGCCTCCCCCCCCCCTCCTTTCCAGCCGGTTGCTTACCAGGCTGCTGTGGGTGCCCACGCGTATTGGGGGGAGGTCAGGAGAGGGGTGGAAGCACCAAAGCAGGAACAGCTGCTGCATGAGGTGAAGATCGCAACAACTCTGGAAGGAGGAGGCGGGGGTGTGCACGCGTGTGCGCACGCGCAGTGACGCCTTGACTGCGCCCCTGGGCCAACGGTGCCTTCCGCGGCCACGTAGTCCACATATAGCTTGGACCACCCCTGCATATTAGACACTTTTTAAACATCTTAATCGTCTAATTGTCTGGGGCACATGTTTTTAGTGTAATCTTAGTGTAATTTATGTATTAATGTAATTATGTTTTATTTAAATATTTGTATTTGTTTTTATTATCATATTTCTAATTTTATTTTCTCATTAGTTATAAGTTTTCAATATTATTATTCTGATTTCTGTGAATCTGACTTCAGGATTTAATGTTTCCCTTTTTTGTATGTAAATCGCCCTGAGTCCCCTTAGGGAGAGAGGGCAGTCTAAAAAAATTAAGTGTTGTTGTTGTTGAATCATTTTCAGGTTATGTTAAAATCTAACAGGGAAGTGGTAATGAAAGTGCCTCAGTTCTCATCTCTGCTGCTCTTCCTTTCACATTACCTCTGTCATCTCCTTTTCATCCAGTGGAAAAACTGCCAACTCTGTGCTGTTCATTTCCCTCATTTATGAGGAAGTAACTTATGAGGAAGTTGCTACAGGTCTTCATGATAAACCCATGGAGAAGCTGCATTTCTCCTTCACAAGCGAGGAAAATGAATGGTGCAGAGTTGTTGATTCTTCCCTTCAGAGGACAAGGAGATGACACAGGCAATCCAGAGACAAACCACCTCAGCATACCTTTGGCAGCGGCTCTCAGTGGTGCTCCAGTTTTCCGCTGGGCATCAGGAAGCCACCGCTACACGTCCTGCTTCGCAAGCTCCTCTGGCAGTTCTACACACAGAGGAAAGTGGTGGACATATGGAACATGAGGCTTCCCCCATTGAAGGAATGGCAAGACAGGAAGGAGGGTGCCATGCCGGTTCCACTCTCCATCCACAGAGCTGGCACAACATTGTGTGATTAGACCCGGCCAGCTACATGAGCGTTTGCTGCCAAATCTAGCCCCGTATGATGGGGTCGTAAGAGATAGGAAGAGTGGCAGAGGCAAGAGCTAAGGCACTTCTTTTCCCTGGTAAAGAACTATAACACACCACCAGACTGAGAGGAGGCCTGGAAATCAAGTTTAATCTACTTTGCAGCTGGCTCCAAGGAAAAGGTGTCCTCTCACAAATCCTGATTGAGGCACTAAAAACCTATCTGTGGCCCAAAGAGGTTTCACTTATTTTAAATTAGCCTCTAAGGAAGATCATCTTAACTAGTAGGGCTCTCCCCTTCTACTTTTTGCAAGATAATTTTATTCTTTTTGCCTATCACAACAAACAATTTGGAGTCATACAAAGCAGGACATTTTGTTCCAAAGCTAGGAGAGGCTGCAGCACTTTTCTGTTGCCTGGGTCCACTGGTAAGGGCAAGACCTTGTCCCAACTGTTTTCTTCTTTCAACTTGGTGAATTGAACCTTTACTCTTTGAATTCAGTTTGCCACAGCTAAAGTAAACCCAGGCTTACTAGGTCATCACCACTGTATTCCCCAAGGCTTCAGGGCCAAACTCTGAGACCAGAGAGTGAACCCATCAGATGAGGAGTTATGTTGTCAAAGAGGAGGAAGAGGGAAGAGTTGGTATATGGACTACAATTGTTTCATGGTCGGCTGATTTTAGAAATTGCCCTAAAAGCAATATGATTAAATGAGCTGAGCATTTTGAAAATTTGGTTAACCAGGGACCATTTATCAAACACAACTATACGTAGCACTATGATTGTACTTTGACTGTCATGGTGCATCCTATGAAATCATAAGCATGAGAGCCCTCTGGCTGAGAATCCTAAGTACCCCTCCCTTAGGGTACATCAATGCTGTAGAATTACTGTGGTTTGAAACTACTTTAACTGCCATGGCTCAATGCTATGGAATCCTGGGAGTTGTAGTTTCATAACACAAAGCCTCTGCCAGAGCATGCTAGTACCTCAACAAACTACAATTCCCGGGATGCCATAGCATTGAGGCACTGAAGTTAAAGTGGTGCCAAACTGTATTAATTCCAGTGTGGATGCACCCTTTCTTAGCTAGGGTATACGTCCGGATGAAGGTCGGCCCTGACTCAGTTATTCTTAAGCTTTGGAGAACTGGAAAGAGCAGAGCTGCTTTACGTGCTTCCCTACTCCACTGAGTTAAAATAGCCAAGTGTATGACATGCTAATCAGTTCCTAAAGCAGCTGCTTCTTCTGCTAAAAATAGCTGGGTTGGGGCCCAAGGGGCTCCCTGGGCTTCACTAAGGCAAGAATACCTGACCATGTCAATGTAGAAAAATGCAGCACAGGGGTCAGACAATATGACTTTTGCAATGAGCCAAAGCCTGTGGTATAGTTTAGCTGATTGTTTGATGTATGATCTATGTGTCATGTAAGCAGTCGTTGCACACCAATATGTGACAACATTTACAGTTCACTTCTCAAATGTCACTGTGGGAGGGAATGCAATGTACCAGATGCAAAGGTTAAATAAACATTGAATGTGTAGTTTCCAAAGTGGGTAGTCTAGGATAGCAAAGACTACTAGAAGTCCCATGACAACTTAAATGACTTGTAACATGAGTTTTCATTTCGTTTGCTGGCTTCCAGAATTTCAAGGATATATACAGTGCAAATGATGGCAGCAAGTGAGGTCAGCTAGAGAGCAATCAAATGCAGGAATTAACAACAGTGGCAGTTATATTATTAACAAAACATTTGCTGCTCATACCACAAATATGCTGGTGCTAGGTAAGCCAATTCACACAGGTAGTGTGATGAGAAACCAGTATCGCAGTTCAAAGCTCTGCTGAAAGACTTCCATAATGAACTGTTATTGAGTGATCTCTCACTCTAATTTTCCTTTCATATGCCTTTTCACTATCATGCCTATTTTAAGATCAGTGACAGATGAGGCAAATAATCCAATATTTGCTGGGGAAAAGGCTCATAAATCTAAAACAGTGTTTCCCAAACTTTGGTCCCCCAGCTGTTTGGAACTTCACCTCCCCAAATGGTGACAGGGAGTTGAAGTTGAAACAATTTCTAGCATCAGAATTTCTAACTGGGAAATCCCAATTTGCTTCAGATTAATTAGTCATGCCAGACTAATCTAATCTCTTTTTTCGACAGAGTTACGAGTTGGGTCAATACAGGGAACGCCGTAGAGGTAGCATACCTAGATTTCAGTAAGGCCTTCGCCAAAGTCCCCCATGACCTTCTGGCAAACAAACTAGTAAAATGTGGGCTAGACAAAACTACAGTTAGGTGGATCTGTAATTGGCTAAGCGAATGAACCCAAAGGGTGCTCACCAATGCGTCGTCTTCATCATAGAAAGAAGTGACAAGTGGAGTGCCGCAGGGTTCCTTCCTGGGCCCAGTTTTGTTCAACATCTTTATTAATGACTTAGACGAAGGGTTAGAAGGCACGATCATCACGTTTGCAAATGACACTGAACTGGGAGGGATAGCTAACACTCCAGAAAACAAGAGCAGAATTCAAAACGATCTTAACAGACTAGAGAAACTAAGACATGAAGTTCAACAGGGACAAATGCAAAATACTTCACTTGGCAGAAAAAAATGGAATGCAAAGATACAGAATGGGGGACTCCTGGCTCGACAGCAGTACATGAGAAAAAGATCTTGGAGTCCTCGTGGACAACAAGTTAAACATGAGCCAGCAATGCGATGCGGCTGCTAAAAAAGTCAACGGGATCATGGCCTGCATAAATAGGGGTATAGCATCTAGATCCAGGGGAGTCATGCTACCCCTCTATTCTGCCTTGGTCAGACCACACCTGGAATACTGTGTCCAATTCTGGGCACCGCAATTGAAGGGAGATGTTGACAAGCTGGAAAGTGTCCAGAGGAGGGCAACTAAAATGATCAAGGGTCTGGAGAACAATCCCTATGAGGAGCGGCTTAAAGAACTGGGCATGTTTAGCCTGCAGAAGAGAAGGCTGAGAGGAGACATGATAGCCATGTACAAATACGTGAGGGGAAGTCATAGGGAGGAGGGAGCAAGCTTGTTTTCTGCTGCCCTGCAGACTAGGACACGGAACAATGGCTTCAAACTACAGGAGAGGAGATTCCACCTGAACATCAGGAAGAACTTCCTCACTGAGAGCTGTTTGGCAGTGGAACTCTCTCCCCCGGACTGTGGTGGAGGCTCCTTCTTTGGAGGCTTTTAAGCAGAGGCTGGATGGCCATCTGTCGGGGGAATGCGATTTCCTGCTTCTTAGCAGGGGGTTGGACTGGATGGCCCATGAGGTCTCTTCCAACTCCTCTATGATTCTATAGTGTTTACCTCAGGCATCATTTGGATGCCTCAGATAAACCTGAGACAGGTCTGCATTTTGGGCCTGTCTAGATGGCCCCCAGGTGAGTCATCACTGGGTTACACCTTGCTTAATGCCTCTGCACAAGGTACAGTACTTAAGAGGGCATAATACCCTGATATCTCTATAAACCACCAAAAGGATGCTAGACGAAATACATTATTGTTAATTTTATAAGGGCTGGGGAGAGTTTTTTTCCTCTCTTCTCCAAAGTCTTTAAAAGGTACTGCTGGAAATAATAATCCAAAGGTTATACTAGGTATCACAGGCCAGGAAATATATCAAAAAGCTGGAACATGTTTAGAGGAGGATGACTAAAATGGTCTGATGCCTGGAAAACATGCCCTTTGGAAACAAATTAGTGAGTTGGACAGGATTAGCATGGAGAAGATTGAAAGCTGACATGAAAGCAATCTTGAAATATCTGTAAAAGATGAAGCCAGCTTGTTTTCCAATACTCCAGAAAGGAATACAAACATTAGGTGGAACTTGACAACTATCATTGTGATTCAAGGATGGAGTAAACTTTCTCAGAGTGCAGCCAACTTTCCTTCTTTGTTCTTTGATCAGAAATTGCCTTAATTATTGTTGGCTTTCATGCACATTTCTGCATTGCAGGGGTTGGACTGATGGCCGTTGAGGTACCTTTATATTAATCTAATGAGTTTGTGGTGTTAACAGTGCTTCTACAGCAGGGGAAAGGAAAGCCACATGCAACTTCTGACCCCAGCTAAGAGTCCCAAATTGCTCTTTTCTGGGAAAAGAAAAAATGAATGGCTTCTCATTGATGGCAATGAGAAGGAGCAACAACTCACTTTTTTTAGTACATCACAGGGTAACTCTACACTGTTTACATCACACCACTTTTTCCAAAACCATGGCGAAATATCTAGATACTACGTGTTTCCTATTTCCCCAGGCACTGTGACATTTTGGTGAGGAATTGGTGTGCAGTTTAACAGCATTTCAACTGCCATGTGACTTGTAGTTTTGCTAAACTTTAATAAATTTTTATTAGGAGCCCCCAGATGGCGTAGTGGACTAAGTGACTTGAAGGTTGGGTTGCTGACCTGAAAGCTGCCAGGTTCGAATCCCACCTGGGGAGAGTGTGGATGAGCTCCCTCTATCAGCTCCAGCTCCATGCGGGGACATGAGAGAAGCCTCCCACAAGGATGGTAAAAACATCAAAAAAAACATCCGGGTGTCCCCTGGGCAATGTCCTTGCAGACGGCCAATTCTCTCACTCCAGAAGCAACTCCGGTTGCTCCTGACACGAAAAAAAAATTTATTTAGAGAAGCAACAGCGTACTCTTAAGTGGATTTTTAAAGCAGCACTCCTTAGTTTCTGATCTGTCCTTGATAAAGTGGACTCTAATTCACCAAAGTTTATGTCATTGTTTAAACAATGAAGTGTCAAATTAGATTTATAGTCTTCATTGTTAGTGTTATGAAAGTACTTCTGTTCCTCAAGTATTTTTCTGATATCTCAGTTCTTTTAAAGAATTCTTTCCCATGGCAAGCAATTTGATCTTTGACCACTTTTAAGTGAGCCAAACAGATATTTCAGTCTGCATTAAATGATCATAGTACATTTAATCTTTTGCAAGTTATGGCTTTACAGTACTATATTTTTATTTGTACTTAGAGGATATTATAATACTACTATTTTGGTTAATTGTATGTGAATTCGTTGTGCGTTATCTTTTTATTATTTTATTTTGTGAACACCATTAAAGGTTTTATGATAGTGTAAACATATCCTTTCTCCAGACTCTCTGTTCTCCATAGATCTCTTGTTACCTTCATTTCCATTTTATTGCTATTAAATGGCTGATTTCCATAATACTCAATATGTTTGTGCAGGTTATTTATCATAGCTAAAATGGCTTTCTCAACAGGTGTGACTCCACAAACAAACATGTTTCATTTTCTTCTCTCCACTGCTATCTCAAGCTAGAGGAAAGGTAGTCCCTTTTAGGAGTATTTAATAGATGAAGAATTAAACTAGGAAACAATTTTCTGGTAAATGATAAGGGAACAGCCAAGTGTTCCTCAGTATTATGGGGACACAGCATTTTAAGTACAATAAGTACTTTGATATTTTATAAATGCTCTTTGTTACCATCAATAGATAAAAGCCCGAAGTAAATGTGCTCCTGCAGAAGACACCATGTGTCTTAATAGACTTGCATCCCACAAACAGTTTCTCATGGCCTTGATTTGGTTATATAGTGTCAAATAATTTAACAAGTAAATACCAGAATTCTGCTTTTCCAGGATAATAAAAGTGGAAAACTTTACCAGCTGCAAGTTGTGACTGTCATTCAGATATGACAGAAAAGGAAAACTGGAGGCCACCCTTGTTCAAATCCTTGCTTAGTTGTGAATCTCGATGCGGACTGTAGTTATAAGGCAAGTAACAGAAACTTCTGTTTTTAAAAATCCACACTGCGGCTTCAAAAATACAATTTAATGTACTTCTGACACTTCTGAAATTGCAGTCTTGGTATGCGTTATTTGCATTCAGAAGTCTCAGGTTTCAGAAGTGCCTCATACAACTTTAAGGCAGACTGTGCCATTGGGAAAGCAGCGCAAAGTGTGCATACAATTGGATCTCATCTATTTTCCATCCCAAGGTATCGCAGAGGCAGGTGAAATTTACATTTCCAGAGTTTCCTCTCATGGTTGGTTTATTATTTATCAAATTTGCATTGTGTCTTACCCAGGCATGAAGGGCAATAGGGCAATACATGTGGATTTCACCTATCTTGCTTCTCAACTAATGGTGGAAATAATGCAGTCTAACTCCCGTGGTTCAATGCTATGGAATGACGGTTGTTGTTGTTTGGTGAGACAGCAGTACTCTTTGGCTGAGAAGGCTAAATATCTACAAATCCCATGATTCCATAACACAGTGGTGCTAAACTGCATTATTTCCACAGTATAGATGTGCCCTAAGTAATGTAGATTAGGTTTACTGATGAGGAACTGGAAAATATAGATTTTCAAACATATATTGTATGCACATTAGAAGCAATGAAATGTAGAAAAGTCAGACTCTCTCTGTGTTAGATTTTTAGGGATGCACAAGCTGGCAGGACAGGGAGGAGAAGGGGGGCCTGTTATACATTCCAGTGTGAGATAGTTCCTGGTACACTGATGGAGGAGAGTGAACTTCCCTCCCTCTTAACAGATCTCGGCATCTGTAACTTGCTACAGGCTGGTTAGAGTGCTTAGATAGGAAAACAGAGCAAGGAGCTATCATTTCTACAGTGTAAAACATGGCATATAGTTGTCAATATTACATGGCTGCTTGGTGGACACTTCATTGCCTTTTCTGGAAGTGACAGTTTCCCACTGGCATATTTTCATTCCATTATTTCTCTGATATCCTTTTGTAATTGTATCATCCCTTTCTTTTTAATTGTTTCTTGCAAAATGGAAAATATCCCTTGCTTCTACTGCAGAACAAAATGCTAAGCAGAGTTTTATCCCAGTGGTTCTGAAAAAGCCCTGCCAAACTTAGGGGAGGGCTGTGTGCCCCATTATACCATCTATGAGCGATTGTGGGTTTATACCTTCTGAAGATTTTGATCCTGCCTTTAACACAAATGCCTCAAGGGACATCATTCAACATACTGCAATAACACTATGTAAAAAAAATTGGACAGTCTTCTGTTCCTGGTTTAATTTTGTTTCCTGTTTAATTTTGCAGTACTTACTTTGAAAGTAGTTGTTCTACTCCAGAAACCTCATTTTTATGGCTGTCACAAACTATGCTGAATTGATTGAAACTCTATGAGATATTCATTGAAAATCTGTAGCAAAATGTGCTGCAGGATGTCCACAAAAACAAAGTTATTGCAGTTCAATAAACTTTTTCCATATTTTTATGATAGGACCAATTAGGAAATGACATTATAACCCAGGAACAAAAATCACATTACATGGTGTAAAAGAAAACAGACAAAGCCCACACAATCCAGTAGCCCTTACTCTTCTAGTTAAATGAATGATTCTGCAACTCCAGAACAGCTGGAGGTCAGACCTGGATGGTAAGAGAACTTATTCTCTGCAGCTGTTTTTTTTTCTGTTTAATGCTAGGAAACTGGCTGGCTTTCCTTTTGTTGAGATTTTCTTCTAGAAGGCAAAGGACACAAACTCACAGTAGCTCACGGTCCCCTGGAAATAGATTGAAAAAGTGCTCTTTCTGATTCTAGGACCTAAACAACACACACAATAATTGTCAGTAAAAGAAATAAGGAGTAGGAAAAGTTGGAAAAGACAAATTTCTAGATTTCTTTCATATAACAATTCAAGGCAGAGACCAGTGTGGTTTGAGCACTAGACTCTTTTGAGAGACCAGAATTTGAATCTTCACTCAGGCATGGAAACTCATTTGGTCATCATGGGCAAGTCTCACTCTCTTAGTTTCAGAGGGAAGCAAACCCCTTCGGATGAAAATGTGATAAGACAACCTCATGATAGGTTCACCTTAGGGTCACCATAAACTGGGAATGAATTGAAGGTACATAACAGCAAGTCTAAGGAAATAGTGTAACACAGTGATAAGGAAATTGATATTTCAATGGAGAGGAACTTGGAGTACACATTTGAGATGCAGAAGTTCCCAGATTTAGTCTGTGGTACATCAAGTTAGAACAAATATATATTACCGTGTTTTAGTAATTAGCTTTCCCAAAGGAGTTGTAGGTCTGCTGCCAGGTTACAACACTGAGTCAGACCCTTGGGGTGCATCTACACCATAGAATTAATGTAGTTTGACCCCACTTTAAATGTGATGGCTCAAAGCTATGAAATCCCCAGTTTGGTGAGGCCCCTTTTCCAGATAAGGCTAAAGACTTTGTAAAACTACAGGATTCCATAGCATTGAACTAGAGCAGTTAAAGTGATGCCAACTGCAGTAATTCTACGGTGTCAGTGCCCCCCTTGATATCTTTGGACCAAGAGTGAAGAACGTCTTTTTGCCCAAGGTCTGAGTTCTTGCAATGGACTTGCCTGCTACAGAAAAGTAAGCCAAAAGAAAGTCAGGCAAGATGAGTGGAAAGAATACAGCCACAGCGTAGTGGCTAAATGGATCAAATTTCTGACTTTTTGTTTTAATGCCATGGTTCACCTCTCTACTCCTTATCACCAAAGCAATTCAATCCTGGGATAAAACTTAACACCTCCACCTGACTGCTTTAAAGGCACAAAACGCGCTAGAGTTCTGTTTGAAAGAAGACACTTGGCCTTGTAATGCATAGCCTGTCTACGAGTGCATCGAATTAACACACGAAGACACCACTGTAACTAACTGCCCTGGCTCAATGTGATGGAATCATGGGAGTTGTAATTCTACAAGGGCTTTAGCCTTCTCTGCCAAAAAGAGCTGGTGCCTCACCAAACTACAATGCTAAGGATTCCACAGCATTGAGCCAGGGCAGTTAAAAGTGGTACCAATCTGCATTAAATGTGTGGACCCTAGGTCTCCCTAGAATTCAGTCCCATTGGGTTCAAATAGAGCTTCTCCTAAGAAAGTAGGCACAATTTCAGTTTCTTCAAAAGAATCCGTTTTTCATTACCAGCTCACGCCCACAGGGACATACAAAAAAAAGCTTTTATGCTTGATAAGACCATTCATGAAGTAGATTTTTATTGGAGGGTGTGTTTTATGGCCTGATGTAGCTGATGGGCTCAGTGCAGTTTATAGCATTTTTTGTTTTCAAAATGCTGACACACCTTATCTCAGGTGAATCATACTCTAAGCGACTGAACTCTTTAGCAAACAAAAAAGCAGCCAAATTGTGTGACTGACCAGTTTTAAAGGCACACGCAAAGCTGCATAAAGTCGATCCTTCATATCTATGGAGTTTGCACCTACAGGTTCCACCATCCATGGCTTGAAAATATTCCCCCCAAATTTTACAAAGTGAGCCTTGTTTTTGCCATTGTATACAAAGGATGCCATTTTACTATGCCACTGTATATAATGGGATTTGTGTATCCACAGATTTTGGTATTCACTGGAATCCTGGACTAAACCCCAGCAGATACCAAGGCCCCACCATCTATAAACAGTCCCTACGTTCCAAACAAGATAGGTTCTGTAGGTTTGTTCCTTAGCTGAATTTGCTTGTAAGTCAGAACAGGTACATTTTAAAGTGAAACTCCCTATTGTATCCATATAGCATAAGAAACTATAGATAGCATAAGAAAGGATATACACACCTGTGCCATTTGTTTTGCTGTCTGTGGCCTGTTCAGAAGATTTCACTCTACCTTCTGTGCCTGTGATCATTGGATTTTGTTCCATATACTTAGTTCCAGCAGTCACATAATAAATGACCATCAAAGGGCATATGTCATGTGAAATAACATGACAAAGGGGAAAAGATGTCTCCATCAATCCTTGTTTCTGCAACAAACCGATTTTTAAAAAAATCCTATTATCACGGACAGAAAACAAGGTGAAATCTTCTAAACAGGAGCACAGGCAGCAACACAAACACCACAGGGGTGTTGACCCCTTCTCTATACCCCCCCCCCCCGTGTGTGTGTGTGTGTGTGTGTGTGTGTGTGGCTGGAGAAACACTTCAAAAATGTACTTGTTCTGACTTACGTACAAATTCAGCTTAAGAACAAACCTGCAGAACGTATCATGTTCGTAACTTGGGAATTGCCTGATTATAAAAATATTGTGTATTTTTATCTTCAGGTGTATATGAAACACACAGGAATGTCATGTTTGGACCTGGTTCCGACGCCAGGACATCTCATTATTTACATATGTCCAAATACATGTGTTAAAAAATCTGTAAATACCATACAGTCCGAAACACTTCTGGCCATAAGTATTTCAGGTAAGGGAGACTCAACCTGAATCTGATTATTTCCATATTAGAAAATAAAAGTAGTCAAAAACATCTGGGGAAAATCCAAAATCCCAAACATCTGTCAAGGATGGCCACCCAGTCTCTGTTTTAAAAGTTTCCAGGGAAGGAACTTCCACTACACTCCGAGGCAGAGAGTTCCACTATTGAACAGTTCTTCCTAATATTCAAGTAGAATCTCCTTTCCTGTAATTTGAACTCATTGCCCCAAGTCCTACTGTGTTTCCCTGAAAATAATACAGTGTTTTATATTAATTTTTGCTCCCAAAGATGCACTAGGTCTTATTTTCAGGGGATGTCTTATTTTTCCATGAAGAAGAATTCACATTTATTGTTGAACAAAAAAAATGAATATTTATTACAGGGGTCCCCAAACTAAGGCCCGGGGGCCGGATGCGGCCCTCCAAGGTCATTTACCTGGCCCCCGCCCTCATTTATAATATAATATTTTTATATCCGTTTTAATAATATAATATATTGTATATACATATGATATTGATAATAATATTACCATTTTATACAATATAATACTAATAATACCATATAATATTAATTATATGTTATATCTATATATATAAAAGAGTGATGGCATCAGGGCAGCGGACAAAACAACAAAACTACAGGCCCCCCAACCTCGAAATTTGACAATACAACCCATCATCCACGGCTCTAGGTTGATACAACAAAAAGAAAAGAAAAATAAAGTCCTAATTAGAGGGAGAGGAATAACTGTTTTTATCCAATTGCTGCCAGTTACAAGGCTAAGCTCCGCCCACTTGGTTGCTAGGAGACCCAGGGGACAGGCAGAGTTAGGCTTCACTTAGGCCTCTTCCATAGGTTATCTAAAGCCCCAGCTTCTGCCAACCCAAAAGTTCGAAAACATGCAAATGAGAGTAGATGAGTAGGTACTGCTCCGGCAAGAAGGTAACGGCGCTCCATGTAGTCATGCCGGCCACATGACCATGGAGGAGTCTACGGACAACGCCGGCTCTTCAGCTTAGAAATGGAGGTGAGCACCAACCCCCAGAGTCAGACATGACTGGACTTCATGTCAGGGGAAAACCTTTACCCTTTACCTTAACTACCACCAATTCTTCAATACTTTATTTCCCATACCACCATACTTCGCCACAGCAACGCGTGGCCGGGCACAGCTAGTATTACATATAATATTACAGTAAAGTGGTATAGTTCAATATAGTAATGTATAATGCTAATATTGTGCTATGCTAATAATATAATATACTGTATATACATACAGCTGCTCTGAGTTCCCTTCGGGGTGAGAAGGGTGGGATATAAATGTAGTAAATAAATGTAGTAAATGAATAAATAAATAATTTTGGACTTAAGCTCGCCCAAAGTCTGAAATGACTTGAAGACACACAACAACAACAACAATCCTAATTAACCTGACTATCTCATTGGCCAGAAGCAGGCCCACACTTCCTATAGAAATCCTGATAGGTCTATGTTGGTTAAAAATATTTTCATTTTTAAATATTGTATTGTTCTTTCATTGTTATTGTTGTTGTTTTGCACTACAAATAACATATATGCAGTGTGCATAGGAATTTGTTCGGTTTTTTTCCCAAATGATCATTTGTCCCCTCAACAGTCTGAAGGATTGTGGACCGGCCCTCTGCTTGAAAAGTTTGAGGACCCCTGATTTATTATATAATGTACATTAGTTGCCATCACAAATGTATTTATATATTTATTTATTTTATTTTATTTCCAATATTTATATCCCACCCTTCTCACCCGAAGGGACTCAGGGCGGCTTACAACACTGGCACAATTAGATGCCTATACAAAATCAATCAACAATACATAAAATCAGTTAAAAACTATTAAATACAGTATAAAATTACAGTATATAAATTAAAAAAATACGTATGCTCAGATCCGTTTGTCTGGTAGCCTCGTGCTTTACCCATGAGTCAGTCCGTATCATCTTTATCGTTTATTCATCGAAAGCCTGGGCACATAGCCATGTTTTTAGGGCTCTTCTAAAGCCCAAAAGAGTTGGAGTTGGTCAGCATAACCAGACAAACTGTGAATCCTATCAAGAATTTCTTATTGCTACCATTATTTCCATGTACAACAATCTATGGTAAGTACATTTACCAATCCTGCATGCTCTGGTGTTCTGTTTGGCGGGCATGCTTCCAAACAAAAACTTTGCTAGGTCTTACTTTCGGGGGAGGCCTTATATTTAGCAATTCAGCAAAACCTCTACTAGGTCTTATTTTCTGGGGATGTCTTATTTTCGGGGAAACAGGGTAGGCCCCTTCCACACTGCTGTATAAAATCCCACATTATTTGCTTTGAACTGGGTTATGTGGCAGTGTGGACTCAGATAACCCAGTTCAAAGCAGATATTGTGGATTATCAGACTTGATATTCTGGATTATATGACTGTGTGGAAGGGCCCCTAGTCTCTAGGGCAGCAGAAATCCCAGGCTTGCACAGCACTGAGCCCTGGTAGTGAAAGTGGTGTCAAACAGCATGATCTCTAGTATAGATGCATCCATCATTTAAGTCTAGTCTTCCTTAAATGATGGATGCATCTATACTAGAGATCGTGCAGTTCAAAGCAAAAGAGCATCATTATTGCTAAGAGTGCATCTACACACTGTGGATGGAGTTGATGCCATTTGACACCGCTTTCAGGGCCAGGGCTCAATGCTACCTAGTGGTGGGAGTTGCAGTTTTACAAGGTCTTGAGCCTTCTGTACCAAAAGAGGGCTGGTGCCTCTCCAAACCACAACCCTCAGGGTATTTCTTGTTTTTGATTATGTTGATATTTGCTCAGGCCCCTTCTATATTGCTATATAATCCAGATGATCAAAGCAGATAACTCACATGATCTGCCTTGAACGGGATTATAGGAGTCCACACTGCCAGATAACCCAGTTCAGAACAGATCATCTGAATTGTATATGGTAGAATAGATTCTCTAGAAGGGGCCATGGTTTGTGTGTCTTTTCTTCTTTGTGTCTTATGGCATTGTATGCATTTCTCTCTCTGAAAATCAATTAAGAAAAATTACAAAAACAAACAGACTACCACCTGCCAGGACTCCATAACATGGAGTTCTGTAGTTGGGGACGTGGGTTTAGCAGGCATGGTCAAACTTTGGCTCTCTGGGTGTTTTGGACTTCAACGTTTACAATTCCTAACAGCCTGTTAAGAATTGTAGGAGTTGGGTTGCTGTGAGTTTTCCATGCTGTATGGCCATGTTCCAGAAGCATCCTCTACTGACGTTTCACCTACATCTATGGTAATCATCAGAGGTTTTGAGATCTGTTGGAAACTAGGCAAGTGGAGTTTATATATCTGTGGAATGTCCAGGGTGGGAGAAAGAACTCTTATCTGCTTGAGGCAAGTGTGAAAGTTGCAATTGGCCACCTTGATTAGCATTGCATGTCCCTGTAGCTTCAAAGCCTGGCTGCTTCCTGCCTGGGGGAATCTTTTGTTGGAAGGTGTTAGCTGGCACTGATTGTTTCATATCTGTAATTCCTCTATTTTCTGAGTATTGTTCTTTATTTACTGTCCTGATTTTAGAGTTTTTAAAATACTGTTAGCCAGATTTTGTTCATTATCATGTTTTCCTCCTTTCTGTTGAAGTTGTCCACATGCTTGTGGATTCAATGGCTTCTCTGTGTAGTCTGACATGGTGGTTGTTAAGAGTGGTTCAGCATTTCTGTGTTCTCCAATAATCTGCTGTGTCCAGGTTGGTTCCTCAGGGGTTCTGCTTGGCTGACTTCTCTGGTTGGACTAGTCTCCAGTGCCTTTCATGTTCCTTGATTTGTGTTTGGGCAATGCTGCTGCACTTGGTGGTCTCTATGTAGATTTGTCCACAGCTGCAGGGTATACAGTACAGAGGAGCCATTGAAATCCATATGCATGTGGTTCATTTATTTACCTTTCGTTCCGCCTTTTTGAGCTTCCTTCCCCTTTTGCTCTCCCTTTTTGGGATCGTATGCCTTGTTGGGGTTGGGATTCAACCTAAGCTTGATTTCAAGGAAGAGGAAGAGAATTGAGCCTCGGAAGTACAGATGCCAAGAGCTTTGCAAGACCAGTTTGCACCCCCAAAACCCTGTTCCTTGTACCTCTTTTCTTACTTTGGACATAGTATTCGGAAGCTGTTTGGTGTGTGCAAGTTTCTCAAATGTTTTGTTCACGGGTTGCAATAAAAACAGAGACACGAGATGTGGACAATGCTTCCACAGGTATATAAACCCCACTTGCCTAGTTTTCAAGAGACCTCACAACCTCTGAGGGTGCCTGCCATCAGGGCCGTAGCCAGAAAAAAAATTCGGGTTTTTTTTTTTAAATTTCGGGGGGGGGGGGGGGTTGAACCCCTAGCACCCCCCCCCCCCCCCCCCACACACACACACACCCGCTACAAACCTGTCAATATCTGCTTGAGATAGTGCCTGGAGGGACTCTTAATGTTTTGCGTCTCATAGATTTAGCATGGGGATTTGGTTAACCAGTTAAAATTCATGAGTAAAACAGGGTTTTTTTATAATCTGAAAAATTTCGGGGGAGGGGGTGTTGAACCCCTAACACCCCCCCCCCCCCCGCTACAGTCCTGCCAGGAGAGAATGCTTCTGGAACAAGGCCAGACAGCCCGGAAAACTCCCAGCAATCCAGTGATTCCGGCCATGAAAGCCTTCGCCAACACATTGTGGGAGCTGAAGCCCAAAACACCTGGAGGGCCGAAGTTTGCCCATGCCTGGTGGCTAGTGTCCTCTCTCAGCCATGCCATTGGGGGAAGCAGCCGTGCTTGGCGCCTTTAAAGCTTCCAAAAGGGAGGCGGCAGCCCATTGGCTGGAGCGCCCTCTGCCCGGCCCCGGAAGTCTCATTCCCGGCCGCTGCCGCGAGGAGGAGGAGCCTGCTGGGGAGCCTTCCTTGTGTGAAGACTTCGGGGAAGCGGCGGCGGCGGCAGCAGCATTGGCATTGCCTGCGGGTCGAGCGGGTCCCCATGCTGTTGCCTGGGCTGCCCTTGGGCCACGCGGCGGGAGGGCTGGGCATGAGCCGCGGCGCCTGAGGGAGCGGGAGAGAGAAGGGAGGATGCTGCTCTCGCTGGTGCTGCACACGTACTCCATGCGCTACGTGCTGCCCGCGGCGCTGATGCTGGGCGCCGCGCCCACCTACGTGGTGGCCTGGGGGGCCTGGCGCCTCCTGGCCGCCCTCCTCCTGCCCGCCCGCCTCTACCACCGCGTCGACGACCGCTTCTACACCCTCTACCAGAGCATGGTGCTCTTCTTCTTCGAGAACTACACCGGAGTCCAGGTACAACTCCGCCGCCGCCGCCGCCTCGCCCACTTGGCCCCGGCTGCACACACACTGGAGAACACATGCACTTCGAGACCGCTGCAGCTGCCACCACTCAATGCTAGGGCATCCTGGGGTGTTGAGGTTGGAAGCATGCTGCCCTCCACGTGTTTAGGCACCTTCCTCTTGGCCCTGATACAACCACACGCTAGAATCAATGCACTTTGACGCCACTTGGTTTGCTATGGCTCAATGCTATGGAAGCATGTCTTCTGCACCTTGTTTTCGACCTTGGTGCAGCTACATTGTAGAATGAATGCACTTTGATACCACTACTAACTACAGTGGTTCAGTGCTGTGAAATCATGGGGTTTGTGGTCAGAAACATGCTGCCCTCCACCTGTTCCACCCTTTCACTTGACTCTGGGTAAAGCTACACTGTAGAATGCTTAATAAACTTTATTTACATCCCGCCACCATCTCCCTAAAGGAATTTGGTGGGGGGACTTACAAAGGCACTCCAGGGTGCAGCATTTAATATAAAGCGATACAAGAGTTTAAAGCAATGTTGTATAGAAGTATAACAACTATCAACACACCTATACACATAATAAAAGTGAAAATATATATGTATGTATATGGCTGGGGTGTCCACTTACACCAGCGTTTCTCAACCTGGGGTCCCCAGGTGTTTTGGCCTACAACTCTCAGAAATCCCAGCCAGTTTACCAGCTGTTAGGATTTCTGGGAGTTGAAGGCCAAAACATCTGGGGATCCACAGGTTGAGAACCACTCACTTACACAGACAAACTCCTGCCTTCACAAACAGCTATAGCTATCACTACTTGAGAGACACTAACAGCTCTCCCTCCAATGACATTGCAGGTTATAGAGAGCGCCGTGAACATGTCCAAGAGCCCTGCCAATGGCCTACACAAACATCATACGGCCCACCACCCAAGTGAAGGCTTTCATACGGGCACAATTTCCTCCTAGATTTTGTTTTTCCTCCAACACGACACCCCAGTGTTTCTTACTCTCTCCATTGATGTGGAATTTGCATGACTATGCTCACTGCCTCTCCCATAACCCTTTCCTATTCTTTTCTATGACACACAGCAAACAGGAATTGATCAGCAACTGAACATACTAGAGAGAATTCACAATGATTTATAGGAATTGTAGGTATTGGGATATATAGGTCACCTACATCTAAGAGTACCCTGAACTCCCCCAACGATTGTCCTAGAACTAACTTGGCACACAGAACCTCAATGACCAACAAAAAATATTGGAGGTCTTTGGTGGGATTTATAGGAGTTTCAGTTCACCTGCACCCAGAGCAGGCATTATGAACGCAAACATTGATGGATCTGGACCAAACTTGGCATGCATACCCAATATGCCCAAATTTGAATACTAGTGAGTTTTGAGAGAAATTGGCCTGGGCATTTTGGGGTTGTAGGTACTGGGGTTTTATAGTTCACCTGCAATTAATGAGCACTCTGAACTCCACCAACAATGGAATTGGACCAGACTTGGCACACAGAGTCCCCATGACCAGCAAAAATACTGGAGGTCTTTGAGGGAAATTCGCCTTGATTTGGGGGAGTTGTAGTTCACCTACATCCAGAGAGCACTGTGAATCCAAACACTGGTGGATCTGGACCAAATTTGGCACACAGACCAGATATGCCGAAATTTGATTACTAGAGGAGTTTAGGAGGAACTGACCTTTCTTTCTGGGAGTTGTAGTTCACCTGCAACGCTGGGTGCCCAAGGTATTTAACATAAAATAGCACAACTTTAAAAACACAGAACTTCTGTAGATAGAACTAGCTGCCAACGATTCACAACTAAAGTGCCAGAGTGTCAACCTCATATGGGCCCATTTCAGCCTACTCGAGGTCAAAAGCCTGTTTAAACATCCATGTTTTTAGGCTGGATTGGAAGGATTGAAGGGTGAGGCTAATCTAGTCTCCTTTGGGAGGTTATTCTGGAGCAGGGGAGCCACCACAGAGAAGGCCCTCTCTCTCGTCCCCACCAACTGTGCTTGGGATGGTTTGATACTAGTATAACTCCCACCACTCAATGCTATGGAATCATGTTTGTGGTTGGAAGTGTGCTGCCCTCCACCTGTTCAGCACCTTCATTTTGACATTGGTGCAGCTACATTGTAGAATTCATGCAGTTTGCCATTACGGGAACTGCCCTAGCTCAATGCTATGGCATCCCAGGAGTTGTAGTTTCGACCATGCTGCCTTCCACCTGTTGTACCTTTCCACTGTAGCTACACTGTAGAATGCTTGCGGTTTGATACCGCTATAACTCCCACAACTTAATGCTATGGAATCATCAAATTTTATTCCAAAAGAGTTTGCCTCCCTCTGAGGCCGAGAGAGAGACTTGCCAATGATGACCAAATGGGTCTCCATGGCTGACTGAGGATTCAAATTCTGGTCTCCCAAAAGAGTCTAGTGCTTAAACCACATTGGTCTCTGCCTTGAATTATTATATGACAAAAATCCAATAATCTGTTTTTTCCTACTTTTCCTACTCCCTATTTCTTTACTGACAATTATTGTGTGTGTTGTTTAGGCCCTAGAATCAGAAATAGCACTTTTTCAATTATATCCAGAGGACCGTGAGCTACTGTGAGTTTGAGTCCTTTGCCTTTCAGAAGCGTGCTGCTCTCCATGTGTTCAGCACCTTCATTTCGACCCTGGTGCAGATACACTGTAAAGTTAATGCACTTTGACACCACAACAGCAGCTACCACTCAATGCTATGGCACCCCAGGAGTTTTAGTTTCAAACATGCTGCCTTCTATCTGTTGTGCCCTTCCATTTGACTCTGGACGCAGCCACATTGCAGAATACATGGAGTTTGATACCGCTGCAATTCCCATGACTCAATGCTATGGGGTTTGCGGTTGGGAGCATGCTGCCCTCCACATGTTATCCACCTTCCGCTTGTCCCTGGTTTAGCTACACTGTAGAATTAATGCAGTTTGATACTGCTACAACTACCATGACTTAATGCTATTGGGTTTGCAGTTGGAATGTCAATTTGGAAGAGACCCCCCCCCCCAAGGGCCCATCCAGTCCAATCAACTGCCATGCAGGAAAAGCACAATCAACTCACCCATGACAGATGGCCATCCACCCTCTGTTTAAAAACCTCTAGAGAAGGAGATTCCACCACACTCCCAGACAGTGTACTAGTAGTAGTAGTAATAATAATAATAAAACTTTATTTATACCCAGCCACCATCTCCCCAACGGGGACTCGGGGCGGCTGTACTTTATTTATATACCACCCTATCTCCCCAAAGAGTCTCAGGGTGGGTTCCAACAAAAATGTCAAACATTCAATGCCAGAATGCCCTAATAAAGAGAAATAAACAACCCCCCAGATCCCAAAAGAAAATTCTCAACTACAGTAGAGTCTCACTTATTCAACATAAATGGGCTGGCAGAACGTTGGATAAGCAAATATGTTGGATAATAAGGAGGGATTAAGGAAAAAGCCTATTAAACATCAAATTAGGTTATGATTTTACAAATTAAGCACCAAAACATCATGTTATACAACAAATTTGTCAGAAAAAGTAGTTCAATACGCAGTAATGCTATGCAGTAATTACTGTATTTACGAATTTAGCACCAAAATATCACGATGTATTGAAAACATTGACTACAAAAATGCGTTGGATAATCCAGAACGTTGGATAAGCGAGTGTTGGATAAATGAGACTCTACTGTATAACAAAATTAAAATTATCACTGATAAACAAATTTAAGTAATAACATAACCAATCAACCATTACACATATAACATTAAAACAGAACAGAAATTGAAGCAAATCTAAAATGCTTTTAAAATTATTGAGATTGAACTCCATTTGGTTTGCTATGGCTCAATGCTTTGGATCCCTGGAGTTTGAAGCATGCTGCCCTCCATGTTTTATTCATCTTCCGCTTGACCCTGTAGAATTCATTCAGTTTGGTACCACTTTAGTTGCCATGGCTCTATGCTGTGGAAACAATGGACTTGTACTTTTAAGCATCCTGCTCTCCACATGTTATGCACCTATATTGTGGAAGGAATTTAGTTTGACACTTTTGTTCCTACCAAACAAGCCTGGGACTGTGGTGGGGCAGAAAACGGTCTCGTCAGAGGATCTAATAAGAATAATAATAACCTCTATATCCTGCCACCATCTCCCCAAAGGAACTCAGGGCAGCTTACAAAGGCATTCCAGTGTGCAGCATATAACGTAAAATTGTATAACTATAAAACAATATCACATAATATTATAACAACCAATGTTCAATGGGTTCCTGAAGGCAAATACAATCCTTCATATAGCCTGGACTCAAATGTATATGTATATGGCTTTATAGGTCACAATCAGCACTTTGAATTGTGCCCAGACTGGCAACTGTTGCAATAAGGCAAGTGTATGTGCCCTATAGTCAGCCCTACTTAGTAATCTGGCTGCACTCTTTTAAGTTTCTGAACACTTTTTCAAAAGCAACTTCATATAAAGCGTATTAAAATAATTGAAACAGGACGGAAACATGGCATGTGTTCACATGTCCATATCTGACTTTTCCTGATTTCCTGATTCTTTTCCAGCAGCTGTAGTTGGAGCACAAGCTTTAACTGTGCAAAGGTGCTTCCAGTCATTGCTGAATCCTGGGCCTCCAGGCTGAATGTAGGAGTGCCCCAAACTGAAAGCCTGCATTTTTGGTGGGGCAGAACCCTTCCTAACACCGTCTGCATACCAATTCTCAGATTTATTTTTCAACTAACCAGGACCACCTCTATTTTGGCTAGATTAAGCTTCAATTTATTCACAGTGTAAGGAAATGCAGTGGCACCGAAAGGCAGTTGGTTTTCTGAGATATTTTCCCCTCTTTGCAGAATGACCCCCAACATATCCACGGACCATATCAAAGTTAATAATTTTGCCCCCTAAACCTCCCTTGACTTGTGTACGAGCCAACTTGTATGCGAGTATATACAGTAATAGAATGGGTCTAGGTAAAGGTTTCCCCTGACGTTAAGCCCAGTCATGTCTGACTCTGGGGGTTGGTGCTCATCTCCATTTCTAAGCCAAAGAGCCGGCATTGTCCGTAGACACCTCCAAGGTCATGTGGCCGGCATGACTGCATGGAGCGCCGTTACCTTCCCGCCGGAGCGGTACCTATTGATCTACTACGCACATTGACATGTTTTCGAACTGCTAGGTTGGCAGAAATGGGTCTAAATACCATAAAATACCAGGTATTTTAATCTTGGAAGTATATATGGAGTGCAAAAGTGTTGCACCGTCTTTATATTCAGCCCTCCCACCCTTGTTAATTCGGATAATAGCAGATACAAAACATTTCTGGTCTTTAAACTTGCCAATTTAGAGGGTCAGTTAACATAAATAGGATTTGCAGATGAGAAAATGTATTTAGGAAAATGTGGTTAGAACCAGCTGCTCATTTTAGTGTGGTTGCCAATAGACAGATGTTTCAGCCTCTGTTCAGTGAGGCCACCAAACGGATGTCAGATGGTCCCTCCATTGACCAGGCTTGAATGAAACTGGTGATCTAGAGGTCAAAGGCCTCTGCATCCTGTTGTCCTGACCAGTTATGTACTTCCAAGTGCTTTCATCCCTTTCCCCTCATTCATGAGTTTCAGCTTAATGTCCTCCAGTTTTTTTCCCCTCTTTGGCATTCACATGCCTCTCCACTCAAAGTGACAACACAAAAGGCCTGTCCAGCAGTCAGTGCAACTTATGTAAATCATGTTCAAAAGGGAACAAATGTTTTACATATTTGGACAATATTGTTTTCTTTAAACACACAACTGTAGGCTCCTATGTGGGCTACTCCCACAACATGATTTGCAGCGAATACTGAAAAGGGTTTTTCATTTACACAAAGGGATTTCACAGATTGAAAGTCCTTCCTTAAGACCTGTTCCATGCTCCCAGATTTATCAGTGTAATTCTACAGCTGTGTTCACACAAAACACTAAGCTCTTTCAGCTTATGGACACTAAATATGATGCTGGTACACTCTGCCCAGTCACTTTTGCAGGATTCCTCCTGAAAGATTGAACTGCTATAGTGGCAAGACACTTATCTGGATGGAAAAGCAACAAATTATATTGCACTGGCTGAATCCCCCAGGATAATAATGTGCCCTTACCTTGATGTTAGCCCTGTTGGAACACTCGGTGTTCTCTCCCTCCAAGGTGAAAACATCCCCATTTGCTGCTTGAGGACTTTTAAGACTGTTTTTAAAACACTACAGTTTACTCTGCCATTTGGGAGAAGAACCAGCTTTTTAAAATGTGCAGCTTGACTCCTGAATCAGGATCATAATGGAATCAGTAATGGTAGAGTGGAAGGTTGGTGATGGTTACCTGAATCAGATGGTCATTCCCACCATGGTAGAGCAGTTCCCTTGTTGCATCAGCATCTAGAAAAAAACTATAATTCCTTTCATTGGGGACTGTTATGAGAATTTGGTTTTATGCATACATTTGCAGGTCAGAATTTGGCCTCCCCCTTCTCTACTTGTTTCACTTGTGGCTGATGCTGTTGTGTGATCGGGCATAAACCAATACAGCAAACACGTGCACATAGTTAAAAATATCTGTTTTGCTGATATGTAATACAGGTTGTGTATGATTTTATTTTGGCTTTAAAAAGATGAGTGTAGCTGTAAAAGTCTGACCCGGGCAGAGATACTACACAATAGAGCTAGAGGCTCCTTTTGCGCCAGTGTCTGTAAGCCAACTTTAAATCTTATAAATTTCTTTTTAGCTAATGCCCATTTTTTGTGGGGCAAATGTGGATGCTCGGCTGACATGTAACATCGTGTATTCTCACCGTTTGTACATTACTGTGTCATTTCCACACATTAATTTCTAAATTTGATGTACTTTCAGTAGCAGGGAGACATTTTCTTGTCTTCCTTTTTCATGTGGCTCTGGAGTTACCAATAGATATACCATAGATATAAGTCTAGAAATTGTAGTCAAAAAATCTGGGGTACCTTATCCATGGATCAGTGTAAGTACTGTGCCTCCATTCTTATCAAAAAGGAACTATCTTCCCTGTCTAAAGTGGCAAAAGGTGAAAGCTCAGTCCATCCTGGGCTGTGACACTGATCTTTACACAGCAGCAGGACTTCTGACCTTTCTGAATGCTTGGGTGGGAAAATGGCAGGGACAGCTGGTCCCATGAGGCATTGTTGGCACTTCCTCTCTTTGTAGAATAACCCACAGCTTACCCATGGGTTAAATCAAAATCCACAATTTTGCCTTCAAACCCTGCCCTCCACTAATACATGAGGTATTCTCTCAGATTAAAAGAGCACATTTTTATTTGCTGTTTTTCAATTTTGTGGGGGTTCTGTCTTACATGAGTATACAGGCAGTCCCCAAGTTATGAACATCCCACTTAGAAATGACAAAAGTGAGACAACAAGAAGTGAGAGAAATCTACCCCTCGGAAGGGAAATTCACTCCTGAAAGAGATGTCATGGGGAAAAGGTGTCTCAACTGGAGCTTTATCTCCAGTCCTTGTTTCCACAACAAGCCATTTTTTTTTCAAAATCCAGTGATCACAGGGACAGAAAGCAAGGTGAAATCTTCTGAACAGAAGCACAGGCTACTGAACAGGTGCTATAGGCTACGTCAGAGAAAAGACCTGGCAAAACCACTTCTTGAGTATTTCTTGCCTTAAAAAACTCCATTAAATTCATGGGATCACTATATGTTGACAAATGACATGAACACACACAGGCATATATAACAGAAAGGACTATATCATGTTTTTGCATATAACATTACTATAGACATGCAATACTATTGCAAAAAAGGGTGTGTTTCCCCCCCCCCCTAAGTTTACTATAATGGGTTTATCTTTATAAAATAAACAAATCATTTAAACCCTGCATTCTTTAAGTTTAGCTATTTATGCTCAAATTGATCCTTGTGTTAATAGATAGTTATACTGACCAGTCTAGTGTCACTTGAATGATTAGAGAGTAATTTATATTCCTGCTTTCCATTTTTAATTAGTCTGTTAAAATGACACTTATTTTTTTCTTGGATAAGTGTTGAGAGTTTATATGAAATGTTTATATCATTTAGTTAACCACGTACCTTTGTTCTCTTCTAGATATTTATATATGGTGATTTGCCAAAAACTAAAGAGAATGTGATATATATATCGAACCATCAGTGTACAGGTTTGTATACAGTTTGCTTACATATAGTAAACTTCCTTGCACAGAAAATATATCTCAATCAAGGCCTGAGTTCTGTAATTAAGGGGTTGGGCGTGGTTAACAATAAGGCTTTAATATTTGTGACTTCACATTGATTGTGGACCAACATCAGACATCAATTTTTAACTCTGTTCAGACTTCCTCAGTGGTTTCCATATGTATTGGCTGTCCAAGTCATATACTCAAAAGTATGGATATATTATATGCTGGCAGTAGGATAAAGGATATTCGGCATTGTAGAATATCTAAAACGTGAAAGCTCAGGAATTCAAGGGAAGGTGACATTAAAATAGTAAAAAGGGAAATAAAAGAATGTGATTTTGGAAACAGCTTCTCCTACATTTCAAGGAGCTTCATTGTCAGTGTGTGATATATCATTAGAAAAAGATCTTTTAAAAATAAAAGATATGGAACATAATAATATTGACTTTTCAAAACATCATGGATATATATATATATATATATTTCTTCTGTTGGCTTTGCAGTTGACTGGATTGTAGCAGACATGTTGGCCATCAGACAAAATGCTCTCGGACACGTTCGATATGTTTTGAAAGATGGGCTAAAATGGCTTCCTTTGTATGGGTGGTATTTTTCTCAGGTAACTTTCCCATATTACATCAAACAATGGCTTAATTGCTTATTTTTGTCACATTACCATTAGCTTCAGTAAAACAATCCACATAAAGAACTGTAGCAAGATAGAAGTAATGTGTGCAAATGCTTTTGTATTTCCTAGTTGGTGATTTTATTTGAATGCTAAAAAAAAAAACATGGGTGTCTTTGGCTTTCAGCCTGGTTTACCATTGTTATCAACTGAAAATCTGTGAACATAGGACAGCTGCTAGAATGGAATAGATGTGCCTGTGTCCCACATGCTGAAGAGTAACTTTAAAGAAGAATCCATTTATTATGACTTTAACATTCATGGGTTTCAGTCCACTTCATCAAGTAAACAAAGAAATATATTACTTTATATTAGGCTCCTTATGCTGCAAGAGATTAACATGGCTACTTTGAAAACTAATTCACAAGAATTTGTTCATGGGATGAAATGAGATCAACAGTAATGAAATACAAAAATAACTTTTTACAGTTATTTCCAACTCAACCTACTAACCAAATGTGCTTGTAATATGACATGACACTTCATGCCGTTTTCCTGATTAAGTGGACTGCAGTCCTACAAAGCTTGTGCCTTAATGTATTTATTGATTCCTAAGATGCACCATAATTTTCTTGTTACTTTGCTACAAAAGTCTAAATGTAGTCACTCCTCTGAAAAATGCTTTAAAATGCAATGTTGATTATATTTACTTAGAAGGGTTGTTGTTTGTTGTTTTTGTGTCAGGAGCAACTTGAGAAACTGCAAGTCGCTTCTGGTGTGAGAGAATTGGCTGTCTGCAAGGACGTTGCCCAGGGGATGCCCAGATGTTTTACCATCCTGTCGGAGGCTTCTCTCATGTCCTTGCATGGAAAGCTAGAGCTGACAGACAGGAGCTCACCCCACTCCCCAGATTTGAACTGCTGACCTTTCGGTCTGCAGTCCTGCCAGCACAAGAATTTAACCCATTGCACCATCAGGGGCTCTACTTAGAAGTAAATCATATTAAATACAGTGGTTTACATCTAGGAAAGAGGTTAGAAGATAGAAATCTAGGGTATAACTCCCATTGGACTCAACCTTGTTGAATTTGGTGGGACTAACTTTCTAGTAAGTGTCTTTAGGATTGTACTGTAGCCATATATCTGAAAGTTCGCATTTAGTTCATTGAATCCCATAGCCAATATTGCTTCCTACATATTTAATTCTGATTTTCTTCTAATATGAGTAAAATGCTGTTTGGGGGATACTATCACTGTTATACCTTGAATGCCCACTATCTTTAACAATTCTGGAAGGTAAAGCTCCCAAACATAATTCAAAAAATGCCTGCCTATAGTAAAAGTAAAGATTCTGGTTCTCTGTCATAGTGAAAATTCATATTAAAATAAGTCCCCTTCCCAAATTAATGGGTTGCCTAGATATATTTTTATCTTCTCTTATTTTCTTTCCTTTTTGCTTTTTTTGCTCCTCTAGTTGAGCTTTGTGTGAATTTCATCCTAGTAGGCTGTCAGGGTGATCTAGTGAGCTGGTTCCAATAGACACAGTAGTTGATATTCAGAAGATAGTATTTCTCATTAAATGAGGTGGTTCCGTATCTGAATTGGTGCCATATATTATAAGTAGCGAGAAAAGTTAATGTCAAAAAAGTCAGTTTCTCTACACGTAGTCCTGTAACGTAGACCTTTTGGAATGAATACTACAAAATGCTGATTATAGGCAACAAAAGTGGGTATGGGTTGCATATTTCATATCATTGCTTAATGAATGCCCATCTGCATATTCATCAAATAGATAACCCCTTCTTTTTTCCTCTCACTTCTGAGGAACCCTGGAAAATCTTTGTTCTACTACCCATTCATTCATATAGGTCTCAACTGTATGTCAAGTTAAATATGGGAGTGGCTGAGCTCTCATTGTGTAATACCACTGAAGCTATTTCTAGTGCTCAGAATAACCCTTTTCAACTTTAATGTTTGAAACTTCAATACTAAGAGCCATTTAATTCTATAGTATTCATGCAGTGGGTACTCATTACTAATTATGTGGAAGTGTTTGTTGTTGGAGCAAGTTTCTGGCAGCTCCTGCTAATGGTCTGTCTGTCTGCATCATCAATCTGATCCATGTGTAAGCAATTATTCACATTTCTGTGTGATTTTGGGGCTGTATGGCCATGTTCAAGCAGCATTTTTCCTGACATTTTGCCTACACCTGTGGTTGGCATCTTCAGTTGGATCCTCTGAAGATGCCAGCCACAAATGCAGACAAAATGTCAGGAGAAAATGCTGCTCAACATGGCCATACAGCCTAGAAACCACACAACACCCCAGTTCTGAGAATATCTTGTAGTTTTTGAAGCATTTGGTTTTGTCTTGAGGCCATGCTCTCCTCCTTGCTGCAGTTGTAGGGAAATTATTGCATGAATGTTTTTTCAGGTAGGTAGAATCAAATGAAGGTCATAAACACCCACTGCGAGATCAGACCAAGGGCCTATCCAGTTCAGCACCATGTTTTCCAGATTTTCCATAAGTTCCAGATTTGGCCTACTCACCAGGCTGGTAACCCTCTGCCAAGAGGCATGGTGACTGATTGCCAACATATGTTATTATGTGATGTTGACTAGAAGGTTTTTCCCTCCAGCTCAGCAGCCTCACAAAATAGTTTTACTAACTGGCCTTTGAGGGTTTCTTCTGTTTATTCCTTTTAGGTGTTCAAGGTAATCTGGATCCCCCCCCCCCCCCCCCGTAGTTGGCATAGTGGTCAGTTGAGCCTTGCCTTTGGTAATGACTTATATGAATCAAGGCTAGGTTTTCCTTTAGGACACGTGATTGTGAAAAACATTTGGATGCTTTCCATGCAGCAGAGGGAGTAGCAAATAGGGGAAATTTATGACTGAATAATTCAGTGCCACAGTTAGTAATTTGAATAATGACACCTAAAGGATATTGAAGAAAAGGTTATTACAGTATTGAAAAAGGATGTACAACAGCTATGCTTCCCACTGATGGGTTTTTTAATTATTATTTTCCATGTCACGTTAAATCCTGCAAAACACGAAGCACTTCCTCTTCTTCCTGTTGATGCTGTGCTAGTGATGTCATTCACACTCAGGACTTTCCAATGACAATTACTTGCAGAAATGTGATGGAATGCATGTTTCCTACCTCCAATAAACATCCTGTTGTGAAATATGCATATATTCTGAATATGCAGAAAGAAGAATACAAGTCAGGAAAATGTGGTAGTAAACATATCTGTTATTTTGTGTATATTTGTTTTTGTTTGGTCTACAAAACAGGTCCTTAAATTATAGGTGAGATAATATTTTAGAACTAAAAATACTGATTGTTTTTTGGAAATACATTATGGCATAAAATAGTAATGTTCACAGACAAGTACAGCATATGTGATGTAGTTGATGAAGTGGTGTTGTGGCAAAGTTATAGCTTAAAATGGGCTGAATAACATTATACTAGTCTGACAGATTGGAAAATGTATGTCTTCATTTAAAATATTTTTGCTTGGAAGGAAACTCTTGGTTTCCACGGAATTTACTTCTAACTAACCTAACTGTCGTATAGGATAACAACTTGGATATAAGCACTGTAACAGCTTTTGTGAAAGTAGCCTTAAAGGGGTCAAACAAGAGAAGCAATTTTCAAATAAAATCTTTTCTTTTTCCAAAAACACCCCCTTTGATTATTTCTAAATCTCTTATTAATACTTGAATTAACCTATAGTTTTTCAAATTCACTTTTTATTAGGAGTGTCATATTAAATAGGCGCCCCAATTATGCGAATTGTAAAGTGCAGATAGACTGTTTAGCACATGGTATTTATGTTTAGCACATGGTATTTAATAATTTATTATTATTATTATTATTATTATTATTATTATTATTATTTGTATCCCACCTCCATCTCCCCAAAGGGACTCGGGTTGGCTCACATTAGCACGAGCCCAACATCGACATAAGTTAAAACAATCCATGAAATTAAAAAATATATAACAATATAGTACAAATCAACATAAAACAGTAGTTGTCCACGACAAAGATGGGAATGCAATGTAAGATTTTCAAAGTAATTAAAGATTGGCAGTCTGGCTTTAATTATATGTTATAAACCCAATTAGAATTCAGAAGAAAATGGTCCTTTTCTCTTCGATCATGTGGTTATGTAGAAACGATTTCTGAAAGATAAAGGTTTTGTTTGTTTTTGTCTCCCATTTGGGAGAATAGATTGCAAGTAGAGATGTGCAACAAAATTGTTGCAATGTAAACTGATACCTTTCAAAGTTTTAGCTACTGTGTTCCACTCCTGTCCAGCCTTGTTTTCTCCCCCATCCCTTGTATAGTCAATGTTTTGTGTTCACTATTTATTATTTATTTATTTGCTACATTTATATGCCGCCCTTCTCACCCCGAAGGGGACTCAGAGCGGTTTACAAATTAAATTTACATACAATATTATATTAGTATAGTACAATACTGGTAACAAATTACTATATTGTACTGTATCAACATATTGTAATATTATTAGTAATATTACATGTAAAATATGATATATAATTAATATTATTATATTGTATTATTAGTATTATATCGTATTACAATATAATATTATGAATATTATATGTTGTCACGACCCAGGTTGCAGAGCACCAATAACCATACACAGAGGCCAGAATCTAACTAATATCTTTATTGAAGGAATATATAAAGTTAATAAAAGCAAGTGTATGAAATAGTCCAGAAATAGACCTTTCAGGAAAGGTCAAAATTAGTCCAAAGAAACAATGTCCAATATGAAATATTAAGGTCCAAAGTTGTAATCCAATAACCGAAACACTCACTTTGCCAGGCAAAGTGAGGGGAGATGACAAGGTCTTTTAGTCCATGAAACTTGAGCGAGGCTAGGAAGTAACTTGATTCTTGGAAAAACGAGGCTTGATTCAAGGCAACAAGGAAACAAGGAACAAGAGCAAGATCCGTGGTAATTTCTTGGTAAAATCCGGGAAACAAGACGAGGCTGAGTCTTAGAAAGCAAGGCAGGATTCGTGGAGTAAACAAAGCTGGGAACGAAGGCTTGGCGACAGGAACGGAGGCTTGGAAGCGGAGTAGCTGTCCACACACGCTACTCCGGTTGCTGACGAATTGACTCCGCAAGATCCCTTTGTGGGTAAAACACCTAAATAGGGTCCCGTTTTCCCGCCCAAGAGCAGTTCTCTGGAGAACCAGAAACGAAAGCTATTTTCTGAGTCCAGATGCATGACTCCCTAAACTTTCCCATGGGAAGCAGGCTTAATCAGCTGAATGTTTAGCAGCTATCCTAGCACTCCTGCGAGACGCCTGATCGACTCCTCTCTGTTGTTTACAAAAATCATGGCGGGAAAACGTAGGAGATTTAGGCTCAGGGCTTGTTTGACAGACTTCTGGAAGACAAATCTCTTGCAGGTGCAAGGTTTCCAAATTTGGCTGGGAAAGTTCCAATTCTGACTGAAACGGCGAAAAACCCAAGTTCTCCTCCTCATCTGGCACAACAGTGCCAGAAACGGGACTACATGGCCCATGACTCATCACATATGTATATACAATATGTTATAATTATTACATATAATTATTACACTAAAAATCCTCAATCCCCCTTGGCCTTATTTTTGGGAGGACTCCCTCTCTTTTGAGCAAATGTATTACATACACATTTGCCCAGTCCCATATACATTGAAATCTTGGGTCTCTTTTGTTGACTTCTGTGAGTAGTTCTCAATTCTTTTTCTGATAAATTTGAAAATAGCTCTTCAGCATGAATCATAGAATAGTAGAGTTGGAAGAGACTTCATGGGCCATCCAGTCCAACCCCCTGCCTATAAGCAGGAAATCACATTCATAGCACCCCGACAGATGGCCATCCAGCCTCTGTTTAAAAGCCTCCAAAGAAGGAGCCTCCACCACAGTCCGGGGGAGAGAGTTCCACTGCCGAACAGCCCTCACAGTGAGGAAGTTCTTCCTAATGTTCAGGTGGAATCTCCTTTCCTGTAGTTTGAAGCCATTGTTCCGTGTCCTAGTCTGCAGGGCAGCAGAAAACAAGCTTGCTCCCTCCTCCCTATGGCTTCCCCTCACATATTTGTACATGGCTATCATGTCTCCTCTCAGCCTTCTCTTCTGCAGGCTAAACATGCCCAGTTCTTTAAGCCTCTCCTCATAGGGCTTGTTCTCCAGACCTTTGATCATTTTAGTTGCCCTCCTCTGGACGCTTTCCAGCTTGTCAACATCTCCCTTCAACTGTGGTGCCCAGAATTGGACACAGTATTCCAGGTGTGGTCTGATCAAGGCAGAATAGAGGGGGAGCATGACTTCCCTGGATCTAGACGCTATACCCCTATTGATGCAGGCCAGAATCCCGTTGGCTTTCTTAGCAGCCGCATCACATTGCTGGCTCATGTTTAACTTGTTGTCCACAAGGACTCCAAGATCTTTTTCACATGTACTGCTGTCTAGCCAGGTGTCCCCCATTCTGTATCTTTGCATTCCATTTTTTCTGCCTAAGTGAAGTATCCTGCATTTGTCCCTGTTGAACTTCATTTTGTTAGTTTCGGCCCATCTCTCTAGTCTGTCAAGATCGTTTTGAATTCTGCTCCTTATTCTGCTCTGAAGCAGTATTGAGCTCAAATGGCTTCAAAAGGAATTAGATAAATTCATTACTGGCTAGTAGTTACTATGGCTGTACGTGAGAGGCAACATGTTTCCAAATAACAGTTGCTAAGGAACAGACACCTTACTTACGTGCTTCCCTTAGACTTGGCTGACCATGCTACAAACAACATGCTGAAGCTTTGGATCTGATCTGGTAAATCAGGCATGGGCAAACGTTGGCCCTCCAGGTGTTTAGGACATCAACTCCCACAATTCCTTACAGCTGATAGGCTGTTAGGAATTGTGAGAGTTGAAGTCCAAAACACCTGGAGGGCCCAAGTTTGCCCATGCCTGTTATAGACCTTTCTGTATTGATTATTTTTAAAATAGCAATTTGTATCTCCTTCCATTATCCCTCTCTCATTGCTCTATTCCAATAATTCTCAACCTGTGGGGCCCCTGGTGTTTTGGCCTACAACTCCCAGAAATCCCAGTCAGTTTACCAGCTGTTAGGATTTCTGGAAGCAAGGTCAAAACATCTGGGGACCCACAGGTTGAGACCCACTGTTCCATTCGATTATGCCCCACATCCATTGCCCCCTTTTGGGCCCCTTCCACATAGCTGAATAAAATCCCACATTATCTTTTTTGATTCAGAATATTTGGTAGTGTGGACTCAGATAACCCAGTTCAAAGCAGATATTATGGGATTTTCTGCCATGATTTTCTGGGTTATATTGCTGTGTGAAAGGGCCCTGTATCTTTTAACAATTCTTGCATTTGATAATTTTTCAAGACTGTTTTGGATTTCCCTTCCTGTAGCTCATTAGTAGCCACAGTTGCTTGAATAAGGGCAGATGAGGTGCTTTCTTCTGCAGAGATAACTCCGAATTATACCTACATATGTCACCAACAGGATGCCAGCTCTGATCTGCTTTCCTTATTTACTATCATTTCTAGGCTGCTTATCATGAAATGTCTAAAAGGTATATTCAGAACACATGTTTTGAATATACATTATGAATATATTCAAACTGATATTCAAATTGAGTATATTCAAACTGATAAAACAAAGTACATCTCAAACAAAGTTCTGTATTCACAAAGATAAGATAGGGAATAGCTTGAGCAAACAATGGTGTCATCAGCAAACATCTGAAACACTCAACATTATAGTTTTAAAAATGGGCAGAGCACTACAAAGAAGAGACACTGAAAGGAAAAAAATTGCTTGTTTATTATTGCCAAGCAGTGGCCATGAGCAAATGCCATGAGCAAATGGCCATAATAACCTTTGTGGGTCTAGAAAGTAATTTTCAAGTAGCCTTTTCTAGAGTTATTCAAGATTTATACAATATATTAATTAACTAGCTGTGCCCAGCCACGCGTTGCTGTGGCAAAGTGGTGGTGGTATTGGTTACAATTGTTGTGGAATTTTTATTTGACATAATTTGTATTTTTAAATTAATTTTATTGTAACTTATCTTTTTATTTATTATATTTTATTATTTTCTTGTATTATTTTTAGTTATTTTCTGTTATTATAGTATTTTATTGTATTAATTTTTAGTGTTTTTTATTATTTTTTAGTGTTTTTTATTATTTTTATTGTATTATTTGTATTTATTTTATTTTTTATTCTTTTATTATTTGTGTTTTATTATTTTATTTTATTATTTGTATGTATTATATTTTATTATTTGATTATATTATTTTTATTTCTTTTTTATTGTATTATTGTATTTTATTTTTATGGGTTTTTTGTATTAATTTTATTATTTTTGTTTGTGTTTGTATTGGGTTGCTATGAGTTCTGTGGTCTGCCTGGTCATGTTCAAAATGTATTCTCTCCTGATGTTTCGCCTGCGTGTATGGGAGGCATCCTCAGAGGTTGTGAAATGTGTTGTAACAAAAGGAAGTGGGGTTGATATATCTGTGGAATGACCAGGGTGGAAGAAAGAACTGTTGTCTGCTTTAGGCAAGTGTGAATGTTGGAATTGGCACTGAATAGCCTTGTAGCTTCAAAGCCTGGATGGTTCCTGCCTGCCTGGAATGAACAAAATGTGGCTCCCAGTGTTTAAAAAAATCTGTGAAATCAGGACAGTTAACTAAAGAACAGCACTGAGCAATCAGGAAATTCCAGACATGATGTACTGAGGGCCAGCTAACATCTCCCAACAAAGGATTCCTCTCTGAAGCAGGAAGTAGGCAGGCCTTGAAGGTGCAAGGGCATTCAGTGGTAATCAAGTTGGGCAAGTGGAACATTCACAGTTACCTCAGACAGATAAGAGTTGTCCCATCCTGGATATCATTGCTGAGATAGAAATAAACATCCCACCTGTCTGTTTTCAAACAGATCTCCTAATCTCTGAGGATGCCTGGCATAGACATGTATGGCAGTTTGGTAGCAGATAGGGTCGTGAGGGAATGTGATGTTTAATAGGCTTTTCCTGATTCCCTTCTTATTATCCAACATATTCAGTTATCCAATGTTCTGCCGGGGTGTTTATGTTGGATAAGTGCGACTCTACTGTATATTTATAATCTTATATTATCTGCTTAGAACTGGATTATATTAAGGCTCCTTCTATACAGCTGAATAAAATGCACACTGAAGTGCATTATATGGCAATGTGGACTCAAGATAATCCAGTTCAAAGCAGATAATATAAGATTATAAATGGGTTATATAGCTGTGTAGAAGGCCCTTGAGTCTACACTGCCATATAATCCAGTTCAAATAAGATAATTTGTATTTTATAGGCAGTGTGGAAGAGGCCTGAGGCCTAACTGTGCCTGTCCCCTGGGCTGAGTAGGTTGCTAGGAGACCAAGTGGGTGGAGCTTAGCCTTCTAACTGGCAGCAATTGGCTGAAAACAATTATTCCTCTCCCTCTAATTAGGACTTTATTTTTCTTTTCTTTCTGTTGTCGGAATGTAGGGGCAAGGATGGTGGATTGTGCTGCCAAATTTCTAGGTTCTGGGGCTTGTACTTTTGTTGTTTAGTGGGAGGGACAGACACCATTACTCATTTATATATATATAGATTGGAAGGTCACTTGGTATCTTAAAGACAATTACTGCAGTTCACCCTACTGCGGTATAATAGTACACAGCTGGACTTCTGTATCCTTGAATTCTACGTCCATGGATCCTACTATCTGCAGTGTTAAAATGTCTGTGCCCCCCCCCCCCCAAAATCAAAAACAAAGATCCAAACATGGATTTTGCCCTTTTATATAAGACAGTGGTTCCCATCCTTTGGGTCTGGACTTGGTGTTTTAGACTTCAGCTCCCAGAAATCCCAGCCAGCTTACCAGCAGTTAGGAATGGTGGGAAGTCCAAAAACACCAGGAGACCCAAAGGTTGGGAACCACTGATACCAGAGATACTGTTTTACTGTGCCAATGGAACCTGAGCATCCACACATTTTTGTGTCCTAAAAAAGGGGGCCAGTGTCCTGGAACCAAAACCCCAGCAGATACCAAGGGCTCACTGTGTTTGATAACATACTTCACTGATCCTTCAAGATATTGGCATCCTAAATCAGATGCTGCTTCCAAACCAGTTTCACAGTACCACAGGAGGTAACCGAGGCACCTGCTTGTCTAGTTTTAATGGATTCGTTTCAGATTCTTCAGCCTGATGATGTCGAGGGGATCCTTGGAGCTGTGAGAGCGACTACGTGCGCTTCAGACCCTTGCCCTTCTTAGCTAATAAAACTTGCCAGTGGGAGGTTGGTTTGTGAGGATCATAAATGCCTCACTGGATCAGGGACATTTCCCATCTGCCTTAAAACAGGCATTGGTTAAACCAATCCTGAAGAAGGCGTCCCTTGATCCGTCTGTATTAAACAACTATCAGCCAATTCCCAACCTCCCCTTTTTGGGCAAGATGCTGGAGCGGATGGTCGCTTCGCAGCTCCAGGGATTCCTGCTTGAGACCGATTATCTAGATCTGTCGCAGTCTGGCTTCAGGCCTGGTCATGGGACGGAGACAGCTTTGGTCGCCTTGGTGGATGATCTCTGTAGAGAGCTCGATGGGGAGTGTGACCCTGCTGGGTCTCTTGGACATCTCAACGACTTTCGATACCATCAACCATGGTATCCTTCTGGGTCGCCTTTCCAGAATGGGTATTGGGGGCGTTGATTTGCAATGGCTCCGTGCCTTCCTGGAGGGCCGTTCCCAGTTGGTGAAGCTGGGAGACTCCTGCTCGGACCCCTGGCCATTGACCTGTATGGTCCCGCAAGGTTCTGTCCCCCATGCTTTTTAACATCTACATGAAACGCTGGGCGAGGTCATCCGGAGTTTTGGAGTTCAGTTCCATCTCTACGCAGATGACGCTCAACTTTGCTACTCTTTTCCACTGAATTCCAAGGAAGCCCCTCAGATCCTGGACCAGTGCTTGGCCTGGATGGACTGGATGAAGGCTAACAAGCTGAAACTTAATCCTGACAAGACAGAGGTCCTCCAAGTTAGTTGCACAGCCGATCAGGGCATAGGGTGGCAACAGACTGCAGGTCCTCCTGGACTCAGCGCTGATGCTTGATGCCCAGGTGTTGGCGGTTGCCGGGAGGGCTTTTGCACAGTTAAAACTTGTGCACCACCTGCAACCGTACCTCGTGAAGTCTGACTTGGCCATGGTGGTCCATGCCTTAGTTACCTCTGGACTGGATTACTGCAATGTGCTCTACATAGGGCTGCCCTTGAAGACGGCTCAGAAACTACAGCTGGTACAAAGATCAGCGACCAGATTGATAACCAGAACAGGCTACAGAGAGCAGTCAACCCTCCCGTTCAAGCAGCTCCAATGGCTACCGATAAAATTCTGGGCCCAATTCAAGGTTCAGATGATTATCTACAAAGCCCTAAATGGTTCAGGTCCTGCTTATCTCCGTAATCGCCTCCTCCCCTATGAACCCATGCAGGCCTTGGGATCTTCCGGGAAGGCCCTTCTCTCGCTCCTACCTCATTCTCAAGTGCAGTTGGTGGGGATGAGGGAAAGGGCCTTCTCAGTGGTGGCCCCTTGGCTCTGGAACTCCTCAGGGAGATCAGATTGGCACCTTCGCTGGCCACCTTCCATAAGGACCTCAAAACGTGGCTATTCCAATACGCTTTTGAGTGAATAGCCAAGCCAGTTACCCAGCTTGTTTACAATTACTGCACTTTATCCTTGCCCTTCAGACTTGTAGGTTTGTTAACTCTTTTCAGTGAGATTTTCCGCCTTCCCCTGATCGTCCCCATACTATTCTTGAGCCTGATTCAGAGTTCTGTATAAGCTCACTCTACACATATTGTACTCATGCCCAGGTTTTCAAGTACTTGATATGTTTTATGTTGTTTTATGTCTTTATCTTGTTCATTTTATATTGTTATATTGTTTTTAATTTATGGATTGTGTTTTTAACTTATGTTGATACTGGGCTTGTCCCCATGTGAGCCGCTCCGAGTCCCTTCGGGGAGATGGAGGCAGGATACAAAAATAAAGTTGTTGTTGTTGTTGTTATTCAAAGGAAACCCCATGCAGAATGTGCTATACTGATCCAGATAATGCCAGTATATAAGTCACTGTCCCTTTCTTAGTAAGGACACAAGTTGATGTTAGAGCTTCCTTGTCATAAAGATTACTCGAGACTCCACAGAAAATTATGAGTCTTGAATACCTCCAATAGCATACATGTTCCTTCAGAGGGAATGCAACACCATACAGGACAGCAAAAGTCTCCAAAGTCCATACCTCACGCACACCTTTGCAGGATTCAGTTTCATTTAAGAAGCTTTCATCCAACCCATCCCTGCATCCAGACCACTGCTGCCTATTTTATTTGTGTAAGAACTTTACAGCTTTGACTCTGAAAGCATAGGATTTATTCAGTTGGTTTTAGAAAGAACAGATGACCAGCACTTATGGAACAGGTCAAGCCAGACTGCCTCTGTCCAAGTCTCTGCTTACTATTTCTCCTCTCTGTTTTCTTCTCTTTTTTTCCCTGAAATTCTCCCCACAGCTAAGATAACTTTCTGAGTGCCCAGTAGGGCTCTTATGAGGTGTTTTCCCTAAGTTTTGACATTTTGTCATTGGGGGAAGGATGTTTCCATTCAAAATAAGATCCAGTGTTTCTTCATCCATTTCTATGGGTAAATCCCCCTGATGAAATTTAAAAATAATGTCTTACTGGGAAATGTTGCAAAAGACGTTAAAAATACAGGAAAGAATGAGCCCTACAAAAGGAGCCATTTATAATTAAGAAACTGTAACAGTATTGGCCTTGAACAGGATTATATCAACTGCAGCAGACTTTCACAAGAAGAAAAAACTGAAACATTTTCATTTTAAAAGACACACTTCTAATGAATCAATTTCTATAGCTCTGCACACAAATGAATGCAAAATTTGCTGTATTATGCAAAGCAGTATTATGCCACAGAGAGCAATTATGGTCTCAAAGGACTTGAATTCTTATTTCCCACTTTGCTGCTGCATCAAAATGTCTCTATTTGTTGTACACTCTTGTTAGAAGACCCGCATATCAATATAGATTATAAATCAACCAGCTTTTTTCCTTGTAACATCATTATTCCCATGCTTATTCTAAGATGCTAAAACTGGTGGAAAAACAAGGTTGTCAATGACTGCTGTTTCAGCTTGCTTCTGTAATCTCTACTTGCTATAATCCTGGATCATTTCAGCTTATTAATATGACAAAAACTAAATCAATTTTGTTTTTCTTGTGGAGACAGGTTGATAGTTATTAAGAGCAAATCAGGGAGGACTGTGATTTTTAGCTTTGAATATGTTTCAATTGATGTTTACTAGATTTCATACCGAATCATCTGTTTTTAGGTTAAAGAATGTAAAGTTTACAACAAAAATTAAAAGTGTGCTCAAATCAAAGCATAGGAATTTGCAAAGTCTACCATGTCAAATATATTGTCTGCTCTAACTGTCAGGAGCTCTCTGGAGTCTCAAAGATTTTTTGATATTGAGGTGGCCGAAGATTTAACCTGGTACCTTCCACTTGCAAAGTACATGTTCTGTGTGTAGCCTCTTTACTTACCTAACAGGTCTCTATTAGGACTAGATTCTTCCTACTGTAGTTTCCCTTTCCTGGGGCTTAGTTTTCTGTCTCTGCTACTCTCTTTTCACTTCAGAGGAGACTAGATCTCAGCAACCGGTTTTCATTCTTTAATACAATTCTACAATTTCATATACAAATTTCAGTTTGAGCTGTAACAAATCCCACACGTTTATAGAAACAATTGTGAAACTGAAATATGAAGTGAACATGCAGGATTGATTCCAGTCCACGTTGATTATATTAAGCGTAGATTAATGGGGACTTGAAGGAACACCTGTCCCTATATATGCCTGGAAATTGACTCTCTTGAAGTGGGTTCCTCTGTTTCCCATGTAGGTGGGGGTGCATTGTGGAATGGTGCTTTGGAATACCCTTTCCTTGGAGGTCAGATTACAGTGCCAATTAAAATTACGGCTTTTTACTAAAGCCATTTAGACCAAGTTGATTTAATCCAAATTTAAGTTGGCTTTAAACTGTCTTGTTTTTAATTTGTCAAATTACACTTGTCCCTTAACATTTGCGGGTTAAGCATTCAAAGATGTTATTATTTGTGGATGACTGTATTTTCCTCTTGCTCTTCCACCGCCAAATTTGCAGCTTCTTCTCTTTAGGCATTTCTAAGTCTTCCAGTAAGATTCTATGGTCTACATCCACTCAAAATTGGCCATAAAATTGTGCTGGAGAACTTAGAAATGCAGTTTATGGTTTTTCCACTTTTGCAGAAACCCTGTACGTCTAATCCTCCGCAAATGTGAAGCGGTGACTGTACTTAAAATACTATTTATCTAGTTAAATTATTCTTATTGTTTTAAATGTTTTTCAAATGTTTTAGATTTATTTTAATTATATGTTGTCCTGATATCTTTTAATATGAAATGGCATAGATAGATAGACAGATAAATAGATATCCAAAGAGTAACTCTGCTTATGTGAGAGGGCTTCTATGCTTTCTCCTCTTACAGCTTGTGTATACATAAGATTGATGAACCCAGTATAACAATGAGATATAAGAAACAGAAGACTGCAGCACTGTGTGGAAATTGTGGAATTCAACAGAATTGATTTGCATAAATAGATTTTTTTTTCTGAATGCAAGCATATTAAAAATTATTAGGGAAGCAGTTTTTTTTCTTGAAAAAAGTCAGTTGTTTTTAAATTCTTTGAATCTAGCATATTAAAGTGCACTGTACATTCTGAATTATTAGGTTTTATAAATATTGTCTTTTTTTACCTACTAGCATGGGGGAGTCTATGTGAAACGAAGTGCCAGATTTAATGAGAAGACAATGAGAAACAAGCTAGAAGCGCAGATGAAAGTTAATACTCCGGTAAGAATGTATATTTCTCATATGTGTATCACTGTGTTACTATAAGCGTGGCAGAAACATACATGGACTTTTTCGTATCTCTTGGCCCATTTGTATGATTAATCTTCCTATATGCATTCTATAAGGAATGGTTGGAAGAGGATGCTTGGTTTGCTTTCTCCTTCCACAAACCCTACTCTGAACAGTTGTTACTTTGTGTTCAACGGAGAAACATTCTATCCACACAGAACAGTCTTTATCAGGAGGCAAAAGTTCCATTACCTCATGAACATGTACGCTAGTTGAACTGGAGTCATTATGTCTTATTGCAAATTAAACAATGAAGTATATGCATATTTGTTTGTTTAATTTTTGCAGATTATCTCTGGGAATCTCTAGGTTCTGCAGTGCAACTCTTGTTTACCAGTTGAAACTGGGTAGCATTTTGTGGAACCTTGATTTTACCCTCCCCATGATCCAGTTTGTTTTCTGGGCAAAATATCAAAGCGGAACATCTGTTATGGTAAATGGCTATAGGATAAAAGGAATGCACAAGGACTTTTCATGTTTCCTCTTCCAGTGGTTCTTAAAAAAATCTTGAGCTTCTTCAGGAGAAAGTCCCACAAAAATACAAAGGACACTTGTCTACATCAGGTCTACACAACTTGGCAGTAGTAAGGGGCTGAAATTAAATAGGCTCAACCTCTTTGGGCTGCAGATAGGTTTTTATCTCCTCATTCAGGGTTTGCAAAAGGATGCCTTTCCCTCAGAGCAAGCAGCAAAGCAGATTAGTCTTAATTTCCCCACCTTCTCCCAATATGGTGGTGAGTGGCAGTCCTTTTCTGAGGGAAAGAAGAAGTGCCTCAGCTCTTCCCTCCGCCGCTCTTCCTTTCTCTTTGCCTCTGGGTTGCATCTATCATCTCCTTCTCCAGTGGGAAAAACCACCAACCCCACGACATTCATTTCCCTCACTTGTGAGGGACAAATGCATCTTTGCCAAGAAGACCACAACAAAGTCACAGTGAAGCTAAGGCCCCTTCTACACTGCCGTATAAAATCCAGATTATCTGCTTTGAACTGGATTATATGGCAGTATAAAATCATAATCCAGTTCAAAGCAGATAATGTGGATTATATGTTTTGATAATCTGGATTATGTGACAGTATAGAAGGGGCCTATGTTTCTCCCTCATAAAGGAAGGAAATGAACAACACACAATTGGCAGTTTTGTCATTGAGTGAGAAGGAGACGACAGAAGTAAAGTGAAAGGAAGAGCAGCAGAGGTGAGAACTGAGGCACTTTCTTTACCACTTCCCTCTGTTAGATTTTAACATAATCTGGAAAAGGTCCAAAACAGCTTAACATTTCATCCCTGCTTCCCACTACTTCGGAGCCCTGGTGACGAAGTGTGTTAAAGCGCTGAGCTGCTGAACCTGCAGACCAAAAGGTCCCAGGTTCAAACCCCGGGAACGGCGTGAGCGCCCACTGTTAGCTCCAGCTCCTGCCAACCTAGCAGTTCGAAAACATGCAAATGTGAGTAGATCAATAGGTACCGCTCCGGCGGGAAGGTAACGGCACTCCATGCAGTCATGCCGGCCACATGACCTTGGAGGTGTCTATGGACAATACCGGCTCTTCGGCTTAGAAATGGAGATGAGCACCAACCCCCAGAGTCAGACATGACTGGGCTTAACGTCAGGGGAAACCTTTACCTTTACATTCCCACTATTTTAACCTAGTCCACCAACCTCCCTAGGCTGTGTTTCCAACGGAGACCAGCACTTCCTGCGTCCTGACCGATGGCACCCTCTTAGCCACATTTTAGTTTGCAGTTTCTCAAGTCGCTCCTGACACACACAAAAAAAGTTTGGTAACTTTGGTGCATAGAGAAAGGAAACAGGTAGAGTGAAAATACTTGGATGGGCAATGGCGGGTTGCACTGTGTGCGACCTCCTTCCCTAAGGCTTAGATTCAGACCCTCCGAGGGCCACACCAAATCCTTGTGAGGCTGCATCCGGCCCCTGGACAGTATCTTTTGCAGGCCTGGTCTAAATGTTTTCACTATGCATTCAAGCAGGCATTTGAACCATAGAAGGAGGGTCTGCAAAGTTACTAGAGGGGTTGCCTGAAAACCAAAGAGGCTTAGCTAATGTTCTCAGTAATTGAACTAAAACAAAGTCACTGAGAAATGAGAAGTATTGGCATGCTCCAATAAACCCATAATATGAAAAAACAACAACCCCAAACTGTATAGCAAGGATGGTAATCTTGTCCATCGCCCCCCCCCCCAACTGCAAGTATCCCTCGCTATGCTGGTTGAAACTGCTAGAAGGTACTATCCAAGAGTTTAATATATAACTATCCAAGGAGATTTTTTGTAGTTTTATGAGGCAGTAACAATTTATGTCATAAAGTTCTAATACTGAATTTGCAAGGACTTACATCTGATAAAAGTTCCTCAAATGGGGCCCCTTCTACACAGCTGAATAAAGCCCCACATTTGCTGCGATGAATTGGAATATATAGCAGTGTGGACTCAGATAACCCAGTTCAAAGCAGATATTGTGGAATTCTCTGCCTTGATATTCTGGGTTATATGGGTGTGTGGAAGGGCCCTGAGAGGCCATTAGGTCTGTTAAACCTGTGGAAGAGACTTTGCCTTCCTGAAATAGAGGTACATTTCTTTCTTAAAGACCTATTCTTTTATGAAACAATTAGCATTTTAACAAAATCCGTTGTTATTAAATATATGGTGATTGCCATTGATAATAGTACATTGAGGTGCTGAGTTGTAGTATATATTCTGAACTGTAAAACTATGAATCCATTAAAGGCCTAAAGTATGTGCACAATATTAGTCTCGGCCTCACAGTACAAATGCAATCCACTTTGGTTTCTGGCTGTTACTTTACTTACAGTCATTTCATACTGAACAAGCTCACTATTTTTGTAAACTGCACTGGGGATTTTGCTGGAGGCCAATGCAAAAATACTCCTAAGTAACAAAACCAAGCCATTTTGGTGGCATCCAAGATAACCCAAAGTTACAGTTGTGTTCCATTAAGATAATGACTGACTCACAATTAAAATAGTGTCTGTAGGAATTTTTGCTGTCAAGGACAATATGTAAGAAAAACGATCCTTTATTTCTCTGTATGTTGTTTTTGTTCCTAGCTAGGAACTGTCCTTATTGCTGAAAAAATTCACTGCTTATGACTGGGTAAAAGAACTGAATTTCCTTTGTTAACAACAACTGCTGTTGAGCTCTGGAGCCCTTTAAAAATTCCCTTTTGTGCAAGAACAGATACATTCACACAAGTAATCTTGTGTGTTATCAGGCTGGGCTGGGAGAAGAATGGGGCTATTGATTGCCGTAATCTCATCCAGGTACTGTGGAGCCTCATTCTCGCAACTTATTTATTTCAAACCTTTCTGGCCCATTCATTTTTTAAAGCACATGTTTCCCATTCATTGAGACAGATGCAAATATTTTTATAATCTCAGCTATAATAATGCATATTCATTGTGCAGTTTTTCTTTAATGGTTTCATTAAAGAAATCGTGTTAGCTTTCTTATCATTTTTATGGCTACAATCCAGTGGTTGCTTACTTAGATGTTAGCCTCATTCATTCTGGATAGACTTTTATAAGATTACCCTGTAATTTATAATAAATTGCATTGAAACTAGTATAGAATCTGAATAGGATGTTTTTAAAAAAAGAACAGATACTAGTTCACAATACTGAATCATCTATGCTTTCTTCTGCTTTAGCTGCTCAAATAGTTGAGTAGTTAAAATTTTGAGCAAGACTTTTATTCTCAGTTCAACTACATTTCTAGTGTTTTCTTTCCCTAGTTAGTTTGCTCTAAAAATATAGTACTGTATATACTTGAGTATAAGCCGACCAGAATATAAGCCGAGGCACCTAATCTTAGAAGTAGGAAAATATATTGACTCAAGTATAAGCCTAGAGTGGAAAATGCAGCAGCTAGTCATAAAATTCAAAATAAAAGAGATACCAATAAAAGTACATTAATTGAGTTTGAAGATCCCAAAGGCCATCCAGTCCATGCAGGAACATATTGAAAGGGGGGGGGGGGGGTGTTAAAGCTGGATGGCTTTCTGCCAGGACTGCTTTGACTGTGTATTCCTACCTGGCAGAATGTTGTTGGGCTGGAGGGCAGCCCTTGAGAGTTTCTTCCAACTCTAGGACTCAAATAATAGCCAGGAAGGGATGGGGAGTTCAAATGGTGCTGGAACTTGAAAAAGGAAGTGGGGGGAGCCTGGTTGACAAACAGCATTGGCTGCGGAGTCTGTCACTGCTTTGCCTCTCTGAGTCTCCCTTGCAAATTGCCTCCTCCTCCCCTTGCACCCTTCCCTTCCCGTCCCGCTTCTCGGGCTCCCCTGAGTAAAGGTCTAGTTGTGGGTTTTGCCAGCACAAAAACGTAGTAGAGCGATCTGGATCATGGACCCTCACTTGAGTATAAGTCAAGGAGGGCTTTTTCAGCATAAAAAATGTGCTGAAAAGCTCAGATTATACTCAAATATACATGGTAATTCCATGAATGTTAGTGCTGTTCCTCCTAACTGTGAAATACAGTAATAGTCACAACTTGTATTCTGCTCTCTTCTCCATTTTCAGAATGCATGTGATAATGTTTAACACAATCTTCATATGTATAAAAGCATGTTCAATGTTTTTAAAACTATGTACACACTTTGTTTAATATTGCAGATGTACCTTGTGATTTTTCCAGAAGGAACACGTTACAATCCAGAATTACCAAAAGTCATTGCAGATAGTCAAGCCTATGCTGATAAGGAAGGTAAGATTAATGTTAAAAGGTTTTGGGAAACAATGAAAGAATCATGAGAAGGAAGGCTTAGGTTTTTTGATAGCCTCTTTGTGACTTTAAAAACAGGGTACTCACAGCAGATTGTGGTTGAAAAGGTAAGGGATAATTCTCTCCGCCTTTCATGCTGTGGTCCTAGTAATTACGTGCTATAGTTAACCAAGAAAAATCCAGATCCTTGGCATCACATGTAATCTGGCACTTAATCTCTAAAATAATGAGCATGATTTATTCACAGTAGTCAATTTGTGCTAGCAGCCAAATGAAAGTGTATTTCAAACAGTATTTGATGTCTCCTGCTCATTCTTGAAATGGACACAAGAGATTTTAAATACATAAAAAGTAGCAAACTAATGTTTTAAAGTGATCTATATTTTCCCTTGCCTGATGAAATCGTTTGTCTCCTTAGCCCATGCATGTGTTTGAGTTATTTTATGTGATACTTGGTTGGTAGCTGAAGCAACAGTACATGTGTTGAACATCATACTTAATAGTAAAAACAACTGGTGTCATAGCAGACTGGAAAAACAACTTGAAAATATAACAGCCACACTTTGATGAAAATGCACATAATGAAGAACTTTTGTTTTATTTGAAAACATTTGTATAGTCATTGTTGAAAAAGCAAATATTGCTGGAATTGATTTGGCCAATCTAATACAAGTGCCGCCCGTGGTTATAACAAAGTGATGAAGAAATGCTTGTAGACGCAACCAGCATTTGTGGGAAATGGGTCCTAGGAAAGTGAGTTAACACAAGTAGCCAATTTCCATTTGTGTGGAAAATGGAGCTTCTTAAGTGTGAATGAAGTGAGGCCTGTAAAATGCATGCAGGCTCCAGACCCACATCTGAGCCCCCAGAAGTCACCTAATCTCCAAATCTTCAGGAGAGGCCTCTCCATTTTCCCATTCCCGTGTTCCGAGCCACCTTGTTTTGAATTAGATTTTAGTCCAAAAGTTATCTAGAAATGTCAAGAGGAAACAATTGCACCATAGCACATCAGCCATCAGAAAGATGTGCTGCTGGAAAATTTGGTCCTGCCCTTCCACACAATTGTCCACTTTGCTCTCAGTGAAAGATCTATGCAAGATCTTTTACATTGATCCTGTGATGTTTAAACTAATTTTCTATTGTAGTGTTCTTTCAAGTTATTTCCACCCCGTAAGGCAAGGGGTATCAAACGCCTTTTCACCGAGGGTCACATCAGCCTTATGGTTGCCTTCAAAGGGCCATTTGTAATTGTAAGACTGTATAAATGTAAGTGTCTTGCCTTGGGATTGAAGGCCTCGCGGGCCACATAAAATGACATGGTGGGCCGAATTTGTCCCATGGACTGTGCGTTTGACAAATGTGCCCTAAAGTGATCATATCACGGGGAGTGTTGGCATGGTGTGTTAAGAAGAGTTTTTTTATTATATTTATTTGTATCCTACTTTTATTTGTGTAGTTGAGACACAAAGCGACCTTGCCATTGCCTTCTTCTGAAGGAGTCAGGCTGAGGGAGTGACTTGCCCCAAGGTCACTTTGTAGGTTTCCAAGGCTGAACGAGGATTCACATCTTGCCCTCCAAAATCCTCCAACACTCAGACAACTCTACTTATTAAAATTAATTTAAATCTTATTTATATTACTACAAGGGTTTTATCATAGAGCTATCCATTTCTAAAGTAGCACAAACCCATAATATCAGATTATTTTCTTCTATTAAAATAAAAGAAGACGTTACTATTTAGACAGACATCTTTGTTGGGAGGACAATGTTGTGTTAACAGTGAGATGCCAGAATTTCAGTTAGTATTTCCATAACTAATTGTATTTTTCTCTATTTAATGAAAAAACACTATACATCCCTTAACATAAGGACTTGTCAGAAGTAAACATACTGGATTTAACATCAGGGGAAACCTTTACCTTTACTTTAAGAGGAATTAGAACTCTAGATATTTTTCTTCCTATTAAAACAAATTATATAAAAAGAAACAATATCAAAAATAGTGATACCATTATTGAGCCAATTACACCTCAAATAATATTTTATGTGAGCTTTCAAATTCCACTAGCATCTTCATCAGGCAAAGATGTTAAAATCATACAAGAAAAGAAAACGCTCGGTGTTAGAGTCACAGGCCTATATCTTGTCTCAGTTGTTACTTCTGTTGTCAGTTAAGATGAGATATCAAATGCAGGTAAAGTCTGCTTGGCCATATGGGGACTTGAGGCAAAGCAGTAGTAAATTAACTCAGTTGAGATCCAGGCTCTGTATGATTCCCATTTTCTTAAGACAAGAAACATTACATTTTTAAAGAAATCTCTGTTCTGTTAACATCTAGAAACAATTTTATGTGTTGTGTAGGTAAAACTTGCCAATTGTAGTTCAAATGAAAGAGTTGTATCTTTATGAGAAAGTTGTAGAAACCCCCAAGAGATAAGTCCCCATTGATTAACTCTTGTTAAAGGTACAACATTTAATATCTTTCCTCTTTCTTAGGACTTGCAATCTTGCAACATGTTCTTACACCACGAGTGAAGGCTACCCATGTTGCTGTTAATCTGATGAAGACTTATTTGGATGCAGTTTATGATGTTACAGTAGCATATGAAGGCACTGTGGACCAAAATGGGAAAAGGAAAGAGGCACCATCCATGACAGGTGAGTAATGCCTGTTGAATAATACAGAAATACACAGAAGTCTTGTTCTTCTTTTACCCAGTTGAGTGATAAAAATTAGAACCTAGAATGGATTCTTAATGACCTTGTTTCAGTACTCTTGCTCTGCCAGTTTGTGATCTGCCAAGTCAAACTGCCAGATACATTATAACTGCTTTTATTTTTACAGTCCCATTCAGATGAGAAAATCAGGAAGTCTGTTGCTTCTTTGTTAATGTACGCAAAGCAGTGAACATACTCAGAATACTCTAAACAAAAAGACGAAGGCAATCAAGACTTACGTTAAATTTAGAAGTTGATGATTTACATAAAAACTTATATAAGATACATAGTTTTAAATGCATTGCTTAAAGTGTGTTACGTACAAATATGAAATAAGCATGAAATGCCAGCTTCAGTCACAAGTGCAGTTATGGTATTCCCAGATGGGAGCTGTGTTATACACACATGCAAAAAAGAGAACTATAATATGTGTAACTTAAAGGCTAGCAAGTTTTATTTCTCATATCACTTGTGCAGATGCCTGGTGTAAACAAACAATTGCGCAGATTTCGAAGAGAGGTGGATGTGAAATGATAGACGGTGTTCAAATGATGGCTTATAAACCACAGGAAGGGAAATATTTTAATAGGTAATATCTGCACATGGCAACCAACGAAACCTCACTGATAAAACATCATAGTTTGTTTTTAACTTCGTGTACGTGAATGTCAATTTCTGGTGATTGTACTTTTTTAGACTGCTACCACTAAGAGTTTTCCTGGGACAGCTTTGCCAGCATACTTTTCCTTCTTATGAATGGACTGGCCTGAGTTTTATTGTGCTGACTATCAGCCAGATACTCTTTGAATCTTAAGAGGAGGCTTCCTGTCTCTCCAACAGGGAACTACTTACATTCCAAACATTCAGTTTTGTAAATGACACTCTTTGGTAGAATTTTGTTTCTCTTCCATATAAATCAGACATTCTTGTATCTAGCATTTATCTTATAATTGAGGCTTCAAATATTTTTTTAATCACCAGAGCAATGCAGAAAAAATGATGACCCTTATGTTAACATTAAAGGTTTGGGGACAGGGAGCTTCTCTAAAGAATCTTATCAGTTCCCAATTGAAAAATTGGCCTTGTTCTTAACCATCTTGTTTGAGTTGTCTGAAATGTATGTTTATCTCCAGAGAGCATCTCATCCTTTTGTTTAAGATTATTAATGTCACACTTAATTTTAATCTGGGCACAAGATGAACGATCCCATAACCATAGTGAATTTAATGTCATTATGGTCACAGTTTGTGAGTATTTTAATATAAAATCCACCAAAGATGCCCTGGCAGTCTGGAAATACTAATACCACAGCAGTGTATGCCAAATGCTGCTCATTCAAAGCTATAAAATCTAAGTGGTGGCAGCAAGGGAATCCCAAGCATGAAAATGGAAATTAGACTTATTTATTTATTTATTTATTTATTTATTTATTTATTTATTTATTTATTTGCAGCATTTATATTTTGCCCTTCTCACCCCGAAGGGGACTCAGGGCGGATCACATTACACATATAGGCAAACATTCAATGCCTTTTTAAACATAGAACAAAGACAAACAAACATAGGCTCCGAGAGGCCTCGAACTCATGACCTCCTGGTCAGAGTGATTCATTGCAGTTAATTGCAGCTGGCTTGCTCTCCCGCCTGTGCCACAGCCTTGTTAAGTAAAAACAAGTTGTTTTCTAAAGCAAACCAGATTTCAGTGTCTGTCACCTTTATGTATCTGTGTAAGTGGGGTTTAATTGGAGGTGTGGTGTGGTGAACTGTTGTAGAAAGGACGAAGTTTTGGGAGTGTTATGGAGAACACTGGGGACTGATTCTATATTTTCTTTGTTCAATGATGAACTAATTTGATCCCTTGGCAAAAATGCAGCTACTAACCTGAGTTTTATTCTTGTTATAATTAGTAGGGGGAAGGGCAGCTAAAATTCAGTAGTTTATTACTTTTTATTGGATTTTCAGGCAATTATAAGTTGTTGCATTTTGTTGCAAGAAGTTAGTAGCTTCCTTCTATACAAATCTTACTCCTGATTTGAAATGACCATCTTTTGTCATCAGTCCGGAAACGACACTTTGCCTTCAACATACTTCACATGCTTTCTTAGATACAGAACTTGTTCATCTTTCCAGAAATAAAAAATAAAATTCTTTTAGCTGTCATTGGGCATCTAGATTTAATCCAGCTGTTGCTGCAGTATTTTTGCACATGTAAGAATACAGCATGCAGGCAGTACATGCATGCATGTAGGCACATACACACACAGGCAAACATAATATGTTTCTGCTGTTTTCCAGATCAGGGTAATGAAATATAGAGCGGCAATTTACTTTGGAGATGCTTAGAGCTCCTCTGAAGCTCAGCAAAATAAAGGCATACCATTATTTTCTTTCTAGAGTTATGATTAGAGAAAGATATGAGGTTCTCATGCATTTTAATATGTAATCCATAGCATTGGAGGGACAAGGTCTCTTCCAAATTAGAGGAGGGTAACATAAACTAAGCAGAATCAGCCCTGGCTAGTAGGAAACTGGCAAAATCAGCTCTGAATATTCCTTATCTAAGAAAACTCTATGAAAATCATGATGATCCTATTAAATGCCTTGCTTAACTATCAATGTCAAATGCAATGTGTTCCCCTCTGATTCTGACTTAGCCTTGTACAATTTAGTAGGTTCTCTCTTTAGTCCCCAGACCCATTTTCAAAGCTCTTCTGAAAGGAAGATGGGAAACAGGAAAAAAATTCCTTCCTCCTGTTTCTTCTTCCAGCAGGTACCAGTTCCATCTGTGTTTATAAACTTATTGGACCCGCAGCTGTTAAGTGGATAACATACAGGAGTTTACAGGACATTCAAAACCGGGGAAATGTGCTAAACAGACACATACTACACAGTTCAGTCTGTGAATGTAAGAACGTTTTCTAGAATGGCAAATCTGAATCCAAGCCAGTGAATGTAAGCTTCTTTATATTCTTGAATTTAATCCTCAATGCAATACAGTAAAACCCCGCTCGTCCGAGCCTCCGTGCAATCCGAGCGGATGAACGGGGAGGGCCGCAAAGGCCCTCCCTGTTAACCTGCTTGCTGGCATGCGTGTTGCTAGGTAGATAGCAAGCTTCCTAGCAACACGCACGGGGTGCTCGCCCCTTGGGAGGTGCCCCCTGTGTGTTGCTAGGTAGATAGCAAGCTACCTAGCAACACGCAGGAGGCACCTCCCAAGGGGTGAGCGCCCCCTGCGTGTTGCTAGGTAGCTTGCTATCTACCTAGCAACACGCACGGCTGGCTCCTTTGCCACGCCGGGCGCCGGAGCTGCCGGCCCTGGCCTCACGAAGGAGCCGAGGCATGGGTGAACGGGGAGGGCTTTTGTGGCCCTCCCCCTTCACTGCTCAATGGCTGGCACAAACGCCCACCGAAGAGAGAAGTTTCCTCTCCATTCGGCGGGTGCTTGGACCCAGAGAAGCGGCAAGCTCCCCTGAATCCAAACCGCGGCCATGAAGGCTTCCCCTCCGTCGGCCGCAGCCTGAATTAAGGGGAGCTTGCAGCTCCTCTGGATCCAGGCTGCGTCCCAATGGAGAGGTTCCCCTCCGTTCGGCCGCAGCCTGGATTCAGAGAAGCTTGCAGCTCCTCCAGATCCAGGCTGCGTCCCAACGGACAGGCTTCCCCTCCGTTCGGACCCAGCCTGGATTCAGTGGCGCTTGCAGCTGTTCTGGATCCAAACCCCGGCCGAACTGAGAGGAAGCCTGGTAATCCGAGAGATCCGGGTTGACCGAGCTGAGGTTCGCCCGTTTAACTCGGACTACCGTGATTCTACTGTACATGCATAACACAACACATGCCTTTTGAGAGCTAGACATTCCTTTTCTTCTTTCTTATTTTGTTGTCTCCAATACTTCCACTATGTTTAGCTATGAATTATTTCCCACTCCACTCTCCCAAGAATTACACTGTAGATGCATTTAAGCATCCTTGTACACTTCAGTGTGAACAAGAAAGCATGCCAGTGCACATTGCTTGCTTGCTGCCATTGAAAATGGTAGGGGCTATATAAGCCACAGATTTCCTGATCATGGTTTACTCATTGTAACAGCCTAAATTGGAACATGACTTGTTTCTCACTTCACATAACAGAATGTCATGTTCAGGGAGCATAGAATCACAGAGTTGGAAGAGACCTCACAGGCCATCCAGTCTAACCCCCTGCCAAGAAGCAGGAAAATCACATTCAAAGAAAGATGAAATCTTGGATGAAATATACATGTCTACATAGTGTAAATCCATCCTGCATTCTGTTTATTCCACTCCTATCAGTACAAATTATGGAGATATATCTTTTTAAACTCTCTTAAATGGTCTTCATTCTTCCAACCATTTATCATTCTTCTGGTTCTTCTGCAAGCAAATGCAGGTACTTTCTGAAGTTCATTTTTAATTCCTTTATTTTTTGAGACTGAAATTTGTGTTAGAATTGTGTCTTCTTGTGTCTATCATGGTTTTGTTCCCACAAGAGTTCCCTTAATTTAAAATAATTTCTGATTCACACTGAGAAAGTTGTCTCTGCTAAAAAGCTTTTGGTAATGTATGGTTCCCAATTATGTTGTTTCTTGTAAAGACAATTTTTGTTTTAGTACTGCTTCCAAGAATAGCCTTCTGGCAAGTTTGAGAGAACTAAGCCACCCATCAAATCCAGGCATTTCAAGCCAATATTCCTGAAGTTGGATGTAATTTGTCCTTAATGAATTGCTGCAGTGAGCTTCAGCCTTTTTAGTGTGATTACATAAGCCTTTGGGGAGTTGAGCTGATGTGAAATTGAGGGTCATGGGACTATGCAACCTTTAGTGGCTCTTTTGATATAATCCAGCTGTTCTTTCACAAAAACAGGAATGCTGTAAATTGTCCTTATCCACTAGTAAGCAAAAGTGGTTACAGTGACATTGTGTCTTTTCAAAATGAATTGGTCTCGCTAAGATGAACTACATAATTAGCATAGTTTCTTGAAACTCTGATTGTATCCAGTTGACCATTCTCTCCATTGAAAAGCTGGATTTATTTGAGGTGTTCAGGCTAAGAGGGACATAGCATACAGAAGAGAGCAAAGGTTTCTCCCACACTACCGTGGCACTTGGATATAAAAGTTGCAGAGAGAGATGCCAGGGAGCATTGCTGCTTTAATTGAATAGTATATCTTCCTTTTCATTTCATGGTGTAACTTGAAGAAATGATTGAAATTGCAACTTAAGATAGGAGTTTTGTAAGTGGTATAGTTTTAAAAGCACAATACTTTGAATTGACTGTACCTGTCTGGGACATTTCAGATAACATGGGCGGGAAGCATTCTTCCCTTTAATTATTTCAGAGAAACATGTATTTGTTGTGATAATTGATTAAAAAGAACAGTCTCTGTCTCTACTCAATCCAAGCCAGCTGGACTCCTTAATTAAGCAGAGCTACCTTTTGAGCATCTGCAATAATAATTATTATTATCTTCAGAGAAAATTATCAATTATATATTGAAGATTGGTAAAAAGAGGTTTTCACATCACATACTGAGCGGTCATGATTATGATTAATTGGATTTATTCTTGCCCTGCTTATTTCTTAGAATTGAGACCCAAGGCATCTCTGAAAATGGATGGAAAATACCCCCTATTTATTATGATCATATTAGCCAAGGTTCCAATCCTGGTTCTGTTTAAAAAAAAACTGGTTTCTTGAAAGATAGTTTTAATGGTGCAGACCATCTGGAATTGGCTATAATTTTACTAAATAAAAATAGAATACCTTCATTGGAACAAGGGTTTCTCTGCTAGAACAATTGACTGCATGGGCCAAATGTTTTCATAATGCTCTTCTGAATTTTAGATTTCCTTTGTAAGGAGTGTCCAAGAATCCATATTTATGTTGATCGAATTGAATTAAAGGATATTCCAGAAGAACAGATGTATATGAGGAGATGGCTTCATGAACGTTTTGAAATCAAGGATAAGTAAGTAATGAAATGTCATGGATCTACGTCTGGATCATGAGTAGTCCAGCTCTCACCTACAACTCAGCTTAAGGGACAGCTGGCTGGTTGGTACCAACTATTGGTATACTCTTTAGGGCTGCATTTTTTACGTATCATGAAACACTTTCTGATGCCAAAGTGGGGTGTGGAAAGAAGACATTCGAATGTCTATCTTACCAGAAAGGTTTTTAGTAGCTTTGAGGCTATTTCAGCAGGCTTTTCACACTGTTTAGTCAACTGTCAATCTAATTGCCACTATAATAGCATCTTACATCGTTTAAGGTAATAACAGATGAGATGCAGAACTGTTGTATGGATCTTTTAATTATGGCTATGACCATATTGTTTCTATTTAATTGAGATTGAGGTTGCTTTCATTAATTAAGATAGCTACTTGTGCGTGCAGTTTTCCTGAGCACCAAAAACGTGCATGGTTTCTTTTCTTGCTTAGTAGAATTATAGTAAGCTGATTAAGTAGTGAAGCTGATCTGTTTGATATGTCTGCTTGACAGTGATGGGATGGTTTCACGTGGCTGCTCCATTCAGTATATAGAGTCCCTAGACAAAGCAAAGCTGTTGTTTTCCCGACTCCGTTGGTTTTGCCTTCTTAAAGAAAAGATATGTAACCAGTTCATGTACAGTATGACCGATTATCCATGGACTCAGTGTCCATGGATAAAGAAATTAACCATAGAGACATGCTGGAGGCCCTAGAGATAAAATCTGTGAACAATTAGATTCACAAAAATCAAAACTGCAAACATGGAGGGACAACTGTAGTGCAAATAGGGAGTTCACTCTGTTCTGTGGTTTCAGGTATCCAAAAGGGGGTCTTGGAATGTATCTTTGGGGATACAGAGGTCATACTACAGTGCCATTTATCAGCATGCGAATTCTCCCTTGTCACTATCGATTTATAAAAGGTTCTATCCAGAACATGTGATGGCAGAGGGGATAAGATATTCAATTGCTATTCATTCTTCCCTACTTTTTAACCCTTTCTTTGTTTCTAGGCTGCTAATAGAATTCTATGATTCAAAAGATCCTAAAAGGAGGAACAAATTCCCTGGGAAATGTGTTTATTCCAAGCTCAGTCTTAAGAAAACTTTGCCATCCTTCTTGTTCTTAAGTGGACTAACTGTTAGTATGCTACTGACAGAATCTGGACGGAAACTTTATGTGAAAACGTGGATCTATGGGACTTTATTAGGCTGTCTGTGGGTCAGTATAAAAGCATAAAAAGATACTGCGCCTACAGTCCTGTCTTGCACATTGTATCGAACTCTCCTGAATTTATATTAAAGAAATGTAAATAAAGCCTTATTAATGGTACACTGGATTATGTGAGACTTGTGACCTAAATCAGTAATGGTCAGTGCAGAGAATATATATGTATATGTAATTATGTTGCAGAAATTTGAGAAAAAGCAGATAAGCAAAACTTTGTCTGCCTTTTTCTTCCATGAATGGATCTCTATTTGCCCATGATTTAAAAAGAGTATGTGTTCATAGATGTATAGTTTAAGTGGGCCAGTGAATGTATTTACTCATATTTTATGCTTATGTATTTATTTCTGGCCAGTTTTTTCTTCTTTAGTTCACTTCAGCAAATTTTATATCACCGCCGCATCACAAACTAAAAACCAAAGCCTAATGTGTTTTTTTTCTCTTTTAATCTAGGTATGTTTCTCAAATTTGTAAAGAGATTATTAGAGTGTGACAATTCTCTATAAAAAGAGGAGAGTGAACTGTTTATGACAGAATGGGTTTAGCAAATGAATGCAATGTTGCTTGTATTATTTTGCTACCTGACCTTAGTTTAATTGCATAATGTTTTGTTATACACACAAACTGCTTTTTAACTGTTTTGTTTTTCAATCAAGTGCCCTGTGTTGGTGCAGATGTGATTATATGAAGCGTGTGCAAATTTGGACTAACCTACCTATGCTAGATTCCAGAAATGTTTTGGAGCGCTTCGGCTAAGCTATTGTGAGTGCCATAAAACAGCAGTAAACATTCCAAAGTTTCCTGTTACCTCGGGACTACTTCACACAGGATGTTTTGCCTTCATGGAAGCTATCTCTGTATCAACAGGGAAAGCATATACAGCAACTCATTTGTGAATACAGATGGATATGTTTCTGTGACTGTACCAACTGGAAAAGAATTGTTTGGGGAAAGTGGGGGGCAGGGTGGACCATTTTGAAATGACTCTGAGTCATATGGAATTCAGTGAATGTGAACTGCAGTGAACAATATATGGTAACAAGAAACATCCATGTGTTCTTGCCAAAACATAAAAGTATGTGCCTTTGTCTACTGATATTTGAACTTAATATAATATTTCACAATACAATCATTAGCTTAGTAACGAGTAGACTTCTTGGGGGAGTATTTCCAAAGCTTTTGTGGTTAGTGTGCAGTTCTAATGAACTGGAAAAAAATCGAATTTGCACTAATATGCAATTTGCACTGTAGCATATTTGTGAGGGGTGCACACTCTTAATAGTATTTCACCTGCTCAAAAACTATTCTTGTCACTCTTTGGTGATATATTATAAAACTATTTCCTGATGTTAAGGGACTGTGTGTTCTGTACCAAGTCAGGGAATGGTTTCTGTTTCATAGTCAATATTTTGTAATAAAACAAAAAAGATCAAGATTCCACTTGGGTAAAAATTAGAGGCAATTTTTAGCTTTCTGTATTTTTCATATCCAGTTTCTGTTGGCTTTAATGGGGCTTGAATGTTTTTTTAAGACCCAACGTGAATTAAAATGGCCATGTCTTAGATTTTTACAATATTAAATGTGTTTGCCTCTAACTGTAATGAGTAAGCATGACGTTGCTCTTATTTGTTTCTCCTAATACTCATTTCACATACTCAGTTCTGCATCTTAATGAAACAACCTGTATTGAACTCTCAGAAAGGAAAGAATTGTGTATTACAGCTATGAAATGCTGAAATGAGAATGCTTTTTAAGACCAAGGATGTCCTGTCATTCACTGTGATCTACACCTGAAGAATTGCCTTTCAACTTCAGTATTAAAATTCAGAGACATTGATTTGCCTGTCCAGCAGCCCAGAAACCCAACAATAATGTCCAGTTGTATAATAAAAATAAACTGCTTAAATGCAGCGAGGCAGAACGGTTATTTGGAAGTCAGATAAGTAAACACACTACAATATTCCTAAATCTTAATTATCTGGAACAGAGATCATCCCTTCATGAAGCTTATTTTAAACTTAATGTTTTTGGCATAAACTCTCCCAAAGTGCATAAATTATAAAAATGTAATAGAGGCATTGGTTTCATTTCCAGAACATAGGCAGTTTAAAAAAAAAAGGCCACTCACCATTATAGGTCTTTTTATTGATTTTTTTAAAACTATGTCCCAGGGTGACATGCTATGCAAGTTAAGCCTCTCTTAGCCAAAATGCTTTGGATAAGTATTTAATATGTCATCTTCATTTCATTTTGGATTGCAAAGTAGTACGTACCAGTTCTTACAAAGTTAGAAAGGGGTGGATTCATGACAAAAACTATGGCTGGATTCCCTTCATTTCACACATCCTCAACTCTCTGCAACCTTGTATCTCATACACAGCACAAGCAGCAAATCAACTTCTCCAGTCTTGCCTCTCTCTACACCAGCCACCAGCTTCTGCTTTAAGTAGCACCACCACCACTACTGCTTTAAAGGTAAATGTGAGCAGCTGGTGGAAGACAGTTTTGTTTTGAGAGAGTTCGGGTTTTCACATAAGGGAGACTCAAAATATACAGGCCTGTTAGTTTCCCTTTACTGTAGATAATTAAGGCAAATAATTTTCTGCTGTCTTGGAGACTAAAACTTAGAGCAGTTGGTTCAAACTACAGAAAAGGAGATTTCACCTGAACATTAGGAAGAGCTTCCTGACCCTGAGAGCTGTTCAGCAGTGGAACTTGCTGCCTTGGAGTGTGGTGGAGGCTCCTTTTGAGACTTAGGCTGGATGGCCCATGCAGTCTTTTCCAACTCTAGGATCTTATGATTCTAAATTGCAGTCAAACTTATTGACAAACATCTACGTAAGTCTCCCTGGACACAGAAAATTCCATTTTCTAGAGTTTGGAGGAAGGCTTTCAGGTATTCATCAGAAAAAATGTTTTTGTCATTCCCTATATTGAGCACAATAGAAATCTGTTTCATTTACACAATGAGAACATTAGTTCCCTTAATGTGACATTTGATGTGTCATCAGAGCATACATATGGGTTTGATAGATCGATGGACTGGTCTGTTTTTCTGAACATGGAACTGATATATGGAGTTGCATCCTTACGTGATGTAGTTCCCATTCTATCATATAGTGCTATTTATCCCTCTAAATCAGGTGTGTCCAGCCTTTTGGTTTCCTTGGGCCACATTTGAAGAATTGTCTTGGGCCACATAAAATACACAAACATGAATGATGCGTAATTTTCGTGATACCTGCTAGGGCTGTGCGATCAATAAAATGTTTCAAAACACATTACAAAATTAGGAGGTGCTACGTTTCATTTCTAAAGCGTTCTTAGTGAAAATTCCGTTACTATAAGGTCGTGGAATGTGTGGTGGCTGCACAACTCCAGGCATTCTTGATAGACAGATTTTCTAGATCTGGCACAGTCTGGCTTCAGGCCAGGGCATGGTACTGAAACAGCCTTGGTCGCCTTAGTCGACTGGGCCAGGGTGCGCGGGGTGGGAGGCGGGGCCCCGTCTGGTGGGGCCCCGCCTCCCGCGTCGCACGGCCACGCCACGCCTCCCACGCTGCACAAGAGGTGGGGTCAGGACGCAGGAGGCAGGGCCAGGGCACACGGCATGGGAGGCAGGGCCAAGTCTGGCCACGCCCTGCCTCCCGCGGCACATGGGCACGCCTCCCGCGGCATGGGGAGGCAACATTTTTTTTTTTTGCTTAACAGTTAAAATTACCTCGGGCTGGTTCTGGGTCCCGCAGGGTTCAATACTGTCCCCCATGTTGTTTAACATATACATGAAGCCGCTGGGAGAGATCATCTGGAGTTTCGGGGTGCGGTGTCATCTGTATGCAGATGATGTCCAACTCTGTCACTCCTTCCCACCTGTTACTAAGGAGGCTGTTCAGGTCCTGAATTGGTGCTTGGTCGCTGTGTCGGACTGGATGAGGGCAAACAAATTGAAATTGAATCCAGATAAGACAGAGGTCCTCCTGATCAAGTTGTAGGGTTGAACAGGGTTACAGCCTGTGTTGGACGGGGCCGCACTCCCCCTGAAGACACAGGTTCGCAGTCTGGGTGTTCTCCTGGACTCATCGCTGAGCCTGGAACCCCAGGTCTTGGCGGTGGCCAGGGGAGCATTCGCACAACTAAGACTTGTGCGCCAACTGCACCCGTACCTTGGGAAGTCTGACTTGGCCACCGTGGTCCACGCTCTGGTTACATCCCGTTTGGACTACTGCAACACTCTCTACGTGGGACTGCCTTTGAAGACAGCCCGGAAGCTCCAATTAGTACAACGGGCGACAGCAAGATTAATAACTAGGGCGGCTTACAGGGAGCGTACTACCCCCCTGCAAAGTCAGCTCCACTGGCTGCCGATATGCTACCGAGCCCAATTCAAAGTGCTGGTCTTGACCTATAAAGCCCTAAATGGTTATGACCCAATTTACTTATCTGAACGTATCTCTTCATATGAACCAGCTAGATCCCTAAGATCATCTGGAGAGGCCCTGCTCTCGGTCCCACCTGCCTTGCAAGCGAGGCTGGTGGGAACGAGGGACAGGGCCTTCTCGGTGGTGGCTCCCCGCCTGTGGAACACCCTCCCCACAAATATCTGACAAGCCCCAACTCTTCTGGGTTTCAGAAAGGCTGTGAAAACATGGCTGTGTGCACAAGCTTTTAACAAATACGATAATGTCGACATGGTCCGATTTAAGGTAGAAGCATGAGGGTTTTAGACAAATGGATCTAGTTTACATATGCTTTAAATGTTATAATGCATTTTACCAACGTATTTTTGTAGTTTTAATTGAGGATATGTACTGTTTTTGTTTTATTACTATGTTCTTGGCATTAAATGTTGCCAACTGTTGTAAGCCGCCCTGAGTCCCCCCGGGTGGGAAAGGCGGGGTATAAATGCTGGAAATAAATAAATAAATGTTTGAGAACCATGCAATTGAGACAATACACACAAAATCACCCAATTTTTTTCATTATGTTTTAAGTTCACAATTTCGTGTTGGGCCGCAATCCTAGTTGTCCTGGAATGCAGGTTTATTTATTTATTTATTTATTTATTTACATCACTTTTACCCCGCCTTTCTCTCCAAGGAGACTCAAAGCAGCTTACAGTAAATGGCAAAAATTCAATGCCTAAAAACAATGTAAAAACAACAATTCATATAAAACAATCTACAAAACAACAGTTCATATAAAACAGATACCATTACAAAATAAAATCACATTATATAAAATTTTAAGAATGTCCAAGATTAAAATCCAAGATTAAAATCCATTCATCCAGAATCCTCAAGTCTTCGTGCAGGTCATGTAAAGTCCAGGTTAGACAAGCTTGCTCTAAATGAACCCCTACAACATGGACCTGGAATTCACATCTGCTCTAGCTATCGCAACTTGTGGTGAGAAATGCTGGAAGCTATAATCCTACAACATATAGAGGACCACACTTTGTCCAACCCTTCTGTACAAATTGAAGTGTTGGGTTGCATCATATGATCAAGACTTCTTCCAATATAACTTTTTCTTACACTCTAAGAAAAAGTTTGGGACTAAATGTTGCACTGTCAAAAGTACAATTCTCAGTGGACTGGCACCCACATTTTTACCTATCCACTTCTGACAAAGTATGTCCTGTTTTACTTGTTCTAGTTGAGGCGTCCTCAAACTGCAACCATCCAAGCTGCTTGGGTCTCCAACTGCCAGAATTCCTGACCATTGAACAAGCTGGCTAGGGCTCTTGGGAGTTGGAAGCCCAAACAGCTGGAGGGATGCAGTTTGAGGATGCCTGTTCTAGTTCCTCCAGGCAATTCTTGCTGGAAGTTACCTTAAAGTCATCCTGGCAGAGCTAGCAAATTTTTAGAGAGAAAACCTCTGAATTTTAGGTCCTCCAGTGTGGCTGTGGTTTAACTTCCAGCAGATGTCATTCATTTCAATATAGTTCGCGATTATCCATGCTTTCCTGTTTCCACGGTAAGTTCATGAGCATATCCCCCATGGATTTGAGGATTGTACTACAGAAATTTGGTATTTTGTTGCAAGCATATTAAGGCACAGCTGAATGAGAAAACAGACTCTCCTAGAATGATGATTGCCGGCGTTCCTCTTCATACAAGATTTCACCTTAAAAAAAATCATAAAGAGGTAGTCAGCGCAAGCTGTGGTTTTATTTCCCCCCTGGGACTTTTACACCACTTTTTAAAGAAGGAGGGAAATGATATTGTTGGAAAGACCCAGTTGATTATCCTAATTGTAGACTTGCTTGATACATGCTTTTATAGCATTGTGGGAGAGCATTATAAAAGGAGTTTAAGCATGCCTGTGCAGATCTATATGAAAGGTATAAATATGTTACACTACAGAATACAGTCTTGGGAGGTTTAAGGTATTACTTTTTAGGATAATAAGTCCAGTTGTCTGTTATATTCCAGGGATTTGGAGTATAGCTTAATGCTTTGAACTACGCACATCTACAAGAGTGGTGGGAGAAGAAAAATCAGAAGTTTATTCATAGAATCATAGAATAGTAGAGTTGGAAGAGACCTCATGGGCCATCCAGTCCAACCCCTTGCCAAGAAGCAGGAAATAGCATTCAAAGCACCCCTGACAGAGGGCAGCAGAAAACAAGCTTGCTCCCTCATCCCTATGACTTCCCCTCACATGTTTAATTTGTTGTCCATGAGGATTCCCAAGATCTTTTTCACACGTACTGCTGTCGAGCCAGGCGTCCCCCATTCTGTATCTTTGCATTTCATTTTTTCGGCCGAAATGAAGTATCCCTGTCCCTGTTGAACTTCATGTTGTTAGTTTCGGCCCATCTCTCTAGTCTGTCAAGATTGTTTTGAATTCTGCTCCTGTCTTCTGGAGTGTTAGCTATCCCTCCCAGTTTAGTGTCGTCTGCAAACTTGATGATAGTGCCTTCTAACCCTTCGTCTAAGCCGTTAATAAAGATGTTGAACAGAACCGGGCCCAGGACAGAACCCTGCGGCACTCCACTTGTGACTTCTTTCCAAGATGAAGACGACGCATTGGTGAGCACCCTTTGGGTTCGTTCACTTAGCCAATTACAGATCCACCTAACTAGTTTTGTCTAGCCCACATTTTACTAGTTTGTTTGCCAGAAGGTCGTGGGGGACTTTGTCGAAGGCCTTACTGAAATCCCGACCCAACTTGTAACTCTATCGAAGAAAGAGATCGAGTTAGTCTGGCATGACTTGTTTTTGGTAATTTCGTGTTGACTATTAGCAATGACCTCATTTGTTTCTACGTGTTTGCAGACCACTTCCTTAATGATCTCTTCCAGAATCTTGCCTGGTATTGATGTGAGGCTGACCGGACGGTAATTGTTTGGATCGTCCTTTTTTCCCTTCTTGAAGATAGGGACCGCATTCGCCCTCCTCCAATCTGCTGGGACTTCTCCCGTTCTCCAAGAACTCTCGAAGATAATTGCCAGTCGTTCTGAAATATCTTCAGCTAGTTCCTTCAATACTCTTGGATGTAGCTGATCTGGCCCTGGGGACTTGAATCCGTTTAGAGTGGCCTTGTTTTTCTATTTGGGGTTGGATTTCCCCTAATCCTTCATCCAATTCATGTTGCTGAGGTTGTAGATGGCTTTCTTTTTGTGAGAAGACTGAGACAAAGAAGGTATTAAGTAGTTCTGCCTTTTCCCTGTCCCTTGTCACTATCACCCTATCTTCTCGCAGAGGCCCTATCGCCTCCTTGTTCTTCCTTTTTCTACCAACGTAAGTAAAAAAGCCTTTTTTTTTTCACTTTTAAGTCTTTGGCCTCTGACCCAAGCTTATTTAAATACAACAAAACTATATTCAGAAAGTGAATTGTTAATGTTTCATGAAAGCAAACAAGCCATTTGCCACTTTTCCTCTGCTACTTGTGTATATATCATATCTGCCTGGGTAATTCGCATGACTAGTTCAGTTGCAATTTCACAGAGGTGGGACATGAAGCCAAAGCTGCTTACAGAGTGTGAAACAAGTGTGACACTGATACAATTCAAACTGTGAAAGGCATCGCTAAAGTGAAAACTGCTACCAAAGAGCAGTTTAGTAATTTCACATTAGAAGAAAAATACCTGCTTCGAATTGGGGTGATTTATGTTTCATGCCTTAGAGTTCACACAAATATTTCTTTGGCAAATGATCTGACAACTTCTCTTGTCACTTTTAATGCGAACTCTGTCGTAGGATAGGGTCGTGATCTGTACTTATGGAACAGATTCATTGCCCTTGTTCTGGAAACTTAAAAGACAGCAATGCCAGGTTTAAAATTAAACATATCACAGTAGAGCTTTCCCTTCAAAGGATCGTTGCATTGATTCTGAAAGTGTATAATCACAAGTAAATATTGAAACTGGAACAGCCCTTCAAGAATGAAAGCTGTGTCTAGCCCAATTTCTAATGTGAAAAGTAAACTTCATTAGTTGCCATTGAGGTGGAGTGCAGTATATAGTTTTGTCAGATCATTTAACATACATGTCCAAAGTGTTCTGTGATACTTCAAGACAGTCACAATTACTTTGTAACCGCTCCAGTCAGCTGAACAGCATTTGATGAAATACTGTTGTGTCTTCTTGTTTCTAAGCCTTTCTTGTTTTTAAAGGCATGATAAGATTTGCTGGGCAACATTTCATCCATCATCATAGGGGGAAGTCATAGGGTGGGGGGAGCAAGCTTGTTTTCTACTGCCCTGCAGACTAGGATGCGGAACATTGGCTTTAAACTACAAGAAAGGAGATTCCACCTGAACATTAGGAAGAACTTCCTGACTGTGAGAGCTGTTCAGCAGTGGAACTCTCTCCCCCGGACTGTAGTGGAGGCTCCTCTTTTGGAGGCTTTTAAGCAGAGGCTGGATGGCCATCTGTAGGGGGTGCTTTGAATGCGATTTCCTGCTTCTTGGCAGGGGGTTGGACTGGATGGCCCATGAGGTCTCTTCCAACTCTATGATTCTATGATTCTATCACCACCAACAACACATTTTGAAGTCAACTCCAGGCACCAAGGTGGTACCCACAATGCATTTTGGTGCCAAATATGCACACACATTGAACTGAATATATAATGTATATAACCTGCAGCAGCATATTTTGAGATCTGCAAAATTGCATGCAATTATCCCAAATGTCAGGTACTAGCCATCTCTCGATATAAAAGTCTTAAGTATGTTTGTACGCATGTATGTATGTTTGTTTGACCCGCAAAGGCTTCTACATGGCTTGATAGATCTGGAACAGGCCTGCACAACTTGGAAGTAGTAAGAGGCCAAAATTAAAATAGGCTAAACTTTTTGGCTGTAGTTTGGCTTTTAACACCTCACTACAGGTTTGCACTTTTCCCGCAGAGCAAGCAGTAATGCAGATTAGTTTTAGTTTCCTAGCCTCCACTCAGCATGGTGGTATTTATTTATCATATGAGAAGTGAACTGAGGGCACAGCTGGAATGTTGCAGTCCTTTCCTGAGGGGAAAAATAAGTGCCCCAGCTCTTGCCTCCACCGCTCTTCCTTTCTATTTGGGTTGCATTTGTTGTCTCCTTCTCCTCTGATGGGAAAACCACCAACTCCACACTGTTATTTCTTTCACATGTGAGGTAGAAACGCAGCTTTGCCACGAAGATCCCACAACAATTTCATGGTTAAGATAAGTTTCTCCCTCACAAGAGAGGAGAAAAGAGAGAAAGAGCAGCAGAGGCAAGAACTTTACTGCCTCCCTCTCTCTCTAAAACAGCCAATCTAATGTTAAATTTCAACATAACCTGAAGCCCCAGATTCCAACCTGCCTGAATATAGGTCTGATTTAAGAGGGAGATGATGACAACAATCATTCATAGCATGGCCTGTGCCTTCCTTTGAATCTGAGAGAGCGTGACTGTTTAGCTTCCAAGGAGAGGCCAGATCTGATGTCTGAATCACACTCTCAACCTCAGAGGATCAATGAATATTTCTAATAAACATCCCTAGAAAATGCATTCACAGGCAATGCCAGGTACACAAGCTAGTTTATAATTAAAATTACCCAGCTACTAGGGGACATGTATTGCCTAATGTGTAACGTTTTGGGACATAAAGTGCCCCACATTGTCGTCCAGTGAACCATGAGAACCATAATAGATGAAGCAGAAATAAAATGCCCTTTGTCCTATATGGGTTGTCTCCGTTCAGGGAATGTAGGCATTTCTCAGTGGTAGACGGGACAGTGGCATTCTCATAGGAAATATTAAACTCTAGTCTTTGGAGCCCTGGGTGGCACAGTGGGTTAAACAGCTGAGCTATTGAAATTGCTGTCTGAAAGGTTGGTGGTTCAAATCCAAAGAGCGGGGTTAGCTCCCACTGTTAGCTCCACTTTCTGCCAACCTAGCAGTTTGAAAACATGCAAATGTGAGTAGATCAATAGGTACCACTCTGGTTGGAAGATAACAACGCTCCATGCAGTCATGCCAGCCACATGACCTTGGAGGTGTCTATGGACAACGCCAGCTCTTTGACTTAGAAATGGAGATGAGCACCACCACCCAGAGTTGGAGACGACTGAACGTAACGTCCGGGGAAACCTTTACCTTTACTAAGAGGGTTAAACTGAATTATAAAAATACTAAACCAAGCTTTAAAATCTGGCTTTTTAATTTAGAGCTGAATCTTTTGTGTCAGAAAATAAGTGGAAAAAGTAAAAAAGAGAGGAATGGAATGTTGGCTGGAATAGAAGCAAAGTAAGCAAACGAGCAAAAGCTTCTGGGAACATTTGGGGGAGAAAGTTCTCCAACTTCAAGATAACCTTAAAGTAGGGGATTTTGAAAACATTGTGGGAGGTGTGATGCCTCTCAATGGGACATGTTTACCCTTTTGGAGGGAAGATTTGTGGGGCAGGTTCTTCATCAAGCCTTATTACCTCATCTCACTTCAACCTGATCTTCCATTCACACATTATTACAGGTTTTATCCCTACACACTTCTTCAAGCACATTGACACATTTTGTAAAGAACTCCTTAATAGATTGAAAGGTATTTGCACAAAAAAGTCAGCCACACATGGCGATAACCATCCAAAAACATCCAAATGAAACTGCAGGGGAAATTAAGCAAGACAAGATTTAAGTTTCTAGTAGGGTACTTGGCCAGGAGACTGGTTTTTATTGTTAGCTCCTATTTCAAAAAGGAGGGCTGGAGTGCCACAGTCTTTGGCTACAAAAGGTTTCTAAGCTCTCCAAGGCAGCAGCCTGAATTTGGTCCTTAGCTTTAAAGCATCTCACATAATAGAGACTTTAATTTTGCAGGATGTGGAAACTTTCAATCTTTCCCTACACACTGAAGTGTTACTGGAATTGTGACAGCACCTGCGCTTATTGTGTTAGGAGGCCTGAAGCGAAAACCCCTTAAATGACAAAAGCAAAAAGAACTGGTGAACTAAGCAAACAATGTTCTCTGATTTTATAATCCTGTTCGACGCTTGCAGTATAATAACTAGAATGTATTAAAGGACATTCTATTGCTGTGTGTTAGTTTTTGTAAAGAGCTTTAAAAGCAAATAAGAAAAGTAAGGCAATGTTCATGTCTTTGCCATAAAAACTGCCAAATCTCACTAGCGTCACTTGTATAGCCATTTGACAGCATATTAATTTTGGTAGACTGTTTTGGGAAATGGAAGTTATCTACTTCATTCTATAGCCTTTCTTTTTAAAATGTATCTTTTTTCAACCTGGGGTTTTGTTTGTTTTTTTGTACATAATATTCACCACCTGTTTTCTCTGCACATAGCTTTTCTTCCCAACGTTCAGGTGGAATCTCCTTTCCTGTAATGTGAACCCATTGCTCCGGGTCCTGGAGTCAAAGGCTTCACACACTGTTCTTACATCTCTAGTAGCAAACCCTTACTTTTCCCCAATATTGTTGGGCATTCCAGGTGGGCAATAATTAAAAGTTAACTGCATGGATTATATCTTTTGAACTGCTGTGACCAAATAGATGGTGTTTCAGACACAGCTAGAGCAGCACTAAATTAAATGTCAAAGGTTTTTAGGCTGGGATGATTATACATATTAGCAGCTCAGTGAAGTTTCAGAAGCAAACTTCTAAGTGTGAAAATGAGCAAAAGATTTCAGCCTTTTGATGGAGAAGTGGCAGAGAGTCAAGAAATACCTACTGTTAATGCTCCCAATATCATTTCCTATCCTCCAACTATCTCAATTTGACATGGTTAGTCCTGATTTGTCCTTTGCTGTCCTACTTTCTCAACTGCTTTTAAAATGTCCCAGTTTCTCTATCCTTCTCCCACCTTCCCACTTTGTCATCAGTTTACTTCAGTTGCTACAAACTGAATTAAAAATACAAAAGTATTTTGCAGTCATTTAACATAGCAACTAAGGCCCGTGGTCTGGATGCGACCCTCCAAGGTCATATACCTGGCCCCTGCCTTAAACTTTAGACTTATTTATGTATTATTTATTTATTTACTTCATTTATACCCTGCCTTTCTCACCCTGCAGGGAACTTAAGGTGACTTGCAAACACAGGACTGGGCTGTGGCGCAGGCTGGAAAGCAAGCCAGCCGCAACAAATCAACAAATAAATAAATAAATAAATAAACTCTGGCAAAATTTAATGCCGCATATAGACATAGCAATAAAAACAATAAAACAATAAAAACGTACCCTGTTAAACTATAAAACAGTCAAAACATATGAACAACTAAAACACATTGAACAATAAAAAATTAAAAACAAATAAAATGCTGAGTCTTGATTTCATGCTTATTAATTAATCCATAGTCATTATTTAGGCTGATGAAGTCAAATTCCATAATACCCTATTCTTTGAATGCCTGCATACAAAGTCAGGTCTTTAGCTTTTTTTCTGAAGACCAGGAGAGATGGGGCCTGCCTGATGTCACTGGGGAGGGCGTTCCACAGCCGAGGGACCACTACTGAGAAGGCCCTGTCTCTCATTCCCACTAGTCGCACTTGCAAAGGGGGTGGGACTGAGAGAAGGGCCTCCCCAGCTGATCTTAAAGCTCTAATTCGCTCATAAAGGGAGACGTGTTCAGACAGGTAAGCTGGGCCAGAACCATTTAGGGCCTTATAGGCCAAAGCCAGCACTTTGAATTGAGCCTGGTAGCAAACTGGCAGCCAACGTCATCCTATCTAAAATGATTTGAAGACACACAACAACAACAATCCTAATTATAATGAACTTGATTCTCTCATCAGCCAAAAACAGGCCCACACTTCCCATTGAAATACTGGAAAGTTCATGTTGGTTAAAATTGTTCTTAGTTTTAAATATTGTATTGTTCTTTCATGAGTTTTTTGCACTACAAATAAAATACGTGCAGTGTGCATAGGAACTCATTCATATTTTTTAAAAAAAACTATACTCAGGCCCCCCAACAGCCAGATGGACCGTGAACTGGATCTCAGCTGTAAAAGTTTGAAGAGCCCTCTTCTAGCTTGGATGTTCTTTCTCCTTAATAATTGTTGCTATTTTGACAACAGTCAGGGCCGGTGCAACATAGAGGCCACTGAAGTGGACGTGTCAGGCGCACGTCAAGGGGGGGCGCTGTTGAGGCCTCGACAGTGCCTCTGTGTAAATATACCGAGGAGGGAGGCGGTGGCGGGGACCATCGCCTCCCTCCTCGGCAAAGAGCTAGGCCTCAGATGAGGCCTTCGCCGAGGAAGGAGGCGATGGTCCCGCCACCGCCTCCCTCCTTGGCGAATGGGGAAGGCCTACAGAGGCCTAGGTATTCTCGCGAGGTCTCACGAGAATACCTAGGCCTCCGTAGGCCTTCCCCATTTGCCAAAGAGGGAGGCAGCGGCAGGGGCCATCACCTCCCAGCTTGGCGAAGGCCTCAACTTCCACCGAGGAGGGGAAGGCCTACTGAGGCCTAGGTATTCTCGCGAATACCTAGGCCTCAGATAGGCCTTCCACATTCGTCAAGGAGGGAGGCAGCGGGGATCATTGCCTCCCTCCTCGGCGAACGTGGAAGACCTTCGCCTGAGAGGGAGGTGATGGCCCTCCCCACCGCCGCTGCCAGAGGTATGTGTGGGGCCTTGGGGGTAGGGGGCACAATTTCAGGGGGGGGGCGTGGCCACTAGGTTTGCTTACAAAGTGAAATTACCTATGGCCGCCCCTGACAACAGTCTGATATTGTTTGGCCAAACACGTTTTGCTTCCTTAGCAGTGGGAATGTAATGGCCAAGGGGGTCATGTACTGAGGTGGATTTATACTACTTTGGCAAAGGAAGGAGGGAATGGCAATTTTTCCCTGCCTTTCTCCAATTGTCTCATAATTGCTTTTTGTCCCAAAAGGTTTCTGAGATACTAAGCAAGCAGGAATGAGTCTCAGGAGTGCAGCCTTCGTATGAAGATAGACCACTTGGAGAGTGATTGGAGTGTTGATACTATTTTTGTTGTTTTCAAGAAACTGGATATTCTAGGGTGGCTTTCAAGGAGTGATGGGGAAAAAAGTCTTAAGTGGCCCAAAATTTTTGAAACAAAATTTAAGACATCAGCTGAGTCAAAGGATAATCAAGGAATATATAAGTTGTAGATGCGCATGAATGTAGGAAAAATTCAGTCATCTCACACCCCTTTGTGTGTTCCTACATCATTTAATTGGCCCTGGGATCTCGCTTCTTGGCTTTGGGCTTGTAAATGGAATTTGTGTGCAGTTCATTTCCGTTATACTCCTATGTATCTTAAGAATTTTTTTCTCTGTTTTTCTATTGCTCCAGGACCCTATTGGGAATCCAGTTACATCTAAAACTAACAGTGTGTTACCATTATGTCATCTTAATATAAATTAAACATCCACCAATTTTCAATTAAATCCAGTTGCCTATTTGTTTGTGCAGTTCAAATATCCCCATGGGCAGAAGATGGTGCTATGTTTAATTCCCATCATACCTCACCTTTGGCTGATTAAGGCTTATGGAACATGTAGTCCAACATAATCTGGAGGGTCACACATTTCTCAACATTCAAAATGACTTATTGAACGGATGTGCAGTTCATTTCCATGATGCTCCAAATTCTCCATGTCTTCAGATTTTTCTCTCCATTTTTTTACTGTTCCTGTACCCTGTTGGGAATTCAGTGATATCTAAAATCAGCCATTTGTTACAACTGTGACAGATCTGGGGATATCTTTATTGCATAACCTATTGGAAAATAACTGCACCCAATTTTGGGGCACATATCCTTTTGGCAAATGTGAATCTCCATGAATATGTGGAGACCACCCTTTGAAAATCACTAGTCAAGAAAAGCATGACCTTGTTAGAAGTCAACTCTTTGAACAAGTGATATTCACAAGCATTAATGTAATGGCACACAAGTAACTCGGCTGTTAAACTGAAGAAACATGCCTTTAAAGTGCCAAGGATAAAGACATACCACTGCAAAAATATACTTGGTTAGCAGAATTTTAAAGATGTTTCTTTTGTAGTTGCCCAAAAGATATACACTCCCTTGAAACCTCTTAGTTTAAAATATGCACTCAGAGATAAAAAAACAAAGGTTGGTTGTTGTTTTTTTTAAAAAAAATAACATATCTTCTTTACCCATAAACAACTTGCATTAATTCACCATAAAGGCACATTTCTTATTAAAGTTCAGTTACAGATAATATGTTGTTTCTCTCTGTATTGAGTACACAGGGGGGGTATCATTCCTAATAGTCCATAGTCTTTAAGTATATTTGTACTCACTGAAGTCCATAAGCATATTTCTCTATTGAAGTCTCTAAACAACAACATGCATGCACCTCCACTGAGGTCTGATGCAAAACAATACATCTGCTTTCATTGAAGTCCAAACACATGCATGTATCCACCTCCACTGAGGTCTAATGCAAGACTGAATACAAAATGAATTCCTGAGTTTGAACATGCTCAGTACAATCACCTGTCTATAGCAACTCCTACACCAAAGAGGTACAAACTGGCAAATCAGCATACACATAGAATACAGGTTTGCAAATATATACATTAACAAATAAATAGTGAAAGGCTTGGGAGGTTGCTATTTCCAACAATTTTGCTGTTTTCTGCAAGACAAAGATGCCTTTGGCCATGATGAGGGAGAAAATGAATAGTACAAAGCAGTTTTTTTAAATATAGTGCACAGCTTTTGTAACAAGATGTATGCTCTGAGTCTGCCCAAAGGAACATGAAATAATATATGTCTCACTCTCCAGTGTCTTCTGCAAAGTTTGGTATTGTTTCAGGTAATAAAAAGCTTGGGGCAGTGAGATAGAGTGAACCTTTTGAGGGGCATTTGTTGATCAAGAAACTCTGACATATTCTGCTATTTTTGGTCCTTGAAAGAAGATATATCAGAATATACTGTTTGTACCCTGCCTCTTAACACCAGTACAGTAGAAGTGCAATTGAGTTGTTTATAACATCAGTGAGTAACCTAATGCCTTACTGGGCAAGCCTCCTGGATTAGAGAAAGAGAAGGAAGATAAGGAATCAGCCTCTAGTTTGTCATTTCTGGGCTTGTGATATTCTCCTTCCTTGAACCTGCCTCAAAGAGGCAGATGTAGTGTGGGAGGTACCACAGATTCATTTATTTTGCTGGCAAAATGCACATTCTGCAGTGTGGTAAATGTTAGCTGGAGTCAGAGGCAGTCCACAGGTGAGGCCAATTAAGCAGTCGCCTGTGGCGCAATCGTGTCAAGATAGAACACTGCAGGGCGAGAGAGGGTGAGGGAAGGCCAGGCCCACTTAGGAAGGGCCCAAGGCTCAACCCAGGGGCGGAGCCAAGCCGAACCCACGCTGAGCCGGGGCCTGGCGCGTGATGTCGTCGGCAGAGGAAGTGCTGCCGGCCCTGGTGGCAGGAGGCGCAGGCCGCCTCGCTCCCTTGTTGCTTGGCAACTGTGAAGCAAATCACAACCCTCTTTCAGGACGTGGCATCCAGGTGAGGAGGGGGAGGGGGAAAAGGGAAGGGGCGTCTCACAAAGCTAGGGAGGCCCAAGGCGAGCGGAAGAAGGACTCACAGATCTATACAAAGAGATAGAGGGCAACAGGAGAACAGATGGTTTTGTGAAACCACAACTCTACAACATAGTGTCAGGGCACTTAAAGTGCCAACCTTCCCATATTCTATTCTACAGTATAGACCAGGCATGGGAAACTGTGGCCCTTCAGGTGTTTTGGATTGCAACTCCCACAATTCCTAACAGCCGGTATCAAGGAACATGAAAGGCACTGCAAACTAAGTCTATGCCCAGCCCTCTCTAATCTGCTCATGCCCTAGTCTTGGTTCTGGTTGTTGAGTTGTTTGTTTTACTTTTAATGATGTTTTTATACCCTGAGTTTTAATTGTCTTAACTTGATTGTTTATATGCTATTATATTTTTAACTGTGTTTTAGTTGCTGTATTTGTGTATGTTCTGTACTTGGTCCCAATTGTAAGCCGCCCCGAGATGGTTGGCGGCGTATAAATATAAAATTATTATTACAATCCAACCAGAGAAGCCAGCCATAGCAGAGCACTTGATGAACCAACCTGGACAGAGCATATTATTTGAGAACACAAAAATGCTGGGTCGCTCTAACAACCACCATGTCAGACTACACAGAGAAGCTGTATTTAAAAACTCTTAAAATCAGGACAGTAAATAAAGAACAACACTAAAAAAAGGGAGTTCGAGACAGGAAACAATCAGGGCCAGCTAACACCTCCCAACCAGACCTTGAAGCTGAAAGGCTATTCAATGCTAATCAAGCTGGCCAATTGAAACATTCACACTGGCTTCAAACAGACAAGAGTCCTTTCTCCTTTTGGTGCTTAATTTGTAAAATCTTAATGTAATTTGATGTTTAATAGGCGTTTCCTTAATCCCTCCTTATTATCCAACATTTTTGCTTATCCAACGCTTTTATTTTTCAGTGAGTGGTTTGGGGGGGGGGGGCAAAATTTCTGTTCACTTACACTTGAAAATTACCTTGGACCTCCTTTGGCTGAAGTGAAGCTTCTCATAAATCATGCCAAAACTTAAAACTTGAAATTCGATATTTTTGCCCACAGTCATTAAACAGATAAGTGCCAATGTGTCATAATTTGAACATTCAGAGTCTTTGAAAGGTTTGAGATTTAAAATTGTATTGAAATGGTTTTTATGTAAGCCGCTTTGAGTCTCCTTGTGGAGAGAAAAAGCAGGGTATAAATAAACATAAACATAATAATAATAATGATAAAGACATATTAGTATTGACAACTCAGCTCTGATCTTGCAAAGGGAGAACTGTGGTAAAAAAAAACCAGCAGTTGGATTTTCACTGCTAAGTGATATCACTCTTTCCTGCAACCTTCTGAAATCCATAAGTGTAACTCAGAGAAATCTTTTGTCAATCTTTATATTTGGTTTAGAGAAAAGCATCACAGAGGCATTCTTAAGCAGTGTACCAAAGTTGTGAAAGGTCCTGCAATCTTTTCTGAACTGCTCTCTGTTGGCAACTTTACTCTGAGTGGCTAAGCAACACTAAAATCCAAAGTGAGAGTTTTGTACAAGAGAGATATTCTGCTGTCATCAATTTCCCTTTCCCCTCCCCCAATGCGCATTAAAGGACACAATACTTTGTAAAGAGCAAAGAAGCTGAAAGTAGTTTGGAACAGGTGGTATTATGTATTTCATAATGTTCCCATTGATATAGTGATTAACTGAATTTGGCCTGTGACCATTCTCAATGTATGTGCTCATTTTCTGTGAATGCACAGTCCCACTGCATGTGGAAGCATCACTGAAAGAAGTTCCTTAGCATTGAAATGATTATGGAAATGAGGTAGGTAGGTAGATTGATCTCTATAGCTCAGCCATTGAAGAAATATCTGTGTGAAGTCTTGGTTCTACCCAGCCCATAGCCAAGATTTTGATTCGGGGGGGGGGGGGGGGGAAGGCTGAGTCTGAGTGAGAGAGAATCTACTCTAGCAAACCTTTTGTAACGTTATCCCAATACCCCCATGCATATGGGATATATTGAGCATGGTGATCAGATCATGATATGAATAAACATAACAGTTTAAATAATACCAGTAAGGTCTTCTCGTGGACCACCCTGAGAATTTCGGGGGGGGGGGCTGAAGCCCCTCAAGCGCCCCGCCCCCCCGCTACATGCCTGCCTTTTCCTCTCCTTTGTTTTAGTTCCCCGTTTATAGGTTTTCCCAATAGTGTAGATACCTCCCTTTGTATTAGTTTTGGGTGTAGCATAAAAAACCCCTAGAGGCCTGCGTTAGTTGGTTTATTCCATTTGCCTGTACAGAGCTCTCTTGCTAAACTTCTCCTCTTTCTGCAGCAGAGCTACAGTGATCAGAGGCTTGGGCGTTGTCTGGTAATACTAGGCCCAAGCAATCCAAAACAGGCATCTTTAGCACCTGCATTCAGCCAGTATTCATATACCACCAGTCCCAGAGACAACATAAGCTTTTGACCAGTTTAAGAAGGTTGAGACAGTTTATGAGCACCAGCTTATAAACCATCACTTTGCATCAGAGGCCAAAGACATTCAAGGATACCAGAGAGATTACTGCAACCAGCAAAATCTCCTTTCATAATGTATTGTCCTAAACTAATTTATAATAATCCCAAGTGGAGTTAATCCTTTATTCATCTTGTTTTCAGTAAACTCATTCTGGTTATCTCCTCACCTTGCCTAAAGTGCCTCTGTATGTTAAGAATCTTGATCTTAACAGAAGGTATAGCCCTGATTAAAGCCAGACACTATAGTTTTCCCAAAGGCTTGGGCGTGCCATCACAATCTGCAAATATTTGTTTGTCTGGGATAAAATTATTACATTAGAAAGAAACATGTCTTGCAACTCTGAGAAGAGTGAAAACTTAGATTGAAAGGATCTGAAAAGGCAAACGGAACACCACAGTTATATATTTTGAGCAGTATCTATGTTTAATTTGGGTTTTTAAACATTATTTTATCATGCCTTTCCTGGAAGATATCTAAGTGCAATATACCTTGCAACCAGATAATACTGCATTAACCTGAGCTTGTTTTCAAAATACCATCTGGTGGTGACTAGGGAAATTGCATTTGTATACAATGTATACAAATGTATACAATTTGTATGCAAATGTATACAAAGTATACAAAGATCCATCCAGAGGAAAAGTGTTCTTACCATACATCAAGGAAGCATAAGGAAGCTGATAAAGAAACACAACCTACAAACTATCTACAGACCCACTAAGAAAATTCAACAAATGCTACGTTCAGCAAAGGTCAAGAGGGATGCTCTCACCTCTGCAAGAGTTTACTGTATACCATGCAGCTGTGGACAAATCTACATAAGGACCACCAAACACAGCAACATTGCCCAGACATGAATCAAGGAACATGAAAGGCACTGCAGACTAATTCAACCAACGAGATCAGCCATAGCAGAGCACTTGATGAACCAACCTGGACACAGCATATTATTTGAGAACACAGAAATGCTGAACCACTCAACCACCATGTCAGACTACAAAGAGAAGCCATTGAAATCCACAAGCATGTGGACAACAGAAAGGAGGAAACCATGAAATGAACAAAATCTGGCTACCAGTATTTATTTAAAAACTATAAAATCAGGACAGTAAATAAAGAACAACATTTACAAAATGGGAATTCCAAACAAGAAACTATCAGGGCCAGCTAACTCCCAACGAAGGATTCCTTCAGGCAAGAAGCAGCCAGGCTTTGAATCTCCATTCAATGCTAATCAAACTGACCAATTGCAACATTCCCACTTGCCTCAAACAGACAAGAGTTCTTTTTCCCACCCTGGACGTTCCCCAGATATATAAACCCCACTTGCCTAGTTTCCAACGCACCTCACAACCTTTGAGGACGCCTGCCATAGATGTGGGTGAAACCTCAAGAGAAAATGCTTCTGGGACATGGCCATACAGCCTGGAAAACTCACAGCAACCCAGTGATTCTGGCCATGAAAGCATTTGACAACACAATGTCTGTTAAATCTTACCAATTATAAGAAACACCATGGCAAGACTATATTTACAGTAGCCCTTTGTTTTTTATCATTTGGCAGAATTTCTGTTGGTGAACACAGCAGTAAATGACAGCATTTAAATGGCAGCAAATATTAATCCCAATAATAATTATGTGTACCATGGAGGAAATGGAAAAGAAGGTTTTTATTCAAATAGAAGAAAAACATGTTGGCATGGAAATGAAGCTCATCCAGATCCAGGGCATACTTGTAATTTACTTCTCACTGATAGTATACAAAGAACAAATGTTTGCTTAATCAGAATGAGTTGAAAAAATAGACCTGTTAGTTGGATGCAGGATGCATGCAACAAAGCCTATAAAGCAACACACGCAGACACCACTTCTTTGCTTTCAGCAATATTGATTAAGATTGTTTTTTGTTCTTTGTAAGGCGATGTTTAGCTATAATTTTATAACTAAGAACTCTTAAAAGAGAAAGTAGTAACACTCAAAAGGAATATGCTCTCAGTGTCTACTAGGGAATATACAGGCAGTCCTCAAGACATAAACATCCGACTTACAAGCAACTCAGTTAAGAACTGGGGTGAGACAACAGGAAGTGAGAGAAATCTTTCCCTAGGAAGGGAAATTCACTCCTGAAAGAGTTATCATGGAGAAAAGGTGTCTCTATCACCAATCCTTGATTCCACAACAAGCCAAGTTTTAAAAATCCAATTCTCACAGGGACAGAAAGTGAGGTGAAATAACAACAACAACAATAATTTATAACTCACCCTATCTCCCTGAGCAGACTCAGGGGCAAAGACAGCAAAACAAACACCACAGAGGTCTTCACCCTTCCCTATGCTATCCAAAGCTAAAGTATATTTGGATGGAGTTACACCTGTGCCGACTTACATACAAATTCAAGTTAAGAACCGACCTATAGAACCTATCTGAAGAAGATTACCCACCCAAATTTAGCAGAATACATTGCTGTACATAGCTGTATTCTCAATTTGCTTCTGATGCAATAAATAAATAAATATTGTTGTACATGAAAACAGCCATAAAATTCAGATTTGGGCTGTCCTGCAATAGCAAATAATAAATATAGATTTCAAGTGTATCCCATTGAGATAGGTTGCCACATTATATATTTAATTCAGATTTGCCTTTGGTAGTATTCATGAACAATGTAACATAGCCCTGTTTAGATTCCTCTGATTTTAAGACAGAAATCCAGAAGAATGCCCAGCATTTGTGGTATAACTATGCCTGGTTATATCTGAAAGGGGTTTCACTGTCCCTGCATGGCAATGTGTGACAAGACCTTAGATTATATTCTTATGATACTGTCTCACAAACAGATATATTAAAGTGCTGACAGTGGAGCCACATTGTCAAGCCTTCTCGCTGTGTACTTGGCTGCAAGCCAAGTTTGTTTAGAACAGAGCGACCAGTGGTCAAAAGAGAGAAGAGCATGCAACAGAAATGCTCAGGCCTGTTGTAGAGCATGACTCGGGCACTAAATCTAGTATAGTTTATTTATGGAAAGTCTTGAATCCTCTATTAGTTGGACAGTCAAATTTTGCTGGAAAGACGAGCCCAAGTAAGATGATCTTTCTCAAAACAGATTATTTGAATAAGTGCACTTTATTTTACCCTCCAATCGACAGAAATGCTGCTTATCTTCATTCTCTTATCTTGGCTCTTTGACATGTTGTTTTATTTCATATTCGTTCATTTGGCTCCATAGTCTATGTTTTTTTTTCCGGAAGGTTCATAGCTTGAGGGAAGGTTACTTATCTTAAGTAAGGGGAAAGCATATTTTTTGACCAGTTAGCAATTCTGCAAATTATAGTCCAAAAATGCCAATTATAAATGTGTAACCTAGGGCTACATACTTATGACCGTTTTATATGTATGATCCCTATGGAGCCCCTGCTTTAAGGACCATCTAAGGCAGGGGTCCTCAAACCTTTTAAGCAGAGGGCCAGTCCACAATCCTTCAGACTGTTGAGGGGCCAGATTATCATTTGAAAAAAATACAAACAAATTTCGATGCACACTGCATATGTGTGCAAAAACAACAACAACAAGAAGAAGAACAATGAAAGAACAATACAATATTTAAAAATAAAAACAATTTTAACCAACATACATTTATCAGGATTTCAATGGGAAGTGTGGTCCTGCTTCTGGCCAATGAGATAGTCAAGTTAATTAGGGTTGTTGTTGTTGTTGTTGTTGTTGTTGTTGTTGTTGTTGTGTGCCTTCAAGTCATTTCAGACTTTGAGTGAGCCTAAGTCTAAAATTTATTTATTATTTATTTACTGCATTTATTTACTACATTTGTATCATACCCTTCTCACCCCAAAGGGGACTCAGAGTGGCTTACAAATTATACATACATACAATATATTATATTATTAGCATAGCACAATATTAGCATTATATATTACTATATTGAACTATACCACTATACTGTAATATTATTAGTAATATTATATGTAATATAGAATATATAATTAATATTATTATATGGTACTATTATTAGTGTTATATTGTATTACATTATAATATTATTATCAATATTATTTGTATATACAATATATTATATTATAAAACTGAGGGCGGGGGCCAGGTAAATGACCTCGGAGGGCCACATCCGGCCCCCGGGCCTTAGTTTGGGGACCCCTGATCTAAGGACTATGAAAGTTCCCCATTTCTACTCACCAGGAATCAGCTCCTGAGATCCTCCTTGTTGTACAGGAAGCAGCTAGCTAACAATCAAGCAAGGCCTTGCTTTTTAAACTATTGCTCTCAAATAGTTTAATATTGGGGTAGTGAAAAATTTTGCAACAGTAAAATGTTTTTCAATGCCATCTAGTGGCTGGTAGACATTTATACGAATCTGTTAGCAACAGTGTGCAGTGTTTCCAATGGACTCTGTAGCAACTGCTTCAGCTGTACTTCATAAAAAAGAAATAGCAATCTGTTCAACAATGCTAGTTTATATCAGTAAATGTTTGATTTTTCTGCCTATTTTGGACATCTATATATCTGGTGTTGCGTGAAAAATTTCTCTGGCAAAAAGAAGCAAGCAATATCCAGCATTAGGGGAACTGCAGTAGGAGTCCTGCCTGTCTGTTACACAAGGAATCTCTCATGAATCATGTGAAGTTGTAGGACCATCAACAGAGCTGTTTCTAGATTGACAGGGAAACTGATCCTCACAAATCAAAATGAAGACTTCTCAGAAAGTGGGGATTAGTGGGGGGAGAGGGAGTGATGGAATTCACTGCATAGCACTGTGATTATGGCATTTACATAATTCCCTACCTGGATTCCACCCCATGTTTCCAAGCTATAGTATTACTCTAGGATGAGTATCAGATATTGCTTAAGATGTTATTGGACAAGATCTCCCAGGATTCCTTCTCATTGAGTATGGTGGGCAAGGCTGCCAATAACCACTGTTCAACATCTGAAAAATCATATGATTTTCACCCTTGCAATATACTTTGAGATTGCTGCTCACTATTATATGCTTGTGGCCTTTGAAAGGTTAGCCATGAAGGAATGGGTTTTCCAGCTGAGAGAGGTTCTCCTCACATGTTCAGAATTTTAAAATAGCAACCAAACCATTAATTCTTCAATTCACTATTCTCTTAATGTTTCCACTTCAAGGCAACATGCAGTGTCACCCTTATTTTAAAAAAGTGATAATCGGCTATTTTTTTCAAAATATGTTTCCTGACTGCTGTATAAACTGCAAAAATACTCATGTGTAGGACAAATTCCTACAATTTATTGTGCTGTGATGACTCTCTGACCATATGGTGCTTATAAAACCAAGCTTAGCAGTATCTATAATGAAAGAAGTCTATAAGCATTAGACATACCTTGTACAAAATTCAGTATAAAGGACTAATGACGTTACTAAATGGTTGTTTATGAAACATTTGCCTCAACCGAGCTCCTAAAATTCTACTTGACACCTTCTTGCTATGTTACAAAAGCAGTCTGTGCATATGCCTTCAAAATACACAGGGTAAGTTATGGTGAAACATTAATCTCTTAGCATTTTTTAAGGCAAAGAATACTCAAAGGTGATTTTGCTAGTTTTTGAAATAAAGGGTGTTCTGAGATCCGATGGGATATGGTGCTTTTATGGTATCATTGGGGTCACACACATTTGAATTGCCTTTTTGACACTACAAACTAATTAACTCCACAAGCAGATTTGTCATGCTCTGAATACAAATGGCATTATGAAAGGGTGGAATATGCTCCTTAAGATGTCAAATGCCTTTAAATTAGTGTTTTCCCAAATGTACCTTCAAATGTGCTGATGGTTGTGGCCCTTGGTGAGAACAGAGGTCTTCCCATGACATCCAACTTCTCTGAATGATCATTTCTAACTGCTTCATCTTCAAAATAAGTTTTTCTTATTCCAATTAGGATTTTTTATATTAAAAAGAGACTGGGAATTGTAGATCATTTACAGGAAGACACAACATAATATTTGGCTTGCAGAGTAAAGAGAAATGGATGCTTACTTACAAACCTTTATTTTACTTATTAATGATGTAGTTTGTACCTATGGACTATTTCCCAATCACCATATTCAACTTAGATGTGTGCTACTAAGATATGAGAGCCAGGATAGTGTATTGGTTTGAGCACTGGATTGCAACTCTGAAAACAAGAATTCAACTCCGTGCTTTGCTATGGAAACTCACTGATTGAACTTCGAAAAGTCACTGTCAGCCACAGAGGAAGGGTAAAGGTTAAAAGAAAGACCCTTCTTGCCAAGATTCACAAATCTTGCCAAGAAGATCCGGTGAATGGATTGTAATGGGCCGGAAATGGCTTGGAGGCACACATCAACAACATTGAGAGTGTAGAGCTGTCTTCCCAAAATAGGGATCCCTTTCTATTTTTTCATATCGGTGTCTTCAGTTGGCCTCTTCAGGGAAAAGACATTCTCCTTGGAACAAAAATGTTCATCCTCCCAAACTTCTTTAAATCTTCTTTATAGTTAGATCAAAAGAAAATAAAATTTAAAAATAAAAAATAAAGTTGGTAATTCTATATATGTTTTAACATATTCTCCCTCTGTTCTTATCTACACAGAACAAGTTAGTATAATAATCTGGCTATGTCTCACATCTGTTCTTTCTTTATCCCTAAAATGAACGCTGCTATGTACAATGTTGTGTGTGTCACGAGCAACTTGAGAAACTGCAAGTCACTTCTGGTATGAGAGAATTGGCCGTCTGCAAGGACGTTGCCCAGGAGACGCCTGGATGTTTGATGTTTTTATCATCCTTGTGGGATGCTTCTCTCATGTCTCCACATGAGGAGATGGAGCTGACAGAGGGAGCTCATCCGCGCTTTCCCCAGGTTGGATTTGAACCAGCAACCTTCAGGTCAGCAGTCCTGCCAGCATAAGGGTTTAACCAGTGCGGGCTCGCTATGTACAATATAACGTGGCAAGTTCAGGGCATATGGCCTTCCAAGCTTTTCTCCCATACACCTAGCAGTCCTTTCTCCCATAAGCCTAGCAGCCCTTTTGGTAATACAACTATGTTGATTTTTCTTTTGTTGGTGCATTTGTTCCTGGCAATACACATCTTTGACAATTTCTGGTGCTTTCAGTTACCCAGGTGTGACCTTCTCCTTCATCACTGTTTTGTGTCCCCTGCCAGGGGTCGAGGTTATCAGCACTTCAACACCACCCTGTTTGATCAGCTGCCTGGGACAAAAGGGATTTGAACGGCTTTACTATCATAAAGAAGTAGCATGAGGACAACTCTGCCTGCAAGTATTTTCCTTTCCTGCATAGAGCGTTGCATTTCAAGCATTTAATAGGACGTTTCCCATCCTGAATGGCAGTTTCCTTAATAACAGCATCATAACGATTTAAATTGTTTTTTTCACTCCGTTGAACTGTGCATTAATGTTTGGTAATGCAAATATTATGTCTCCCATCAACCTGTGATACTTCCTGTTTTGCTGTGTAGCTTTGAGCTGCTGTATGGATTGCCAGCACAAAAAGAATAAAGCTTCTGGTCCTCCAACTGAACCCACACTGTAATTCCCAAGGATACTCAGGCTGTTTCCTAGTGTCTCTGTAGTTTTTATTTTAAAAAGTATGGGCCCTTCCTCACAGCCATATAACTCAGAATATCAAGGCAAATTATCCATAATATCTGCTTTGAACTGAGTTATCTGAGTCCACACTGCCACACTGCCAGTTCAATGTGGATTTTATGAAGCTGTATGAAAGGGGCCTATATCTTCTTTTTCTACCAGAAAAATCAACATCCTTGGGCACCAGAGGCAGCCAAAAGCTTAGCAAAATTAAAATAAAGATCAATATAGCCGAAAGCATAAAACAGAAACCATGAAAGGCTTACCATAATTGCATTTTTAAAAAGTCATTGTTTGCCAGCAGAATAATAACCAAAAGGGGGATATTTCTTGGTGGCCTTGAGACAACCATGTCTTGTGATTCCACCAAACCTATTTACAGGAGAGTGTGCTTCCTCTGAATGAATTCCTAGAGGAGATAATGGGATGGAAGAGGAAAAAAATGAAAATTCAGACTAGATAGAGGTGCTTACTTTCAAGGATTCTCACTTGGGCTTGGAAGTGTGTCAGTCAATTTTGGAAGAGTTACACTCCTACAAAAAGACTGCTTGGTAGCCCAGATAGATGCAGTGGTAGATGGATAGATGGAGTGCTTATTATCAGGTTTGGCTGATAAACATCTAACACCCCTTCCTCAAATTGGAGGACCAAACAATGGTAAATGAATGTTCTGGTAACTTCGAGGCTGGGCCTCTGCGATACATTGCACATTGGACTATGTCTGTGCCACATTTTAAAACTTCAATTCATTTGAAACATGGCAGTGTGATTACAGGTACATTTAGGGCTGATCTTATTATATAAAGATTAATATAACTCCACTCAATTCATTTCCAAACAAGGTACACAGTGTTGGTTGTTGCCTTTAAAGTCCTGCATGATTTGGGTCTGGGTTACCTACAGAACCTCCTCCTCCCACATAATACATCCCATACACTCAGGGCCATTCTACACAGGTCCTAAAATACAGAAGAAACTGGAATAAAGGGGTGGGGCTAAATGACATGCCGAAAATGAGCACTGAATTGCATTAATGGCGGAAAACACATGTTAAAAAGGTGCATTTCAAATCCAATTTTGGGTGAAAAATGCCATATTTGCATCACTGTATATCCCTGAAGTTAAGAAAAACTTGCGACTTCATTGCTATATGCTGGTGTGGATTGTTCCAGTGCATGTGTGCATTTTAAAATCCCAAAATAGCTGATGATGGTTGTAAACAAATGGCACCATGGACATACAGGTGGCTAAATGGAAGCACAGTTTGAAAGCAATTCCCATGAGAATTCTTTGCAAGCATTGCTTTTTCTCCTGTATATGAAATTAAACAAAGCTTAAATTTATACAGTGGGCACCAGCATGGCAGGCAAGTGACCTCAAAGGGAGATGGGGTTCAAGAGAGAAAAAGTAAAAGCAGCAGGAGTGTGAGGAGAGAAAATGACAAATGCTTCTGCACACATTTAGAGATTCGCATCAGCACTTACGAGGCCTAGCACCTCTGGGAGTTAATTTAAAAACTTTTAAAAAGAAAACTTTTCCCTGTCCATTTTGTGTATTTCTAAAATCTGCTACAACTGAACCTGTCAGGACACTGGGGGAGCATTTATTGGGACTGACAGCTCTGTGTATGAGCTCTCCTTAAAGTGCTGCAATATTTAAACCCACTTATTTGTCCCAGATTATGAGGCTGTCTGGAAGGGCCCTCAGATCCTCTGGGAGATACCTTCTTCAGTTACGTAGAGCAGATTGTCTTTGCCAACCCTCAGACTATGGAATGAGTCATCAGCTCAACATACTGTCTGAAGCTGGATCTAGACTACCATATAATCCAGTATCTGATCCCAGAACATCTTCTTTGAACTGGATTATATGAGTCTACACTGCCAAATAATCAAAGAGATAATCTGGCCTATCCAGATTATTTTAAAATACAATTTCTAAAGTCTTCATTGATATATTTTGATATGTATTACTGTTTTTGTTGTTCCTTGCCTTGTTCACAGGTATGATTTTTTTGGGGTTGCTCTTGAAAAATCCCAGTGGAGGTAGGACGTGGGAATGTTTAATGATAGTATTACCCTGTTATGTGTTTTCTTTTCACCCTGTACTCGTAAAGCTTATACTGCTTCACTCGTCCATCATCTGTAAGGCAATAACATCCTGGGTGTCTGGTAGCACATGTGTAACACCAGAAGAGTCTAATGATATTTAGCTATTGCAAGAGACCTCACTTGAACCTGCAGACCTTTCACTGGCTGTTCAGTATCATCAGGGTGAACAGCTTGTGGTGTTCTGAGGAGGTGAGCTGCCACTTACATCAGTTAATGATCTCCAACATTTCACAGTGGAAAATCAAAACATGTGTTGTTTGGTGGAGGGAGGGAGTTATTAATGAGGAGGGACACACAAACTACAAGAGGCTGCAGTATAGTATAGGTTTCACATAGTATGATTATCATCCAATACCTGGAACCTTTCCTCTAGCTGGCATGTTGCTAAAAGCTGAAAATACTGTACATAATTAAAAATATCACCCCTTCCTTCACCTGTTGCCCCATGAATGGGAGAGTTGGGGTGCAAGCTCCCTGCACTGAGCAATCCCTTGCCTGTGTGCCAAATTTGCAGGAAGCCTGAGTGCACCGAACCATATACTCCTCTCCACCGAGACAGGGCTTCATTTTCTTCCAGCTAGACTTCTATGACTACCAAGAAGAAATATAAACTTCTTTCTCATTGGAGAAAGTTATTCCCCTCTGTTGAGTTAATTGAGCACTTTTACAATGTGAACTTCATTTGCAGCAATTCAAATGAACTGAGGACAAGGGGAGGAGGGAGAGAGAAAATGAGACATTTGGGAAAATGGGACACAATGGCAGCCAAGAAGATTGGACAGCAGAGGATTGATAGGGACTGTCCCTGCCAAATCAGGATGATTGGAGGGTACTATCAGTTCTCACTAGCATAGCCACTGGTAAGGGATGATGGGGGTTGCAGTTTAGCAATATCTAAAAGACTACAAATTGCCTTTCCCTGGTGTAGATGATAGCATTAAAGCTGGGAAATAAAATATAATTATAAATCAGCACCCAGAAGCAAATTCATAGTTTCCTGGGACACTTCAGAATGTTGTGGCTTTGAGCCAAGTATCCAAACATTCCTAGAGGCAAGTTTTAATTTTAAAGCAGATGAATTTAATTAGTCAAATGCTCAAGAACAGAGAGGTAATCTTTATAGACCCTCTTTCCCATATCCAGTGGAGCAAGAGCCGTGCTGTAGCCTGACACTTAAGAACAGCTGAAAAGGTCAGTAACTGTAGATAGGAAACCAATGCCAACAGCACCAAATCTGACCTCCCCATAGTCATTAGAAGCAGAGGAATTCTTCCCTCTCTCACACACTCCTGCCCAAAGCATTTGCTAATGAGAGCTTCAAAACCAAACCACTCTCTCACATACTGCAAATAGGGACAAAAGCCCCAGAGTGCAGATAACAGCTCTCAACCCAGTCTGTGGTTGAAGATATCTCTATGTCAATAAATCACATTGCTGTTGTTGTTATTTTAATCATTAAACAATCACAGGAGTTAGTTATTTATTTTTAAAATATGGTTTACAGATAGCCTGTCCTACTGAGATAGAAATCTTGTTTTATGAAAATCTCCAGGAGTGATGATGTGTATGGAAATCTTGAATTATAATCTCATCTCACTGCCTCAAGTCTGTCTATGATAAGACAATTCCTAGACAAATCACTCAACAAAAAGCTCACAATGCTGAGTAAGTTTCCCCAACCAATCTTCTCCCATAAGGGAGAAGGAGCTAGACAATACAGGCTGGATCAATGTCCCCTTCTACAAAACCATATATAATCTAGATTATGTGCTTTGAACTGCATTATATGAGTCTTCACTGCCAGATAATCTGGGATAAGCAGATAATCTGGGATCAGATCATGGGATATAGGGCAGTATGGAAGGGGCCACAGATGCATTTTTCCTTTTGTGATTTGGTGATAAATTCAGATGTCTTACAATTTCCATCAAAATTAGGCACACTACTCAGTTTGGCTAAATGAGGCTACCCAAAGCCGGTGGAAGAGCTCTTCCAGGTTGGTCAGTAGCAATAAGAGATCAATGGTAGAGGTCACTTCTGGTTGTGAGAGAATCAGCCATCTACAAAGACATTGCCCAGGGGGTGCCTGGCATCTTGAACTCTGAGGATTACCTGAGGATTTCATTGCAGCACACCAAAATGCTTGGGAGTTACCCTGGACTGTGCACTGACTTACAAGAAGAACTGCTTGAATATCAAGCAAAAAGTGGGTGCTAGAAATATGAAAGCTGACTGACACAACCTGGGGATCATAACCAGACACAGTGAAGACATCTGTCCTTGCGCTTTGCTACTCTGCTGCTGAATACACACGCCCAGTGTGGAACACATCTCACCACATTAAAACAGTGGATGTGGCTCTTAATGAGACATGCCCTATTATCACAGGATGTCTACGCCCCACACTGCTGGAGAAATTATACTGTTTAGCTGGTATTGCACCACCTGACATCCACCGGGAAGTAGCAGACAATAATGAAAGGACCATGACTATCCCAGCCCATCCTCTGTTCGGATATCAGCCAGCACGCCAACGTCTTAAATCAAGAAATAGTTTTCTAAGATCTACAGAGATACTCGTAGGAACACTTCAGCAAGCAAGAGTCCAAAAGTGGCAGGCTAAAACCCAGAACCTCAAGCCATGGCTGATACTGAATGAGGGACTCCTTCCTGGGCACACAGAAGACTGGGTGACTCAGAAGGTGCAGAACAGACTGCGCTCTGGCACCAAAAGATGCAGAGGCAACGTTAAGAAATGGGGGCACAAAGTGGAGTTCACAACATGCGAGTGTGGAGAAGAGCCAACCACAGACCACCTATTACAATGCAGTCTGAGCCCTGCCACATGCATTATGGAGGACCATCTTACAGCAACACCTGAGGTACTCCAAGTGGTCAGCTACTGGTCAAAGGACATTAGTATAATACCAAGTTTTTATCTTTGTTTGTGTTTTGAAATACATTACAACTGTACTCTCAGTTTGCTTCTGACACGATCAATAAATAGTGGAAGAGGTCCTTGGTTTTTCCTGGTTGTTGTCATCTCCGAATTCACTCATTCTCTTCCTTTGGAGGTATTATTTCTAGCATTTTCTTGGATCTGAAATAAAGGTCTTTCAAGGTCTTGTTTAAATAGAGAGGGTTTGCTGAGCAATGCCACCTTAATATCAATGGAATTATCTCTTCTGAGATTACTGTAGCATTTACTAGCAGGAAGCCTTTCAATCTGTTATTTCATTCCTGCTTCTCCCTCTGGAATACCTTAGCCCCTGCCTCCATACACACTACAGTCATCCCTCTACACAGCAGCTTTGAGTCTCTTGGGGAATGAAAAAGTAGTGTATACAAAATAATAATAATAATAATAATAATAATAATAATAATAATAATAATAATACATTTGTAGTTTTAACTTTTGCAGATTTGATTATTCATGAATTTCAATAAAAATGTTCTCTCTAGGAATCTCTAGCACCCCTTCTATGCTGCCATATAAAATCCAGATTATCTGCTTTGAACTGGATTATCTGGCATTGTAGACTCATATAATCCCGTTCAAAGCAGATAATGTGGATTATTTGCTTCAATAATCTGTTTTATATGGCAGTGTAGAAGGGGCCTAGGTCCTCCAATATGACTTTATGATCAAATTTCGCCAATCATGGTGGAGAACGTAGAGATTTATAGAGAGGACACCTCTATATAGAATCCTTCAAAGTGATTCTGTGGTTAGTTACCAGCACAAGTTGACGATAGGATTGTGCTGGAAGACCTAGAAATCTCCAGAAATGTTCTCTCAGATAAAAATGAATAATGTCTTTATTCACGGTTTTTCAGTTTCATGAGGGTCCTGGGCCTCAGATCACAGCGAATCTGGAGGGTTGACTGTATTTTACAAGGTCTTTTGTGATGCCGTTTGGAAGCAGGGGCTTGCATAAGCTGCTAAGTAGATATGGGCTTTTAGAGAAAAGTGCCTGCTTGATACAATGTTTTAAAATCCATTTTAATGGGGCATCCATTTTCATTTTAAGATATTTAGGAAGATTGATTCTGCATGTTGAAATCCTATGCCATCCCTAAATTAGCAGATGGGAATCCTTTTCCTTCTTTTCTGTAATCTTGAGTATATAATGCATTGGAAAAACTGGTCTCTCTCCAAAATACACCTTTTTCCTTACACCACTTCCGTTGTAGCTCACTAGCTGATGCCATGATATCTGGTTTCGGCAAAATTCCAGCCAAAGTCTGTGACATGAAAAACACCAACTCTCTCCCAAAATTCAAACATTGTTCCAAATGTATACTAAGCTCGAAGGGGGAAATGCCAGAGAAATGTCCATGGGAATTAATAGCATTTGGGATAGGGATATTATTTCTCTCCCGGCTTCTGGAAACAAAGGAGCGCCTGATGTACTAAGCAAATTTTCCCATCTATTTAATGTTTGTTTTCCTTTTCCAGTTCTCCCTACCAAGTTTTGATTCACACAAAAGTCATTTTCACTGTCAAACTCCCTTTCTTGTGACAGCCAGCTTTGTGAACCAAAGACAACCTTCTATCTTGATTCCAACACCAGGATCATGCCTTGTTCTACACATTCTTAAAGCATTAGAAAGATAGGATAGTTCTAGCATAACCTCATCAATCTCTCCTGATTTCAGTTCTGGGTCTATGAGCTGCAGCAAAACTCCCATGAGAAAACAGTGTCTATCTTAAAACAACCAGGGCTCTTTATGGGAATTGGCTAGTTTAAGAGGGTTCAGGGGTTGAAGACTATGGCTTACTTGCTAAGATTTTCTCAGTAAATACATCACAGTATCATAGGATAAGAACCACTGTTTTCAGTATAAAGAATGATACCCTTCTCTATTCAGTGCACAAACCGCCACTTCTTTCTATATAAAACACACCCTTTTGTATATAATGCTCAAAGGTGGAACCTTAAAAAGGAAATTGGAAAATCTCAACATTTGTATTAGCCTGGCTCAAAGCTATGGAATCATTGGAGTTGTCATTTAACAAGGCCTTTAGCCTTCTCTGCCAAAACGCTGGTGACTCACCAAACTACAGCTTCATCATTCCAAGCAATGACCCGTGGCAGTTAAAGTGGTGTCAAACTGCATTACTTCTACGTTGTAAATGCAGCCTCAGATAACATGACTATGATCATACAGCCCAGACTATTCATTCTTCATCTAGCAAGGAAAATGAACATGTATTTATTTCTTTTTAGGTTAGGCTGTGTTTTTATTCTTAAATTATTCCTGCAAATTAAGTATATGTTGCCTTTACATTAAAAAAGTTAAAACACAGGAATGTAGAAGGATTTTTTTTCTTTAAAAACTGCAGTCACTTTAATCCAGGGAATAACAGAACCACCTTTAGATAAAATAACACATCTCCTAATGTCACAGATAATAAGATATGTTTAGTCTTGTAGACAAAGATCTAGGATCTCATTTCAGAAATATTTCAGAACGTAAGTCCTATTTGAGCTGCAGTTGTCTGAAAAATGCTTCTTTTCCCCATTCAGGACTTCTAAGTGATACAAAGACCTGGATTACAATGAGAATTGCCTAATATCTGAGGAATCTTTCTTCTACAAATAGGAAAAGAAGCACATTATCTTTTCTAAACTCATATAACTCTGCACTGGAAACATTATATGAATTACCGTATTATCCTTCATATAACTCATATAACACTGCACTTAATCTGAACTGATCTTAAATTTCAGATCACTTCAGATTAAAAAATGCCCATCCATTTGTGGTCTGGTTTTAGAGGAGATGGACACTTTCCCAAGCTACCTATGATTTAGGGCAAAGCATATTCTAATAATTTGTGTGATAATTGTGTTGTTGAAGGCTTTCATGGCCAGAATCACTGGGTTGCTGTGAGTTTTCCGGGCTGTATGGCCATGTTCCAGAAGCATTCTCTCTTGACGTTTCGCCCACATCTATGGCAGGCATCCTCAGAGGTTGTGAGGCCTGTTGGAAACTAGGCAAGTGGGGTTTATATATCTGTGGAAGGTCCAGGGTGGGAGAAAGAACTCTTGTCTGTTGGAGGCAAGTGTGAATGTTGCAATTGGCCACCTTAATTATCATTGAATGGCCTTGCCGTTTCAAAGCCTGGCTGCTCCTGCCTGGGGGGAATCCTTTTTGGGAGGTGTTAACTGGCCCTGATAGTTTCATGTCTGGAATTCTCCTGTTTTCAGATTGTTGTTTTTTTATGTACTGTCCTGATTTGAAAGTTTTTTAAAATACTGGTAGCCATATTTTGTTTATTTTCATGGTTTCCTCCTTCTAAAGTCAGGACAGTAAACAAAGAACAACAGCTGCAAGTCTTTTCAATGCCAATCAAGATGATTAATTGCAACATTCACACTTGCCTCCAACAGACAAGAGTTCTTTATCCCACCCTGGACCTTCCACAGATATGTAAACCTCACTGACCTAGTTTCCAATACATCTCACAGCCTCTGAGGATGTCTGCCATAGATGTGAGCAAAGTGTCAGGAGAGAATGCTTTGGAACATGGTCATACAGCCCGGAAAACTCACAGCAACCCTGTGTGATAATTATACATAATCTTCCCACAAAGGACCCCAGTAGGAGATGGTAACACAAACAGCTTTACATAGGGAAACATAGTTTTGATATGTAGATTTAACGCCGGGTGTGTGTGTGTGTGTGTGTGTGTGTGTGTGTGTGAAAGGATGGCGTGGAAGTGGGGCTAAGACTCATGCTGTGGTTCCTCTATCAGAAATAACAGTGTTTCATATAAGCAGAACCATAAATTTGCGCTTATAATGTAAACTCAATAACACAGCTTTGGCATTGCAAAGACAATGGCCTAATTATATTTCCCTTCTTAAGCACTGTCATTTTTGTGGCTGAAATTATGGCTAGAAGATAGTTGGTTCCGTGGGAGAGTTCTGTCCTTAGTATGCATTTGCTGCTCCAAGATAAAGATAGCAATTTTGTTCAAAAAATGTTTTTTGATGCCCCACAGTATTTTCAAAAAGGACATTCAGATTTTAGGGGCCCATCTAGGGTTTCCTGTTAATTGTGCAATTTACTGAAGGCATGTAAATACTTATTCTGTAATACTTAATGGTAACAGTCAGTAAATATGGCTCAAGAGTCACATGCAAACCCCATAGGGCCACTCAGAAATAAAATTGTTTTGTTTGAGGTAAAGATTAAGGTAAAGATTTCCCCTTGACATTAAATCTAGTCAAGTCCGACTCGGGGGGTTGTGCTCATCTCTATTTCTAAGCTGAAGAGCAGGCATTGTCCAGAGATACCTCCTAGGTCATGTGGCTAGCATGACTGCATGGAGTGCCATTACCTTCCCACCAGAGCGGTACCTATTGATCTACTCACATTGTTCCAGAATGTCACCAAATGTAGGGCTTGTAGAGATCTCTCACATTTGGAGGCATCCTGGACTCCTCGGGACAAAAACAATAGCCTATATACTCATGAATAACTCTGCAAATTTTGGAGGAAAAAAAATCAACCAAATAACCTGAGTTGACTTATTCACAGTTCAATGTGGATACTGTACCTTAATTTTTATCAAAATAGGAAATGTCACAAGTGGTGAAAGGTGAGAGCTGCGTTCATCCTGGGAGAATCTAAAGAAGCACCCACCCATTTCTACTTTCTCCGTCCTGGCACTGCTTCTGCCCTCCAAGATCTTCTAGGGAGCTAACGCCAACCTGTAGTCTTTCATAGTTTCCCACCTCTGCTTAAAGAAATATCTAAATGATCTAATAGTAGATTTATTTTTGACCTGGATCCTAAGATAAAAGTAGAGCTTGAAAAAGCTCCTAGAAACTATTTCACATTTTCACATTCTGTAGCAGCCATCTGCACCTTTCCTCTGCAAAAGGATTGAGTAAATCACATTATCTCAGCCTCAGAAAAAGGCAATGGCAAAGCTTCTCTAAGTAAATCTTGACATGAAAACTATGATAGGGCTTCCATGGGTCAGACGCAATGTGATAGCTTATAACAAAGATACTACAATTGTCCACAGGTTCCCTGGAAAAAAACATTTTAGCTGTAAACAGGAGCTAAAATCATTTCTTAAAGTTGTAAAACAAAGACAATCAAGAGATATAGTGTAAAATCCTTTGGGTGCTTAAAGTATAGCATATACAAGGTTTGGAAAGGAAAAGTTTTGAATCCTCTAACCTGAAAATACATGATTTGGTGTAATTTGTTAAACTTAAAGCTTTTTCAAAAGCCAATCAGTCAGCTGTGGAATCCAGATCTCATGAGTTTTGAGTACCTACTTGCACACACACATACACACAGAGAGAATATTAACACATAGAAAATATTCCCACATGTGAAATGAAAACACCAGGTACAATCTCAATAACATTTACATTCCTCAGTCCTCCACTGAAACCTTCAAAATAAAGTCTCTGACACTCACAGACACATAGAAATGTAGAAAACAATCTAAACTAATATTTACTCAGCTGAGTACTAATGGATGCAGCTGGGTTGCTAAAACATATGTAACACATCTAATGGTTGGCTTTGCTCTTTGTAGTTCTGCCCAGAAAGGGCTTATCTCTTGCTCCTGATTCTCAAATCACTAGAGGCTGACAAGCAATATCTTCTTTGATCAAGTTCTGTAAGGGAATTCAAACAAACTTTTAGGAAAATTTAAGTAATCCTTAATAAGCTTCTCTTATAGTGATAACTAGCTGTGCCCGGCCACGCGTTGCTGTGGCGAAGTATGGTGGTATGGGAAATAAAGTATTGAGGAATTGGTGGTAGTTAAGGTCAAGGGTAAAGGTTTTCCCCAGACATTAAGTCCAGTTGTGTCTTACTCTGGAGGTTGGTGCTCATCTCCATTTCTAAGCCGAAGAGCCGGCGTTGTCCGTAGACTCCTCCAAGGTCATGTGGGATGACTACATGGAACGGCGTTACCTTCCCGCCGGAGCAGTACCTATTGATGCACTCACATTTGCATGTTTTCGAACTTCTGGGTTGGCAGAAGCTGGAGCTAACAGTGAGGGCTCTCTCCGCTCCCCCAATTCAAACCTGTGGCCTTTCAGTCCAGAAGTTCAGCAGCTCAGCACTTTAACACGCTGTGCCATCAGGGGATATTATTTCCTAAAGGTTGTGAATATACAATATTTCTGATTGGTTTTTTTTGTTTGTTGGAGGCAAGTATGAATGCTACAATTAGGAAAAATGATTAGGATGTAATGGCCTTGCAGCTTTAAAGCCTGGCTGTTTCCTCCCTGAGTGAATTTTTTGTTGGGAGGTGTTAGCTGGCCCTGATTGTTTCCTGTCTGGAATTCCCTTGTTTTCAGAGTGGTGTTGTTTGCGATATTTTATGTGCTTTTACTGTCTGTGGCCCTGAGAAAACAGAGGATTTTCCAGACTTTGATGATGGGAATACTTTGTTGGGAGGTGTTAGCTGGCCTTGATTGTTTCCTGTCTGGAATACCCTTGTTTTCAGAGTGATGTTGTTTGCGATATTTTATGTGCTTCTACTGTCTGTGGCCCTGACAAAACAGGATTTGCCAGACTTTGATGATGGGAATACTTTGTTGGGAGATGTTAGCTGGCCCTGATTGTTTCCTGTGTGGGATTCCCCTGTTTATTTACTGTCCTGGTTTTAGAGATTATATTGTTCTGCATTATTCTATCCCAGTAATTATTTCATATTAAAGTAGAATCTCACTTATCCAGCATTCGCTTATACAATGTTCTGGATTATCCAACGCAGTCTGCCTTTTCATAATCAATGCTTTTGTAGTCAGTGTTTTAAATTCATTGTGATATTTTAGTGGTAAATTTGTAAATACAGTACAGTAGAGTCTCACTTATCCAACATAAACGGGCCAGCAGAACGTTGGATAAGCGAATATGTTGGATAATGAGGAATTAAGGATAACCCTATTAAACATCAAATTAAGTTATGATTTTACAAATGAAGCACCAAAACATCATGTTAGACAACAAATTTGTCAGAAAAAGTAGTTCAGTACACAGTAATGCTATATAGTAATTACTGTATTTATGAATTTAGCACCAAAATATCACGATATATTGAAAGCATTGACTACAAAAATGCATTGGATAATCCAGAACGTTAGATAAGCGAGTGTTGGATAAGTGAGACTCTACTGTAAATACTACATAGCATTACTGCGCATGGAACTACTTTTTCTGTCAAATTTGTTGTATAATATGATGTTTTGGTGCTTAATTTGTATAACGATTACCTAATTTGATGTTTAATTGGCTTTTCCTGAATCCCTTCTTATTATCCAACATATTCACTTATCCTGCCGGCCTGTTTATGTTGGATAAGTGAGACTCTACTGTATATTTCTAATCTTATATTATCTGCTCAGAACTGGATTATCTGAGGCCCCTTCTTCACAGATGTATAAAAAGCACACTGAAGTGGATTATATGGTAGTGTGGAGTCAAGATAATCCAGTGCAAAGCAGATAATATAAGATTATAAATGGGTTATATAGCTGTGTGGAAGGGCCTTGAGTCTACACTGCCATATAATCCTGTGCAAATTATATAATCTGTGGAAGAAGTCTAAGTGAGGCCTAAATCTGCCTGTCCCCTAACTGAAACCTGGCTGTCCCTTGGTTGCTAGGCAACCAAGTGGGCAGAGATTAGCCCTCTAAACTGGCAGCAATTGGATAAAAAAATTATTGCTCTCCCTCTAATTAGGACTTTATTTTTCTTTTCTTTTTGTTGTATCAACCTTGAGGCGTGGATGATGGGTTGTGTTGTCAAATTTTGAGGTTGGGGGGCCTGTACTTTTGTTGTTTTGTGAATTGCCGTGATGCCATCACTCTTTTATATATATAGATAGATAGAGCATAATTCTCAGTTGCCAAGTAGCTAGATTAAGGAAAAAGAATTGAATGCAGTCATGTGGCTATACAGTCCATAAGTTAGAGTTATGGTCCATATATCCCACAAGACCCCCATATTTGCAGAGACTTCCCACTGATTTGGTCATAGAATCATAGAATCCTACAGTTGGGAGAGACCTCAAGGGCAATCCAGTCCACCCCAATGCAAGAACACAGAATCAATGCATCCCTGGCAGATGGGCATCCAGCCTCTGCTTAAAAACCTCCAAAGAAGACACCACCACTTTGTTTTTTTGTTTTTGTTTTTTTTTATTATTATTATTATTATTTAGAGACATGTTTTCCATATATATATTTATTGAAATTTCATATACCATAAGAGAAAATGAGAAGTTTGGTATACAACGAAAGTGGGAGAACAATATTTTTGTTATAGAAAAGTAGGAAAAATGAAAAGAAAAAAAAGGAAAAAAGACAAAATAATAGTGAGAAGAAAGAAATAAGAATATATATATATAAAAGTAATAAAAGAAAAAAAAGAAATTAAGAGTTCTAGACTTCCATCCTGCTCTTGCTATTACTTAAACGGTCGTCGTTAGTATTGCCTTATAACGATATTATGTCCCCTTCGTCCTCTTCTAGTCTTGGACATATTAAGCTTCAGCAGATGAGATTTAATTTTGCCTGTTTTAAATAGTCTTTAACTAAGTCCCAGTTGGTTTCTTTCTTTGGGTAGTCCTTGGTTTGGGGATAGCCAGTAAGTCAACCTGTCCATATTCATAATCTCTAATACCTTATTTAGCCAATCCTCTTTTTTAGGTATTTCTTTTTGTCTCCACATTCTTGCATAGACTAGCCTTGCCGCTGTCACCAAAAAGTTAAACAAAATTTCTTTATTCTTGTCATTTTCGATATCCAACATTCCCAGCAGGAAGAATTCTGGTTGTCTTTGGATTTTTATTTTTAAAATTGATTGTATAGCTTCCCATATATCTTTCCAGAACTATCTTGCTTTCTTACAAGTCCACCAGGAGTGGAAAAAGTACCTGTTTGTTGTTCACATTTCCAACATTTGTTGGAGACTTTCTTATAGCATTTTGAGATTTTATTTGGTGTCAAATACCATCGATATTGCATCTTAAACCAGTTCTCTTTTAAGTCATATGAGTAAGTATATTTCAATCTTTGGTTTCAGGCTTTGGTGAACTACTTTGGTGTATCCCAGCCCAGCCCCAGATTTGGAAGGCCCTTGAGAAGCAAATTCCCTCAACCAAAAGCATATAGAGAGGAAGCCCATGTTATTCAGATAGTGGTGCTGGGCAACATATAAGTGTCACCGATGATGGCAGCAATATCTGACCACAGACTTTCCAAGCATTGCAGATGGTGGCCAGAGGATGTATGGCAGAAGATGTATGGTGAAGAGGAAGGAGGAGGCTATCCTTCTGTGGAATGATGTGATGATTTTACACTTTTGTCAGTAAGTGTCTCAAAGTGCCCAGATCCATTTTTCAAAATATCCACTCATGGCCTAGGATGGTGTTTTAAATTCACGTATCAGTGATATCGTGGAGGCAGGATACACAGGATCAAAGCCCCAGTTTTTTATTAGCAAGGCCTAGGAAATCACTGGCCAGGCCACGCTTCAAATATTCCCCGAGTCATCTCAGTTGAGCTGAACTTCCCACAGCAACAGGATGGGAACAAAATTTCATCAACAAGAATGTATTGTCATAAGCAAAGTAGTTCAAAGTAACTTGTCGTTTCTTGGAAATCAGCAAACAAAATCCATTGGCTTCACAAAAGACCTTGGCTTCACAAAAGACACTTTATTCTGGGCTGATTTAGAGTGTCAGCTCTGGGATGTTTTTAACCACCAGCCCCAAGGCTGCTTCAAAGGTGGAGAGGAATCCTGAATATCCAGGGATACCAAACCTTTACCATCCCCTTCCTGTTTTTAATGTAACGGTAGCCAATGGCTAGTGTTCATTGCTTGTCACCTTGAATGACATTGACCAGGGCACCAGAGCAAAGCAGGAGAGGGGAAGGGAGAAATCAATCCTTCCCAGGGCCGTAGCCAGGATTTTGATTCAGGAGGGGCTGGGAGTTTTGGTTGGGGGGGGGCTGAGTCTGGGTGAGGGGGGACCTACCTTAGCAAACCTTTTGTATTGTTATCCCAATAATACCCCCATGCATATGGAATATATTGAGCATGGGGATCAGATCATGATATGAATAAACGTAACAGTTTAAATAATAAATGTAAGGCTTTTTCGTGGACCACCCTGAGAATTTGGGGGGGGGGGCTGAAGCCTCTCAAGCCCCCCCCCCCCCCCGCTACATGCCTGATCTTTCCTTTCCCCACTGTTGCATACTTGCCAACATTACTCCAGTGACAAGTGATAAATACTAGCCATATCACATCCAACAGGAGAGAGACCATGAGTGCCTGTTCCGTCCCCCAGGACGATGGTTTGCCTTACCTATTGGTCGTTTGTTTGTTTTCGCTCCTTTACATTTTGTTTTAGCCTCTGGCTGCAAAGGCCCAGGAAAAGTGGCTTGGAGTCTGCAAGAGCTGGCTGCAGTCTTCTTTGCAATGATTGGTCAAAGAGTACAACGTCTTAGGACCGCCCTTTTTTACCAGGGTCTAGTCTCCATTTTGGAGCCTCATTTTGGCTATAGTCTTCCAACATGCTGCAGCTGTGCAAAGCTAACTGGGACAAATCATCCTCAAAACCAGGCCAATCTAAGCCTATCCAAATTAGATAAGTATTGAATTATACTGATCTGAAATAGAAAATCTAATTAGAGGAGCAAGGTTATTCCGTCGCTTCTAGAACTAATTTTTGCTGTAAAGATAGGGAAGGAAAGAGTTTCTCCTTCTATTATAGACAGCATGATTAGGGTGTAGTGGTTTTATAATCACCTTTGCCTTCTGGAACCAGGAATAATTCTGTAACTAAAACCTATAGAAATTTGTTTCATTTTATGTAACTTTAAGATCTGTGCCAAGTTTACAACTTTGTATGAATAAACATCCTTTTTCTGAAGTTTTCCAGACTCAGTCGTTCAATATTTTTAGGACAGCTTATAGGGATTTGCAGTTCGCCCGGATAAAGGACGGCACGTTTCAGCTTTATAGTTTTTATTATTATTATTATTATTTTATTGTCTGGCGGACAGCACAGTTTTGAGGACGATCAGCGGTTTTTTCGCTTGAGCTAGCTTGCACGGCTTTATAGTTTTTTATAGTTTAGGAAGTTTTAGTATAGGCTGCGGCTTTTCCGCCTGAGCTCAGTCTGCATACCTAAAGACTCTACCAGCGTCTGAGTCAGTGGAGCCCGCTCTCAGACCTGAAGGAGTCAAATAGTGAGGCTCTATTTCCTTGCTATTTGGCTCGCGTGTGCGCACGTGGCCCAGTGGCTTTCTGGGTTTGCACAGGCTGTGCAGTTCCCAGCAATGTCCAGGGCTCCCTCGGCGGTAGATCTCGAGCCGCGGAGCTCCAGCGACAGTTCTTTGGCTGGCTCTGAGGCGTGGAGCCCACCAGAACCAGGCCAGAACCTGGACAGGCCTGGCAACGCTGCTGCGAGTTCAGCCGGAGCACTCAACCGGCTTTGACCTGCCTCTTCATCTCCCAGCCATCAGGCTTTCGGCCGGAGCACTCAGCCGGCAGCGCTTGCCACTTCGTCCTTCTGAGTGACCTTCATTTACAGTGTTTCTTCTCCCCTCCTCTCCAGTTCCAGCTTCGGTGCCCTTTCGGTGGTAGGCCCCGAGCCACGGTGCACGTAGGGTTTGCAAATTTGGCAAAGTCGTCATTTTGGCAGCTTGAGTCAGTTGAGCAAAGGAGATCCCCTCATTCCTTTCTCAAGGAAGGTAGCAAGTGGTAACTGACCACCAGTTATCATGTTACAGTTTGTCCGCCAAAGTTTGGCACCAAAGGTTCTTTCTTTTGCAAAGTAGATTTTTAAGTGTTGAATCTTGCCGTACATTGTGCTATTCATATTGCTTTGTGTTCGTATAATTTAACTTGCTGTAAGGGTCATAATGTCTGTGCAATCTCAAAGGGGCGCAGATGGTAAACCTACTTCTCAAGTTGAAGGCAGGGAGGATAGGCCTCAAAGAGTTAAACACCCCTCAGCCAAGTTACTAGCTCAACTTGAGGAGGAAAAAGAGCTCCTCCATGTGAAGTTGGACTCAACATGGGAGCGCATAACAATAATGATAGCCAGAATAGAGAGCATAGATGCTTCAAAGGTACCATCGTTTTTAAGGTTAGACCTGGAAAAAACCTTTAGTCTCTGGAAGCGTTTGGCAGCAAAGGTAGTCCAAGTTGCTGAACGCATTAATAGAAAGGACACAGAGCCAGAAATAGTGGATTTCCTAGTCGATACTAGAGAGAAAGAAGATAGGGTGAGGGTCACTCTGGATGCCCTAGAGGCCAGTTCCTCATCGGTACAGCCAAGGGCTGGGCCCAGGGAAGGACAGTCCCCTTTGGATAGCCTGAAGTCTGGTTGTTCTAGCCAGGCATCTGATTTGAGGGAGCGCGCTTTGTTCGACTGCAGCCGTTCCAACAGGTCTTCCGCTGCTGGAAGTGCCATCTCCTCCCTAGCTGCCCTTCGCATCAAGGAGGCTGCACGTCTGGAGCTGCAGAGTAAAGTGGCGGGGCGGAGGCTGATGCTAAGGCAGCTGATCTCACCCTTCCCTTTAAAGAAGAAGAGCAACGACTGCAAATAGAACAGGCCCTTAGACAAAGCGAAATGCAAATTGAACAGGCTCATATAGAGATGCTTAGAATAAAGATGGATGCCGCTGCCAAAAGGGTAAGGGCTGAGACTTTGGCCAAAGCCCTAATTGAGCCACTCACAGAAGAAAATGTAAGCCAGTTACCAATACAGGATCCTTCTGCCAAAGTGTTTGCGCACCTCGGCAGCATGAACAGCCAGTTTTCTGATGAGGAACAGGAAGACTTCTCTCCTTACCCAGAGCAGGGCCCCAAAGTCGCCTTTGAGTTTCCTGCAGAGCAGAGCGTCATAGCGGGGAGCTCACCCTTGCTCGAGCTACCTGTGCCTCCTGCTAAAACCCTAGGTCAGTCAATCAGGGCCTCAAGGCCGAGTGCTAATTGGCCCCTACAGACAGCTGCACAGGGAGCCATCGATTCGTCAGCGGTCGATGTCATCCCTCCAAGAGGCCAAAGGTTGACGCAAGGTATGTTGTCGACCGCATTTTAGGGGATCGGGCCCTTAAGGAGAGACCCGACCCGGTCCTGAGAGAACGGACCTTGGCGGAGCCAATAGGAAAATATGAGCTGCAATACAACCTGAAGCCAAAATGAAGAAGGTCCGCCAAAGTTGAAGGAAAATTCCGCCAAGGAGTCTTTATTGAGCGATTCAGCTGAAAAGGACTCTAGTAGTGATCATTCAGTCTACTAGGGTACCATATAATCAAAATAAAGCCATATTTATACAAAATTTCAGTCTGACAGCCCTTTGAATTTCCCGCCCCGCTCCCCCGCCCATCTGATCGCTGATAGGCTAGAGGGTTGAACGAGGCGGGCTTTCATTTCCCGCCTTGCTCTGTTGGCCCAATAGGGAGCTGCTTTTTGTCCCCACTCGAGCCAATCAGGAAGGAGAAGGCGGGAGTTATTGAAACAATGAAGTGACTGAGCAGGAAAGATTGGATTAATTCCTGCCAGGCCGATTTCTAAAGGGATTAATGACAGCAATCAAGGATGTCCGAGTTTCTGTCACGTATACAGATTTTAGATATGCCTTGGGGTGTCAGGGGTGGAAGTAGAGATGGGTGGTGATGGGCCATAATTGACAGGCTCTGCAGGGCGCCTTCCTGAGGTGTCCTGGTTTTTCCTTTGGAGGAGATATGACAATGTTTGCCTTGGGGGCGAATCACCTTTAGGTCAATACTCCGAATTCGGTGACTCAAGCCCTATATTGTCCATGCAATCTGAATTTGATTGGGTTAAGCGGTGGCAGATTATCCTTTTGTTTTTGGGAAGGGAAGCCTGGGTCATAGAAAATGGGACAGGTTCTGGGGTTCAGCTTGAGTTCAAAATATTTCCTATTTGATTTCATGACTTGGCAATTATATGAAATAAAATGAAAAATAAAATAAAGTTGGAATATAAACCCTGCTGGGAAAAATACATATTTTCCGGGGATCCCAAAGAGTACAAATACATATAGGCAGATAGATAGATTTCATGGAAATAAGGGAGAATCCATAAAAGTGAGTTACATTGCATAAGGGGGAATCATGAATGATATAAACAATTGAAAATATTTGATAAGAACAAAGTTCATAACATCTGTGGAACCCAATATGGAAATTCATAAAAGTGGAGTTTTAGCAGCATGATTTTACAATTCATGAAGTTGTTATCTCTTGCCTCAGAGTGCAGGGATAATCCACAGTAAACTCCAGTAAAAAGTCTCAATCACCTTCTTCTATAAATATATGGAATATAGAACATAAAGTCTTGATTTTTGAACTATCTTTTACAAAGTCCTGGGGGGGGGAGGGTGGTCACCTCGATCACATTTTCCCCCCTTCGGGGCTTGGAAATGGCTATGAACATTTCCCAAAGCCCCGACATTTCACTGCATGCAGGGCCTCTGCCTTGGTAGATCAGATTGTGACTTTTGTTGGAGGGCAGGAGCTTGAAGAGGTGAAAGCTGAGGTTCAGTCAGTGGTGGGTGATCCCATGGTGTTGAAGCAGATGTCCCTTGGTCTGGAGTCATGGGAACTGGAGCATGAAGGTGGAGGTGGTGAGGGCTGGGGATGATGGAGGCTGTGATGCAGTACTCCCATTTAGCTGCCTTTTCTTGGCTGCAGCTTGGGCCCCCCTTTGTAGTTGGCAGCTGGGGGCAACTGGGCACAGCTTCTGCGCCTCACAGCACGGCGCCTCCTGGTGACTGCAGGCAGGTCCAGCACTCCAACAGAGGAGACGGAAAGGAGAGAGTGCCTAGGGAAACTAAGAACAGATTATAAGGCCCCCCTCCCTCCCCTGGTGGGGTTAGTCAGGGAAGTCACTCATACCTTGTGAGGGCTCCAGCAGTCCTGGGGTCCTTCTTTGGCACAGCTCTGGTGAGGGCGGAACATCCTTCCCTCATGGTGGTCACTGGTAGAGTCCTGTTCACTTCTTCTGGGACATCTCCTGCCATGGCGGCCAATTCTGTCCCCTGGTGATGTCATGAGGGCCTCCTTGGCAGCGTCAAAGGCAGACCTGCACTCAGTAGCCCTTTGCCAGGGCAAAACCAGGCCAGCTGGAGGGCACCATACGGTTTTCTGGCCATAAAAGCCTGCCATGTGCAAGAATCCTTTCAGCAGTGTCTTAGTCTCTAGCCCCTGAGCCAGGCAGATGGGGCTGCTTCCCCCGTAGGGGTCTCAGATCAGCCACAGGTGGGGCTGTCTCTTCTGGGTGACTGGGGGTCCGGGCTTATCCTCACAGGACCATCTCCAATGGCCTCTGGGTTCTAGCTGTTGCATGAAATCCACAGCGCACTCCGAGAGCCCTTACCCAGGTCTTAGAACTGTTCATGGTGGCAGGTATGGATTATGGGTCTTGCACTCTGGTCTGATGTCCTCAGTCAGGTGGTTGGGTCCGGTCCTCTGGATCTCTTCAGCTGTGCCTGGAAGGTCCCCTGGACTCTAATGCCCTCCTCATATTTAAAGGCAGTTAGAGGGATTTTTAAAACATTCACACGCATGCACTCAGGGAAAGGGAGGGAGAAGGACCCGAAAGGAAGAAAGGAGATTGTTGGGGAACTGTGGAGAGTGAAAGAGTGCCTTTACTATAAAAGTAAACCAGGATTTTGACTGTATGTTTATAAGGAGAAATGGGAGTCCCCTTCACAGGGGAAGGAAGGGGAGGGGGAGAAAGCTTTGAAAAAGGAGAATGTTGAAGTGCATTTTGGCCTAGGAAAACATGAAGTGGAAGAGAGAGAGAGAAAAAACTCACATATAGAAAAATAAATCCATTCTTCCACCCCCCCCCCTTTCTCCCTAAGATAAGGGAGGTTTGAGGAGAGAGAGAGAAGAAAAAGTTAAAACCACAGAAGCAGCAGGATTTCTCTGGGGGGGGGGAGGGTGGTCACAAAATATTAGGGCTTGAACCTTTGAAAATAGGGAGGTGAGATGGCACAGAAGAAAAGGGGGAGAGAGAGAGCATAGCACTAAGCTAGTCCATTCCAGCCCTCCTTCCCAGAAAACTATATATCACTGGTGGCTTTTAAGGCAAAGGGGTGAGTAGAGAAGAGTATACAGCCCACACATTACATAAACACACAAAATTTAACCAACACTTTTCTGGGAGTCCCCCTCCCCCACCCAAATCCTTTGCCATGCTTCCCAGATGGGAGAGAAAGAAAAGGGGAAATTAAGAAACAGAAGCGGCTAAAGGAATGCCCCCCTCCCCCCCCCCCCCCCCCCCCCATTTGTAAGGACCAAAGGAAATATAAGACAACACTGAGGTAAAATCTTAGGGATAGTGTCTAGAAAATGGGAACAAAGGGATTTTAAAAGGTGAGAAGAGAGGAAGGAGAGGAGAAATGGATTTGAGATTTGAGAGAGAGAGAGATTTTCACTCAGGCCGGGGAAGAGAGAGAGAGAGGAAAAGAAAAAAGGGTACAATTTGAGGGTAGGCAAGGCAGAATATCAAGTTGGAGAAGGTTTGATTTGAAAGAAGGAAGGGATCCTTGGAGAACTATGCAGCTTGGTGGGAGGCTTCAGGACTGAATCTTCTCCCCCCTTTGCCCCTCCAAAAACAGGAAGAGAAAAAAAGTGTCCTCTTTGCACAATCTCCCCGCGGCCCCTCCTTCTCCTCTCTCTCCAAGAGAGGAATGAGCACAGAGAGAGAGAGAGCCTGGTGGGGGCAAGAGAAGGAGGGGGGATGGTGGGGTGATTCTTCCCATCTGAGGAAAACTCTGAATGTGGCAGGAGTTGAGTGGCAGGGGCAGACACAATTTTGGGGGGGGGGCATCAGGCTTCAATGGAACGGCTGGGATGGGGGCTGAGAGAGAGAGAGAGACAGGAACAGAAAAGATAGATCAAGGAAGAAAACCATGAAAAGGAACCAAACTTGGTTCCCAACATTTAAAAGACAGACAAAACTCCAAAATCAGGGCAACAAACAAAGAATACTACTCAGAGAACAGGGGAGCCCCAGGCAGCACTCAGCCAGTCCCTGAGGATGGGAGGTTTTCCAAAGATACACAATAACCCCCAGAGAGAGAGAGACTGGGAGAAAGAGAGAGGAAGGTCGGGGAGTGGAAGGGTTGGGAGGAGGAGAGAGAAGGGATGGTTGGGGGGGGGCTGAGAGAGAGAGAGAAATTCGAAAAGGGGAGGGGTTTTGCAGGGTTGCCCAAAGGGATTGGGTGAAAAAAAAGGAAAAAAAGGGAAAGGAGTCTTTGGGGACACAGGATCCTTTAGTTTGAGCTAATTTCAAGATGTGACCTGACGATTTTGAAAGAATGCCAGATCAAAGGTCCCACTTGCAAATTGTAACCAAAAAATGCAAATCGACAGTCCAAAAATTTATGTTCCTCTGGGGTTTTTTGAGGAGTTTCTGGAGCTATGGGTAATGTTTTGAAAACAAACAGAAAAGAAGAGGGAAAAAAGGGGATTGAACTGTGACTCAAAAACTCAGAAGCAGCCTCCACGTTAGACTGGGCTGAACTCTCTGGAGGGAGGGGAATTTCTTGGGGGGGGGGGGGAATCCCTGAAGTAAGGGTTCCCTTGGAAGGCCAATTTGGGAGTCCAGGATCAGTGTAGGACTCAGGGTGAGGAGAAAAAGTAGGGATAGGGATGGGGCAGAGGGCCTGGGCTGATGGGGTGGGGGGAGAAGGCAAGCAAATGTGTCCAGAAAATCCTCTGGAGGAGGGGGTAAGGGGAAAGGGTCTAGAGAGGAATCTTTGGGGGGGGGGTTGTTTTTGGAGCCCAAATCTCTGCATGGGAAGACGTGGACCCCCTCCCCCCTCCAATTCTCTCCCTGGCTTAGGGCCATGAACATCGCGGCATAAGCAAGCTGGAACCACCTGCCCTCCCCATGGCGAGTCACCTTTAGGTCAACACTCCAAATTCGGCGACTCAAGCGGGGGGGGGGCAAGCTGTTCCCCCTTCAAGGGCCACAAGGGGCCACTTATGTGCGCTGAGTTAGCTCAACCATGTTTTTCGATGCAAGCCCACCCCAATTGGCCAGGATCTTACCCAATGGAGAATCCCTGGGGATGTCTGCTGGGGTGGGACACCCTAGACATGCTGAACAAACACCCATCCTTAGCTCAGCCCCTGCCTACACCGACAGTTAATGGAGTAACGACTCACCCAACCGGTAGGATGCAGCTCATCCTTTCAAGAGTCCCCTCCACTAAGGCTGGATGGCTAGAATCCATAGGTGACCCGGGAGCACACCGTTCCCCTACCCTACGATCCTTGAACCTGCAATCTGCAAGCTAGACTGCTCTCACATGCTTTCAGGTGCCAGATGTTCCCGCGTTTCACCAGAAATTTGTTACCGAGCCCTGATCCGAAGTGCAATACCTCCAGAGCTCCTCCCACCTGGGTCTTAACAACGGAACCGGTTCCTTTTCAGGGCGTCCTCTGTTTCACGTTGGCGCCTTTCCTTCGAGGAGCTAAAAATCTGCTTCCTCCTATCTGGCTCCTTTGTTCAGTACCCTGAATCAGATCTAGAGAGAGAAAGGGACTGCCAGAGAAATTTGGATGTGAAATGAGGTCAAATTGTTGGTCGGACGGCCCTCCTTGCAGCCGTTTCTCTCCCCAACCTGTTCCAGAATATCTGGACCAAGGTCGCCGCTTGGAATTTTAGCCTAAAAATTGATTTTTTGGAACTTCCAAGCAAGTCCCTTCGTGGTAAAGCCAAATTATGTTGTCGACCGCGTTTTAGGGGATCGGGCCCTTAAGGAGAGACCCGACCCGGTCCTGAGAGAACGGACCTTGGCGGAGCCAATAGGAAAATATGAGCCGCAATACAACCTGAAGCCGAAATGAAGAAGGTCCGCCAAAGTTGAAGGAAAATTCCGCCAAAGAGTCTTTATTGAGCGATTCAGCTGAAAAGGACTCTAGTAGTGATCATTCAGTCTACTAGGGTACCATATAATCAAAATAAAGCCATATTTATACAAAATTTCAGTCTGACAGCCCTTTGAATTTCCCGCCCCGTTCCCCCGCCCATCTGATCGCTGATAGGCTAGAGGGTTGAACGAGGCGGGCTTTCGTTCCCCGCCTTGCTCTGTTGGCCCAATAGGGAGCTGCTTTTTGTCCCCACTCGAGCCAATCAGGAAGGAGAAGGCGGGAGTTATTGAAACAATGAAGTGACTGAGCAGGAAAGATCGGATTAATTCCTGCCAGGCCGATTTCTAAAGGGATTAATGACAGCAATCAAGCATGTCCGAGTTTCTGTCACGTATACAGATTTTAGATATGCCTTGGGGTGTCAGGGGTGGAAGTAGAGATGGGTGGTGATGGGCCATAATTGACAGGCTCTGCAGGGCGCCTTCCTGAGGTGTCCTGGTTTTTCCTTTGGAAGAGATATGACAATGTTTGCCTTGGGGGCGAATCACCTTTAGGTCAATACTCCGAATTCGGTGACTCAAGCCCTATATTGTCCATGCAATCTGAATTTGATTGGGTTAAGCGGTGGCAGATTATCCTTTTGTTTTTGGGAAGGGAAGCCTGGGTCATAGAAAATGGGACAGGATCTGGGGTTCAGGTTGAGTTCAAAATATTTCCTATTTGATTTCATGACTTGGCAATTATATGAAATAAAATGAAAAATAAAATAAAGTGGGAATATAAACCCTGCTGGGAAAAATACATATTTTCCGGGGATCCCAAAGAGTACAAATACATATAGGCAGATAGATAGATTTCATGGAAATAAGGGAGAATCCATAAAAGTGAGTTACATTGCATAAGGGGGAATCATGAATGATATAAACAATTGAAAATATTTGATAAGAACGAAGTTCATAACATCTGTGGAACCCAATATGGAAATTCATAAAAGTGGAGTTTTAGCAGCATGATTTTACAATTCATGAAGTTGTTATCTCTTGCCTCAGAGTGCAGGGATAATCCACAGTAAACTCCAGTAAAAAGTCTCAATCACCTTCTTCTATAAATATATGGAATATAGAACATAAAGTCTTGATTTTTGAACTATCTTTTACAAAGTCCTGGGGGGGGGGGAGGGTGGTCACCTCGATCACAGGTGCATGGTGGGAGTCCACTCCACAACAGCAAACTCCTCACTTGTTCCCTTCGACGCCAGAGTCCCAGCTTGTCTCCATCATCAGAAGCCCCAGAAGAGATCTTAAGGACAAGGGTGTCGAAAAGTTTTCGGACAAGCCTGAGGAATTTCTTCTCTGCAAGGCCACCTTCCAGAGAGCAATCAGAGACTTAAAGTTATTGCCTGAGGAAGAACTGACTCTTCTGGCTGCATGGTTGGGCCCAGCCTCATCCTCACAAGTTAAGAAGATCTACGCAGCCCATGTTGCCGATCCCGACAAAGCCCTGGAAAAGGCCTGGGCCAGGTTGCAGCAGAGGTATGGGGCCAGCACAGAGATTGAAGCATCTCTTATGGACAAGCTCCAAAGGTTCCCAGCTTTAAAACTCAAAGACTTCAAACTCTTGTGGGACCTCAGCGATCTCCTTACGGAATTAGAGTCGGCCAAGGAGAATCCAGAACTGCCCGGTTTGAGGTGCCTCGATCAGCACCTGTCCCAGAGGCAGATCTTGACCAAGCTGCCCTTCACTTTGCAAGAACGCTGGGGACAGGAGGTCTTCAACTACAAGGAGGCCCACTCCCAGGCTTACCTTCCATTTTCTCATTTGGTCCAGTTCATCACCAGGGCGGCCAGAGAAAGGAATGATCCACAGACGGGCCTCCCCACCTTATACCAAGGGACCCAGCCAGAGAAGGCACCTAAAGTGGAGAAAAAACCATCCAGAGAGGCCAAAAGACCGGTTAGTGTTAAGGCTGTTGAAACTCAGCACAGGGCCAACGAATCCAAGTCAGAGGTGAAGGAGGTGCTCTGCCCCATTCACCAAAAGCCTCACAGTTTAGCCAACTGCCGGGAATTTGGCAAGAAGCCTTATAAAGAAAGACAACAGATTGTTCAGAAGCTGGGCATATGTTTTAGGTGTTGTGGAGCAACTCTTCACTTTGCATCCAAATGCAAAGAGGACGTCAAATGCGCAAGGTGTAACAGCCTTAAGCATTGCACCACGATGCACAACTCTGACGCTGTCTCCCACACCAAAGGGGACACGTTTTCCAAAGAAGGGTCATCTACTGAAGCCACCAACACGCAGGCCGCGTCACGAATGCAGGAGGATGCTCCATCGGTCGCCTGCACTGAACTATGCTCTGACGCGCACCAGTTCAGAGTCTGCCATCCCATCTGCCTAGCAGATGTATATCCAGCCAGAAGACCTTGGCTTAAAAAGAGACTTTACGTGGCTTTGGATTCACAAAGCGACGCCTCCCTGGCGACTCCAGAGTTCTTCCAACTGTTTGACATAAAAACCCAGACGGTTGACTACACCATGTCCACCTGTGTAGGGAAGAAGAAGTTGCAGGGTCGCATAGCATCCGGCTTTGTGGTCTCCTCTTGTGACCAGAAGAGACTGTTCGAGTTACCAGACCTCATTGAGTGTTCCTCTATTCCCCGGAACAAAAGGCAGATTGTCACCAGAGAAGTCGTGGAAGCCCATTCTCACTTGCGAAGGCTGAAGAACGCCTTACCTGCTTTCCGTCCAGATGTGGACATTGCCCTTCTATTTGGTGCGGACTGCCCGAACTTGTTCTATGTGAACGACCAAGTTAAGGGACCTCCAGGGGCGCCCATTGCTCAGCTGCTACCACTAGGCTGGACAGTTACAGGCCCGGTGTGCATAAATAGGATGCACCCTCCATCGTCGGTGGGCACTCGTCAAGCGCACGTGTTTCAAGGCAGTCGCCCCACACTAATGCATAGCTGTTTGAGTCATATCTCGGTCTATTGTCAGGGGATAACACCAGAGTATTCTTCCATCTTTGAAGTCTCCGAAAGGGATGAAACTACAGCGCTTTCCAAAGATGAACAGAGGTTTTTAGAGATCATGAACTCTCAAGTTTCCCGGAGTCCAGAGGGAAATTGGATAGCCCCTCTGCCTTTTAAAGCAGAAAAACCCACTTTGCCAAACAACAGGCATGTGGCAGAAAAAAGACTCTGGTCACTGAAGAAGAAGATGCAGAAAGACCCCAAGGTAAAAGAGCAAATCGTTGGCTTTATGGAAGACATGTTCCAAAGTAACTACGCCGAGGTCTCTGATCAAAGTGAGGTCAATGAAGAACATTGGTTCCTGCCTTTCCATAAAGTCACACATCCCCAAAAGCCTAACAAGGTCCGGATTGTCTTTGACGGCAGTGCCGCATGCCAAGACATTTCACTTAACAATGTTTTGTTAAAGGGACCAGATCTTCTCAACAGTTTGCTCGGCGTCATCTTGAGATTCAGAGAGAAAGAGTTTGCTGTCATTGCGGACATCCACAAAATGTTCTATGCCTTTTTAGTTCGCCCTGATCATCGCAGGTACCTCAAGTTCCTTGGGTACGCGGACACTCAAAATCTGTGCGACGTTCGGGTTTTTCAGATGCGCGTACACGTCTTCGGAAATACCCCATCTCCAGCTGTTGCAAACTATTGCCTCAAAAGAACTGCAGATGAGTTTGGACACCAGTTCAGTCCAGAAGTTGCCAGCATAGTTAACCACAACTTCTACGTGGATGATCTTCTGGTTTCGTTCGAGTCCGTCCATCAAGCCATCCAAATAGTACGCGAGGTACAGTCTTTGTTAAAGGGTGCCAACATCCACCTGCACAAACTGTTGTCTAACAACAAACAAATTTTGCAAGCTTTCCCCTCGGAAGATCTAGCGGAAAGCAACGTTCATGAACTATTTAAAGAGTTAGGCTCCCAATCAAGCTTAGGACTTCTTTGGGATGTGAAGTCAGACTATCTTTCCTTGAGAGCATCTAAATTTCAGTTTGTGAACACTAAGAGGCAAATGCTTTCTGCTATCAACGGAGTATTTGACCCCTTAGGCATAGCCTCCCCTGTCCTGATCACCGCTAAACTTCTGTTCAGGCAGGTAATTCAAGAGAAGATAGGATGGGATCAAGAGCTGACCCCATCGGTGAAAGCAGCTTGGGCAAATTGGACTTCTCAAGCTGAAGGACTGGAAACCATCACAGTTCCCAGACAATTTGTTCCCTGCAAGGCGATGATAGAACCCACCACAGAACTTCACATCTTCTGTGATGCATCGGAACGAGCCATAGCAGCTGTGGGATACATGCGGCAAAGGGACAAGAATGACTGCCACGTTGGGTTCATCATGGCAAAAGCCAAAATAGCTCCTATGGGAACTTCAATACCCCGGCTGGAATTGTGTGCAGCAGTTCTTGCTGTCCAGCTCTGGCGCATCATCCAGCAAGAGGAGTCTTGTTTCAAGATGTCCATTTCCACACGGACAGTACAGTTGTGCTTGGTTACATCAACAACACAACCAAAAGATTCAAAGTGTACGTAGCAAATAGAATTAACAACATTCTATCTAGCTCCACACCTAGCCAGTGGCATCATGTTGCCACAAATGACAACCCAGCCGACATCGCTTCTAGAGGAGCATCAGCTCAACGAGTTTTAAGATCCAGTTGGTTGATGGGTCCCCGATGTTTAGCGGATGTCTACTTCCCGTTGGTCTTTTCACCTTCGGAAAGCATAGAATTACCAGAGTCTGTTCCAGAAATAACAGCCTGCAAGACCACCACTGCAATCAAGACAGGCCAAAGATCTTACCTGGAACTGCACCGCTTTGAGCATTTTTCAGAGTGGCGCAGTCTTCAGAGAGCAGTTGCTAGGCTCATACATCGCTTAGTCTGCAAAGATAGTCAGCCTTTGCAAGTTCAGGACATGCTGAAGGCTAAGGGAGTAATACTCAGGTCAGTTCAGAGGCATGAGTTTAGTCTAGAAATAGCCAGGTTAGAACAAGGGCTTAACACCCCCAGCCGGAGTTTCTTGCGTGAGCTGAACCCATTTCTGGATAAAGAGGGCATTTTAAGAGTGGGAGGGAGGTTAGCTAAGGCTAAACTCAAAGTGTGTATAAAGAACCCCATCATTGTACCCCCCAATAGCCATATTGCTTTGTTGTTGGTTCGTCACTACCATGAGAAAATTCACCATCAAGGTAGAACTCTGACTGAGGCGACCCTTAGAAATGAAGGCCTGTGGGTGGTAAATGCTAAAAGTTTGGTCAGCAGTGTTATTTTTAAGTGTGTCAAATGTCGGCGACTCAGACGTAACTGTCAGAGTCAGCTGATGGCTGAGTTACCTCAGGACAGGACTTTGACAGACCCCCCTTTTTCCCATGTGGGAATCGATGTATTTGGTCCTTGGGAGGTTGTCACTAGGAAAACCAGGGGTGGTGTTGTAAATAACAAGAGGTGGGCAGTTTTGTTTACTTGTTTAGTAATACGAGCTGTCCATATAGAAGTCATAGAAGGAATGGACACTTCATCATTTTTAAACACATTGAAAAGGTTCATAGCTCTCAGATGGCCGATTAAGTCTATCAGATCTGACTGTGGCACCAATTTTGTGTAGGTGCGACCAAAGAACTCAATTGTGTGTCTAGGTTTGGGAGAGACCCAAAGGTTCAGAACTTTATGAATACTGAACAAATTATGTGGACTTTCAATGTTCCCCACGCCTCCCATATGGGTGGTGTTTGGGAGAGGATGATTGGTATTAGTCGCAAAATCCTTAATGCCATGTTTTTGAGTCATAGGTCATTGACGCATGATGTTTTGGTAACACTTATGGCTGAAGTTACAGCAATCATCAACAACCGGCCGCTGGTTCCTCTTACTAGCGACCCAGAGAACTTGCAGCCATTGACCCCTGCACTTATTTTGACACGAAAGGTGCCAGGATGGAAGGACATCATGTTGCCAGTTCCGGACGGAACTCACCGTGCCCTGTGGAAACAGGTGCAGTCCTTGGCCAACCACTTTTGGAAAAGGTGGAAAGCTGAGTACTTAAGCCAGCTTCAAGCTAGAAGAATCTGGCAAAGCCCACAGGACAACATTGAGGTTGACAACGTTGTGTTGTTAAAGGACAAAGACTCGCCCCGCCATGCGTGGCCCATGGGCATTGTATTAAAGACCTTTCCTTGCCCGGACGGTAAGGTCAGGAAAGTTCAATTAAAGACTTGCAACAGAGGCAAAGTGTCCATTTTGGACAAACCAATTAGTGACCTCGTGTTGCTTATTGGAGATGTTTAAAGTTCTAGTGTTTGTATTGTCATATGTGCAAAGGTGTTTGTATTTTGGAGTGATAAATTCCCACATCCTGGGAATTTAAGCGGGGAGTGCTCCGTCCCCCAGGACGATGGTTTGCCTTACCTATTTGTCGTTTGTTTGTTTTCCCTCCTTTACATTTTGTTTTAGCCTCTGGCTGCAAAGGCCCAGGAAAAGTGGCTTGGAGTCTGCAAGAGCTGGCTGCAGTCTTCTTTGCAATGATTGGTCAAAGAGTACAACGTCTTAGGACCGCCCTTTTTTTACCAGGGTCTAGTCTCCATTTTGGAGCCTCATTTTGGCTATTGTCTTCCAACGTGCTGCAGCTGTGCAAAGCTAACTGGGACAAATCATCCTCAAAACCAGGCCAATCTAAGCCTATCCAAATTAGATAAGTATTGAATTATACTGATCTGAAATAGAAAATCTAATTAGAGGAGCAAGGTTATTCCGTCGCTTCTAGAACTAATTTTTGCTGTAAAGATAGGGAAGGAAAGAGTTTCTCCTTCTATTATAGACAGCGTGATTAGGGTGTAGTGGTTTTATAATCACCTTTGCCTTCTGGAACCAGGAATAATTCTGTAACTAAAACCTATAGAAATTTGTTTCATTTTCTGTAACTTTAAGATCTGTGCCAAGTTTACAACTTTGTATGAATAAACATCCTTTTTTTTTGAAGTTTTCCAGACTCAGTCGTTCAATATTTTTAGGACAGCTTATAGGGATTTGCAGTTCGCCCGGATAAAGGACGGCACGTTTCAGCTTTATAGTTTTTATTATTATTATTATTATTATTTTTATTGTCTGGCGGACAGCACAGTGCCTGAACCCAGGAAATATAAGGTGGCCATGTAAACAGTTGCAGCCAGTTTCATCTCAGAAATGGCTCAACTGCTTACATCGGCCCAAACTCATGGCTTGCTCTGAATTCTTGGGGAGATTTCAGAGCAACCTATCTTTTGTTAACGCAGTTCAAGGTTGCATTAGTCCCAGTCTGCTCCATGTTTCATGCAGCTGCCATGGAGCTGATTTGTTCCCCCCTTTGAAATAAAAGGTCAGTGTTGATGTCCTGACAGAATGGAAACCACTAATAGGTTTGTTTGTTAAACCTACATTTTATTGGCGTGGCCTTGTGTGTATTTTGTTATATGTATTTTAATAATGTTGTGTTTTATTGTTCTATTTTAACTCTGTTGTACCTCACCTCAAGTCACAATGAAAGACAGATAATACATTATTATTTGACTGGACTTAATGTCAGGGGAAAACCTTTACCTTTACTTTTTTAATTATTATTATTATTATTATTATTATTATTATTATTATTATTAGCAGTAATCATATGGTTTTCAAGGTTAAAAGCTGGGCATGAAGCAAGTTGTTATTTCTGACTTATGGTAAACAGGGACAGAAGAAAAGTTGACAGGAAGAAACTCTATTCAAAATGTGGTGCTGGAGGAGAATTTTGTGGATGCTATGGGGAAATGGGTCCAACAGTTAATTAGAGCATGACTTTCTTAGAAATCAAGATAACTAAACTGAGGCTGTTGTTCTCGTTTTTTATTATTTGGAAAAACACTTCCCTTTCAAATTGCATATAGTACATATAAGTTAACAATATTTAGAACTTGTCTACATGGGCTGAGTAACTGCTCTTACTGTGAAGTCGCTCTAGGCTGTCTTTGTGGCAGCCAGGGACCTCCCATTCTGGTTGCTAGTGTAATTCCAGCTAAATATCTATCTATCTTCTAGCTTTGGATCACATAGTGAATAGTTAATATGCCTGTGGTGTTTGTTTTGCTGTCTGTGCCCCTGTTCAGAAGATTTCACCTCACTTTCTGTCCCTGTGATATAATTGGATTCTGAAAAATTTGGCTTGTTGTGGAAACAAGGATTGGCGAGAAAGCTTCAGTGGAGAACTTTTTCCCCATAATAACTCTTTCAGGAGTGAATTTTCCTTCCAAGGGGTAGATTTCTCTTACCTCCTCCTGTTGTCTCACCCCCTTTGTTAACTATGAGTCCAATGTTTGTAACTCGGGAACTGCCTGTACTATAATATCTTGCTGTCCAAGGCCCCTTCCACACAGCTGAATTTTCTGCTTTGAACAGGAACATATGGCAGTGTGGACTCAGATAACCCAGTTCAAAGCAGATATTGTGGGATTTTCTGCCTTGATATTTTGGGTTATATGGCTGTGTGGAAGGGCCCTGAGATGCTCATGTTTTAAGGTGCACCTACACTATAAGTGTTATGCAGTTTAAAAGCCACTTTAACCGCCATGGTTTCATGGTATGGAATTCTGAGACTTGTGGTTTTACAAGTTCTTCACAGTGCTGTGCCTCATCATGCTGAAACTCCCAGGACTCCATAGCCTCAAGGCTGGGTAGCTAAAGTGATGTGTCAACTTGCATTAAGTAGAATTTCGGACACACACTGGATTGCAAACAACGTGAGACTCCTGGTTCTCCTCAGAAGGCCTGCACTTGAAAACTCAGCCACTCCTGTTGCCAGGAGATGGCAATGTTGCCCTGTTTTCCATCCAGAAAAAAACAGCTTGGAGAGGAAACGTGAGCTCGTTCAACATAGATCCATACTGTAGAATGAATGCAGCGTGACCCCACTTTACCTGTCAAGGTTCGATGCTAAGGAAGTGTAAAGGTTGTAGTCTAGCCTTTTAGATTTCAATGTACAATGCTTTTATGAGACTAGGTTGCTGTGAGTTTTCTAGGCTTTATGGCCATGTTCCAGAAGCATCCTCTCCTGACGTTTCACCCACATCCTCTGAAATAACGAGGAATTGCAAAGAACGCACAACTCAATGCTTAATGTTTATTATGAATGTTTTTAATGAACAATTTATGTCTATGTGTATTTTGCCCATGATATTGAAACGTTAATTAATCGAACTGTGCATATTACGAGCATTGTGTAATCAGTGTTATAATAGAAATAGTTATAGTTCCAAAGCAACTTCATACTTCTAGGGCTGGGTGGCAGGGCCCTGAGTGTTTCCAGGCTCAGTGCGTTCTTAAGGGCCGGCTCTGCGCTCCTCTTCCTCTTCGGGCCGCCAGGGGGCGCGAGAGAACCGGAGAGAGAGCGGGCGGGGCTGAGGCGGCGGCTTCAGGAAGGAGGGGAAGGCAGGCCGCGGGACAAACCAGGTACAGCGCTGTCCGTGCGACAGAGAGGGTCTGGCTGGGGAGGGGGCGTCCCCGCAAGGGAGCCTGGAGGTGGCCACCCGACAGAGAGAGGCAGGCAGGAGCAGAGCCTCTCCGCCTCCCTGCCTGGCCTATGGGAGCTCGAGAGGCTGCCCCCACCCTTGGGGAAGGGGCTTTGATTGACAGGTCGGGGAGGCTCGAGAGGCGGCGGCCTCTTCTGGCCTCCATGCGACCAAAGCCCGCCCCCGGCTGCGTCTGCGTCTGCTTCTGCTCTCCCTTGGCTGGGTCTCTTGGCCTTTTCCTAACCAGAGAGGGCTCCTGTTCCTTTAAGGATTGCCACTTCAGCAGGAGCTGCTGCTTATATCTCCTTGGCACCTGTGGGAATCTCTCTTGGATCTTCCTTTCCCAGACTCTGGGCTTTTTGGACTTCAGCTCCCAGAAGCCCTGATAATTGGGGAAGGCAGCAGAGGCTTCTGGGAGTTGAAGTCCACCGCACCTGCAGGGCTAGAGTTTGGAAGCCGCGCTCCCATTTCTTTCCACTGATGTAGGAAGGAAGGAGCCAGAAGACTAGAGTTTAAAGCAGGCGCCGGCAAACCTGGTCCCTCGGGGTGTTTTGGACTTCAACTCCTACAATTTTTAACCGCTGGTAGAAATGTTAAGAATTGTGGAAGTGGAAGTCCAAAACACTTGGCAGGCTGTGTTGTCGAAGGCTTTCATGGCCGGGATCACAGGGTTGTTGTATGTCTTTCGGGCTGTGTGGCCATGTTCCAGAAGTATTCTCTCCTGACGTTTCGCCCACCTCTATGTGAGGAACCTCTGAGGATGCCTGCCATAGATGTGGGCGAAACGTCAGGAGAGAATACTTCTGGAACATGGCCACACAGCCCGAAAGACATACAACAAACTTGGTAGGCTGTTAGGAATTGTGGGAGTTGAAGTCCAAAACACCTGGAGGCAGGCATGTAGCCGAAATTCTCAGGGTGGTCCGCGAAAAGGCCTTACATTTATTATTTAAACTGTTATGTTTATTCATATCATGATCTGAGGACAATGCTCAATATATCCCATATATTGAGCATGGGTATTGAGATAAGGATACAAAAGGTTTGCTAGGGTAGATCACCTCTCACTCAGACTCAGCCCCTCCCCCCCGAATCAAAATCCTGGGCCTGCTTGGAGGGCCCAGGTTTGCCCATGCCTGCTTTAAAGAGTAGGCCAAGAGTATGCATCCCATCCGACACCCAGCAGAATATTAGGGCTTGTAGTTTTGTGAGCGTTTTAAAGGCCACTGCCCTAAACTACAAGCCCCAGGATTCTGCAGAATTTCTGATGGGGTGTATACTCTTTTGCCTACTCTTTCAGCTCCAGCGTGATAAGAAGAGTGTACTGCGGGAATCAGCTGGGGTTCGGTTCCAGGAGCTCCATCAGTCTCAGAATTGGAAGAGACCCCAAGGGCCACCCAGTCCAACTCCTTTCTGCCATACAGGAACAAGCAAAACACTCCCAACTGACGGCCATCCAGCCTCTGCTTAAATGCCTCCAGATAAGGAGACTCCACCACACTCCAAGACAGTATATTCCACTGTCAAGGAGCACTTCCAACCAGGAGCTTCTTCCTAATGTGTTGATAGAATCTCTTTTTCCTGTAGTTTTAACCCATTGCTCTGTTTCTAACAAATATGAAGGATCCACTGTAGTAAGTATGAAGAGATAATTCCAGATGTGGATCTGCCACATAAATATAGTTAGTGCAAACTATTGGCTTCTAGTTCATTGTGGCTTCAGAACTGCTAGATAAGCCAGAAGCTTGATGAGGCCCCAGCTCTCTTTGGCAGAGAAGGCTAAAGACCTTGTAAAACTACAATTCCCATAATTCCATAGCATTGAACCACAGCAGTTCAAGTGGTGTCAAACTGCATTCACTGTAGTGTAGGCACACCCTCTGGTATAGTTTGCCTTTTTCAGGCAGATATGTTCCAGTAGTGGATAGACTGATAAAAATGCTAGTATTGTATTTGTAGTATTGTAAACGTGTTTTTGACTTTGTATTCAGGCTCCATTTTTGTTTTGTTTTTAATTACAGTGTTTACTTTCATTGAAGAGCAGTGACAAGGATGTTTCCAACCTTTTCTCTGCTGCTGACTTCAAGCTTTTCCAGTATTTCTGCTTTGTTTCTTCTAGATTTTTCATCATGAGTGTGGACTGGGTAGGCTTTGGTTATGCTGCGATTGTGGCACTTGGAGGCGCCGTAGGATATATTCGTAAAGGTAAACATTGAAATGGACGTATGTGCAAAGGTCTTTTAAAATATATCACTTTTCAACAGATTACAGCAGATTGCCAAGAGTAGAGATTTTTAAACGTACAATAACGAGTTGTTGCTTCTCAATACACGCAGGCTGAACAACAGAGCTGTTAATCTCAATAATTTCTTGTCATTTGCAGGATAATTATTCATACTTTTGAAAGGAACTGCCTACTGAAAAAAATATGTGGCAACAGTAAATTTTTTCTGAATGTCACGCTAGTGATTCTTGTAGACCTTTATATGAATTTGTTGTGCAGTGTTAAGTATTTTATTCATTTATTTATTAACTGTATTTGTATCCTGCCTTTCTCAATCCCAAGGGGGACTCAGAGCGGCTTCTCAGTAGCCTCTATAGAAGATGCTTTAGCCATACTTCATACTTTAAACAGAAGCTGAATGGCTATCTGTCTGGGCTGCTTTGATTGTGTTTTTCCTGCATGGCAGGAGTTTGGTCTAGATGGCCCATGTGGTCTCTTCCACCTCTATGACCCTATGATCCATAAAAAAGAAAAACAGCCCGTTTAGCGAGCCTTGCAAATGCTGATTTGTTATCAGTAAATGTTTGATTTTTAGACCTATTTTTATATCTATATACCTGCGGTCTTGTATCTCCAAAGCCATTTGGAAGCATGACCCTTTTTGGAGATCAACTGGCATTCACACTATTTGGAATAATCATAACTTTTTTAGAAAGGCATGACCTTCCTGAGAAGAGTTAAAAACTTGCTTGACTCAATCCTCTCCTCCTAGTGGTAAATATCCACTAGTATTCATGCAAGGCAATTTATGCTTCTCAGTTGTTAGACTGATATCTTTGGTTATCTCTTTGAACTGTTAGGAACAAAGATATGCCAATGCATAAAATTTATAGCAGATCTTCAGAAGTGTTATTTCAGTTGCCCAAAAGAACTACTCTCCCATAAAATATATTGCTTTCAAGTCTTGCTCTCAAGAGACCAAAAGTAAGTAGTCTTCGTTAAAAGTTAACGTAGTTGATTTACTTACAAGCTTCATGTATTCATACAGGTACATTTCTGAATGGTTGAGAATTTAAAGAGTCTGTTCTTTAAGCATTCTGTTTCAGTCTCTTCTCTGTTGCATACAGACTAACACTCTCTTCAGTCTAATACATTACTGAACAGTGACTCAATATAAACAGACTACTCACTGCAGCATACTGTACTATACTCAACTGACTTCTGATGCAAACAATACTCTTACACTAAAATGGAGTCTCAGTCTGAATAGTCTCAAGCTATTTGTAGGGTCACATGGTCTGTAGTCCCTCCCACAACTCAAACAACATAGAGTTAAGGGAAAACTGCATACCAATATATACATACAACATAGTAAGCAATCTCAATTATATACATGACAAATAACTAGCATAAGAGGCTTGTAAAAGGTTGCTATTTCCGAAATTGTACACATTACTCAGCCTGAAACTGTTTGCAAGTGTAAAAGTTTAAGGAGCTCTGACCTAGTCTAACCCCTTACCCTGCAGGAGCACAAAGCTATAGCATTATCCTTTGTTTACAGGCCTCTTAAGTAGGAGAGTCCACCCCCATGCTCCTTGAGCCAGTCTATTATATTGTCAAATAATTATTACCATTAGAAATTTCTTTCTAATATTTAGGTGGAATCTTTTCTTTTTATATAATTTGAACGCCTTAGTTTCTGTCATAGTCTCAAGAGCAGCAGCTTCATTTTTTGAGTGACATCCCTTCAAATATTTAAATGCCACTTCTCCATCTTGTCTTCTCTTGTCTTTCATTGTCATAGCTTAAAAATACTTTAAAAGAACAATGGGTATTTTTTCTAGATTTTTTTTACTGTTTGTTTTTGAGCTGGTACATATTTGATCTTTATTACAGGCAGCAAAATCTCACTAATTGCTGGCGTCATCTTTGGCTTGATGGCTGCTTATGGGGCATACTGGGTAACCCATGATCCCAAGGATGTGAAGATGTCATTGTGTAAGTATGCCTTTTGAAAAGAAAAGCAAAGATTGAAATGTTCTCTTACAAACGTTTACTGAGATCTTGGAAGGCTACAAATAAAATAATCTAGTGTAGTATCCTTGAAATGTAGCTGGAAAAAGAAAGTTTGTATCATAATGAATACGAAATGCTTGTTTTACAGTTACAGCTTTTCTTCTGACGGTTATAATGGGAGTGAGATTTAAAAGGACCAAGAAATTAATGCCAGCTGGAATCGTAGCAACTCTAAGGTAAAAGATGTTGTTTTGGACTGCAAACTTTTTCACTCTTGTACCAGAATAAGCTCTATTGAATATAATAGCATTTTTTTTTTAAGAAGCATTGCATGTGTTAGCCAGACTACTAACCGGAGCAATGACAGAGGGCGGGCAACCTCCCTGTTTAAGGAACTCCATTGGCTGCCGTTCATTTTCCGATCCCAATTCAAGGTGCAGGATATCACCTACAGAGCCCTGAACAGTTTGGGACCCGCCTACCTTTGTGATCACATTTCCCCCTACAAACCTGCATGATCTTTTCGATATTCGGGGGAGGCCCTCCTCTTGCTCCCGCCTCCATCACAAGCGCGGCTTGAGTGGACGAGGGAGAGGTCCTTCTCTGTTGCGACCCCTCTGTTGCGATCTTGCTCCCAAGGGAGATTAGGCAAGCACCCACCCTCTTAGCTTTTAGGAAAGTTGAAAAACTTGGCTTTTCCTATGTGCTTTTGAAGAATGAATAACTAATCCCCTTGTCAGGTCCCGTCTCAGTGTCAATCTGTTTTTCTGATGCACTTTATTTTGTCCCTCAGTTGAGAATAACCTTATTGTTTATCCCACCCTGAGTTTCTTACTAAATGCAGCACTTTATCTATCTACCTCACCCACGGGTTTTATCATTTTCATTCCTCGTACTTTGGCCCAGTTCACCCTCATTAAATTTTTGTACTGTTTTTATGCTATGTTTTATTATGCTATTGTTACTATTTTATTGCTTTACTATGTTACTGTGTAAGTATTTTTATTTGTTGTTACTTGGGCCCATGTTAGCCAACCCCAGTCCCTTTCTGGGAGATGGAGGCAGGGTACAAAAATAAAGTAGTAGTAGTAGTAGTAGTAGTAGTAGTAGTTATTAATATTGAAGCCTTTCATGGCTGGAATCACTAGGTTGCTATGGGTTTTCCAGGCTGCATGGCCATGCTCCAGAAGCATTCTTTCCTGACATTTCACCTACATCTATGCAGTTGTGGACAAGTCTACATAGGGACCACCAAACGCAGCATAACCCACACACGAATCAAGGAACATGAAAGGCACTGCAGACTAATTCAACCAGAAAAGTCAGCCGTAGCAGAACACTTGATGAACCAACCTGGTCACAGCATATTATTTGAGAACACAGAAATGCTGGACCACTCTAACAACCACTATGTCAGACTACACAGAGAAGCCATTGAAATCCACAAGCATGTGGACAATTTCAACAGAAAGGAGGAAACCATGAAAATGAACAAAATCTGGCTATCAGTATTTAAAAAACTCTAAAATCAGGACAGTAAATAAAGAACAAAACTCTGAAAACAGGGGAATTCCAGATGAGAAACAATCAGGGCCAGCTAAAACCTCCCAACAAAAGATTCCTCCAGGCAGGAAGCAGCCAGGCTTTGAAGATGCAAGGTCATTAAATGCTAATCAAGGTGGCCAGTTGCAACATTCACACTTGTCTCAAACAGACAAGAGTTCTTTCTCCCTCTCTGGACTTTCCACAGATATATAAACCCCACTTGCCTAATTTCCAACAGACCTCACAACCTCTGAGGATGCCTGCCATCAATGTGGGTGAAACATCAGGAGAGAATGCTTCTGAAACATGGCCATACAGCCCAGAAAACTCACAACAACCCATTGCACAGGATTGTGCTACATATGTGTTTAAAATATTGGCAGAGATCTCTTGATTTTCAGGCACAATATTTCAAAGTTTTTAGCAGAGAGTAGAAAATAGCATTTCTTTGATATGAAGAATCAAAATATTTAAAACAGGAGTGGGCATAATGTAGTCATCCTAATGCCCTTGACTGGGAATTGCAGTATACATCTGAAATCGCATATGATTTAAACTAAAGAAATACAGTAGAGTTCCGCTTGTCCAACATAAACGGGTGGTCCAAATGTCGGATAACTGAAACTGTTGGATAATAGGGAGGCCCTATTATCCCTCCCGGCAAGCCGGGTGCTTTCCAGGAGGGAAGAGCCTCATCCCTTCCGGTAAGCACTCGGCACTTTGGAGAAGTCCACTGCATGTTGCTAGGCAGCAACATGTAACGGGCTTCTCCAAAGAGCCGGGTGCTTGCCAGGAGGGAAGAGCCTCATCCCTCCTGGTAAGCAACCGGTTTAGAGAAGCCCATTACATGTTGCTGCCTAGCAACACGCAGCAGGTATCTCCAAAGTGCTGGGTGCTTGCCGGGTGGGAAAGTCTGTGCCAGCCACGTCTCGTCCTCCAGCAAGCACCCTGGGTCATGCAGCCGGCATGTCAGATAATGCGATACGTCGGATAACCGGAAGTCAGATAACCTGAACTCTACTGTATATACAGGCCTGCATAGGTTGTGAAGTCACCAATTTCTTTTTAAAATAATGCAGAGATTATTTGCAGCTATGCCTATGGAAATCTGTCTTAAATGGTAATGTATCTGTAAAGCTGATTCATCTTTCCTTTCTTTTTTTTAAAATGTAGCCTTCTGATGGTTTTGAGACTTGTCCTTCTACTGGTATGAATGACCAAAGCAGCAAGAAACAGCATTTATATCATTCCATGTGAACAAGATAAAGTTTCTTTATAATGTCTCTATGAATCAAGGACTTTAAAAAAATGTGTCCAAAGGCAGTGTTACGTTGTGGATTTGAGGCTATATTCTTCACATTACATTTTGTTTTAGCTATATTTTCCTGGTCATCTGTGTTCTCGTCAAGAGAGGTAACTAGTTAGTCCTTTTAATTCTTTAAAGGCAAAGGAGCTTTCAATTCTGTCTTTTTCTCAGAAGAACAATTGGGAGTCTTAGGACCTTTGAAACTTAGGTTAACTCTATGTAAGAGGCACATACTTAAGTTTGGATATAGCCCCAAATAACAATTTGGGGGGAACATAATATGAAGCAATGTAATGTGGAACATGTAGCCCACTTACTGATAATGTATTAAGATTTGCTTCAATAGCATTCAAATGAATTTTATTTTGGAAACACAGTGAAGTTTGCTTTTGCGCTGAAATCTCAAATTTTAAAAACTGCCAAAAACCTAAAATAAATAATTTTAATACTTTGAATGTGTGCTTGTGTAGTTATTAACTTTAAAATGTTTAATTATTTTAAAATAATTCAGTATTAAAATGCTTGGGAAAAGATATGTATGACTAAAGGTAGCTGAAATGTTACAACTACCTTATGTGTGCCTATGTCCCTGTATCCTTCCATCATTGTGCAGTAAAACTCCTGTGTCTTTGGGAGATACATTCTTAACTGAACCACCGAATGAACAGAATGCCATTGAATCACCTCACTTCCAGTCCTAGCATGCCATTAAGTTGCATGGAGGACCTAGAGACTCCAAGAAAAACCAGTTTCCTCCAGATGTGAGTAAAAGAAACTGGATATTGGTTCCACAATTCTGGGCGTATTTACCGTAGTAAGCTTTCATGGAAATGCATCTTTTGTTCATGATCCATTGTAGAGCTGTGCCATCTATCCAACAACTTGATTAACATGCAAAACATTTATTATTCTCATGGCAAGCTTTTAATAACTACACTGATAGCCCACATCACAAGGACTTGCTATCAAAAGCCAAGTTGCAATTTTCTTGGTGACCTCTGTTATTGTGGCAAGAAATTACAACAGTGTAACTACTTTCGAGACATAGCAAACGAAGGTATCTAAGAATTCCTTGCCAAAGTATTGGCTGGGCCAGCTCTGCGTTGTGATGCAAACAAGTCACTGACTGGCCACCGGGGTGCGCCATGAAAGGTCCCTCCTGTGAAACCTAAGTGCAAGTGTGTTGGTAAAATCCTGTTATCCAGAGATGCAAAATGCTAAAGAACACAAACAGTAATGAATGAGAAGTTTATTTAGTTGTCAAAGCAAGTATCAATGGTAACAATTCAAGCTAGTTCATGCTAACAAATGCAGTGGTTGGAAATAATGATTACATAGGCATAGTGTTATCAATGATAGATTTTCTTCAGAAAAAAACCCTTAAACCCTACTAAGATAACACATCAATGCATTTGAGATATATCCTTAAGGTTTCTGGTGTGGAGAGACCGTGAGTGATATAGTCTCTTTAGTCTCTTTATGGAGAGAAAAAGAGGGGTATAAAAGACTGTGGAATGACCTGCTGGAATAATTTCAGCAGCTAAATGAACTGTCAGAAATCAAGACACAGTTGAAGACCTATCTCTTCTGCAAGTCTACCTAGTCAGTTTCAAATTGTATTAGTTAAACTATAAATTTGAACAATACATTTTGATATTTTAATGTTAATAGTAGCTCTTTAATATATGCATTTAATGGTGGTGTATTTTTTCTCTGTGTTTTAAATATGTTGTGCCCTGCTTTGAGTAATGAAGAGAGGCAGGTAACAAATAAAATTTATTATTCTGATTCTTAGTATTTCTGCTCTCATGAATGTCTGAGGAAGTATTTTTTCCAATAGTAAGTGGTTACTTGATTTCAAAAGCATTTGAGATTGTTCAGAGAAGAATTATGTAAGCATATTCATACATGAATGTAATCTTTCTGTTTACATGGGCCCGATCATAAACAGCTGGAAAAATAGCATAAAGTGGCTAAAATTACGCTTTGCAACAGCCTTCACAACTAGTATTCTCACTAGCTGCAAATTGTATCAGTCTGTGCAACAAGTATCTCCTCTGTTGGGGAATCGCCTCAGGCCACCAATCTGCAAGAATTTGTGAGAATGTTGCATATTCTTGTTTTGAAGGTCTTTGTCCCAAGATACCATATTTCCCAGAGTTTAACATCCACCTGTTAAGAGACTATCAGGCTTCAGCTCTTCTGATCCAAGAAACATTTCAAGCAGAACTACATCTGCCCAACTAAATGTGTTACTAACAAGGAAATCTTGATCACGTCTTTTTCAAATCTACATAATGACCATATCAAGTTAGTGTTAATAAAATGTATTCACTTGATTGCTACCCTGTCTGTCCAAGGAGTAAGGTAGATGCAAAAGGAACATGGTATAGTGAGTTCTTCTGCAAATAGAATTGGGATGTCAGAAATGATTCAGAGTTGTAAAATATATATTCAGAGTACAGACAGCCTTCATCATTTGCGAGTTTTAACTTTTATAGGTTTGATTTATATGGTCTCTTTAGGAATCTCTAGGCCCTTTATTATAACTATAAGATGTCCAAAAAGTAGTACAGGAGGACTTGAGGTAGAAGTTGACTATAGAGTCATAATGAAGGACTTAGGCCCCTTCCACAAAGCTGAATAAAATCCCACTTATTCTGCTTTGAACTGGAATATATGACAGTGTGGGCTCAGATAACCCTGTTCAAAGCAGATATTGTGGGATTTTCTGCCTTTATATTCTGGGTTATATGGCTGTCTGGAAGGGCCCTTAGAGAAGTGTTCTCCCATGCCAAAATAATAATAATAATAATAATAATAATAATAATAATAATAATAATAATAATAATGTTTTTTTTATTCACGGCTTTTCCAGTGTCACGAGGATCCTACACCCCTAATCCTAGCAAATGTGGAGGGCTGACTATACATAATAAGATGCTGAATAATTTCTGACAGTTCAATTGCATGTAGAGAACAGGTCACTAAATCTGACTGCTAGTTCATTCACTCAGCTTATCTCTCCTTTTCTTTGTGAATGTATTAACCTTAACTCCAGCTGTGGCAAGCAGCCAGCGGATGGATTCCATCCTCTCTTTCTCCCAGCTGTAGTGTAGTCTTGGTCCCCGTCTACACTGCACTAAATGGCTGTATATATGAGGCTCTGGTTTCACAGACCTCTTCTCTTCTGTTGAGATGGAGGATAAATGACTTTGTGCTGGAATAATATTTTCAAATATCCTAAATTAGATTTGGAAAAGGAGTGCAGTAACTACTAAAGTTGCAATAGCCCTGCCAGAAAGCTCTTGCAATTGTAGAACTAATGAGGTTTGACACCACTCTAAGTGGCATGGTTTAATGCTATAGAATCCTTGGAGCTGGATATTTATCTTTATCTTTCTCTGCCAAAAAAAAAAAGCAGGCTCCTCACCAAACTACACATCCCTGAATTCCAGAGCACTGAATCATGGCAATTAAAGTGGAGTCAACTGCATTAATTTTATAGTGTAGATGCTCCCAGAGAGAGAGAGGGGGGGGGGGGGAGAGAAAGACTAGAGTTGTGAATAATCCTAATGAATTCATGGGTGAGCCACTGTCCACACTGTCCATCCCATTCCCTCCAAAACTGTTATTACATCCCAGCTGTACAATGCCTTTCTAGTCTGGTGTATTTTTCTATAAAATGCACACTTTCCTTTCTGTGTTTTCACTTTTAAAGATTTATTTTTCAGAGATTTCTAGCTCTTTCAAGTATGGTATATAATATAGAAGCCAATACAGGTCAACTCAGTCATAAGACATATTATCTTCAATGTGCATAGGATTGCAAGTTCATGCTTCGGTCTTTTAGGCAAGAGAAAAAATTCAGCCAAGGCATGCAGGGGTTGGGGATGGAAAAATATGTTGATTTATCTCCTGCTTTTTTCCCAGTATGAGTCCCAAAGTAGCTGACTGCAAGAGTGGTTCTTAGATGTAAGGTTGCTCAGAGTCACAACAAACTTATGCAATTGTTCAGCCTCTTTGCAATCAATATACTAACCTCAGATCACTGTAAACCTTCCAGAAACTTTGATAGCAAAAAGTAAAAGTGAACTGAGATGAACTTTGTATAGCTCTCTGGGTTAAAGGAGAATATTTTATGGGGACAATCCCAAATAGGAAATTAAACTAGAGGTAAAAGAGGTTTGAGTATTAAAAAATAATTGATAATTGATAGATAAGCTATCGTAAATGGTTGGACTATTTAATTAGAAGTGCATCTAAGTTCAAAGTGAAATTATTTCACAATCTGGTACTTTCATGTTGAACTCTGAAATGGTCCGCTTGAAGGATTTCTTTGTCAAGAGAGGAAACTTTGAACTGTTGTCCTTCTGCCAACAGGCAGACCTTTCTCATGTTTGCTGTTTCAGGGGGATGATTCCATGGCAGTGAAAGTAGTATCAAACTGCATTAATTTTACAGTGCGAATGCATCCTAAGTCAAACAACTCCCGACACTGTCAATTCCCCATAGGCGGTTGTCCCAGGCCCTATGCAGTTTTTGTTGGCCTTTTCCAGCTTCAGAATTTTTTTAAAAAAATGCAATGCTTAGATGCAACTCAGCAAGAAAGTAGGCTGAAAAGGAAGTGGAAGGTTTTTAAACTTGTGACATGAAATAACCAGAGTGGCAGTTCTGCAAAATGACAACTGTCTGGAGGGGAAAAGAGAAGAGTTTAAAAAACAGAAACAAGATACAACATATACCTCAGTTAAATGAAGTAAATATGTTTCTGGGCATTACTTCTTAAACAGAAAAGTTGGAATCAGAAGCAAAAATAACACGGAAATAATAGGGATAGGTACTGATACCAGGTTCAGTATGTTTCAGCAAACCTTTTTTTTTGATCCCCTGGTGGCACAATGAATTAAACCTTTGTACTGGCAGGACTTCTGACCAACTGGTTGGTGGTTCGAATCCAGCGAGAGAGGGTGAGCTCCTTCTGTCAGTTCCAGCTCCAGCTCTGTATGTGGCGACATGAGAGAAGCTTCCCACAAGGATGGTAAAACATCAAACATCCAGGTGTCCTTGCAGCGTCCTTGCAGATGGCCAATTCTCTTACACCAGAAGCAACCTGCAGTTCTCTACCTCACTTCTTCATATCCTTCTAGGAAGTAAATAAATCCAAAATGATATATACCTCAGTTAGCAAAGCTGCTGATAAAGATGCTTCTTTTTATAAAATCTTTTTATGTCTGTCTGAACACTCTTTTTTTCCCTTGTTCTCTGTCTAGGTGAAATGTTTTTAGCAACATTTGCAGTGGAAGGATAGTGAAGGGGAGCCAGAGAGATACTGACTTTCAGTGACAGGCTGACCCTACACATCTGGAGTAAACAATGCAAAAACACCCCAGACTAAGACTCCTAGATCCCTTTCATTCGTGCTGTTTTCAATCCAGCTGTCACCCATCTTATACCTGTGCAGTTCATTTTTATTGCCAAAGTGTAGTTCTGTACATTTCTTCCTGTTGAAATTCATTTTGTTAGTTTTGGCCCAGCTCTCTAATCTTTTGCAGTCACTTTGGATTCTGATCCTGTCCTCTGTGGTATCAGCTGTCCCTCCCAGTTTGGTGTCACCTGCCAATTTGATAAGCAAGCCTTTTATTCTGTTATCAAAATTATTGATAAAGATGTTAATTAGCACTGGGCCCAGGACAGGACTCTGTGGCACCCCTATGGCACACTCAACATATTTTAATTTACTTTATACAAGGCTTGCCTGTCCTAAAATGTTTGCTGAAACATACTGAACCTGGTATCAGTACCTATCCCTATTATTTCCGTGTTATTTATGCTTCTGGTTCTAACTTTTCTGTTTAAGAAGTAATGCCCAGAAATATATCTACTTCATTGACTGAGGTATATGTTTATCTTTTTTCTGTTTCTTAAACTCTTCTCTTTTCCCCTTCAGACAGTTGTCACACTGCAAAACTGCCACTCTGGGTATTTCATATCACAAGTTAAAGACCTTCCACTTCCCTTTCAGCCCACTTTCTTGCTGAGTTTCCCTCCCTTCTTGCATTTAATGTTTATCTTCAATGGTTCTGTTTTTTCATTAAAATCACCTTTCTCTTTCCCCTTGCAAACTAGGAAAAGTCACAAAAGATTGCCAAGCATTTATTTCAGGCCACCTCTTTGCTCCAGCACAGTCCTTTCCCCCTGCAATCAGCTTGTTACCTCCTTTCTAAGGCTGGATTGAGCATTAACCCCAAATAATCCAAATAGGTTCAGTTGATTTATTAATTTTTTATCTGCAATGACGAGCCACAATTAGCCACATTCTGTAAAAAGGAGGTAGTCGGTCAAAGGCAGTCTGCCACCAGAGAGGGAAGGACAATTGTCACGTCTTCTTCCCGAGCAAGGTGAAGAGAATCCATGACCATTCAAATTATCCTGGCACCTGAATGAGACAAATCTCCACCCCAAACAGTGAAAATACATGCATATACATACAAATAACAACACAGGCTATTTATTTATTGTGTCAGAAGCAAATTGAGAATACAGCTGTAATGTCCTTTGACCAGAAGCTGGCCACTTGGAATGCCTCTGGTGTCACTGTAAGAAGGTCCTCCATTGTGCCTGTGTAAGTGTTGTAAGTGGTCTTTGGTTTGCTCTTCTCCACACTCACATGTCATGGGCCCCATTTTGTAGCCCCATTTCTTAAGGTTGGCTCTGCATCTAGTGGTGCCAGAGCGCAGTCTGTTCAGTTACTTCCAAGTCGCCCAGATCTCTTTGTGCCCGGGACAGAGTTCCTCATCCAGTCTTGGTCACTGATTGAGTTTCCAGGTTTTAGCCCACCACTTTTGGACTCTCATTTGCTGAGGTGGTCCTATAAATGCCTCTGTAGATCTTAGGAAGCTGTTTCTTGATTTAAGTCATTGGCATGCTAGCTTATACCCAAAAAGAGGATGGTCTGGAGATGTCAATGCCCTGGTCTTTTCATTGCTCGCTGCTACTTCCCAGTGGATATCAGTATAATTTCTCCAGTGGTGTGGGGATCAGACAATCTATGATAATTCGGCATGTCATTAAGATCCACATCCACTGATTTAATGTGGTGAGATGTATTCTATACTGGGCATGCGTATTCAGCAGCACAGTAGCAAAGCTGCTGTCTTTACTGTGTCTAGTTGTGATCCCCACATTGTGCTAGTCAGCTTTCATATGGTATTATTTCTAGCACACACTTATTGCTTGATATTCAAGCAGTGCTTCTGGTTAAGTCAGAACACGGTCCATACACAGGTAAAAGGGTACCTAACATCATAGCCACCTCACCATTCCTTTAAGATTACCTTTTAGGAAGGATAAGGAATAGTTGAGGTTTCTTTCAGAAAGGAAAATGCCTAATTTTAATCCCCTTTCCCCATTCAATGGTCAGTTTTATGCGGAAAGAATCAGGAAAGCAAAACATTGTGTTTTATCACCTTATTTGCAGATGAGACCTTGTTGGGGTGCTGATGTTAGGGACATCAGCCTCTTGAATCTGGGATAAAGTTCAATACATTGGAAAGCTCCTTCAAATAGATGCATGGAATGCATGTATTGCCTCTATGGCATGGAAGCCTGCAGGGTCTATGTATTTGCCAATAAATGGAAATCTTACAGAATACCAGTCAGTCCCCGATATATTCCAGTAAAATTAATTTGGGGGAGATTGTGTAGATCCTCGTTAATTTCATGGTTCAAATTACAGAAGGTCTTGTTGTGAAGAAACTCCAAATGTGTGGGGATCATGCTCCAATGACATGAAAACACTTCCATTAAAATGTTATTTTAATTGTAACTACCAGTGTCAGTTTGGGCCCCAGGGCAAGACTCATTTTTTCTCATGAATTCCTTTGTGCTTCTACAGTAGAATCTCACTTATCCAACATAAACGGGCCAGCAGAATATTGGATAAGCGAATATCTTGGATAATAAGGAGGGATTAAGGAAAAGCCTATTACACATCAAATTAGGTTATGATTTTACAAATTAAGCACCAAAACATCAAGTTTTATAACAAATTTGACAGAAAAGGTGGTTCAATACACAGTAATGCTATGTAGTAATTACAGTATTTATGAATTTAGCACCAAAATATCATGATATATTGAAAACATTGACTACAAAAATGTGTTGGATAATCCAGAACGTTGGATAAGTGAGACTCTACTGTAATTAGAAACTGATGTTCTCCAATGTGAAATGTATGTTCTGTGACTTGGAGGAGGGAATAAAAATGGAATTCTGGAATACGTCTATTCTTGTTCATGTACATCCGGTATCCTTTTCCAATACAGGCAGTTGCCAAGATAGGTTCTGTAGGTTTGTTCTTAAGTTGGATTTGTATGCAAGTTGGAACAGGCATATTTTTAAAGTGTAACTCCAGCCAAATATATATTGTAGCTTTGGATAGCATAGGGAAGGGTTAACATCCCTATGAGATTTGCTTTGTTGTCTGTGCCCCTGTTCAGATTTGACTTCACTCTCTGTCTCTGTGATCATTGGATTTGGAAAAATTGGCTTATTGTGGAAATAAGGATTGGTGAGAAAGTTCCAGTGGAGACCCCTTTTCCCCATAACTCTTTAAGGAGTGGATTTCTCTTCTGATGGGGAGATTTATCTCACTTCCTGTTGTTTTAGGCCCATTCTTAACTATGAGTCATTTGTAAATCAGATGTTTGTAACTTGGGAACAGCATGTACAAGGAAACCTGAAGAGGCTGTACTAGGTATCAGTTAGGCAATATGAGAATTTTAAGACTGTGTCACAATATTGAGTTGTTTCACACTTCACACTTACAGCTTTATGATGCCACTTTATAATTAAACCCAATGAAATCCTGGGGTTTGAAGTTTGGTGGGGCTCTACTGGACTTCTCTGGATGAAAATTCAGAAGTGTCCTCCCTAAACTGCAAATTCCAGAGTTTAATGGACTGCTGCCATAGCAATTAAACCTGGAACCACAGCACTATGAACTGCATGGTGTGGAAGGACCTCAAGTCTGTCGGTGTAATTATGGTGCATCAGGCAGGCTACAGACTAGTCAAATAAATGCTTAAGTAAAACACGATTGCTGTAGAATATTTTATTTTATATTAGTCTAATAATATACCTTACTATGATAGTTTCTTCGTAGTCAGTTTTGCAGTTCTGTTATCAACTGAGCTTCCTAATGTAGTTATGTGGCTTTACCCAGACCTTATGCCAATGTTTGATTTCAGGCTTCTGGAATTGTTTGAAAAAACTGCTCCATCTCAATTTTTGCATTTTACTTGAAGCTACAATAGTGAACAATAGTGAATAGGCCATCATTGACAGCAACAATTCAATCAAAAATTTTAAATCCATCGGCAACAGTTGCTTCATCAGGGGGTGGTCTTCTTGGACTACCAGGCTGAAGAAATTTCTTAATGTTGGGGATGTTGCTTATTCTTGCTTTAAAGGCCTACAAAAAAGGGAGAGTAGTGAGAAATGCAATAATTTTACACAAAGAAAGGATGAATATTCATTACTGAACAGCATAATGACATTACATCTTTATGATGAAAATAAACTGCCTTCAACCCTTGAAAAAAATAAATAGATGTATAAGTAGCATGTAACTCATAAAATCCTTATCTGACTATAGTTAATCCTAATCTTTCTGTTTAAAGAAAGAAAGTTTGTGGCCAAGTCCAAAATCTTAAATGCCTCATCAAGAGTTGCACATTCATGACTTTATATTCAACATGTATCTCCTTATTCATGCTTATTCCCAACCAAGGACCATGAAAAGCCCTATTTACTATTCAACAGCCACTGTGAACAATGAATTTCTGTTGCCCTCTTGAGCTGAGCAGATTGTTGATTGTGACCCCCCCCTCCCCCCCAACACACACACACACTTGTACACCAACCCTTCCAATGGCTTTGGGAATACTGTGAATGCACAGGATCTAGTAAACTTCATTAGTGTGCTGAAATTCCATGTCTTGCCAAAATGGGTTGTTTACCTTTAAAAGGCTTTAAGTCCAATAAGCTTTCCCAAAACTGGTTGTTTACCTGTAAAAGAGGAAACTTGGAGAGGACGTCAGCCTTCATCTCTTCAGTTGCTAAAATGACCTCAAGCACCTGGATATCTGCTCTGCTGAGCTGATTCCCCACCAGAAAATCTTGTCCATGATCTTTCAGGACCTACAGGACAGGAAACATTTTAAGAGGCTTTCAGTGCTACAGGTCAGTGGTTCTCAAGCCTTTGCTTCTACAAGTATTTTGGACTGCAGCTCCCGCAATCACAGACCATTGGCCATGCTAAAGGAGACTTTTGAAGCTGAATCCAAAATGTGCCAAGAGACAACTATTGACAGTCACTGCTCTAAGCTGGACTACTTTGAGGATCACCCATTGGAAAATACTGTATCAGTACATCAGAAGGTTCCTGTCTGGCTTGGGTTTATGTTTTTGAAAAAGCCACTGGACACCATGAAGATGCAACATGAATAACAGGAGGCTCGACTAGATGGCCTTTGTGGTTTCTTTATGATTCTTTATTGCAAATGCAGCTCCTGAACGGCAACAGTTTGCACTTGAATACACAACCAAAGGAGTCCTGCCACCAATTTCAGCAAGAACAGATGGCTATACTGCCAAGATTGCAGAATGGCACTTCTATGACTCTGAACTGAATACCAATGTTCCACATCAGACAGAAGTATCTATGGGGGAATTTCAAGTGGGTATAAGACATCCAGAGAATTCCAGATGTAAGTGTATATAAGGCCCCATCTACACTGCCAATTAATCCAGTTCCTGAATCCAGATTATGTGCTTTGAATCGGATACTGGATTATACAGCAGTGGAATCTGGAACCACATACTGTATTTAATGGCAGTGTAGATCCAGCTTAAGATACCAAGAAGATCCAAGACGTAAGTAGCAGAATAGGTCAGATGCACCTAATATTTAAAAATGTATTTCTCTAAGCATTTTCCTCATTTCAAGTTTCCAGCATGGTATCCTTCAATGCACTTGTGTCACGTTTATGACTTATGACATAAAAGTAAAACTGCAGCACTGTACAACACTTGTATTCTCATGAGAGCAAGAGATGGACCCATATCTTCAAGAACAGTGAGTAAAAGCAGCCATCATAGCTCCATGAGTCCCACTGTGCAGTACATCCCATTGTGCAGTGGGCACTGCAGCACTATGAGTGGTATTGCATTATGAAGCCCCTGCTGTGTTTTGGGGTCTCCCAGACAGTGCCCTGTTGTGCAGGTTGTCCCAAGACACATAATCAACATTCACTACTAAGTGGTAGTAATATGAAATATAGCCTCCATTGCAGGACATTAGCTCTTGTTTATTCCTTTCTGCTGTTCCTGATTTCTGATATACCAAAACAGTTGTACTAACAATGACTAACAATCACTGAAATTAGGCATTATTCTCTCATTATATGTATCCTCCTACCTTTTCAAAGGCTGGGAAATATCTGTCAGTGGCTTTCTCAATGAGAGCTGTTGCTTCCTTCTCCCTCTCCTTTGGATCAGTGCATTTCCAGGGCAACATCATGATCATTTCACCCAGGTCGTAAGCACCTTCACCATACATATCAATTCTGTAAAAAAAAAAAGAAAAAGAAAAAAAAAGAGGATGTGCCAGTTATACTTCCTAACTACATGCCACATGGTTTGTTCTGTAAAACTGAAACACACAATACTCATTCTCCCTGCTGGAAAAAGTCTTCCAGTTATTTTGATCTGCAGTATATTCACAATGTCTAATTATAGCAGCTTGACCTTACTTTAACCACCATGTCTCCATCCTACTAAATACCATGCAAAACAATAAATCCCAGAATTCCATTGGATGGATCTACAGAATTTAAGGTGGTATTTTCCTGATTTACCACTCCAGACTCGATGCAATCCTGTTGAAATGAATTAGCTTATTTGTGTATATTTGTGAAGGACTAGTCTTATATTGTTCATACTGCATTCCTTTAAAAATCACATTCTTTTATGTAATGTTTATGTTCATGTAATTCACACAAAACATTAGAAAAGGTGCATTGAATTCCTGTTTGGATTGTAAATGAAGGGCTGGAGCAATGGTGAGCAATATGCAGCCCTCCAGATGTTGTTGGATGCAGCATCCATCATCAGTTAATATTGAAATCAATAGCTAGAGCCAATGAGTGGCAGTTTAATGACAAACAGAAGAGTACATGCTGCCTGCCCCAAATTAGGGGATGAATTCTGCCGAAACAACCTTTGATTTCTAATGAAGTCTATTTGAACTCAATTGTAAGCTAACAGTGCTCAACCTGTAGGAGCAGTGGTGGTGCAGTGAGTTAAACCCTTGTGAACTGCTGACCTGAAGGTTGGGTTGCTGACCTGAAGGTTGCTAGTTCAAATCCGTGGGACAGGGTGAACTTCCGGCTGTCAGCTCTAACTTGTGGGAACATGAGAGAAGCCTCCTAGTATCACACCCAGGCATCCCTTGGACAACATCTCTGTAGACAGCCAATTCTCTCACACCAGAAGCGACTTGCAGTATGTTCTCAAGTAATTTCTGATGTGATAAAAAAGCGCTCCACCACTTTTTAGTTGTTTTGGCAGTGGCAGTAAGTTAAAATAGTGTCAAGACCCAGGCTACGGAGCACCAATAACCATGCGCAGAGGCCAGATTCTATCTAATATCTTTATTAAAGGAATATATAAAGTCAATAAAAACAAGTGAAGAATAAAGTTCAGAAGTAGACCTTTCAGGAAAGGTCAAATATAGTCCAGGAAAACAATGTCCAATATGAGATATTAGAGTCCAAAGTTATAATCCAATAACCGAAACACACACTTTGCCAAGCAAAGTGTGGGGAAATGACAAGGTCCTTTAGTCCAATGGAGCTTGACAACAAGGCTGAGAAACAAACTGGATTCTTGGCAAACAAGGCTTGATACGAGGCAGCAAGAAGCAAGAACGTGGTCCGTGACGAGGTCCGGGGAACAAGGCTGGCTTGGAACTGGTACAAGATCCGTGGCAAGGTCCTGGAAACAAAGGAACTGGAGTAGCGTAGTCTACACACGAACTCACTCCAGAAGCTGACGAATTGACTCCGCAAGGATCTCCCTTGCGGGAAATAGCTATATAGGATCTTGTTTTCCCGCCAAGGAACACTTTCCCTGGGGAACAAGAAGTGAAACCCAAACTGTGTCCAGATGCATGACTCCTTAAGATTTCCCAAGGGAAACAGGCTTAATCAGCTAATTGTCTGGCAGCGATCCTGGCGCTTCGGCGACTCGCCTCCCGAGCGCCTCTATCTTGATTATAATCATCCCGGCGAGAGAACGGGGGAGAATTCTGCCCAAGGCTTGTTTGGCTGACTTCTTGAGGGCAAACATCCTGCAGGTGCAGGGCCTCCGATTCTGGCTGAATCGGTGGGAAACCAAAGTTTTCCTCTTCATCTGTCACCATAGTACTAGGAACAGGACTACATGGCCCATGAGACATCACAAATAGACTGACTCATACGGCAAAAAAGACTTCTCCTATCTTTCTAAGCAAACATGCATTCACCAAGGACCATCAGCATTGAAGCGATGCTCTCACCCCAGCAACTCTGCTGCACTGGCCACATTGTCCGAATGCCAGATCACCGTCTCCCAAAGCAGTTACTCTACTTCCAACTCAAGAATGGAAAACGTAGTGTTGGTGGGCAGGAAAAGAGATTTAAAGATGGGCTTAAAGCCAACCGTAAAAACTGTGGCATAGACACTGAGAACTGGAGGTCAGCTGTGACCAGCAGTGCTGCAGAATTCGAAGAGGCACAAAGAAAGGGCTTAAGTGAGAAATGTGCCAAGAGAAAGGTGTGTCAAGCCAACTCTGACCGGGAATGCCTTCCATGTGGAAACTGACATCTTCACTGCGGGAGAACATGCGGATCAAGAATAGTGCTCCACAGCCACCTACGGACCCACTGACACTATGATGGAGAACCATCATCCTCGGTCTACGAGGGATTGCCTAATGTAATGTAAATGTGTCACCAAACGTAGAAATGTTGCTTACAGTGCCTTCTGCTTGATGTCTTTACCATAGAGATTGTATTTTTCTGCAATATAGTTGAGAATGGCTCGGGTCTGCACCAGCTTCATCCCATCTATTTCCACCATGGGCACTTGCTGGAAGAGCAGGACTCCATCTTATGAAAGGAAATTTGGGGAGAAATCAGTAAATTTTTCTCCAGCCAATGCAGGATAGGCAAAATATTATGCATTCACTATTATTTCTGTACGAGAATCAGCATTGTGCAATTTTTGAGGACTGGACTACAACTTTGGAGATGAGGATTTGAATCTTCATCCAGCCATGGATGAGTGATCTTGGGTATGTCAGACTCTCAGCCTCAGAGGGAGGCAAAGGCAAACTACCTCTGAGCAAGTCTCACCAGGAAACACCATGACAGAATTACCTTTGGATTGTCATAAGTTGGAAACAGCTGAAAGGTACATAACAATTTATTCTTACCTAAAACTGTACATACACAATGCAGAACATGACTAACTAGCCCTATATGAAAACATCTGTTTCTTGTTTCTATAGAGCAATGATTCCCAAAGTGGGTGCTTCCGCCCCCCTGGTGGGCACTGCAGAAATCCAGTGGGGCGATTGTACCTTTCTATTGTGAGTAATATTTGTTCTGGAAAGGGGGCGGTAGGCCAAATAAGTTTGGGAACCACTGCTATAGAGGCCCATCTGTTCTTTACATGGTTCAAAGAACAGACCTCTCTTGCTCCATCACAGTGGTTCTCAACCTGTGGGTCCCCAGACATTTTTGGCCTATAACTCCCAGAAATCCCAGCCAGCTTACTAGCTGTTAGGATGTCTGGGAGTTGAAGGCCAAAACATCTGGGGAGCCACAGCTTGAGAACCACTGCTCTATTACTATCAATTCAAGATTTGCCATTCAGTGTGATGGGAGTAATATCGCAATTTAGCAGTGTAGTTAGCCATGTATTTTTTTAATGTCTATGCTAATATCTTAAGGGATTTTATTTACAAATGCATAAAATATTTGTGAATCCTATATATTCATACTACTCCAAAGTAGATACATAAAATATTTGGACAACAAACTCACCTTTCCTCAATTTTTCTAGATCTGCCTTTGATTTGATCATTGGTTCTTCAAACTACCAACAAAAAGAAAAGAAACAAAAAAAGAAAGTCAAATGATCTGAAGAATCTCGTAATGTAAAATGCACAACCTCCCAATCTCAGTATTTTCAAAAACCTCGGAGGCATGGAAGGAAAGAAGCTGAAGATCCCCTACTCTGCTTATTCTTTCACATTCATTCGTGGCACTGCTGAGGAAACAATATCATGCTGGGGAGAGATACTGGGGCCGGCTATGAAGAAAGAATAGGTCACTTGAGCCCCAATTCCAATGACAGGCAGAAATAGGTTCCTCATAATTAAACATTCTCTGAAGAAAACAGTTTTATAATAAGTAATGAACAAAACAATGTATACTCTGTTTGCAAAATTGCCCCCACCTTCATCAAACAGAAACAATGGTAGGTTCCCTGGGTTGCTGTAAGTTTTCCAGACTGAATGGCATATTCCAGAAGCTTCTGGAACATGGCCATACAGCCCGGAAAACTCACAGCAACCCAGTGATTCCGGCCATGAAAGCCTTTGACAACACAATGGTAGAGTCCACTAGAAGAAAATTAGAAAATAAAATGCATCATTTTATTATTTTCTAATTTTCTTTCTAATGTGATGCAAGGAAATGGGCTTATGTGATAAGGGAGCAACAGCAGGAAGAGTGCTGGGCAAATACAGGTCTGTGGAAAAGTTTAAAAGCCTATCTCCTCGACTGCAGCTGAAAACAAGTGAAGCCCCAGAGTCAGAAAGCCTAGGTCATAAAGGAAACAAAATGCAGGGGAACATTTCCCAGGACTGACAGGTCTGTGTGGGGACATGTTCTCAGGTCCTGGGATTTTTTCATTCAGTTCTAAAATGCGGATTTTGGCGTTGTCTGGAAGCGCCCTAGGTGACTTTGGCCAAGTCACACTCTCTCGACCTGAAAGGTAATAAGCAAGTATGGGCATGAAATGAAAATGCTCCCTTCCACACCTGCAGTGAAGTAATTAACTATGCATATATATAAATTGGTAGCTCAAATGAATTATTAAAGAAATATGATCTATTTAGGGGGGAAACTGAACCCAAACCTCAACTCCAGCTGTAGCCAACAGCCATCTTATGGTTTCCATGCGGCCTCTTGTATTCATGTAATGAAGCTTAGGTTTCCCAGCCATGTTTCCAAGTATTTTCTTTCCTGTTTTGACAAAATGAAAATTTTAAAAAGAAACACTATACGGGGGGTGGGAAACTGAAGAAAGAACAGGACAGCTTTCAGTATGTTTGCTTTTGTTTCTATCATCTCTGTTCTGGTTGAGGAAATTACTTCATGACAAGCCTTATCACCCGGACGTCTTCTGATTTTAGAAGATATTGTGCCAAAGACCTGATGTTAATGTTGGGTCTCAATCCAATTTTAGGCCAAAAGCTTGAGAGAAGGGTTACCTGATATGTTTTGCTGATCTCCCTAATACAGTCAGCCCTAAACATTCTATGTGGTTAAAGACACCGGACCACCATGATTCTAAAAAACTGCAAACAAAAAAATTGGTATAAAATTTGAGAACACCTCTTGAGGAATGTCTAGGACTTCCAGCATGACTCTATGATTGACTTTCACTGGAAGCTGGACACAGAATTGCACTGGAGGACCTAGAAATTCCTAGAAAAGTGTTCTCTTTGGAAATCTTGAGGTCCTCCATCATGACCAGGGGAAGTGAAGCATGGAACGACACTAGAAGCCCTAGGGATCCGCAGAGAGAACATTTTAAACAAATATGTGAATAATCAAACAGGTAAATGTCAAAACTGCATGTGTAAGGGGACAACTGTATTAGCAATGCCTGGCCTCCAAAAATAGACAAGCTGGGTCATATTTAGTGTGAGGTGCCCTGGTGACCTTCCAAATACTAGCTATACCTGGGGCCAGACTGAAGAAGGGGGGGGGCAGGAAGACACCATTTGTTATGGTTGAGCCTTCGGGCTCCGGTAATAGAAGAAGGGGTCATAAGACTCCTCGAGAGTCAGACTCTTTCGAGGAGCGTGAAAGAAAACGGCTCCGGGATTTGTTTACAGACCCGACAGATGAGGAATCATTTGAGGGTTTTTCTCAGGGTTTGGAGGAAGAGATGGCCAGCTCGGAGGAGGATGACATGGAATGGACTCGTGTGAGGGAGGATTTGGGTATTGGGGAAACAGGCAATGAAAGCATGGGAGGTGATTGGCGGGTTGCAGGATCAGACCCATGGACTGGCTGGAGGGATGGAGCGGGATCCACAGCTGGGGATGTTGTGGGGCGTAGTCAAAGGTGCTTAAGCTCTGATGAGGATGATGATGTTGGGGCGTCTGGAATTGGGATGGCAGCTGACAGCGATGATGAGCTTGAACTGGGATAAATTGGGGTTTGGGATCAATGTCTAATTGCGTTGGGCAAGGTAATCTGGACGGACGCTTGGGCTCTTGTTGGGGAACTTCCTGAAGACGGGTGTGATTCGTTGCTGGATACGTAAGTTTACCGAGGACACTGGGCATCGACGGCGGGAGGAACTGTGCGGGGTTTTTCTCTGTGCAACTTGTGTTTAATCTCAATAGCTTGGACCTCCGTCGTCTTTTTGACGGGCAATACCTACTTACTGGATTGACGCTGGACTGATTGACTTCGATTCCGGATTATCCCTTCTGCTGGCTATCGGTGAGACCCTTGGATTTCTGGACGACTACGCTTGGCTATAGACCTCTGGACCGGATTGGAACCCTGCTGACTGCCGTTACCCTGACCGTTGTGCCTGGACCTGGATTTCGTTGGCCGCTGAACCTTAAACTGAATCCTGACTACGACCACGCTTTCGTCCGCTGCAGGAAGGAATAAACAAGCCTGGTTTATTCCCCTGCTGTTTCTGAGTAGCAGAGAGGAATCTGCCTCCAGTCTGTTGTTTACATTCTGACTCCTGTTGATCCTCTTTTGTTTGCATTGTTTGCCAGGCTGAAGTAAGCACTTTGATTTAATCCGGATTATACTTCTGTTTAATCCGGTTTATTCCTTTGAACCGTTTAAGCTCAAACTGAGCTGTTTTTTGTTATTTATCACACTGAAGTCAAGTGTTTGCCCTGTTCTTTGTTTCCTACGGGCGTTTTTTAGTTCTGTAACCTCAATAAACTGAGTTTTGTTTTACTTGCTGGCGTTCTGTCTGTGACACCATTACACTATGTCTCCTGTGTCAATATAACAATATATAATAACATATAATACTAATATTATGCTATACTAATAATATATTGTATATACATATAATATTGATAATGATACTATAATGTAATACAATAGTAATAATAATACACTATTATAATTGTATATTTATATTACATGTAATATTACTAATAATATTGCAATATAGTGGTATAGTACAATATAGTAATACATAATGCTTATATTGTGCTATGCTAATAATATAATATATTGTATGTACATATAACTTGTAAGCTGTCCTGAGTCCCCTTCGGGGTGAGAAGGGTGGGATATAAATGTTGCAAATAAATCAATAAATAAATACCTGTGCCTCAAAAAACTGATGAGGTCTATCTGGAACACAGGTGTGAAATTCAAAGCCCATGGGCTGAATTTAGCTCACATTATTTTATGTGGTGCTCCAAATGCTGGACTACAACTCATGTATTCCTCATCATTGGACATCATAACTAAATGGGAGTTGGAATACAGTAACACCTGGTAGACTGCAGTTTGTTCTCTTTAGTCAGGATAAAGGAGTTTGAATTTAGATACAAGGCTTGTGGATATGCGGTCTGACTTTAAAATGTCTTTCGACCTTTCCCCAGCCTCAGAACTACGAGTGCTGTTGGGCTACAATCCCCATTATTCCTAGTCTGCATAGTGGGAAATCAAAAGTGATGCGAATTGTTGTTCAATAACAACTGGAGATCCAAAGTGGATAAAACTAAAGAGCACCGAACACTAAGTGAAAAAAAATAATAGTTGACCCACTGTATCTACTGATTTAATGGCCCTTTGAAGACAAATATAAGGCTGACTTGGCCCTCGATGAAAATGGATTTGACATCCCGGATCTAGAGTGATGAATGAAATATTCTCAAGCAGAATAAAGCAGCTTCAGAAACCTTTGTTTTGCAAAGAGCAATGTTTCTCTTGGCTCCCTTCCCTGCAGAGACTGGAGACAGTGCCAAGGAATGACACCCTTGGCCCAGTTGCATCTCCCTTTCGCATTAATGAAAAGCCCCCTTCTACCTTTTCTGCCCAGGGTTTAAATATGCTTTTCTTTTTCTTCAAAAATAACTTCTTTTTGCAACACAAAACAAAAGTTGGTGTTTCCAGCAATGCAGTGTGCAAAGGAATGTGCCAGCTGCCCAACTGCAGCAAATCACAACTTCAGCCTCCCAGACACTATCAGGCTGTACATTTCCCCAAAAGTCACGGCTAGAGGGACAAGACAAGGGAAACTTTTTCTTCCTTTCTCAAATCCATGGTGCAACAAGTGGGGAATTCCTACACATCTGGTTTTTCGGAATTACAAAAGTATTTTAACAGCTAAGCGTATCAGTTCCGTACCAGCAATGACTGCATGTCTGGAGAGAGAGAATTACAAACCAAATGGTTTATATTTATGTATTATTTCCCCCTAGAGTGCATATAGCCATAACAACTTACAATTCCAGCTATATATATATATTTGCAATTCCCCCACCCCCAAATGTAGACATCCCTTAACAAGATTAAAGATTTCAATAGTAGGATCTTAAAAGGGAAACCTTTTAATTCACAATGTTTTAATAAAACACAAAATGCATAGCTGTCCAAACTCAACAACTGGATAATTGAAGATATTGAAGATAATGATTAGAATATTTATTCTTCTTTGATATAAATGTACTACAGTAGAGTCTCACTTATTCAACATAAACGGGCTGGCAGAACATTGGATAAGCAAATACGTTGGATAATAAGGAGGGATTAAGGAAAAGCCTATTAAACATCAAATTAGGTTATGATTTTACAAATTAAGCACCCAAACATCATGTTATACAACAAATTTGACAGAAAAAGTAGTTCAATACAAAATAATGCTATGTAGTAATTACTGTATTTAAGTATTTAGCACCAAAATATCACAATTTATTGAAAACATCGACTACAAAAATGCGTTGGATAAAACAGAACATTGCATAAGCGAGTGTTGGATAAGTGAGACTCTACTGTACTTAGCCTTCCAATAATGGCCATTGCTACTATGATTGAACTGCTGAAAGGTGTCTACATTTGGAGGGGGGCATCCTGTTTACAAGCAATGCAGAGAGCACAAAACAATAGGGCAAAACAGGGCTAGTTTGCAGGTCCAATTGCCCTGCTGAAGCTACTGGTAGCCACAAAGTTTAGGCTTAGTAGTCAAAATATAAACCTAGTGAACCCCAAAGCAAGGAATGGGCCACTTGTTCCCCCTTAACCCCCCACTTTCCTTTCTGTTCACAGAAGAGGAAAAAGAAAGAAGGAAATAAGAGAATAATTGGAAACTGGGGAGGGTGGCAAAGTTCCCTGGCCTGATGGTGCAAATCGGGTGTTAGGACTGCACTAAAAAACCTCATCTGGGAACACCGTAGGTCTGCAAGAAAAAAAGTTCTCCAAATAAATTCAAAGCTTTGAGTCCAATCAAGATTATTATTCCTCTCAACACTCCTAGTATGTTGAAGGGCTGAAGGGGATTTTCTCAGCCTGGCTACTAACCTGTTGCTCGAACTGGGAAGGGAGCTTAAAATTCTTTTTTTGCGTAGGAAGGATACAGCGTGTGTGCAACTCAGTTATATAAGCCTCTGAGAACCACCCAGTAGGCGGTGCAATTTCCCTCTGTAAACATGTGTGTGTGCCAGATCGGTGGTTAATGTGTTTTCAACTAGTCTTTTCATTATTGCCATTATTATGGGAGTGCAATATTCATGTTTTACAGTCTCCCTCCATAACCATGAATTCTGTATCCATAGATTCTGTCTCTAAAATATTTCTTAAATATCTCAAAAGCAAACTTTGTTTTTATCGTGATATTTAATATTGCAATTTTGCAGGTTGCTGTGATTTTCCAAACTGTATGGCCATGTTTCAGAAGCATTCTCTCCTGACATTTCGCCCCCATCTATGCCAGACATCCTCAGAGGTTGTGAGGTTTGTTTGGAAACTAGGCAAGAGGGGTTCATATATCTGTGGAATGTCCAGGGTGGAAGAAAGAACCCTTGTCTGCCTGAGGCAAGTGTGAATGTTTCAATTAGCCAGTTTAATTAGCACTGAGTAGCTTTGCAGCTTCAAAGCCTGGCTGCTTCCTACCTGGGAGAATCCTTTGTTGGGAGGTGTTAACTGGCCCTGATTGTTTCTTGTCTGGAATTCCCCTGTCTTCTGGGTGTTATACACTGACATATAATCGAGTTCAAATCAGATAATTTAGGTTTTATATGGCAGTGTAGAAGAGGTGTGAGGGCCCCTTCCACACTTCCATAGAATCCAGATTAGCAAAGCAGATAATCCAGATTATCTGCTTTGAACTGGATTATATGAGTCTGCACTGCCATATAATCCAGTTCAAAGCAGATAATCTGGATTTTATATGGCAGTCTAGAAGAGCCTCAGCATGCTGAGAAAGCTTTCAGAAAAGCGATTGTTTTCCCATCTTGCAACTAGAGGCAGCTGGCTGTTCTCTCTATCTTGGGCAGGAGTTGTCTGCTTTCACTTAACTCCCTAATTTCACAGCTGAAGCTGACCTTGACTTGAATGCCTCTTCTGTTCCTCTTGCCAGGGAACGATCTTTTTCACTCACTGATCTTCCCCCCTCCCTTCTCTTTACCTCAATGAACAAAGCCATGGTTGCAGTTTAACAATTCAATTTGGCAAAGAAGTTAACAATTAGTAATTTTTTTCGTGTCAGGAGCGACCTGAGAAACTGCAACTCGCTTCTGGTGTAAGACAATTGGTAGTCTGCAAGGATGTTGCCCGGGGTTGCCCGGGTGTTTTTGATATTTTTACCATCCTTGTGGCAGGCTTCTCTCATGTCCCCGCATGGAGCTGGAGCTGATAGAGGGAGCTCATCCGTGCTCTCCCCGGGTTGGATTCGAACCTGGCAGCCTTCAGATCAGCAACCCAACCTTCAAGTCACAAGGCTTTAACCCACTATGCCACCAGGGGCTCCTAATTAGTAATTAGCAATTATGCAGACAATTAACAATGGGTATTTGTTGTTACAACAATATCTCAGAACCGGTAGAAGGATCACTTGAGGAGTTCTCAATAAACTGGAGCTGTTCCGACATAGCATATGCTGGATCGTTCCAGAATGAATTAGACAGCTACCCCTTAGCAACTGTTAGGATGAGAGGATGTCCTACCATTTGTGTGGCCGTGGCCTCTAACCCCAACACAGGTCCTACCTGTCAGCTGATGCCCGCAGTGACTTCGGGTGGCAGTATTGGGCAATGCAGCAACAGGGCAATGAGAAGAGGGGGGAGGAATTAACTCCTCCTGTCTCTCCTCCCTTCTCCAATAACTCTGTCATGCCAACCAATATTACTGAAAGTGATTGGTGACAGATAGGACCCAAACACTGCCGCAATGGAAGAGAGACCAGCCCAAGTGTTCAAACAGACCCAAAGTCATGGGGATAGTCTGAATTCTGGGTCAGAATTCAGATGACCCTTAAATATCATTAACGTGGGGCAAGGATGTGTCAAGGTGGCCTTGCCACATGTTACCCAGCATTACCCATATCTCTCTGTAGCATTTGGCTGCCATGGAGCTGATCTGGGGCCCTTCCTAAGTGGTCACTGTAGCTGTGGACCTGGTCAGAAGAGATGAGAGCAGGGTAGATCAACCTATAGCCATTTCATATGATCTAAGTGACTTTATATGCTTTGAATTTTATGCAGGAAATGTGTATTGGCATGTAGTATGACATGTCATGTCAGACATGAGAAATGTGGAGCAGATTTTGTTGGATTGTAATAACCATGAGCCCTACTGAAAGATAGCGAATGATAATTTGGAGATTCAAATGTTCCTTCTTCCTGTTTTGCACTTACAAGGTTCTAGGCTCAGTACAAGGTACCTCAAGTAAAAAAGATCTGGGGTCACGCTATCTGAATAGTCAGACCATATTCTCACATAATATCCTGTGTTTTAGAATCCTGTAGTCTATTTTTATTTAAAAAATGCACCACTTGCCTCCACCAGTGGACGTAACACTTAGGTGGTATCATGCATTGACAGGATAGATCAGTGGTTTGATTGGTAATCCATCCTTTCTATGCATACATTTGGAGGGAAAGTCAGTTTAAGGAGTTATTCCTTCTATGGTGTTCAGGAGCAGCAGAAAGAGCTACTTGCTCACAGGAGGCATGTTTTTAACAGCGGGTGAGAAGACTGTAAATCATCTAAAACAGGAACAAGGAACTTCCCAATATCGTCGAGTGACAGTTTCTATTATCCCTGTCCAAGCTGGCAGAGACTGGCGAGACCTCCCTTCCACTCTGTCTATCCTAGACTTTGGCATGCTTTTCCTTTACTTCAAAAGTGCCATATATACTCGAGTATAAGCCGACCTGAATATAACCCGAGGCACCTAATTTTACCACAAAAAACTGGGAAAACTTATTGACTCAAGTATAAAATGAGGGTGGGAAATGCATCAGCTATGGGTCAAATTCAAAAATAAAAATAGAAATGGATACCAATAATATTACATTAATTGAGGCATCAGTAGGTTAAATGGCTTTGAATTTTTTCCATAAAACTGCAATTTAAGATAATAATAAGACTTTAATAAGATAAGACTGATTACTTATATACTCAAGTATAAGCTGACCCGAATATAAACCGGCCAGGATCCTCACCCGAGTATAACCCAAGGGGGCCTTTTCAGCCTTAAAAAAGGGCTGAAAAACTCAGCTTATACTTGACTATACGGTAACTTTTTTTTGCAAAATAAAAGTTGGTATTTCCAGCAATGTAGCCTGGTGATGCCCCCCATGCAAAGAAATGTGCCAGCTGACTTTCACAGCAGTCCTATCCTAGTTCATAGACTCAAATAGTTTTCATTTCATCCCCTCCCAAAACTGAAAACATATACTTTTAAATTTAGACTCAGCATCCCAATAGAGACATTTAATGTTCTTTCAAATAATGTGCACGTGTTCGTCATATTACCTTGTGGTTTATTGATTTTCAGCCTGGAGGGTAATCATGGCATTTATTTGCACAAGATGAGACAATGTTTGCCCCCTGGCAAGTAACGGCATGCAGCTCTTAATCTTCAAAATCTGCATCCCAACTGCTATACATGGGCATGGGAAAACTCCAGCCCTCCATGTGTTTTGGACTTCAACTCCCACAATTCCTAACAGCTTAGGAATTGTGGGAGTTGCAGTCCAAAACACCTGAAGAGTTGACATTTGCCCATGCCTGCTATACATTCATCATCTGCTGGTAGTTTCCTTTGGCTTTGACGCTGCCACAACTTCTTAATACTGGGGTTATTGTTCTTGTTATGAAAGCCTAAAGAAAATATTTTAACCCTATGTTTCTTATTCAGTGTGGCAGTTACTGGAGTTTTCTAGCTGAGACGTCTGAATACTCCTCCCTAAATAGTAAATTCCAGGATTTCAAGAGGTGGTGCCATAGCAGCCAAAATCCAAACCGTGCAGCACTATAGTCTATAGTTGAATGATGTGAAAGGGCCCCAAGTGTATAAGACAGGCATGGGCAAACTTCTGCCCTCCAGGTGTTTTGGACTTCAACTGCCACCATTCCTGGTTTCAGGTCCCTTCATTTTTCCCCTCAGCCTGGTGTAAGACATGGCTTATTCTTGTCCCCAGCTCATGTGGTGAGGAAGCTTTTCCAACCATATTTATACAGATTTTCATCAGAATATTTAGTCTGTTAGTGTGATTGTGGCGCAGCAGACATCTCACATACAGTCAAATAAATATTTAAGTAACATGCAAATGTTATAAAATGTTTTATTCAGTTCTCACCCAATAATACACTGTATTGTGACAATCTGTCTTTAATTTGTCTTTCCGTTATTAGCTTCCTAATGTAATGAACTCACTTTACCCAGACCTTGTACCCATATACAAGATTGCAACTCTTTGGAATGATTTGAAATCACTGCCCCATTTCAGTTTTTGCATTTTGCTTGAAGCTACAATCATGGACCAGCTGCCTCCCTCTGCCTCATCTCAGCCAAAAATTCCTTTACTTCTGCAATACTTTTCTCATCAGCAGCTGGTTTTCTTGGACTACCAGGTTGAAGAAATTTCTTGATGGTAGGGATGCTGCTTATTCTTGCTTTAAAAGCCTAATAAAGAGAAGAGGAATGTGTTAAGGAATACTGCAATTTGATGTAAAGAAAAGACAATCCCTTCAAATATTCATCATTTTAACAGCATTACAATTTTTTGATTAAAATTGAATCTGCTATGAATCAACGATAAGACATAAACATGGAACTAGCATCAACCCTTGACAAGAACAAAGTAGATGTATAAATAAAAATTGTTTTGGGAAATCCTTATCACACCCTTTTAGTAAAGCAAGAAAGTTTCACTTCACACACACACACACACACATATATATAAGGAGGGAGGGAGGTAAAGGTAAAGGTTTTCCCCTGAAATTAAGTCTAATTGTGTCCGATTCTGGGAGTTGGTGCTCATCTCCATTTCTATGCCGAAGGGCCATCATGTGGCCATCATGACTGCATGGAGAGCCGTTACCTTCCCGCCAGGGTACCTATCGATCTACTCACATTTGCATGTTTTCGAACTGCTAAGTTGGAAGACGCTGGGGCTAACAGTGGAAGCTTGCCCCGCTCTCTGGATTCAAACTGCCGACCTTTCGGTCAGCAAGTTCAGCAGCTCAACAGTTTAATCTGTTGTGACACCAGCTGCTGCTGCTCAGTCGTTTAGTCGTCTCCGACTCTTCATGACCGCATGGACCAGTCCATGCCAGAGCTCCCTGTCGGCCGTCACCGCCCACAGTTCCTTCAAGGTCAACCCAGTCACTTCAAGGATACCGTCCATCCATCTTGCCCTTGGTCGGCCTCTCTTCCTTTTTCCTTCCATTTTCCCCAGCATCGTGATCTTTTCCAAGCTTTCCTGTCTTCTCATGATGTGGCCAAAATACTTCAGCTTTGCCTCTAATATCCTTCCCTTCAGTGAGCAGCTGGGCATTATTTCCTGGAGGATGGACTGGTTGGATCTTCTTGCGGTCCAAGGCACTCTCAGGATTTTCCTCCAGCACCAGAGTTCAAAAGCGTCTATCTTCCTTCGCTCATCCTTCCTTATGGTCCAGCTCTCGCATCCATAGGTTACTATGGGGAATACCATTGCTTTGACTATGTGGACCTTCGTTGCCCGTATGATGTCTCTGCTCTTCACTATTTTGTCAAGGTTGGCCATTGCTCTCCTCCCAAGAAGTAAACGTCTTCTGATTTCCTGGCTGCAGTCTGCATCTGCAGTGATCTTCGCACCTAGAAATATAAAGTCTATCACTGCCTCCACGTTTTCTCCCTCTATTTGCCAGTTATCAATACAGTAGAGTCTCACTAATCCAAGCCTCGCTTATCCAAGCCTCTGGATAATCCAAGCCATTTTTGTAGTCAATGTTTCCAATATATCGTGATATTTTGGTGCTAAATTCATAAATACAGTAATTACAACATGACATTACTGCGTATTGAACTACTTTTTCTGTCAAATTTGTTGTATAACATGAAGTTTTGGTGCTTAATTTGTAAAATCATAACCTAATTTGATGTTTAATAGGCTTTTCATTGATCAGTCCTTATAATCCAAGATATTCGCTTATCCAAGCTTCTGCCGGCCCGTTTAGCTTGGATTAGTGAGACTCTACTGTAGGTGTAGTTGCCATGATCTTGGTTTTCTTGACTTTTAACTGCAACCCAGCTTTTGCACTTCCTTCTTTCACCTTGGTGATAAGGCTCCTCAGCTCCTCCTCACTTTCGGCCATGAGAGTGGTATCATCTGCATACCTAAGGTTGTTAATGTTTCTTCCAGCAATTTTAACTCCATCCTTGGATTCCTCAAGCCCCGCATGTCGCATGATGTGTTCTGCATACAAGTTGAATAGGGAGGGTGAAAGTATGCAGCCCTGCCGTACTCCTTTCCCAATCTTGAACCAGTCTGTTGTTCTGTGATCTGTTCTTACTGTGGCTACTTGGTCTTTATACAGATTTCTCAGGAGCCACCAGGGGCTCCATAAATCCTATTGGGTAGTTATGGGTGTGTAACCAAGATGTATTCATTGCATATGTGACTTCTTAGTATTCACATTTCCTACATATTTCCTTATTTAGGAGATACATAAGAACCATGAAAGTCTCCCAGTCCCTGTGTAGTATTCAGCAGCCTCTGTGATGAATGGACATAGGTATGTTCCCCATTGATCAAGAAGCAGTTTGCAGATGGGGCCACCCCTCTTTATTCAAGTGATCTCCACTTTGAGGGGGGATTGTGACAGGGACTATTTCTACCTGTCACACCAGAAATTATACATGTGAGAGAGAAAGGGCATGGCAGTCAAACAGATCCTCATTGATCACAGCAGCAACTGACTATCAACTGGTGATGTGAGGGATCAAGCCAAATTCACCGTATTGTTATGTAAGTTCCATAGTTACATAACAATGAAGTGCATTATAGATCCCAGTAACTTCTGCTATGTTCCATGTTTAGCTTTCTTTATTTCTTCAATTTTAGTACTGCTTTGGACTTCAGACCCTATAAGCCCTGTTCCACACATCAAAAGGATCACAGGAACTGAAGTCTAGAATCAGAGTTTCCCTACCCCTCCTCTATTGTACTCTAACCCTTTCAACTGTTTTGTGAACCCTTCCCTACAGGAACTGCAGAACATGATCCAGCATGTCAGAATGTGTTGGATCTACTACCCTTCATGGCTCTGCTGTCATTTCATGTCTTACCAAAACTTTCTTACCTTTAAAAGAGGAAAGTTGGAGAGAATATCAGCCTTCAGTTCTTCCGTTGTTAAAATGACTTCCAGCAAATAGACATCTGCTCTGCTGAGCTGGTTCCCCACCAGAAAATCTTCTCCATGATCTTTGAGGACCTAGAGAAGGAAACATTTCAAAAGATTTTCAGTGCTCCAGGTGAATGTTTCTTAAACTTTTACTTCTCCAAATGTTTGGGAGTTTAGATGCCAGAATCTCTGACTACTGCCCATGTCAAAGGAACCTTCTGGGAATTGAATTTGAAGTGTTTGGAAAATCAATTATTAACAGCCACTGTTTGAGGCAAGTATGCTAAATTGAGAAGATGCAGCTGAACTACTTTGACAATCACTCATCTGGAGAATGCTGCACCATTACAGTATACCAGTGGTGCTCAACCTGTGGATCCCCAGATGTTTTGGCCTTCAACTCCCAAAAATCCAAACAGCTGGGAAACTGGCTGGGATTTCTGGGAGTTGTAGGCCAAAACACCTGGGACCCACAGGTTGAAAACCACTGCAGTAGAAGGTTCCTATTACTTTTGGCTCATGTTTTTGAAGAGCCCCTGCCATGTTTCAGGTGACATTGTGCTCTAATGAGATTGCATTACATAAAGATTTGCATGCAGTGTTTGCTTGATGTTTTTCATTGATATCCCACTTCCATTCCAATATAGGATTATAACTTATAACAAACAATGCATTGATTGACAATCTAGAATGCATCCAAAGGAGGGCAACCAAGACGTGAGAAATATTTGGTGATTAACCCACAGGCGCTATTATTTAGGGTAACGCTTCTTAAACTGTGGGTAGTGACCCCAAATGTAGTTGCTTTCACTGAATGTTGGAGTCATGAAATATCTGGCAATAGTAAAAGATTTTGAATGCCACCTCATGGCTGTTTTGGATATTTACATGAATCTCTTAGAAACAACATGCAGCAAATGCTGATTTTTTTTCCTGCTGGGTTTGTTTTTAGTTTTAGAATTACTTCCCTTCAAATTTTGATTCTGAAAGGCTAAGTTGGATTCATAAACCACAATTAAATATTAATTAAATTGATATTAATTAAATATCAATTAAAATAAAAACATCAGCTATCCACTTTTAAAAATTCAATAACAATTTATCTGCATCCTCTGCAGGAAGGGGAGGATTTATACCAACTATTTGTTTTGTGGGTAGGAAAGAATATGGATTGTGTGCATGTATGTGAATAAAGAGACATGATAGCCAGGTTGAAATATTTGAAAGGATGTCATATTGAGGAGGGTCCAGGCTTGTTTTCTGCTGCTCTGGAGACTACTACAGAGCAATGAATTCAAATTGCCAGAAAAGAGATCTCACCTAAACATTAGAAAGAACTTTGTGATAGTAAGAGCTGCTTGAAGTAGAATACACTGCCTTGGAGTGTGGTGGAGTCTCCTCTGGAGGTTTTAAAGCAGAGGCTGGATGGCTTCTCACAAGTGCCCCATTGTGCAAATTGCCCCAATACCCATCATCATAAGTCAGTACTGAATTGTAATAATATGAAATGTAGCCTCTGTTGAAGGATGTCAGCTCCCATTTATTCCTCTCCATTGTTACTGATTTCTGATATACCAAATAGTTGCACCAATGACTAACAATTGCTGAGCTTCTCTCATAATACCTTCTCAAAAACTGGGAAATATCTGCCAGTGACTTTCTCGAGGATCACTTTTTTTTGCTTTTCTTCTGCTCCGGGATACCTATAAGGCAGGTCCATGATCATTTCACCTAATTCCAAAATGCCTTCACTATACATAGTGATTCTGTATAAAAAAGAAAAAGAGAGGATGCTCTCAATATGTTGACTAAGCAGATATACCACTCAGTTTGCTCTGTAACATTCAACTACACAGTAGAATTAAAGCAGCCTGACATCATTTTAACAGTCACGGCTCCATCCTACAGAATCCTGGGATTGTAGTTTGGTGAGGTTCCAGCATTCCTTGGCAGCGAATGCCAAATACCTTGCAAAACTACAAATCCCTGGATTCCATAGAGCAGAGCTATGGCAATTGAAATGGTGTCAAACTACTATATCTTTGTAGAATGGATGCAGTGCAGCTTACTCCATGTATATTTTATAGGACTACAGTTCTATAATGATCACATTGCATTCCTGTACATTAAGAGCATTAAAAAGAATCATATTTTTTTTTTGTAATTTATGCCTCCTGTACATACAGATTAACTGCAATGAACTGGATTATATGGCAGTCTAGTATTATATAATTCAGTTCAAAGCAGATAGTCTACATTCTGAAACTGGATTAATTAGTTACATATAATTTACACAAAAATTTGGGGAAGTGCATTAAATTTTGGTTGGATAGGATTAAATGAATGGCTGGAGCAAGCATGAGTAATATGTGACTATCCAGGTGTTGTTGGACTGCAGATTCCACCATCCCTTATCATTCATCACAACTGATAGAACCAATTAAAAAGACAATTTGATAACAATTAGAAGGGCATAAGCTTCCCATCCTAGACTAGAGAATGAATTCTAGAGAAGCAACGTTGAACTTCTAATGAACCCAGTCTATGTGAACTCCAAATACTACTCCAACTGGCACTTTTCAGTAGCGATTGGCAGTTGCAGTGAGCTAAAAAAGGCTGTCTCATAACTTGTCAGCAGTCTATAGGACAAAATATATTTCTCCTATCTTGCACAGTAAACAGAAGCAAACATGTTGTAACCAAATGGTAAAATGTTGCCATACATTGCTCTCTGCTTGATGTCCTTCCCACAGAGGTTGTATTTTTCTGCAATGTAGTTGAGAATGGCTCGGGTCTGCACCAGCTTCATCCCATCTATTTCCACCATGGGCACTTGCTGGAAGAGCAGGAATCCATCTTGAGGAGAAAGAGGGGAAATGGGGAGAAATCAGTTTACTTTCCTTCTCATATTATTTGACTTTAGGCAACATCTTTCATCATGCTATGAAGCATTTTTCTATACTGTGTGAAGCCTCCATGCATATACACATGGAAAGCTGCCATGGCTTATGGCTTATGTGCTCCCCCCCCCCCCCCAAATTATATGTTATACATAGAGTTGAGTGTCTGGTCATGACTCTATTTGTATTTGGAGGAACTGTCTACCTTCCCACCTGCATAGTGTGACCACACAATAAAGCAGAATAGCCAAGTGATTATTCGTTCACCCTTACTTCAGCATGAAAACCAGCATAGTGTAGTTGTTTGAGTGGTAGACTACAATTCTGGAGACAAGGATTTTAATTCCTCCTCAGTTATGAAAAACCACTAGGTGATCTTTGGCAAGTCATGCTTTCTCAGCTTCAGAGGGAGTTAACAGCAATCCCCCCCCCCCCACACACACACACACAAATATCACAAAGAGAAGCTCAAAGTGGATTTACCTTAAAGCTGCAATAAGTGGGAAAGAACATGAAGACACATAAGTATTTGGTACGTAATGCAGAAGAAAGCCCTGCCATGATAGGTGAGTTTCTGTGGCCGGGTCTCCAGTGACAGTCCAATGGCTGAACAAGGACATCACCCTCTCTGAAGAAATCTTGCAAAGAAAGCCCTATGATAGGCTTACCTTATACTCACCACAAGTCATAAACAACATAAAGGCACACAACAATATATTCCTTCCAAAAACTGTGAATATATATGTTGTTAATATTTCAGAATGTAAGTAGCAAGCCCTATATGAAAATATTTGTTTTATATTATGTGGTCCATCTGTTGTTTATTGTGCAAAGAATCCATACAAACTCATTCTCCTCCATTACCGTCAATTCAAGTTTTGCCATTAACTGTAAGGGAGGGCCTTTCCACACAGCCCTATATCCCAGAATATCAAGGCAGCAAATCCCACAATATTTGCTTTGAACTGGGTTATCTGAGTCCACACTGCCATATATTCCAGTTCAAAGCAGATAATCATAGAATAGTAGAGTTGGAAGAGACCTCATGGACCATCCAGTCCAACCCCCTGCCAAGAAGCAGGAAATCGCATTCAAAGCACCCCCGACAGATGGCCATCCAGCCTCTGCTTAAAAGCCTCCAAGGAAGGAGCCTCCACCACAGTCCGGGGCAGAGAGTTCCACTGCTGAACAGCCCTCACAGTGAGGAAGTTCTTCCTGATGTTCAGGTGGAATCTCCTTTCCTGTAGTTTGAAGCCATTGTTCCGCGTCCTTGTCTGCAGGGCAGCAGAAAACAAGCTTGCTCCCTCCTCCCTATGACTTCTCCTCACATATTTATACATAGCTACCATGTCTCCTCTCAGCCTTCTCTTCCACAGGCTAAACATGCCTAGTTCTTTAAGCCGCTCCTCATAAGGCTTGTTCTCCAGACCCTTTTAGTTGCCCTCCTCTGGACACCTTCCAGCTTTTCAACATCTCCCTTCAACTGCAGTGCCTAGAATTGGGCATAGTATTCCAGGTGTGGTCTGACCAAGGCAGAATAGAGGGGGAGCATGACTTCCCTGGATCTAAACACTATACTCCTATTGATGCAGGCCAAAATCCCATTGGCTTTTTTAGCAGCCGCATCACATTGTTGGCTCATGTTTAACTTGTTGTCCACAAGGACTCCACGATCTTTTTCACATGTACTGTTGTTGAGCCAGGTGTCCCCCATTCTGTATCTTTGCATTCCATTTTTTCTGCTGAAGTGGAGAATCTTGCATTTGTCCCTGTTGAACTTCATTTTGTTAGTTTCGGCCCATCTCTCTAGTCTGTCAAGATTGTTTTGAATTCTGCTCCTGTCTTCTGGAGTGTTGGCTATCCCTCCCAGTTTGATGATCGTGCCTTTTAACCCTTCATCTAAGTTGTTAATAAAGATGTTGAACAGAACCTGGTCCAGGACGGAACCCTGCGGCACTCCACTCGTGACTTCTTTCCAAGATGAAGACGACGCATTGGTGAGCACCCTTTGGGTTCGTTCGCTTAGCCAATTACAGATCCACCTAACCATCGTTTTGTGTAGCCCACATTTTACTAGTTTGCCAGAAGGTCGTGGGGGACTTTGTCGAAGGCCTTAATAAATAATAATAATAATAAAACTTTATTTATATACCGCCCTATCTCCCGGATGGGACTCAGGGCGGTTTACAGTCATAAAAGCAAACACAAACATTACATAACAACATAATACACATTATTAAACAAAATAAAACAATACAATTATAACAATAAATCACACATACATGATCAGATCAAGGGGACGGGAACCATAAAACCAATATATTAAAATGTATCATTTTAGGCTAGGGAAATCTTGTACAATATATTCAGGCCCAGAAATCGGCGGTAGTCCAATGTAATTACTCAAAAACCTGCCGACACCACCAGGTCTTCAGTTCCTTACGGAAATTGGATAATGTAGGGGATTGCCTGATCTCTTTTGGCAATGCATTCCAGAGCCTTACTGAAATCTAGGTACGCTACATCTACGGCATTCCCTGTATCGACCCAACTCCTAACTCAGTCGAAAAAAGAGATCATATGGGATATATAATCATCTCTGGAGCAGACACCTAAAATATTCAGACAGCATGTACTTACCTTCTCTTAACTTGTCTAGATCTGCCATTGTTACAATAAATTGCTCTTCAAACTAGAAAAGCAAAGAATAAAAAAAGGAAACTGATTTGAAGGATTTTGTAATATAAAATCAACCCCAATGTCAGTGTTTTCTAATGTTTAAAAAGCTCTGAAGTCAGGGAGGAATCACAATGAAGATCCTCCAGTTTGCTTATTCTTTCATGTTCATTTGTGAGAAAACAACACCATGCCAAGGGATGGGTGTTGGGGTTTGCTATGAAGAAGTGCTAGATTGCTTGAGACCCAATTCCAATCTTAGGCAAAAAGAAACCCCATTGAAAAGTTCTCATATTCAAATATTCTTTTGTGGTTAAATAATTACGGAAAACTAAAGAAAACAAATTATGCCCTGATTCTACAACTATCCCCAACTTTGATGAACTGTACCTATGTCAAAAGTCCCCAAAATGCTTAACTCTGAGTATAGAATCATAGAAGCTGAGTGCAGAATCAAAAAATATAGAATTGGAAGAGAACACATAGGCCATTCATTCCAACCCCCTGCTGTGCAGGAAAAGCACAATCAAAGCACCCCAAACAGATGGCCATTCAGCCTCTGTGTAAAAGCCTCCAAAGAAGGAGCTTACACTACAGAGAGGTCCACTGTTGAACAGCTCTTACAATGTGGAAGATCTTCCTTACGTTCAGGTGGGATCTCCTGTCCTGCAATTTGAACTCTTTGCTCCGAGTCCTAGTCTCCAGGCAGCAGAAAACAAGCCTGTTTTCTCTTCCTTGTGACATTGTTGTCAAAAAATCAACCCCTCTCCCAAAAGAATGGATTAAATAAATATATTAATAGAAATAATGGGTTTAATCCATTCTATCTATCTATTTATCTATCCATTTATTACTATAACTTCAGTGGTTGTGGAGATTCAATGCCTCGATCTTGCGCACAAGTTCATCTCTGAAACTACCTGGACCCTGGAAATTTCTAAAGGAATTAATTGCCAAGCTCAAAGCTCCAGGTGGGAGGAAATGTTCCTTAGGCAATACGATATTCCAAAATCACCTCTCCCTGAGAGTTTCACCCTAATTAAAAACACTTTGAATGTATCTTGTATCTGGATTCATAGATATGATTTATTGATGAAATATGAATGGGGGGGGGGGACCTCATATATGTGTCTGTAATTGGAATTGGAAAGCATTGGCAGGAGCAACCACAGATATGATCCAACGAACCCAAAGGAATTTAAACTCATATGATGTTCACTCCGTCACAAACCCCTAATGAAAAAACAATGTGCAAGCATGCAATTTGGCATACACACTACATAGGTATCATTCATTAATGCATCACAAAATTAAAATCAAAGCAAAATTCTTAATTGGTTAAGGGTGGAATCTAATGATCAGCCCTATTTGAAAAAAAGAGAGAGTGAAGACAAACCTCAACTTCAGCTACTGCTAACAACCACCTTATGGGTTCCATTCGGCCTCTGCCATTGAAGTAATGAAGCTTAGGCTTCCCAGACATGTTTCCAAGTGTTTTCTTTCCTGTTTTGACAAAAAAAAATTAAGACAATATATTGGCAGTCGGAAAGTGGAGAAAAACAGGATAGCTTTCAATATCTTCATTGTTGCCTTTAGTATGGATTAATCTGGTATTTTTTGTAAAGTTAATTTTAAAAATTTCTTTTAAAAGTCTTTATTTCAAATTGCATACAGTATAGATAAACTAATAAATAATAGGAACAATATTTAGCCTTTTTACAGGTTTGTTTCCTCAAGGTAAATGTTTTCTTCTCCCCATTTGATGTTACCTATTATCAAACGCATTATTTTCATTTGTCCCTTCTCCTTGGTACCATTTCTTAAAGTTTCTGGCACCTACCAATTTAATGAATAGCAAAAGATAATATCCTCTTTCTGGAATGAAACATTTAATCTTCTTCTCAATACGTACGTTGATTCCAATTCTGGCCTTTATCTTCAATGCTATTTTATTAACTTGTTGCTGAGCTTATCACAGAACAGTGAAATTCTCACAGAATTTTCTTGCACACATCACCTTGGAAGAACAGTCAGCCCTCCACATTTTGGGGTTTTATTTTTGTGGATTTGATTAATATGGTCCCTTTAGAAATCTCTAGATCTTCCAGAACAACTTCCCACTAGAGGACTAAGAGATTCTTAGATTGGTATTTTTAATCACGATTTTCCGCACAATTGTGGGGGTCCTGCACCCCTAAACCCAGCACATGTGAGGGCTGAGTGTATGTTCCACTGAGTCCATTGAAGTTCTGCTAAGTGGATATATCAGAATGGTGTAAATTTGTACGTATTCCACGGACATGAAAGAAAACTGGTTGAAAGTAATGCATAGGTGGTACTTAACTCCAAAGTAGATCGGATTTATGTATAAGAATACTAATAACGAATAACAAATGCTGGAGATGCAAATCTCAAGTGGATTCGTACCACCATATGTGGTGGAGCTGTAGAAAGATAGCAAAATTTTGGACAGTGATGTTAGACGAAAGCAATAAAATTTTAAATACAAACTTTACGAAGACTCCTGAACTCCTCCTGCTAGGGTTATATGATAAATTAGATAATATAGATTTAAATACAGACAAACTATTTACCTTCTTTATCACTGCAGCGAGGATGGTGATCGCAAAACAGTGGAAAAGTGGGAAAGCCCCAACGAAGGAAGCCTGGCTGACCAAATTGACTGAAATAAAGGATATGGACAAACTTATCTTCCTGACAAGAAAGAGCAACAGAAGAGCTATGAGGGCCACAGATTGGTCAAACTTTAGGACTACCTTAAGAAAGTACTATAAGAATTATCTAATTGGAACTGTAAAGGACTAATGACAAAGATCGGAAGTCTAACTCCCCCCCCCCTTCCTAGTGTATCTCCCCCCCCCATACAATTTCTAACCCACTCACGCTCTCCTCTTTCCTGTCCCTCCTTCTTTGCCCTTCTGTCTGATGTCGTGTTATGTTTTATGTTTTGTGTTTTATGTTTTAAAAGAAACTTCTCATAAAAAATGAACTTATGAATATAAATGAATAGCAAAAGATAATATCCTCTTTCTGGAATGAAACATTTAATCTTCTTCTCAATACGCACGTTGATTCCAATTCTGGCCTTTATCTTCAATGCTATTTTATTAACTTGTTGCTGAGCTTATCACAGAACAGTGAAATTCTCACAGAATTTTCTTGCACACATCAGCTCGGAAGAACAGTCAGCCCTCCACATTTTGGGGTTTTACTTTTGTGGATTTGATTAATATGGTCCCTTTAGAAATCTCTAGATCTTCCAGAACAACTTCTACTGGAAATTGGCTATAGAGTCCCACTAGAGGACAAAGAGATTCCTAGATTGGTATTTTTAATCACAATTTTCCGTACAATTGTGGGGGTCCTGCACCCCTAAACCCAGCACATGTGAGGGCTGACTGTATGTTCCACTGAGTCCATTGAAGTTCTGCTAAGTGGATATATCAGAATGGTGTAAATTTTCACAGCAAAGATTTAAATGTTGGAAAAGCAGCAAGGAAATTAAGAGTTAATTTGTTAAATAGTACATTTTAAAGAGATTACTCATTTTGGCAAATCCCATTTTTAAATTCTTCATCTCAGGGCCCTTCCACACAGCAATATGACCCAGAATATCCAGGCAGATAATCCAGATAATGCTTTGAACTGGGTTATCTGAGTCCACACTGCCATATAATCCAGCCAATGTGGATTTTACACAGCTGTGTGGAAGGAGTATAAGAAGGAAAATCTGAGCTGCTCATTGAATGGAGAAGCATAAGAATAGCTTGATAGTGGTGTTTTTCACTCCAGCATCAATACAGTGGCACAGCGAGTTAAACTGTTGAGCTGCTGAACTTGCTGACCGAAAGGTCAGCGGTTTGAATCCGGGAAGTAGAGTGAGTTCCCGCTGTTAGCCCCAGCTTCTGCCAATTTAGCAGTTCGAAAACATGCAAATGTAAATAGATCAATAGGTACTGCGCTGGCAGGAAGGTAACGGCGCTCCAGCAGGCATGTCGGCCACATGATCTTGGAGACGTCTATGGACAATGCTGGCTCTTCGGCTTAGGAATGGAGATGAGCACCAATGCCCAGAGTCGGACACAACTAGACTTAATATCAGGGGAAAACCTTTACCTAAGATTTAAGCTAATGTCTTTCTATTGTTCAGGTATTAAATACTCATTCATGCACATCTGTGAAAAAGGACAAGGCTTCCGAATATCTTGGGATGCATCTACACACAGAGGCAGGCGTGAGTTACCCAGGGTAAGTCAATTAATGTGCTTGCACCCTAGGTTAAGAAAACACAAAGGTAGATTCAAAGCCTGCTCCAGGATTTGGAATTCCTCTTGTGTTGGGCCAATGGAGACACCAATTTCAGATCCCTGTGTGAGATCCTGGATCCCTATGTGGGATCCTGAATCTCTGTCCTCACAGCCATCATGCTCTCCCTAGACTCAGACAACCTGGGGGGAGTCCGGGAACCAAACCCCCAGCAGATACCAAGGGGCCACTTCATTGCTTGACTGGCAGAGACTTTAGTGCTGTAAGCAAGAGTTTTTCCAAGCTTTAGCAGATCCTTGGTATTCCTTGATGATATTGTGGCATTTCCCCCCGCTTTTACTGAGGGAATTATTCTACAGTTTAAAATGTATCTTTTTATATTAATATTTATTTATTTATTAAAATAGTCATACATTTGTAAATGTTTGTTGTGTACAGTGCAATATTTTCCAGCTATTAGTGTTTCATTATAATTTCTCACATATCTTTCCTTAAGGGGCCACAGTCTTCTATTTGAATAGTACACATAAAAGTATAATCGGATCTAAATTAATATCTGCTTCCTCCTTGACTACAGTCTTATAGGATCCCCTATGCATATTTTTAATTTAATTATACTTTTTAATTGAGATGTTGAATCACTGGTTGCCATTCATTAGCAAAGTTCTCTAATAGTTCTTCTCTTAACGGTACAGTTATTTTGTCCATTATTAGCAAATATGTGATGTATTTTCCCCATTCTTCTAAGGGAGGTATCTCTGAGGTTTTCCAATATCTAGTATATACTATTTGAGCTACCACTGTCATGTAATTTTTGTAATGAATTTTCTTTCTATTTCTTCATCTGGCATGTTTCAAAGGTACATTTGTGGTGTCATTTTAAAGTTTGTGTTTAGCATCTTTTTGAGATATACATGAATTGGTTTCCAGTAGTTTTTTTTTTTTTTTTTACTTTGTTGCATGTTCACCATATGTGGTAAAATGTCTTTCTGGAAACTAGCAAAATATAAAATGTTTCTAAGACTCCTATTCTGTTTAAGAAACGGCCTTATAATCAATACTTTCTCTGATTTTAGTCTGTAAATCGTGGGTCATACCCGAGTTAAGCTCAAAGTGTCAGAAGAGAAAGTGTTACCTGCTATGCTCTGGTGATCTCCCAAATAATAACCATGCCCAACCCGCTCAAAAAACAAACAAGATAGGGTACATTTAGTTTATGACTGCATTGTTCTCATGCAGAATTAAACAGCCAACTAATAATTGCAGAGTTAGATGTAGTTATCTGGCAGAGAGAAGGTGTGCTGCCCTTAGAATTACCACCTAAGCCTCCTCTTCGACATGGTGCCACAAAAGGTCAAGAGGAACCGTTTCAGTGAGGTTTAAGGAAGTTCTGGAGGGCAAGGCAATGCAATTCTCAGGAGCCCCAAAGCAAGGAGGGTTCCTGATCCATCTCTCCACCTTAATCCCACTGTTTCTTCCCCTGCTATAGAAATCCATGTGGCAAGAAAAAATAGCAAAACAAGAAAGTGAGGGGAAACTAAGGAAGACGGCAAAGTCCCCTGGATGCCTGTTCTTCAGATGAGTCATTAGGATTGTTCCATAAAAGCTTCTGGAAGCACCATAGGTCTGCTAGAAATAAAAATGCTGACACCGCCCGCCCCCCCCCCCCAATGCTCTTCAAGTAAGGGGGGAAAAGAAGACAGTGAAAACAATCTGAATATGATGGTACAATTCCCTCCAGTACTACATTTCCAAGAAACACAGTCCACAACTGTTGAGTTCTGAGGGGAATATTCAATGCCTGACCACTAACCTGCTGCTGGAATTGGTGAAGGATCGGCACGTTCTTCTCCTGCACAAGACAGAACTTGTGTGAAGGCCAGTTATAAAGACCTCAGGAAAGGGAAACAACCTCCCATCAGGAGGGGACACCCCCCCCCCAATAAATCTTCTGTGCTAATGCCTTTTCCCCTATAGCATAACTGACCTGTTGAGTGACTTTTTCAGTTTGCTAGCTATCATGGAATGTTTCTCTTACTCACATGATGCAACTCACCTTACAAGAAATCCGTGCAGCTATGTGTACAGTAATCATATTTTTACTACACGCAGCCCCTAATAACATCATTGATTTTATGAACAGACAGGAGATGGCTACTCCAGTTGTCTGGTTAGAAGATATTGACAAGTCATAACCTACCAAGTGTTCAGCACATCTCATGTCACTGCTTGAGACTTGAGGGGCTCTTTTCTGGTCAATAAATGTAAAAATTATAGAACACTAACCAGTCACCAGTACATAAATTCCAAGAAAACTAGATTTCATGTCTCAAATAACAAAGGTGTCTTGTTGTAAAGAAATCCCAAATGTGTTGACATCATGTTCATGAGAAAATTTCCATTAAAAAAATCTTCACCTGTCATTTCTATCACATACTCATGTAGGCGCAAAGATTACCTCAGACTCAGACAATAGCCAGGAAATCAGAAGACGTTTGCTGCTTGGGAGGAGAGCAATGACCAATCTCGATAAAATAATGAAGAGTAGAGACATCACACTAGCCATAAAGGTCCGCATAGTTAAAGCAATAATATTCCCCATAGTAACCTATGGATGCAAGAGCTGGACCATAAGGAAGGCTGAGCGAAGGAAGATTGACGCTTTTGGTGTTGGAGGAAAATCCTGAGAGTGCCTTGGACCGCAAGAAGATCCAACCAGTCCATCCTCCAGGAAATAATGCCCGGCTGCTCACTGGAGAGAAGGATATTAGAGGCAGAGATGAAGTACTTTAGCCACATAATGAGAAGACAGGAAAGCTTAGAAAGAGAATGATGCTGGGGAAAATGGAAGGAAAAAAGAAGAGGGGCTGACCAGGGGCAAGATGGGTGGATGTTATCCTTGAAGTAACTGGCTTGACCTTGAAGGAGCTGGGGGTGGCCATGGCCGACAGAGAGTTCTGGCATGGGCTGGTCCATGAGGTGATGAAAAGTCGGAAGCGACTGAACAAATAAACAACAACTCGTGTTGGGCCTCAGGGCAGGGCTTACTTTGTTGTTTGTGCAACTGTAATTAGCAAACTGAATAAATACCAAGAACCAGGAAGCCCTGGCCCTCAAGCGTTTTGTAACTGGAGGCCAGCATACCAACAGTGCTGTGGATTTGAAAGAGTCACTAATAGAAGGTAAAAGGGAAAAACATGCTGAGAGAAAAGCATGTCAAGCAAACCCTTGTCAGGACTGCTTCCATTTAGAAATCTATGTCCCCACTGTGAAAGACCATGCGGATACAGAATAGGTCTCCACGGTCACTTATGGACCAGCAGCCAAAGCTCTATCCTTGGAAAACAGTCATACTTGGCCACGAGTGATAGCCAGTAATGATGATGCTGCTTTCCAAAGTGAAATGTATGTCCTGCTGTTGAAAGTAGCAACACAAAGCCAAAAGGAGTCAAATTCATTCATTGGTTTCTTTTTTTATATTATGATTAACCCTAATGAATCTCAACCAGACCTCCTGAAACACCACAAGGCTTTATGTGGAATTCAATGATATTCTTTAGAAATCCCCACAGAGAGAATGTGGTCCCCCTACATGGCTCCATTCACATGGGGCTTTCACAGTCAAAGATTTCAAAAACAGATTTACTATCAAGAGGTTTAGCATGCCTCTTCCACCACAGTACTAACAAGCGTTAACTATGGTGCCACTGCTGCTGTCTCTGAGGGATCCTTCACCTGTGTCAACCCTACCGCACCAGCTGCTGCCAGGTATTATTATTATTATTACTATTATTATTATATTTATTTATACCCTGCTTTATTTCTCCTGAAGCGGATTAACATAAAAGCATTAGCATACAATTTAAAATATACAATTATGCAAACATTAAAATAGAATTAAATATAAACAGTATTAAAATTCACAGTTTAAATCAATTAAAACATATTCAGAGTTATAAACCACAGTTTGGCTAATTTCACCTGTCTTCTCAGCAAAGGCCAGGAGCATGAAATCCCAACATGAGTGCTATGATGTGACACTGGCCCCATTTACACTGCCATATAATGAAATTTCAGAATGCAGATTAACCTCATTGAAATGGATTATATAAGGGCCTACACTGCCACATAATCTCATTCAATGCAGTTAATCTTAATTCTGAAACTGCATTAAAACTGCAGTGTTTTAATTTTTATATACTTTTTATCACTTTTTATCATGTTTTTATCATGTTTTAATTGTTTTGTTTTATAGTATATTTGTTGCTGGCCCTCGTGGCAGAATGTAAGCCGCTCTGAATCCCCTCAGGGGGAAGGGCGGGGTATAAATGCATGTAATAAATAAATAAATAAATATATGACAGTGTAGATCCAGATTCAATCAAGGAAGCTACATCCCTGGGTCTGGAGGCCTCTTATTCCTATGCTCACAAAAAGTTGAGGTATTTTTGGCAGAAAATAACCACACACACCCCCAAACAACCCCATGACACACTTTATCAACCTCCTGCTATTTTAGGGTGAGGTCTTTTTCAAAACCAAAAGTGAAGAAACTCTTTAGGAGTCCCTTGGTGGGCAGCGCTACTCCAAGCATCTTCCAGATGCCCATACTTGTTGTAGTGTAGCCTTTTCTGGGTCTCTAAAATCTGTCCTCTGCACAAGTATGGAGGACCATTGGGGGAACTGGAGGGGAAGGGGGGACAGTGGAGTGAGAAAGTAGGATCCCAGAATATCTCTATTCTTGACCATTCTATACTTTGCAATATCCTTTTCTAATACTAGGTATCAGAAGAGCATTTTAGGGGCTCATCTTCTGGCAAGATGCACAGAATTCTTCATTCTATATCTCAAGAACTGAATGTTTCAACTCGGCCGGAGGAATGCCAGCAAGAGGAACTTTTAAGCAAGTTTGCAACGCAGTGCTAAGATAAGGCTGCCCAAACCCAACAACTGGAAGGTGAGACTGGAAACTTTGACTTCATGATTATTAGAATATTTATTCTTCTTCAATATACAGGTACTTCTTAACCTTCAAATAATCACCACAGGACTATTCAGGTTATCCTGGCACTTGAGGGTTACAAATCACACATCTAGTCTTCCCCCATTCCCAGGATTGAAATGTGAACATAGGTCAAAATGTAAATAATACATCAAGTAAGTAACATTTCCTGCTCTTTCGTGAAACCCAAAAGCAGTTATTTCACCTTGTCCAATAGTAGTGAGAGCCCCTTTAAACTGATCTTTTAAGAAAGGCTGAGGAAACAGTGGTTTGAATGCTGAACTACAGTAAAGAGGGTTCAACCACATGCTCAGCCGTATCACATAATCTTAGCCTCACACAACTCCATAATGGGGTTGGCATAAGTTGGAATTAACTTGTTTCACACAATTACACCAACAAGGAACTGTTCCAGCTTCTTCAAGTAGAGGCAGTGTGTAACTTCAGTCTTCTTCCAGCACTCAGTGAGGAGTTGCAAGGGAGAAAGAAGAACCAGGAGGGCAAAATAATGTGTTCTCTGGAAGTATTTTGGGGGAGTTGGACTGTTTCTTTAGGAACTTGGAAGCAAATGTTGAGGTGCTGTTGCTGTCAATGTTAACCTTCTTTTGAACCTGCTTCTGGGATAAAGTTCAGCACCTTGGAAAGCTCTTTCAAGTAGATTTGCTGGGTACATTTATTGCCCTACAATCAAGGAAGCCTGCAGGGCAAGACATTCCTCAATAAATGAAAGTATTACAGAACACCCATTGGTCCCCAGTACATAAATGCCCCAAAACCTAAATTCTGAATAGGTGTGGATACCATGAAATTTCATGCCTCAAATAAAGGAGGTGTCTTGCTGTAAAGAAACCTAGAATGTGCTGTGATCCTGCTCATGGGGAAAATGTCCATTAAAATCTTCCTTTACTTGTCACTTCTGTGATTCTGTTTAACTCCCATGGGTTCACCCTACAAAATATTGTGCTTTGTCATTCAGTGAGAGCTTACTGGAGTTCTCTGTTTGAGAATTAAAATGTCCCCTCCCTGCGCCTACTGTAAATTCCAGGATTTCACACCCATTAAAAGTAGAATCACAGTCGTGTATAAACATAACTTTTATGGCCTCTTGACAGTGGAGAAGCATACTGACCTTTTCTAGTCACATTCATGCAAATTTTTATCAGAAGTTTATCAATGTGATTGTCATGTATTTAACAAGTTACCATAATACCATAAGTCAAACAAATGCTTAGCTAGCTACAATATTAATGGTGTAAAATATTTTATTTCATGTTAATTTAATGGCACACAGCATGTTGGCAGTTTCTCCTTAGTTGGTTTTGCAGTTCTGCTATTAATTTAGTTTCCTAATGTAATTATGAGGATTTACCCAGACCCATTTATGACTTTTGAATGATTTGAAATCAAGGGCCCATCTCAATTTGGTGCAATGGTACACAGTATTATAACAGTTTCTCAGTTATGTGGATTTATAAGATCTTATGATTGCACCTCTTTGGAATGATTTGAAATCAGAATTTCTGCACTTTGCTTGAAGCTATGATAGTAAAGTAGTTGCCGTCTTCAGCTGAACAACTCATTGGAAAACTTTCATTACTTCTGCAACTGTTTTGTCATCAGGAGCTGGTTTTCTTGGACTACCAGGCTGAAGAAATTTCTTAATGTTAGGGATGTTGCTTATTCTTGTTTTAAAAGCCTACAAGAGAGAGAGTGTGTTCAGGAATACATGAATATTACACAAAGAAAAAATTATATCCCTGATTGTTTGTCATTTCAACAGCATAACGGCATTACAACTTGGCAATAGAAAAGTAAATGCATAAATAAAATGTATTTCAGAAAGCCCCTATCTGAAGATAAATAATCCTAATCTCTTTGATTAAAGCAAGAAATATTCTGTCCTCTGCGTAACCAAGAGTTGCACATTCATGACTGCTGCATATACAATCCTTATATATCTCCCTATTTAAAGGAGACAGGGACATGAAATCCCACCAACACCAATGTATTATTCAGCTGCCACAGTGGTTGTTGGTGCCAACCCCCACTCGTGCAAGTTATCTCTGTTGCAAGGGCGGTGTGTGCGTGTGTGTTGTAACAGGGACCCTGTTTCTGCCTGGAACAAGAGAGAGAACACATGTGAGGGGATAGGTATGACAGTCAACCACTTTTCGAAAATCAGGGAAACAGCTCAGTTAGTTGTAGTGGCTGCTGACCAATAACTGGGAATGGGAGGGATTAGGCCAAGTCTTATGACCTTGCTAGGTACTTTCTGTAGTTGCATAGCAATGTAATGAGCTCATAGATACTTGCAAGGGACTTGTTTATTCTATGACCCATTTGATTTTTTGCTTTATTTTCTCAATTTTATCACTATTTTAGACTTCAGGTTTCATATGCCTTGCCCAACATAGCTAAAAGAACTGACTTTTGGAGACCCAGAGTTTCCGCATCCCTCCTCCATTGAACATAAATATTTTCCACTGCTTTGTGAATCCACCCAGACAGGATTTGCACACCATCTTCTAGTGTCTAAAAACACATGGGACCCACTACCCTGCACAACTCTGTTGCCATTCCAAGCCTTGCCAAAACTGGTTGTTTACCTTTAAAAGAGGAAACTTGGAGAGGACATCCGCCTTCAACTCTTCTGTGGCTAAAATGCTCTCAAGCACCTGGATATCTGCTCTGCTGAGCTGATTCCCCACCAGAAAATCTTGTCCATGATCTTTCAGGACCTACAGGACAGAAAACATTTTAAGAGGCTTTCAGTGCTACAGGTTAGTGGTTCTCAAGCCTTTGCTTCTCCAAGTATTATGGACTGCAGCTCCCGCAATCCTAGACCACTGGCCACGCTAAAGGGGACTTCTGGGAGTTGAATCCAAAGTGCGGAGAGTCAAATGTTGACAGTCACTGCTCTAAGCATATATAGTAAACTGAAACAATACAGCTGGACTACTTTGAGGATCATCCGTTGGAGAATACTGCATCATTAAAATAGAATATTCATAGCTGGATTGACTTATGTTTTTGAAGAGCCACTGCCATGTTTTGGACACCATGAACATATAACACGAATGGCAGGAGATTGGACTAGATGGCCTTTATGGTCCCATCCAGTTCTAAGATTTTCTGATAGTACTATGCTATTCCTGTACTGAATGGCAACATTGTGAAACTGAATACATAACCAAAAGAGTCACACCACCAATTGCCACAAGGACAGATGGATACACATCTGCATGTACAATTCCACCTCCACGATCCTAAACTGAATACCAATGTTCTGCATTAGACAACAGTATAACACTTGTATTCTCAACAGGGAAACAAAAATGTTCTTTGAACTGGATTGATATTGTTATATCATCCCGTTTCATAATGCAGATTAACTATATTGAACTGGATTATATGAGTCTACACTGCAATATAATCCACTTCAATGCAGTTAATCCATCTGCATTCTGAAACTGGATAATGTGGGAGTGTAGATTCAGCCCAAAAGTCTTCAAGTCCCAAGTAAGATAAGCCACCAAAGCCCCATGGGTCCTATTGTGCAATGGGCATTGCAGCACCAGGAGTGCCATTTTGTATTGTGGCCTCTCATATAGTGATGCGTTGTATGGGTTGGCCCAATGCATAAAACCACAATTCCCTACTAAATTATGAAATGTATCCTGTCTTGCAGGGCCTGTGCTCCTGTTTATTCCTCTCCATTGTTACTGATTTCTGATATACAGTAGAGTCTCACTTATCCAACCTTCGCTTATCCAATCTTCTGTATTATCCAACATAGCTTGCCATTTTGTAGTCAGTATTTTTGTAGTCAGATTTTCAATGCATTGAGAAGTTTTGGTGCTAAATACGTAAATAAAGTAATTATTACATAATGTTATCATGTATTGAACTGCTTTTCCTGCTTTTTCATGATATTTTGGTGCTTAATTTGTAAAATCATAACATAAATGTTTAATAGGCTTTTTCTTAATCCCTCCTTATTATCCAACGCTTTCGCTTATCCAACATTCTGCCGGCCCGTTTATGTTGGATAAGTGAGACTCTACTATACCAAATAACCATACTACCAATGGCTAACATTTGTTGAGCTTAAGAAAGCCACCTTTTCTCATAGCACAGTAGCCTCCAACCTTTTCAAAAACTGGGAAATATCTGCCAGTAGCTTTCTCAAGAGCCGCTACTGTTTCCTTCTCCCTCTCCTTCGGATCCGTGTATTTCCAGGGCAGCATCATGATCATTTCACTTAAGTCAAAAGCGCCTTCACTGTACATATCAATTCTGTTAAAAAAAGAGAGAGAATGTGTCATGATGCTTTCTAATCATTCATACCACAAAATTTACTCTGTAGGACTGAAAAACACAATACTCAGACTCCCATCTTGGATAAGATCCTTCTTTCTGTTGTTTTGATATGCAGTGTATCCATACTGTAGAATTATAACAGTTTGACATTACTTTAAATGTTCTGGTATCATTCTACAGAATCTTGTGAAACTACAATCCCAGTATTCCATAGGGTGGAGCTATGATCCTTAAAGTGGTATCTTGTTGCTATATCTCTGTGGATGCACCCCTGATGCTATGGATTTAATGTGGCTTACTCATAAATGTCCACATTGCATTCCTTCAAACAAAGAGCATTATTTTTTTCATATAAATAATTGTTCATGTAATTTAAAGAAAACATTGAGAAAAGTGCATTAATTTCCAGTACTGTTAGAATCATGGAATCATAGAATCGTAGAGTTGGAAGAGACCTCACGGGCCATCCAGTCCAACCCCCTGCAAAAAGCAGGAAAATCTCATTCAAAGCACCCCTGACAGAAGGCCATCCAGTCTCTGCTTAAAAGCCTCCAAAGAAGGAGCCTCCTCCACAGTCCAGAGCTGAGAATTTCACTGCCGAACAGCTCTCACAGTGAGGAAGTTCTTCCTGATGTTCAGGTGGACTCTCCTTTCCTGTAGTTTGAAGCCATTGTTCCGCGTCCTAATCTGCAGGGCAGCAGAAAACAAGCTTGCTCCCTCCTCCCTATGACTTCCCTTCACATATTTGTATATGGCTATCATGTCTCCTCTCAGCCTTCTCTTCTGCAGGCTAAACATACCCAGCTCTTTAAGCCGCTCCTCATAGAGTTTGTTCTCCTCTGGATGCTTTCCAGCTTGTCAACATCTCCCTTCAATTGCGGTGCCCAGAATTGGACACAGTTCCATTATCTGTGGCATAGTGGGTTAAAGCCTTGTGAATTGAAGGTTGGGTTGCTGACCTGAAGGCTGCCAGGTTTGAATCCAACCCAGGGAGAGCATGGATGAGCTCCCTCTATCAGCTCCAGCTCCATGTAGGGACATGAGAGAAGCCTCTCACAAGGATGGTAAAAATATCAAAACATCCAGGTGTCCCCTGGGCAACATCCTTGCAGACGGCCAATTCTCTCAACCAGAAGTGACTTGCAGTTTCTCAAGTCACTCCTGACATGAAAAAAAAAAATCTGTGCAGAGACCAAAAGGGGGTGATAGATAGAGAAGGATATCCATTTTATGAGGAGTAGGGGGGTTTGAAGAAGTAAAGCCATTTTCCTCTGCTTTCCTGTTATATCCCACCACCCACGTCGCCGTCATGGGAATAATTCTCATTTATGAAATGGAAAGTGGGGAGGGGGAATAACCAATGAAAATGGGGGAAATTGTTTTCCTCCTTAACTCCCGTCCCGCAATTAAATGGACTATCCTTCTTTGTCTAGAGCCCCATTTTGGCCTCTGCCCAGATTATGGAACAGCACCTAAATTCCCATTTGTGGGATTAAATTAATAGCTGAAGCAAAGGTAAATAATATGTTGGCCCCCTAAGTGTTGCTGGGTGCTGCACACATCATCTCTTTATACCAGTGATTCTGAACCTGTGGGTTCTCAAACATTTTGGCTTTCAACTCCTAGGAATCCTAACAACTGGTAAACCGACTGGGATTTCTGGGAGTGGTAGGCCAAAATAACTGGGGACCCACAGGTTGAGAACCACTGCTTTACACTGAAAACAAGGGCTAGAGCTGATGAGAACCAGAGTTCAATAACAAATAGAAGAGCACAACCTGCCCATCCCAGACTAGAGGATAAACTTTGGAGAAAGGGTGCTTGGCTTGTAATGAACCCAGACTAAATAGTGCTCTACTCTGCACTTTTTAGTTGTGATTGGCAGTGGTAATGAGCTGAACCATGCTGATTTATAAGTTATCAACAGATCATCAGGCAAACCCGATTTCCCATACCTTACACAGCAAGGACAAGCAAACATGCATTAAGCAAATGTAGAAAGGTTGCTCACAGTGCCCTCTGCTTGATGTCCTTCCCACTGAGATTGTATTTTGCTGCAATGTAGTTGAGAATGGCTCGGCTCTGCGCCAGCTTCATCCCATCTATTTCCACCACAGGCACTTGCTGGAAGAGCAGGACTCCATCTTGTCGAGGGAGAGGGAAAAATTTTATTTTCCACACAACCAATACAAGGCAGTCCATATTCACTCTTAATTCTGAATAAGAACCTGCATTGCGTAAATCTATGAGGGTTGAACTATAACCTTGGAGACTAGGATGAATCCTCCTTCAGCCATGGAAACCCATTGGGTGACCTTGGACAAGTCGCATACTTTCAGCCTCAGAGGAAAACAAGGGCAAAATCCCTCTGAACAAATAATAAAACCAATAAAATCCCCATAATAGGGTCCAACTTAATGGCAAACAACAACAGGTTCTGACATATTTGGTACAACTTAATGCAGAACATGGGTAGCAAGTCCTATATGAAAACATACAAGAAGAGAACCTGTTTGTTCTTTACATGACATTGTTCAGAGAATCCACACAGGTTTCTGCTGCTCCATTACCATGAATTCACGTTTTGTCATTAGCTATGATGAGGACAATAGAGTAATTAAGCTTCTTTATGTCTGTGTTAATACCTTTAAGGGTTTATTCACAAATACATAAAATATGTGTTTATCCTATATAGTTTTAGTCACCAAAGAAGACACATTAAAAGTTTAGACAACATACACACCTTTCTTTAATTTTTCTAGATCTGCCTTTGACTGGATATATTGCTCTTCAAACTAGCAAATAAAGAAACAAGAAAGGTAAATGATTGAAAGATTTCATAATGTAAAATGCACCCTAATGTCAGTATTTCATGTTTGTTTTTAAAAAAGTCTCTGAAGCTTGGGAGGAAACACATGGAGAGTGACACACTCTCTCAATTTCAAAGTAAAGGGGGTGAATTTGGCCATGAAATGAAAGTGCTCCCCTTCCTGGAATTAACTGATAAAACCCAGGAACCCAAATGAATTCTAAAAGTGATAGAATGCATTCTTTTTTTTTTTTTTTGGGGGGGGGGAGTGAAAACAAACCTCAACTCCAGCAGCAGATAACAACCACCTGATGGTTTCCATTCGACCTCTTAGATTAAAGTAATGAAGCTTAGGTTTCCCAGCCATATTTCCAAATGTTTCCTTCCCTGTTTGGACAAAGAAGATCACTTTAAAATGAAATATGGTGACATATGGGAGATGGGATCTTGAAGAAAGAGAATAGCTTTCAATACCCTGCTGTATGATCTGATTTGATTATGATAATAATATAATACTTTATTTATAACCTTCCCTATCTGATATGCAGTGTTATTATTGGGAAAACATTTCTATTTCAAATTGCATACAGTACATATGCACTGCTAAATAATGTTAATAATATTTAAGGATTTTCTACACAGAAAATCCAGTTCAAAGCAGATAATATGGGTTATCTATTTTGATAATCTGGATTATATGGCAGTGTAGAAAGGGCCTGAGTAACATGCACTTGCCATGAAGTTGCTCCTGTCAGTCTTCATGACAACCAGGGACTTCTCAATCTTGCTGCAGGGTAAACTGAGTACCATATTTCATCAACTGTAAAACACCATTGATTGTAAAACACACCCTAATTTTAGCATCACCACCACTGACAAAAATATATAAGATATGCCTCTGATTCTAAAATGCATCCCATTTTTAGATATGTTTATATAGGAAAATTATATAGGAAAAAATGCATCTTAGAACTGAAAAACATACTGGGTTGTTGTGTGTCTTTCGGGCTGTGTGGCCATGTTCCAGAAGCATTCTCTCCTGACGTTTCGCCCACATCTATGGCAGGCATCCTCAGAGGTTGTGAGGTATGGAGAAAACTAAGCAAAGAGGTTAATATATATCTGTGGAAAGTCTAGGGTGAGAGAGGTCAGTGTGAATGTTATGTAGTTAATCACTTTAATTAGCATTGAAAAGCTTATCTGCTGTCTTCTTCCTGCCTCTGGGGCATCCTTTGTTTAGAGTCGTTAACTGCCCTAGGTTGATTCATGTCTGGAAATCCTCTGTTTTCAGAGTATTGCTTTTTATTTACTGTTCTGATTCTTGAGTTTTTTAATACTGGTAGCCAGATTTTGTTCATTTTCATGGTTTCTTCCTTTCTGTTGAAGTTGTCCACATGCTTGTGGATTTCAATGGCTTCTCTGTGTAGTCTGACATGATAGTTGTTAGAATGGTCCAGCATTTTTGTGTTCTCAAATAGTATTCTGTGTCCAGGCTGGTTCATCAAATGCTCTACTATGGCTGATTTCTCTGGTTGAATTAGTCTGCAGTGCCTTTCATGTTCTTTGACTCTTGTTTGGGCGCTGCGTTTGGTGGTCCCTATGTAGACTTGTCCACAGCTGCATGGTATCCGGTAGACTCCTGCAGAAGAGAGAGGATCCCTCTTGTCCTTCGCTGACCGTAGCATTTGTTGGATTTTCTTCGTGGGTCTGTAGATAGTTTGTAGGTTGTGCTTCTTCATCAGCTTCCCTATGCGGTCAGTAGTTCCCTTGATGTATGGTAAGAACACCTTTCCTCTGGGTGGATCTTTGTCTTGACTCTCATGGCTTGTTCTTGGCCTTGCAGCTCTTCTGATGTCTGTGGTGGAGTATCCATTGGCCTGTAGAGCCCAGTTTAGGTGGTTGAGTTCACCTTGGAGGAGGTGAGGTTCGCAGATTCTTTGTGCACGGTCTGTCAGGGCTTTGATTGTGCTCCTTTTTTGACTTGGGTGATGGTTGGAGTTTTTATGAAGGTATCTATCTGTGTGTGTAGGTTTCCTGTAAACTGTGTGGCCCAATTGTTGATTGGGTTTGCGGTTGAGTTCACCTTGGAGGAGGTGAGGTTCGCAGATTCTTTGTGCACGGTCTGTCAGGGCTTTGATTGTGCTCCTTTTTTGACTTGGGTGATGGTTGGAGTTTTTATGAAGGTATCTATCTGTCCACTAAAAGGGGCTAAGGCGGGGGGGGGGGACTTGTATATAAATACAGGACAAACAACTCCAGTACTGGGATACTTTGCAAGTCCACTTGCCCAGCTGCAACTGTTGGTAGCAAGCCACCAAGATCTGGCAAGCAAGGTAGTCCAAATGCAAGTTTAGTGAGACCCAAGGCAAGGAGGGTCAACAATCCACCGCATCCCCCTTAACCCCCAGTTTTCTCTCTCTCGTTAGAAAAGGGACAGAGAAAAGCACAAAATGAAGAGAGGGAAAACTTGGGAGGAGAGCAAAGTTCCCTGCCAGAGATTGCAAATCAGGAAAAAAACAAAAACAAATTAACAACAAGAGGTGCCTTTGGGCCCAGTGTGGAGATGCTTCTTCCTGCCAGAGCCCCAAATTCCCAAGGAAGGCGACCTTGAAGACTTTTTGTTGCCTGGCTACTCACCTGCTGCTAGAAGAGATGAAAGACCTGCAAGTTTTTCTCCTGCTCAAGGATAGTTAGAAAATCCTCAGGGAGAGGGGAGAACTGCCTATCAGAAGGAGACACTCCCCTCTGCAAACACAGAGGTGTGCCAGCTGTACTCGTGCCTTCTCACCCAGAGTACAAACGGGCAATTCAGTTTGCCACCACCCATAGGAAGACTTCCATCTCACCCCTTTCCATACTTTAACAGTCATGTCAGCGACCTTATCCACCGATTCTGCACTCATAGATTGCGCCATTCTTATTATTATTTAACATCTAAAAAGCAAACTGATTTTGCCGTTTGATAGAGGGGACGCCATCTACTACGCCAGATTCCAAAATTCCATATTTATTTAATGCTTAGACCATAGGTCTTTCGCATGCAAGACAAACAAACAGACACACAAAAGCCAGACCATCAAATACAATATAAAACATGCCATTAAAACCCTATATAAATCATTAAAACATTAAAATGCTGCAAATATCAATGTCAGGATATGCCCTTCAAATACTACATATTTCATGGATTAGAACCAACATAATTAAAAACAAGATAAAACCAAGTAAGTACAGCATTATTAAAACCCAAGCAGGGAACACCTTGGATATAAAAAAAACCCCACTATTAGTTAAAAGCATCCCCAGCACAGTCAACCGCAACATTAGAGATCAGTTTTGCCCAGATTTTCTGAGCTGCCAGGGCAAAAAGGGCCACCTTATGAGTAACTGCAGGGTTAGTGTTGGACAGAAGGTAAAAAAATCCTTTCTGACACCATATTCATTAGGAGGGGATAAAGAATAGGTCCCAGAATTGTAGTTCTTGGCTCAGAATACAAACAAACAAATAGTGAGGCAAATCCTCAATTTCTGGGGCCCCACGAAGAGCCAGAGGGATGCCTGTATATCTACCATCAATCACAGCTGTGTGGGCATACTTTGGCAATGAAGGGCTGTGAAGGCTTGCCTAAGTTTTGGAAATGTGAGCCTAGTCAGGTAGATAGCCCTATCATGGTCAAGTTTGTACAATCTGTATCAGTGGGAAAATTTTGAGTTATTAATAGCCTGCCTATCCAGGTGAACACTGTGATTGAAAATATATTCCTTGAGCTTCTCCCTTGAGTTCAAGATGGAGGGTGTATTGGTCAGAGTGGGGTGAAATTCAAGCAGCTTCTGGTATCTTGTATTCCAGACTTTGCATTTTGCTATCTGTTCAAAACATCCTCTGGGGGGACCCTAACTGATGAATCTTTTACACTTCTCCAATAATTAAATAGGGTGAAGTGAATACGTGATCTAATGGAAGGGAGACCAACCTCTGCTCGGACTAAGGCTGCTGGGGCGCCTGGTGGGAGCCTCAGTAGTTTCTTAAGAAATTTATTTTGAAGGGTCTCTAGTTTCACTGTTTGAATCTCATCCCATCCCCAAACAGCAGCACCATACAAAATCTGGGCTATGACTTTACTCTGGAATATTTTAAGTGCTGGGACAAAAAGATGCCCCCCTGCAGTGTTGTAAAATCTAAGGATTGCTCCAAAAGTTTTCAAAGCCACTGTTTTAATATGTTATATATGGGATTTCCAAGATAGTTTTTTCTGTGAAATGGATTCCAAGGTACTTAAATTCCTGGCATTGTTCAATTTGGTGACCCCTGATGGTCCATCTGTGTTGAGAGTGTCTTCTTCTAAACACCATTACTTTTGTTTTATTATAGTTGATATTCAGCTTTTCTTCAGAACAATAAGTGCCAAGCTTAGAAAGCAATCTTCTCAGCCCAATCTGGGTAGGTGAGATTAGAACCATGTCATCAGCATACAATAAAATGGAAATTTTCTTGGATCCTACTGTGGGTGGAAAAAAATTCTGGCCCTGAGAGTGCAGGTATTATGTTATTCAGATATAGATTAAAGAGTGCTGTTGCCAGTAGACATCCTTGTTTTACTCTTTTATTTGTATGGATGGGGTCAGTTAATGAGCCAGAGATACCAACTCTTATTCTAGCCGTGGTGTTAGTATAAAGTGCCTTGATTAAAAACAGTAGGCGCTTATCCATGCTGGTGTTAGCCAGTTTATGCCACAACAGGTTTCTATCGATAGAATCAAAAGCTGCTGCTAAGTCGACAAAGGCAACAAATAGATGTTTGATAGGTTCGGCAATGGCTTGTTGGGCTAAAAAATACAAGGTCAAACACTGGTCGATTGTACTTTGTCCTTTTCTGAAACCAGCCTGTTCAGGTTAAATGATTTGGTTATATTCCCAGTCTTCTAATTTGTTTAACAGAAGTCTACTATATAACTTCGAATCAATATCTAAGAGGCTAAAAGGGCGATAGTTGTTGGGATCTTGTTTATCACCTTTCTTATAAATGGGGACAACTATGCTCTGTTTCCAACCCTCTGGGACTATGCCTGTGTCATTGATTTGTGAGAACACTTTGGCTAATATTGGAGCCCACCACTCTGGAAAGTTCTTAAATATTTCTGGGGGCATCATATTTTCCCCTGGGGCCTTGCTCAGAGCAAGGGCTGTAATCAATTTCTTTACCCCAGAAGTTGACACAGGAGACCAGTGAGGCAAACCGATGGTAATGGGAGCACTAGTAGAATTCCCTGGGGAAGTAGCTCCATAAATCTTACTAAAATGATCAAACCATTGCTGTGTTGAAATATGCCCAAGCACTACCGGCCTGACCGTATGCATTCCAGTTGAGATGATATCCCAAAACTGCTTTTCATTCTTTTCCAGCACAGCTAAGGCTAATTGGTTCCACTGAGCTCTAACATGTGCGTCTTTTTCTGCTTTAAAAGTGCCTTATAGGATGCCCTCATTTGAGCTAGACTTACAGTAACAGCAGCAACATTTTTTCCTAAGTGTATGTTTGAAATACTCCATTAGAGCTTGCCTGGCGCTTCTACATTCAGAATCAAACCATCTGATAATTCTCACCTTACTGGGGTTTAGTTGTTTGTTACAGACCAGTTTGGGTCTGAGATTTTGAATGATGGTTTGATAGGCATGTAAAATGTCTGTGTTAGAGTCTAGGATGTATTGTTGGTGAAGTCTATAGGGATTGCTCTCCAATATGTGTAGAATGGAGCTGCCTAAGTTGACTGACCACCTTATTCTTCGTTCTCCAACATGGATTCCATTTAGATTTTGGGAGGATTGTGCTGGAGGTGATGTTTCAAAGTTAAATATGAGAGACAAAGGAAAATGATTGCTCTCAACCCTATTATTAATTGCAAAGCTTTGAATATCAGGTAGCAGGTCGGCAGAAACTGCTATATAATCGATAGTACTAGTTCCCCTGTTGGTGACATAGGTATAGGCACCTTGTGTTATATCATGCTGGGTTCCGTTGAGGCAATGCAATTGATGCAAGGATAGGACCTCTAAGAAACTCAGACCTGACTTGTTTCTAATTGTGTCTTGAGAAACCCTGTCAGCAGATGTGACCTGGCCATCTTGCCCAAAGTTAGTGCCTTCCACTTGTTTCATACCCACCCCAATCTACTATGCCATCCCAAGGAATGCTGATAACTGCAATTGATTGAGGAACTTAGAAGTGCTTCTGTTAGCAAGTGCCAGTGTGGCTGCTAACATTCACCACATCAATTTAGTGCAAGCCACAAAATTTCTTTGGATGAAATCATGACAATTAATATAGGATCAAAATTATATTTTATGTAAACAGATGAGAATTTTACACCTTAAATCTCAGGGTCATGTTAGATAAGGGCTACAACTCCACCCCACCTCCAACCCCACTTCGAAAGGCAGCAGGCATTCAGTCCATGTAAGCAACTGGCTGACCTTCCCACCCACTCCTGTAAATAATCTCTGGTATCCCAGGCAGATGCAAGACCCCCCTCACAATACCCTCTAACAACAGAAATCCCTTGTGTGAGGAAGTGGGGTGGGATTGTAAGGCAATGGATCCTATGCATCATGGTGGCTGCTGTATAGTAAGTGGAGATTTTGGGGGGTCGGGATCTTTTAAAGAACTATTTGTTCACTGAATCCCACAATAAGGTTGGCATAACTTGGAAATGACTCAAAGGCACACAATCACAACTAGAAATTTTCCAGCTTCTTCAAGAAGGGGCAATGTCTAACTTCCATCTTCTTCCAGCACTCAGTGAAGAGTTGTAAGGGGGAAAGAAGAATCAGGAGGGCAAAATACTGTGTTCTTTGACAATATTTTGGAGGAGTTGGACTGTTTCTCTAGGAACTTGGAAGCAAATGTTGAAGTGCTCTTGTTGTCAATGTTAACCTTCTGAACCTGTAAAATCTTCTTTCACATGTCACTTTTGTTATTCCATTGTAACCACCATGGCTTCACCCTATGACATCCTGGCGATTGTAGTTCAGTGGGACCCTACTGGAGTTCTCTGTATGAGAATTAGAATGCCCTCCCCCCTGTTGTAAATCCCAAGAATTCATGGGGTGTGTTACCATAGCCATTAGAAGGAGAAACACAGCTATATAACATGACTTTTCTGGCCTCTTGGCATTGGGGAAACACACTGAGATTTTCCAGTCACATTCATGCAAATTTTTATCAGAAGGTCAAATCTATCAAGATGATTGTGGTATATCTCACATGTTTCATTTCAGTCAAACAAATGCAAAACTATAATAATAATGGTGTAAAATATTTTATTTCATGTTAATGGTACACAGTATGATGACAGTTTCTCCTTAGTCGGTCTTGCAATTCTGTTATTAATTTAGTTTCCTAATACAATTATGAGAATTTACCCAGATCCATGTATGACTGTAGCCCTTTTGAATGATTTAAAATTACTGGCCCGTATCAATTTGGCCTAACAGTACAACGTATCATGACAGTTTCTCAGGCCTCTTCTACACTGCCCTATATCCCAGGATGTGATCCCAGATTATCTGCTTTAAACTGAATTATGGGAGTCTTCACTGATAGATAATCTGGGATTAGATCCTAGCATATGGGCAGTGTGGAAGGGGCCTTAGGAAGGTTGATTTACATAGGTCATGTGATTGCACCCCTTTGGAATCATTTGAAATCAGAATTTCTGCACTTTGCTCAAAGCTACAATAGTAGATTGGCCGCTGTCTTGAGCGGAACAACTCAGTGGAAAACTTTAATTGCTTCTGCAATCGTTTTCTCATCAGGAGGTGATTTCCTTGGACTACCAGGCTGAAGAAATTTCTTAATGTTAGGGATGTTGCTTATTCTTGTTTTAAAAGCCTAAAAGAGAGAGAGAGCACACATCAACACACAAAGAAAAAAATTCTATCTCTGAATGTTTGTCATTTCAACAGCATAACAGCATTACAACTTGACAATAAAAAAGTAAGTGCATATATAAAATGTACTAGCTTTGCCCGGCCACGCGTTGCTGTGGCTTATGGGAATCATTGGTAGGCCAGGTTGAATGGGACAGAGTAGCCTCGTGGCTTCAAAGCCTAGGGGTTTTCTATCTAGGGGAAATTTTGGTTGACCAGGTGGAATAGCACTGAATAGCCTTGCTGCTTGCAAGCCTGCCACTTTATACCTTTCAGAATCCTTGGTTGGCCAGATTGAATAGCAATTTATAGTCTCGGTGCGGCAGGTATGAATACTGCAATTAGCCACCTTGTTTAGCATTTAATGGCCTTGCAGCTTCAAAGCCTGGCTGCTTCCTGCCTGGGGGAATTCTTTGTTGGGAGGTGTTAGCTGACCTGTTTCCTGTCTGGAATTTCCCTGTTTTCAGAGTGTTGCTCTTTATTTCCTGTCCTGATTTTAGAGATTATATTGTTCTGTATTATTATACCACAGTAATTATTACATATTCTATTTATAATCTTATATTATCTGCTTAGAACTAGATTATATGAGGCCCTTTCTACACAGCTGTATAAAATCCACACTGAAGTGGATTATATGGCAGTGTGGACTCAAGATAATCCAGTTCAAAGCAGATACTGTGGATTACGTGCCTTGGCATTCCAGGTTATATAGCTGTGTAGAAGGGCCTTGAGTCTACACTGCCATATAATCCAGTTCAAATCAGATACTCTGTATTTTATATCAGTGTGAATGAGGCCTAAGTGCACTCTGCCTGTGCCCTGGGCGCCATTTTGGCTAAGGGAGTTGCTAGGACATGAAGGCAGCGGGAGCCCTAAAGGCAGCGGGGCCTACCTTTCTGACTGGCAGTTAGGGGGAGAAAGGCTCTTCCTCATCCTCTGTAATTTGGATTATTTTTCTTGGTTGTTTTGATTGAAAGACATAGATTGGATGACTATGTCTTTTGTGGCCAAATTTGGTGTGATTTGGTTCAGTGGTTTTGCTGTTTACTCCATAGTAAAACATCACATTTATATATAGATAGATTTCAGAAAGTCCTTATCTTACGACAAAGGATCCTAATCTCTTTGATTAGAGCAAGAAGTATTCTGTCCTTTGTGTAACAAAGAGTTGCACATTTATGACTGCTCTGTATATACAATATTTAAGGGAAACAGGGACCATGAAATCCCCCAACACCAATTTATTATTCAGCTGCCACAGTGGATGATAAATCTCTGTGCAGCAGCTGCTTGATGGTGCCAACTCCCACTTGTGCAAGTGATCTCCATTGCAAGGGTGGTTGTGTGTGCGTGTGTGTGCGCGCGCGTGTTGCATCATGGGCCATGTTTCTGCCTGGCACAAGAGAGAGAAGACATGTGGGGGGTTGGGTATGGCAGTCAACCATTTTCAAACAACAGGGAAACAGAGCTCAGTTGGTTGTAGCGGCTGCTGACAATGGGGAATAATGGAGTTAGGCAAAGTCTCATGACCTGGTTAGGTACTTTTTGAAGTTGCATAGCAATGTAATGAGCTCATAGAGTCTAGCAAGAGACTTGTTTATTCTATGTCTCATTTGATTATTTGCTTTATTTATTTCTCAATTTTATCACTGTCTTAGACTGGATCTCAAACGTCTTGCTCAACATAGCTAAAAGATTAAGGGAACTGACATTTGGAGACGCAGAGTTTCTCCACCCTTCTCCATGAACATAAACCTTTTCCAATGCTTTGTAAATCCACCCAGATAGGATTTGCACACCTTCTTCCAGTGTCTAAAAACACGTGGGACCAAGTACCCTGCATGACTGCGCTGCCATTCCATGCCTTGCCGAAACTGGTTGTTTACCTTTAAAAGAGGAAACTTGGAGAGGACATCAGCCTTCAGCTCTTCTGTTGCTAAAATGCTCTCAAGCACCTGGATATCTGCTCTGCTGAGCTGATTCCCCACCAGAAAATCTTGTCCATGATCTTTCAGGACCTACAGGACAGGAAATGTTTTAAGAGGTTTTCAGTGCTACAGGTCAGTGGTTCTCAAGCCTTTGCTTCTCCAAGTATTTTGGACTGCAGCTCCTGCAATCCCAGACCACTGGCCATGCTAAAGGGGACTTCTGGGAGTTGAATCCCAGTTGAATGCAGAGAGTAAAATGTTGATAGTCACTGCTCTAAGCACATATAGTAAACTGAAAGATACAACTGGACTACTTTAAGGATCACCCATTGGAGAATACTGCATCATTAAATTAGCAGAGTCATAATTGGATTAACTTATGCTTTTGAAGAACCACTACCATGTTTTGGACACCATGAACATATGACATGAATGGAGGAGGTTGGACTAGATGCCCTTAATGGTCTCATCCAGTTCTAAGATTTTTTTATTGTACTATGCTATTTCTGTATTAAATGGCAACATTGTGAAACTGAATATATAACCAAAAGAGTCATACCACCAATTACCATAAGGACAGATGGATACACACTGTTCAAAAACCAATAATAATAATATAATATACTTTATTTATATTCTACTCTGTCTCCCCAAGGAGACTCAGAGCAGGTTATAGAACACATATATGGCAAAAATTCAATGCTGTTAACAAAGACAGAAAGTAAATAAATAGAGGAAAGGCTTCCCATCTTTTTCCATCCTCGGCATCTGGAGGCTGTGGTCAACTCCACCTGCGGAGGTGCTGTTGTTCCATTTTCCATGCCAAGGAGCTTGTTGGGACACCTTCCTGATTGAATTATGTATTAATCTACTCACATTATAGATTTTGAACTGCTAGGTAAACAGAAGCTAGGGCTGACGGTAGAGGCTCAATCTGATTCCCAACCTTCTGGTCGGTACGATTTTCTGAAGCTGGCAATTTAACCTGCTGTGCTAACTGCAGCCCCCATGATCCTGAACTGAATACCAATGTTCTGCATTGGACAACAGTGTCCAGCTGTTTCCATCAGCAGTTTGGTATGTTATGAAATGTAGCCAGTCTTATAGGGCCTCAGCTCCTTTTTATTGCTCTCCACTGTTACAGATCTCTGATATATCAAACAGCCCGTACTACTAACGACTAACATTTGTTGAGCTTAAGCAACCCACCTTTTCTCATAGCACAGTATCCTCCTACCTTTTCAAAAACTGGGAAATATCTGCCAGTGGCTTTCTCAAGGACCGCACTTGTTTCCTTCTCCCTCTCCTTTAGATCAGGGTATTTCCAGGGCAACATCATGATCATTTCACATAAGTCAAAAGCGCCTTCACTGTACATATCAATTCTGTTAAAAAAGAGAATGTGGCATGATGCTTCCTAATCATTTATGCCACAAAGTTTGCTTTGTAAGACTGAAAAACACAATACTCAGACTCCCATCTTGGATAAGATCCCTCTTTCCATTATTTTGATCTGCATTGTATCCACACTGTAGAATTATAACAGTTCAACATTATGTTAATTACCATGATGCCATTCTACACAATCTTGTAAAACTACAAATCCCAGCATTCCATAGGGTGGAGCTATGACCCTTAAAATGGTATCTTCCTGCTATAACTCTGTAGTGTGGATGCACCCCTGAACTGGATTTAGTGCATCTTACTCCTAAATGTTCGCAAAGGATAACACTTTAATATTATCCACGTTGTGCTCCTTCAAATGAAGAGCATTTTTATATAGTTATTTTTTCATATAATTTACGCAAAACATTGGGAAAGGGGCATTAAATTCCCATTGGTTGGGATTAAATTAATGGCTGAAGCAAAGGTAAATAACATGTAACCCTCTCTAGATGTTGTTGGGGGCAACACGCATCATTTCTTAACACTGAGAACAAGGGCCAGAGCTGATGAGAACTAGAGTTCAATAGCAAACAGAAGAGCACACCCTGCCCGCCCACCCCAGACTAGAGAATGAACTTTGGAGAAAGGATACTTGGCTTCCAATTAACCCTGATCGCTTCTACCCTGCCATATAATACAGATTATCAAAATGGATAATCTAGATTATCTGCTTTGAACAGGATTATCTGACTCTGCACTGCCATATAATCTAGTTTAGAGCAGATATTCTTAATTTTGTACAGTTATGTAGCAAGGGCCGCAGTCTAAATAGTGCTCTAATCAGCATTTTTCATTTGCAAGTGGCAGTCGCAATGATCTGAACCGTGTTGATTGATAAATTATTAACAGATCATAGGGCAAACTAGATTTCTTATTTCTTGCACAGCAAACAGAAGCAAAATAAATTAATTAAATGTAGAAATGTTGCTCACAGTGCCCTCTGCTTGATGTCCTTCCCACAAAGATTGTATTTTTCTGCAATGTAGTTGAGAATGGCTCGGCTCTGCACCAGCTTCATCCCATCTATTTCCACCATGGGCACTTGCTGGAAGAGCAGAAGTCCATCTTGTGGAGGGAAATTTGGGAAAAAATCGGTTTATTTTTGACACAACTAATGCAGGACAGCCAAAATATTCACCCTTCTTTCTGTATAAGAACCAGCACAGTGTAAATCTATGAGGGTTGAACTATAAACCTTGGAGACTAGGATGAATCTTCCTTCAGCCATGGAAACCCATTGGGTGACCTTGGGCAAGCCACATACTTTCAGCCTCAGAGGAAAGCAGGGGCAAAATCTCTCTGAACAAATAATAACACCAAAAACCCCATGATAGGGTCCAACGTAACCTGGATGGCCCATGAGGTGTCTTCCAACTCTATGATTCTATGGGTAGCAAGTCCTGTATGAAAACATATAGGAGCCTATTTGTTCTTTACATGACATTGTGCTGAGAATGCACACAGACTCCTCCTGTTCCATTATCATGAATTCACGTTTTGCCATTAGCTATAATTGGGACAATAGAGGAATTTGGCTGTAATTCTTTATGTTTGTGTTAATGTCTTAAAGGATTTATCCACAAATAAATAAACATGTTTGTTTATCCTATATAGTTTTAATCACCCAAGAAGTCACATTA